>NW_023416324.1:109376646-110576646 GCF_014108235.1 Myotis myotis | reverse complement strand
GGGGATTTTAACGACAGCAAGTTGGTGGGCACCCAAGTGTGCAGGATACTTAAGATCAAGCTCTGGCAGGAGTCATTTGGGGTCACTGTTGCCCAAACAGGGAGCTGGGACATTTTGTCACAAAGCCACTCTGTCTTAGGTTTCCTCATTCTCCCTTTGCCCATTTTCCAACGTGGAGGCAGGAGGCAGTGGAAATTCCACTGAGGGCTGAGAGGAAAGTGCATCCCCAGCCTCTGACCTGAGGGCCATCTTCACACAGTGTTGGGCTCTCTTCCAGGAAAGCCCACTATTCAGTTCTTGAAAGACTGGTGTTCCCCACCCCTGGAGGGTCCCAGCGTCCCGCCGGCGACACCTGTCCCTTGTCATGCCCATCGCTCTCTGTACTTGTTCGTGCAACCCATCCATCATAATAAGGCAACGTTTCAGCCTGCCCCAAAGGCACTGAACGTGGGGCACCATGAGAGATGTTTTCACTCAAAAGCGGTGCAGATTCCAGGGGATCGGGAAGAAAAGTTTAATAAAGGGGAGTAGGACTCAAGGGCTTCGGGAAACAAGGTGTGGATGGTTTCCAGGATGGAGCACGGGGCAGGACAAACGCGGAGGAGCGTGGGCTCGGGCAGCAGCCCTGGCGAACATTGCCAAGGGACAGGAAAGGCCAAGGACGGCGGTGGGAGCTCCCCCTTCCCACAGACACGTCGCACCTGCAGTCTCTCCGCAGTTCACTGCTCTGAGTAACATCCCCCGCCATCAGTCTCCACACGGAGGACCAGTGACCTCCGCCCCGGGGCGGCCCCGCCCGGCTGCCCGGACAGCCAGCAAGTGGGCCGGCGCCCTCCCGCTGCTCGGCTCCGGCCTCCCGAAACCCGGCCCCGAAGGCCTAAAAATAGGCTCGGCGTGACCGCCAGCGCCCGGCGGGAGGCCCAGAAGCCGGGCCCGGCCGCCGGCGTCCCTGCCTCGCGGCCGCCCCTCCAGAGTCTCCAGCCCGCGGGCGGCGGGAAGGACGGACGAGAAGGGGCCCCGCGGGGCCAGACTCTTCCGGGGACCCACCTCCGCGCCCCCGGGTGGCGGGGCGGGCCGCTGGAGCAGGAAGCGCCACGCCCGGCGGCCGCCAGTGGCAACTTTGCGGCAGTCCTCCGGCCGGGAACTCCCGGGCCAGGGCTGCGGGGAGGCGGCGGGGCTGGGCCGGCGGGGCGTGGGCGGCGCGGAGCGTACCTGCCATGGTGCTGCCGGGGGCGGGGGCCGCCGCAGCCGCAGGTGGGTGGCCGTGAGAGCCGGGCAGGCGGAGCGGCAGCGAGGAGGCGTGGCGGCGAGCGTCCGCCCGCGCTCTTATAGCGGCGGTCACGTGGCCGCGCACGCCCCGCCTCACAGACACCGCCCCTTCTGCGGACCGCGGGGGTGGGGCGACCTGCGGGGCGGGGCCGGCCCGCACTCCTCCGCCTCTGAGCTGGGCGCCGGGGCCAGCTCCTCCGGTCCTGACCCCGAGGGGCACCTGCCTGGGGCCGCGCGCCTCCGTGCCGCCTCCGTGCCTCCGGCAGTCGGGGTTTTGGATGGAGACTTTCTGGCGGAGGGTGGCATTAGCGGGACAAACTCTCCAAGAAGTCAAGGGTGAGGGAACCTTATAAAACAAAGGAGCAAATAACAAGATCACTGTAGTTCTAGTAATTCATCTGAATTACACATAAAGTTTAATTCCACTGTTTTCACCTGGAATTCCAAATAAGCCCCGGAAGCATTTCCTACTGTTCTCACGATGGTTTTGTGGCTTTGACAGAAAAATGCAATGAATTTTAAGTATATTATTTATATTCTTGGTGCTCTCTACATCAATGAGATATTTAAGTGTTTCATTCAATCCTCATAGAAACTCACTGAAGTGAGTGTTATGTCCTTATTTTCACAGATGAGGAAACTGAGTCACAGAAAAATTAAATTACTTATCTATGGTCATCTCAGGTAAGTGCAAAAGGTAGAATTTGAACTGTGGCAGCTTGGTTTACAGAATTGACCCTCCCACTGGCAAGGCTGTGACATCTCTGGTACACTGGTACCCTAAAAAGGTTAGTAAATGATAGTAACTGTGGTTGGGTAATGTACTTGTTTTGGTTAATCTGTTTCACAAATCATGCAAGGTTGAATCCGTCTTTTTTTTAGGAAGTTGAGAAATAGCTCTCTAATGTGATCACATCCTTCTCTTCTCCCCATCCCTTCCACACAGTCAAAATGCACCAGGAAAGCAAAAGTGGTACAATTCTCAGCAAACAATAGTTGCTTAGTACATGTTTAATGGAACCAAACAGGAAGTTAACAACATCAGTTAAGAATATGAAGTAGAATCCCTGGCCAGTCTTGCTCAGTGGATAGAGCATCGGCCTGTGGACTGAAAGGTCCTGGGTTCCATTCCAGTCAGGGGCACATGCCCAAGTTGTAGGCTCTATCAATGGTTTTCTCTCATCATTCATGCTTCTAACTCTCTCTCCTCCTTTCCCTTCCTCTCTGAAATAAATAAAGAACATGAACTAAATGTCTAAGAATAAGTGATTTATTTGCAAAGGTGGTAATTGCTATTCTTGAACCAATTATATCACTTTTTCCTACATTAGAATTGCTCGGGGTAATTTATAAAATGCAAATAATTTGGTCCTCAGCTCAGACCTCCTGAATCAGAATCTTAAGGGTGGAAACCAAGAACTATTTAGCATTTTAAATATCACTCTCCAGGAGATTCTCTTGGTCCTTCCTTCCCTTTCCTGCCAACCTCACCACAGCATGGAGACCACTGACTTACTTGGGAAGACCTCCTGGTTACTTGGACTATAAACCACCTTTGCAGGAAGTGGGAATGTGGAGGCCAAGGTGCAATGGATGGGTTTCCACTTATTCAACCCTGTAGGCTTAGGAGAGTTGGAGCTCTTTAAGGAATATAAAGGCTATACCTGAATGGTACCTACCTGGAGAGAAGGAAGGTGTCTCTGGGTCTGGTCTAAACTGCTCCTTTCCATACAGATAGGTGGACCTGGAAGAGTAAGGTTTCCATCTTTCACCTAGGAACCCTCCTGCCATCAGTGACCCTTAACCACCTGCTGCTTGAAGTCTCAGTGTCTGGGCTGGACTAATGCAGGGTGTGGTGCTGGAGCCAAAAGGGCAAAGCTAAGAGGTAAGGACAACTAGAGCAGCAGAAGCTTCCCTTAGGAACAAGGTCTTCTGTTTTCCACCCCCAGGGTTTAAGTAAAAGCCGTCGACATAAACTTCTTTCCCGTTTCACTCATATTTACAGAAACATTTTGAATCAATTAAGAACATTTTGAGGTTGCTACAATCTACTCTTTGTGTCTTTTGCTTTTACTTTCAGGACAGTTGAGTATGCTTATAATATTTTTAGCTAAAGAGAATGACTATGAAATAGGTTGAACTATCACAAATAACATTTTGAAATGCCACCCCAAATTAAAGTGCAGTGATTCTGTAACATGCTTAATAACTGAACAGAAGATCTGCATTATTTTCCAAGGAATCATGTCAGAGAACATGAATTAATTGTAGGAACTGATTCATGAATAGTGGTCTTATTAGAGCACATGAATCAGCAATGTTTAGTTTACGGTCCTAACTTTTTATATTATCATCTTTCCTTAACCCATAACCAGGCAAAAAAATCTTATAAATGACTGGGAACCACAGAAAGATGAAAACTTGTAGTTTAATGCTTCTAACAGAAAATAATTTCAAAGCATATTGTTCAGAAATCTTTACTAGGAGGAGATAATTGTAACTATAGGCTGTGCAGTACTATATTCTTTTTTTAAAAAAATTCTCACCCAAGGATATGCTTATCGATTTTTAGAGAGAGGGGAAGGAGGAGAGAGGGAAACATCTATGTGAGAGAGAACATGGATTGTTTGCCTTCCAACCCCGACTGGCAATCAAACTTTCAACCTTTTGGTATATGGGATGTTGGCTCCAGCCAACTAAGCCACACCGGCCAGGGCTGCAGTACTATATTCTTATTGGGATAACTGCATTGTTGGCATGTGGGCTGCTTTATAACCAAACATTTTATTGTTTTCACTAGGACTTTTTTTCCTCTAAAATCTACGTTCAATGTGTTTTTTAAATAAAATTTACCAACACCACCAGTAGGGCAGATTTATACCTATCAAGTAAATGCAAAAAAGAATCAGTGTATTAATGAAAATATATTATAAAAGATTCATATTAAAACTAAAATGTTTGGGTTTCAGAAATAGAAGTGAAAATATTTTACTCTAAATTAGAAAAATTGTCTTGATTTCAGAGTTCCAAGTATTAATTTTTCATTATTTACCAGTTGTCAAAATCTGAATATTCTCCCGTATTTCTCATATTATCATTTTTTTATTCATCATCTTCATTCCATATTCCCTGTCTGAGTGAATCACACACCACCCATGCAGTTGCTTTATTGACATGCCTAGGAATCATCCTTACATGTTGCTTTAATTGACATTACCAATAGCGACCCACTGCCCAGTTTTCCTGAGGTTGCTCTGTGCTGAGCTTTAGTTAGGTATGAGAGCAAGGCCTCTGAACATTTAATGTACACACAAGCTGCCTGGGGTATCTTGTTAAAATGCAGATTTTTGGGGTGGATCTCTCAGGCTGTGGACCAACTTTGAATAGTGAGGTGTTTGAACATTCTGGATTTTAAGGCTTTGAAGACAGTGGATAGACATATCTGTTGAAGTGAGACAAATGTTTCAGGCTTTAATTTTTAAATTTCCCCCCATGAAATTTGAACTATCAGAATTTCTGAACCCTACAAGAAAGATTTACATTAAAAAAACTATTCTACATGAGTACCCATAACTCTTAACCTTTTAAACCTGTGCTAAGTGGGTATATTCAGCATGTTTGGTCCAAAATTAAATTGGCTTTGGAATGCATTATGTAACTTTTTGGCAGCATAGTTACCTTCCTAATTATGTTTTAAGATAATGCTGAAATCAGTTTGCATTCCCTTGAGCACACACACTAAATGATGGTGGGAACAACTGACCTGGAAATACACTCCAGAGCAGAGGACAATCTGCTGGCCTAAAATGCAAACAGTTCCCATGGATAGTTCATGAAACAGATAAACCACAATTGGCTATACACAGGAACTAACTGGTAAACTAATGACTTAAACTTTTACACTTAATTGAGAACACACAAAATCTGTACCCATAATTGTCCCCAGTGATCACCACCCTGTCCAATTCTAATCAGAAGCTTAGTGTCAAGAAGTATTACCCTTGGAGGCCTAAAGTAGCTCATTCTTCAATTGAGAGCTCGAGTCACAAACTCCACAAATTGCAGGGGCCTTGTCACTAGTTACATTGCCTTAAAAATTTTTATTGATATACTAGGGGCCCAGTGCACAAATTCGTGCACTTTGAAAGGAACTGTGGGCCATGAGGCTGCAGTGGGCAGAGGGGCTGGTCTTGGCCCATCCTTCACGCCCCCACCCGGCCCCTCCCATCACAGCCCCTGGTCCCCTGTCTGCTGGCAGCCCTGCTCCCACCACCACCGTTCCCATGCGCTGACAGCGCGGAGTGATTGGGGCCAGCACCATCAGTGGGTGTGAGTGGCAGCTGCTGCCCCAGTCGCCCCTCAGGAGCAGCGGGAGGTGGAGAAGCCCTCAGGGGCAATTGGGGCTGGCGCCAGGCACCAGCAAGCGGCTCTGGTGCCAGCAGCAGGTGTGAGTGGGGCCAGTGTTGGCAGCAGGTATGAGTGCCAGGCAGGACTGCAGCACACAAGAGCAAAGAATTTTCAGTAACCACCAGAGGTTCGCCCCAATGACAGCAACCAGCACCCCATCTTGGTCTGGCACCCCCGCTCACCTGCTCCTCCATCCTACCATGGCCTCTGGCTGCCATGTTTCATGCTCTGCTGCCTGCTGCCGATGCCCACCATGTTCTGCACGTGTTTTCCTTGGAGAACATATCCCTGGTGGTCAGTGCACACCATAGTGACTGGTTGTCTGTTGTTCTGCTGTTCAGTCTATTTGCATATTAGCCTTTTATTATATAGGATAATTAATATACCATAAAATTCATGAATTTAAAGTATATAATTAAATGGTCTTGATATCATTCACAGAGTTGTACCAGTATCACCACAGTCTAAGTTTAACATTTTCATCACCCCAAAAGAAACCTATACCTAGGCACAATCACTCATTCTCTCCTTTCCCTCAGCTCTCAGCAACTACTTTCTGTCTCTAGATATGTCTGCAGAGATTTGCCTATATATGGTCTTTTCTGATTGGCTTCTTTCAGTTAATATAATTATTTCATGCTCCTTCGTGTTGTGGCATGCATTAGTATTTCATTCCTTTTGAATTGCCAAATAACTTTTTATTACGGTAGGCAGGTATGCCACATTTTGGTTATCCATTTCATGGATAAACATGTTAATGGACTTTTGGGTAGTTTCTAGTTTTTAGCTGTTATGAATAATACTGCAAAGAACATTTGTGTCAAAGTTTTACATGGATATATAGTTTTCTTCCTCCTGATGTATACCAAGAGTGGAATTGCTAGATCAGATGGTTACTCTGTATTTAACAATTCAAGAACTGTCAGACTGTTTTTCAAAGTGTGCATCATTTTGCATTCCTACTAGTATGGGGGCTGCAATTTCCTGTTTCTTAGCAAATACTTATAACTGTAATATGCAAATTAGGCCAGGATGCCATAACGGTCATGACCAGCTCAGGAGAGGGGCCAAGCACAGGTCCAGAGCCTGAGAGAACAATAGACAGGATGGCCCACATCCAGCCCCAGTGGCCTGTGGTGTGGCTGCTGGGGCCAGGCGCGGGTCTGTAGCCGGAGAGAACAACACACAGGGTGGCCCACGCCCAGCCCTGAAGCAGGAGAGAACAACACGCAGGGGGCCCGAGCGGAGACACAAACACACCGGGGGGCCCAGCCCCCAGCTGCCCCGTGCTGCGGTGCATCAGCAGTCCTGCCTCTGCTTGGGAGCTGCAGAGGAAACACCTTTTCTGACCGCTTATTGGCTAAGCTTGCGGTATGCCACTTGCTTGGGTAATAAGAATCCAAGAAGGTGATCTAGAGTTTTTCCACCTCACTCCTGGAGGAAAAAATGAAGGTCTGCTGCTGGAGGGCTAAGAAATATTATATCTTGCCCTAGCCAGTTTGGCTCAGTGGATAATGCCTCAGCCTGCTGACCACAGGGTCTGGGTTCAATTCTGACTAAGGGCATGTACCTAGGTTGCAGGCTCCTCCCTGGCCTGGGCCCAGGTCAGGGCTCATGCAGAAGTCAACCAATCAAAGTGTTCCTCTCACTTTGATGTTTCTCTCTGTCTTTTCCTTTCTCTTCCACATTCTCTAAAAATCAATAGAAACATATCCTCAGGTGAGGATAAAAAAAAATAATAAAGAAAGAAATGTCATATCCTATGAAAGACACATCTTGAAAATGCCTAAAGAAAGTTGTCATTTTTTCATGGTGAAGGGACTGGAGTCTGTGTTGATGAAAACACCTTGGCATCTGTGGTGGCTGGCAGTGGCAGCAGCAATGGGGTGGCGCCTTCCCCTGATCAGCCTGGTTGTCTCCCGCAGAGGGAGGCCAGACTAAGTAGGACATCCCCTGAGGGTTCCCAGACTGTGAGAGAGGGCAGGCTGGGCTGAGGGACCCCTCCCCCTCAGTGCATGAATTTCATGCACCGGGCCTCTAGTCTTTTTTATAATAGCTATCCTAAGGGGTTTGGAGAGATAGCTTATTGTGGTTTTGATTTGCATCTCCCAAATGACAAATGATGTTGAATATCTTTTCATATGCTTATTTATTGGCCATTTAAATATCTTCTTTGGAGAAATGTCTATTCAAACCCTTTATTCATTTTTTAAAATTAGGTTAGTTTTTTTTTTTATTATTAAGTTGTAAGAATTCTTTATATATTCTGGATATAAGTCTCTTATCAGATATATATGACATACATATATGTGATTTGTAAATATATCTTCCCATTCTGTGGGTTGACTTTTCACTTTAAAAAAATATATATGTTTTTATTGATTTCAGAGCAAGAAGGGAGAGGGAGAGATAGATAGATATATCAATTATGAGAGAGAAACATTGATTGGCTGCCTCCTGCACAACCCCTACTGGGGATGGAGCTCACAACCCAGGCATGTGCCCTGAGCAGGAATCCAACTGTGACGTCCTGGTTCATGGGTCGACACTCAATCACTGAGCAACACTGGCCGGGCTTCATTTTCTTGATAGTATTTTAGTTTTCAGCACCAAAGTTTTATATTTCTATATTGTGCAATTTACTTATTTATTTTTTTTGTTCCTTGTGCTTTTGGTGTCATATCTAAGAAACCATTGCCCAACCCAAGGTCTTTTCTTCTAAGAGTTCTATCATTTTAGCTCTTAAATTTAAATCTATAATCTATTTTAAGTTGATTTTTGTGTAAGGTGTGAAGTCTAGCTCCATTTCCTGCTTTTGCATGTGAATATTGAGTTGTCCCAGCACCATTTGTTGCATTGTCTTGGCACCTTTGTTGAAAATTACTTGACTATAAAAGTAATAGTTCTATTCCATTGATATATATATATATATATATATATATATATATATCCCCAAAATGTATATATACACTTTGAATAATTATAAAGGTAATGTTTATTTACCAGTTAACTGCCATGATATTTTGAATTTAGTTAAAACAGGTCTGCCTCTTGCGTCTATAGACGCTTATGGCATACAAATGGTTAAAATACATTTCATTTTCAAAATTGAGCTATCAATGGTTAAAGTGTGTATACATTTTTGGGACATCCTGTATATATCAATGGAATAGAATTGATTCCAGAAATAGAACCTTCCCAATAATCTCATGAGGTAGATAATCTTTGCAATCCTGACTTCAAAGGTGAGGCACAAAGCTTGCCCAACATTATACAGCCAGTAATATGTGGAGTTAGTAATTGAACCAGGTTGCTTGCCTCACTAGTCTATACTCTAACCACTGTTTGGTAATGTGTGTAGGTTGTGCAGTACTCAAAAGCTGCAAAAAGATATGTGTACAGTGAAAAGTAACTCTCCCCTACCACTTTTCCCCTCAGCTAACTCATTCCCCTCCCTAGAGTGGCATTATGTTCTTGAATTTGTCTTTGGCTTCAAGGTTGCCACAGAAAACTTACCGCTGTGGCTTTTCCTGTGTGATGTTGAAGATATTTGCTATAACATACAATTTCCTCTTTTGAAGGATCCATGAGAAATTTTTCATATTGGCCTTGGAATCAGAAAGGTTGCACCTCCGTAATGTTTATTTATTTTCTTTATCTTATAGATATTTTGAGTCTATATCAATAAGTGTTTCCCCTTTAGGAGGGCACTTAGAACTGTAGGGAAAAATTTACAGCCCTCGTTATTTAGCTCTCCACCCTGTGTTTACATGTGCTTTAACTTTTTACCCCATTATTACCTTTGCCTGACTTACTTATGAAGTTGTTTGAGATCCTTTGAAAGTGGGGAAGGAATGTGAATTAATTAGTAAATAATTAAATGAGAAGACATTTCTAGTGGGAGTAAAACACGGAGATAAAATTTCAGCTCAATTTAGGGTGGTTGGAGATTTTTGTAGTGATTTCTCAGTAAAATGAAGATTTCATAAATTAGAAAGGCAGGGTACTGATCCAGACATGAGAATAACCTTCTGTAATTAGTTTAAAATCTTGAAAAGACAAAGTAATTGTGTGATCTTTCAATTTTTCTTTTATTATTTATTCTACATAATAACAACATGATAGTGACCAAAAAGACAGTTGTCTAAGAACTCTGAACATTTCAAATACAGTTCACCTTTCAAATGTTAGTTACCATATTTGTGACCTTTTAATTGGTGGTTAAATCATTTAAATTAGCTAGTTATATGACTAAAAATTAAGAGAGTCTCTTTGGCAGTTACCTTTTCTTTAAAATCAGCTTTATGGTGGCATAATTTATATACAATATAATTCACTTTTAAAAAGTATATACCGTATTTTTCCATGTATAAGATGGCCCCATGTATAAGACACCCTGCACTTTTCCAACCCAAAATTAAGAAATCAATATCTTAAACATTTTGCTGGTTTTCCTCTTAAGGCCTTCTTCTTTTCTGGAATCTTAAGGAGTTGGTCTTCCTGTTTTCTCCACTGTCTGATCATACACTCAGTGGGAGGAGGTCCAAATTGTCTCTCTGCAGCTCTATTTTCATGTTCTTTTGCCTAGCTGCTTACATTCAGTTTGAATTTTGCAGAGTAAGACAATCACTTACTGGTATTTATCTTTTTATTTTTTGACATCTTTATGGGCTCAGAAAGCTCTGGTCCCTATTGCATCCAGTGGTCCCTCTCCACCTCCACCTCCAATTACAGAATCAACTGACATCAGTAACAATAAGGCTTGTGATTGGAGGAAGCCTATTTGACAAGTTATGGGCAGCTACACACCCAACCAGCTCCCTCCTTGGCTGACTTCCATGTATAGGATGCCCCTCAATTTTCAGTCTAACAATTTTAGAAAAAAATAATGTCTTATACATGGAAAATATAGTAATTCAATGAGTTTTGACAAATATATACAGTCACATAACCATCACTACAATCTTCTAAAAACTTTTCTCTTGGGCCTTTGTGGTCAATCCCATCCCCTTACCCTGGCTCCTGGCAACTTCAGCTCTGATTTGCCTTTCCTAGAATCCTATAAAATAAAGCAGTAATATGCAAATTGACCCCCATTCCATCACGCCATCACAAGATGGCTGCGCCCATAGCAGAAGCAGGGTTCCCGTAATACAAGATGGCTGCACCCACAGCGGAGGCGGGGTTCCCATAATGAGCCGTAATGAGTGATCAGCAGGGACCTGAGACTGTGTGGCACTGGGCCTGGGCGGGGGACCTGAGGCTGTGCCCCCCACCTGGTGGGGCTTGACAGGGGACCTCAGGCCTCACCCCTTGCCTGGCAGGGCTTGATAGGGGTGGGGCCGTCCGGGTCTGGATCTTGCCCAATGGGAGTGGGGCCAGCCGGGTCTGGGTCTCACGCAATTTCGAGGTGCACGTGTGTGGGTGGGGACTTGACTCTGGGTCCCACGGTGTGCCCCAGACTCTGACAGGAGGAAGATTTTCATATACATTTTACTAATTTTCTTTCATCTCTGACACTTCTATTATAAAGAAAGGGTAAACAGCAATATTAAAATATTTCCTCTAATTAATTCCCTTTTAATGTGCACGAATTTCATGCAGCGGGCCACTAGTTTCATATAAATGCAATCATGTAGTATGCAGTTTTTCTGTCTGGCTTCATTTAGCATAATGCTTTTAAGATTTATTCATGTTGTTGAGTGTGACAGTGGTTCATTTCTTTTTATTGCTGAGTGGAATTTTTTTGCATGCAGTCACTACAATGTATTTATCCATTCACCAGCAGATGGACATTTGGGTTGCTTCTACTTTGGTGTTTCATGAATAAAGCCATGAGTATTTGAGTACAAGGAGCAGGATTGCTGGATTATATAGTACTAGAGGCCTGGTGCACAAAATTCGTGCGGGGGGGGGGGTGTCCCTCAGCCCAGCCTGCACCCTCTCCAATCTGGGACCCCTCAGGGGATGTCCAACTGCCGGTTTAGGCCCAATCCCTCAGCCTAGCTTGCATCCCTCTCACAATCCAGGACTGCTGGCTACCAACCACTCGCCTGCCTTCCTGCCTGACTGCCCCTAACCATTTCTGCCTGCCAGCCTGATCACCCCCTAACCACTCCCCTGTCAGCCCGATTGCCCCCAACTGCCCTCCTCTGCAGGCCTGGTTGCCCCCAACTGCCCTCCCCTGAAGGCCTGATCACCCACAACTGCCCTCCCCTGCTGGCCTGATCGCCCACAACTGCCCTCCCCTGCTGGCCTGATCGCCCACAACTGCCCTTCTCTGCTGGCCATTTTGTGGCGGCCATGTTGTGACCACATGGGTGTGGCCATATTTGACCACATGGTGTGGCCATCTTGTGTGAGGAAGTGATGGTGAATTTGCATATTACCTCTTTATTATATAGTATGGTATATTTAACTTTATAAGGATGGCCAAATGTAGCTGAGATCATTAAGAATGGAAGTTATAGTGTTTTTAAAATAATTCTTTATTGTTGAAAATATTACATATGTCCCTTTTTTCCCTCTATTGACCCCCTCCAGCCCGCCCTGGCCCCCCGCCCCAGGCATTTACCGCCCTATTGTTTGTGTCCATGGGTTATGCATATATGCATATAAGTTCTTTGGTTGATTACCTACCTCCCACCCACCCACCCTCCCCCGCCTTGCCTCTGAGATTCTGTACTCTGTTCCATGCTTCCATGTCTCTGGATCCACTTCATTCATCAGTTTATTTTTTTACTTAGATTCCAAATATGAGTAAGATCATGTGATACTTGTCTTTCTCTGACTGACTTATTTAATTTAGCATGATACTCTTCAGGTCCCTCCATACTATCTCAGAGGGTAAGAGACCCTTCTTTCTTACTGTTGCATAGTATTCCATGGTATAAATGTACCACCACTTTTTTATCCACTCATCTACTGATGGGCACTTGGGCTGTTTCCAGATCTTAGCTATTGTAAATTGTGCTATGAACACAGGGATGCATACATTCTTTCTGATTGGTGTTTTAGATTTCTAAGGATATATCCCTAGAAGTGGGATTACTGGGTAAAGTGGGAGTGCCATATTTAATTTTTTGAGGAAACTCCATACTGTGTTCCATGATGGCTCCACCAGCCTGCATTCCCACCAGCAGTGTACTAGGGTTCCCTTTTCTCCACATCCTTGCCAACACTTGTCATTTGTTGATTTGTTGATGTTAGCCAAGAATGGAAGTTATAATTTTATATAAAATTAATTATGGCCTAAGATGATCTGATGTCTGCTCAGCATACATTGAGAGAGAAGGGGACATAATCCTCAAGAGTGTTACTGGGGAATTGCTTCCCTTTAGCATGCGAGTGCCATCTGATTCTACTGGGCTCTAGCACATGCACTCTCAGGGCCTCATTGGGAAGGATTAGAAAAGAGGACTCCAAGGTTCATCACAATCCAGAGTCTTTGTGATCTAATGATTGCAAGGGTTTTGCCTGAAGAGCAGAAAACATCATTGTCACAAAATCTCTAGGTCATAACACATCTATCATAGAAAGTATTCTCCTGTGGATTATCTCATTTGATCCTTAAAACAGCCTATCAGGTAACCCAGCTGGACACATGATATTTTCACAAGTCAGTCAGTATGTCAATAAGCTCCCACCATCTGCTTCTCCTTTTGACATAGAGGAAATGGAAGAATAAATGAGGTATTGTATTTTTGAAGAAGGATATCTAAGAAGAGAAAAAGGGGCAGAAAGTAGAAGATAGGTGAATGTTAGAAGGAGCCTGAGATGTCTAGCCCATGGGCAGGCAGAGAAGGTGTATGTGTGTACGGGGCGGGGGAGTGAAGTACAGCAAAGGAAGTTCAAAGTGCCTGAAAAATCTGGTGTCAAAGGATGTGTTGCTTCACTCCCAGTAATTCCTGAGCAGCCCCATAAAAAGGCCCTACCCTTTATTCCTGGTTACAGGGAGGGGTCATCTGACAAATGATCAATGATTCCTTGGAATGTCTTAAACTCCTGAAATATCTCCACCTGTCTGAAATTCCTTTTACAGAGGACAAAATATTTCACCTACAATTAGAAAAATAAGCTCTGGTTGAAGGAGAAGAGACACTTATTTTAAGAGCTAATAAGTATCAGGCACAGTAAGGAATAGGTACTATATATATATGATCTCATTTAATCTTTCTAAAAGCCCTGTGCAGGAGATATTATTAGCTCCATTGTATACACAAAAATGACAAAACTGAGAGGTTAAGAAACTGTTTACCTTCAATGTGTGAATATGCCTTTTATGAGCCAGTAAAGAGCCTCTGTGTCCAGAGGTATTTTTGTCATACATGTGTAGATATAATGTTCCCTGAAATGATTACTGAAGATTTTTGAAAATAAACTTAATAAAGCAACATGTTTTCAGAAGGTGCATTGATTGAGGTATCACTATTTTGCACATCGAGCAATTATAGTATCATATAATTCTTGGAACCATGAATACCTAGTACTGTTATCATTAATGAATTGAAGAGGTGTTTATATAGAAGTAGAAATTTACTTAGTTCTTAAATTTTTTAAGGGATATTTAAGGTTTTTGCTACATATGTATTTTCAGCATTTAAATTTTTTTAAAATATATTTTATTGATTCAGAGAACAAGAGAGAAGGAGAGAGAGAGATAGAAACTTCAGTGATGAGAGAGAATCATTGATTGGCTGCCTCCAGCATGCCCCACCCTCGGGTCTGAACTCGCAACCTGGGCATGTGCCCTGACCAGGAATCAAACCATGACCTCCTGATTCACAGGTTGATGCTCAACCACTGAGCAACATTGGCCCAGTTATTTTCAGCATTTTGTAAGGTAAAGTTAGAGAACAAGTGACTTTTTATTATTCCACGCATATCAATATGGTCGTTGAGCTTTGAAATACTTCCTTACTTCTGATTTGCATAGCATGGCTCTTAAATATACAGGGGTGAGCAGAAGTATGTTTACAGTTGTGATACAAATAAACAGTACAATAATTAATAAATACTACAAGAATAAACTCTTTCACATGTTCATAGCTATAAACCTAATTTTGCCCACTCTGTATGCTTCAGGTTTTCACTTTTGCTTCTGATGAACTTTCAAGTTAATTGTTTTTGAATTTTCTTATGATGACCAGATAAATGTTTGGTTCCAAAAATATTTCAGATTTTGTACTGTTGGATGATTGAGGTTTTTTATTTTATTTTATTTTTTTAATTTAATTTTTTTTTATAACAAGCATTTATTTAGTTTGTGAGCCTGAGGGACAATGATGTAGGCTGAGTTTGGCTGAGTTCTAGCATGTCTGATATGGGAAACTCTGAATCAAGGGGCAGAAAAAAGGTTCCATCTCTTTCTAGGATGACTTGTAAAGTCACCTTGCAAAGGGCATGGTTACCAGGAAGAGTAAAGAACTGGGGCTGTTAACACAGCCCTTCTATTTTACTCTCCAACCCTAAGATAATCACACAATTTGAACCAGGCACATTTCAGGGCTTAGTAACCACATGTGGCTAGTGGCTAGAGGCTACCATATTGGATAGTACAGTTTTCTATTCCAGGCCTCCTTGCAATTCCTCAAACGTGCCAGCCATTATCCTTCCTGGGAGTTTTTGCCCTTGCCTTTTCCTCTGACTGAAACATTTTTCTTCTAGATGTCCACCTGGATTACTCCCTCACCTCCTTTAGTTCAAATGCCACCTTTTCGATGGTGACTTCTCTGTCTACCCTACTTAAAATTGCAACCTCCATCCCTGAGCACTTCCTTTTGTATATGTACTAGAGGCCTGGTGCACGAGATTTGTGCACTTGGGGGGGGGGGGTCCCCTCAGCCCGGCCTGTACCCTCTTGCAACCTGGGAGCCCTCAGGGGATGTCCAACTGATGGCTTAGGCCCACTCACCCGTGACCTTTGGTTCATAAGTTGATGCCCAACCATTGAGGCAAGCCAACAGGGCTTCCCATTTTTTAATTGGATTCTCTTCCTTTTATTGAGTTATATGAGTACTTTATATATTTTGGATATTACTCCTTATCAGATATATTATTGGCAAATATGTTCATACAGTGGTTCCCTTTTCATTTTGATGGCAGTTTCTTTTGCTGTTCAGATTTTTACTTTTATGTAGTCCTATTTGTTTATTTTCTCTTTTGTTTCCTTTTCCCTAGGATATGTATCTGCTACATAAGATGTCTGAGATTTGACTACCTATGTTTTCTTCTAAGGTTTTTGTTGTTTCATGCTTTACATTTAAGTCTTTTATTCATTTTGAGTTTATTCTTGTATATGGCATAAGTTGGTGGTCCAGTTTCATCTTTTTGCATGTGTCTGTCCAGTTTTCCTAACACCATTTGTTGAAGAGACAGTATTAACTCCGTTGTATGTTCTTGCCTCCTTTGTTAAATATTAATTGACTGTAATGGTGTGGGTCAATTTCTGGGGTCTCTGTTGTTCTGAAACATATGTCCATTTTTGTGCCAGTACCAGGCTGTTTTGGTTATAATGACTTTGTAGCATAGTCTGTTATCCAGTATTGTGATCTCTTAACTTCATTCTTTCTCAAGATTGCTACAGCTATTCGGGGTCTTTTATGATTCCATATAAATGTTTGGAGTATTTGTTCTAGCTCTGTGAAGTAATTTAATACTTGGCATTTTAATAGGGATTGTGTTGAATCTATAGATTGCTTTGAGTAGCATATAGGCATTTTAATTATGTTAATTCTTCCAATGGGTATATGTTCCCATTTGTTTGTATCTTCCTCTATTTCTTTTTTCAATGGGCTATAGTTTTCCAAGTACAGGTTTATTACCTCCTAGTTAAGTTTATTCCTAGGTATCTTATTATTTGTTTTTGTAGCAATGGTAAATGGGATTTTTTTTTAAATTTCTTTTTTTGAGAGTTCATTATTGGTGTATAAAAATGCCATCAAGATCTTGAAAAACAGAACTGCTTGAGACTAGGATCCTAGCCTCACCACCACCCAATCTGGTCTCAGACGCAAACTGGAACCCTACAGCCACTAGGGACAAAGACTTGCAACCACAGCTGCAGACCCACAGACACCAAGAATCCAGACATCCCAGCCGCAGATTTCTGTGAGTCACAGAGCCCATCCCCCTCCCTGCAGGCTTGCTGCAGAGCCATAGGAACTGCTGGACGCACCCCGTGCAAGCAGGCCTCCTGCCCACACAGAGTGACTCTGGCTCTGCTGCCTGAATTTGAGCCTGGGTGTGCAGACACTGGGAATCTGTTTCCTGCAGAGTGCAGTCTTGAAACCAGACTCCACACCCACTCAGGGCGACTCTGCTACCTGAATTTGAGCCTGGGCATGCGGACACTGGGAAACTGTTTCCCACAGCGCACAATCACATGACCAGACCCCACGCCCACACAGGGTGGCTTTGCTTCCTGAATTTGAGCCTGGGCACATGGATACTGGGAGGCTGTTTCCTGCAGCGTGCACTCCCGTGACCAGACCCCACGCCTACACTGGGCGGCAGTGCCACCTGACTTTGATTCTGGGCAAGCACACACAGAAGTCTGTTTTTCACAGTGCAGGAATAGACCTCCTGATAACACAGGGCGGCTGTGCAACCTGGTCCCCCAAGCACACCAGGGATCCTGATTCTCTGCGTGAGAGGCAGCACTGAGCACCAGTGACCTGACTCTGTTTCTCATCACGTGTGTCTGGGATTCCCTCATTCCCAGTGCATGCACACTAAGAGCCAGTGACTCCAATTCTCAGCGCATTTGCACAAAGGGACCCTGATTCTCGGCGTGAGGCTGCACCAAGCAACAGAGACTCTGATACTCGATTCTTGGTGTGGACACAGGGGGACTCTGACTCCTGGCACATGCTAGGGGACTCTGATTTTTGGCAAACGCCAGCAGGGTCTCTTTTTCAGCATGGTGCAGGCAGGGTCCCTGATTCTAAGTGCACACAGAAGGCTGCACTGAGCGCTGGTGACTCTGATCCTGGGTAAGCGTGGCTCCCACCAACCCACGGCAGCCACATGTCTTGATGTCAGAGCTCTTCAGTGACCTTCAGGTGGCACGAAGCTCCCACTGCACATGGCCCAGGCCCCCACAACTCAGCATCTGAACCGTCTGGTGATAGAATGGGGAGACAATGAAACAATCCCCAGAAGAAAGAAAAAGAGGCATTGCCAAGAAAGGAAATAAGTGAAATGGAGGCATGCAACATGACAGAAAAAGAATTCAGAGTAATAGTCGTACAATTTATACACCAGATGGATGAGAAAATCAACAACCTATGCAAAAATCAGGAAGAAATCAAAAGTGATATAGCTACAATAAAAAACATCATGGAAGGTTTCAACAGTAAACTAGAAGAAGCAGAGGACTGAATTAGTGAGTTAGAAGATAAGGTAGAGAAACAAGCCAAATCTGAACAGCAACTGGAGAAAATATTAAAAAGCAGGAAGAGAGCCTAAGGGAGCTTTGGGACAACCCAAAATGAAGTAACATATGTATAATAGGGCTGCAAGAAGGACAAGAAGAGCAGCAAGGATTAGAAAATCTATTTGAAGAAATAATGACAGAAAACTTCCCTGATATAGGGAAGAAAAAACTTACACAAGTACAGAGAGTCCCAAGTAAGATAAATTCCAAAATACCCACACCAAGACACGTCATAATTACAATGGCAAATGTTAATGACAAAGAGAGAATCTTAAAGGCTGCAAGAGAGAGACAGAGAGTTACCTACAAAAGATCCCCCATCAGAGAGAAACCAAGATGGCGGCATAGGTAAACACCAGAGATTGCTGCCTCACACAACCACTTCAAAAATACAACTAAAAGAAAAAACGGATATCACCCAGAACCACAGGAAGGCTGGCTGAGTGGAAATTCTACAACTAGAAGGAAAGAGAAAAGCACTGAGACTCAGAGGAGGTGCAGAGGTAAAGTGCAGAGGTACGAAGGCGCACGCCGAAAGGGCTGGCAACTGAGGACGCAGTGCATGTGGAAAGGGCTGGCAGCTGAGGACGTGGCGCACGTGGAGAGGGCTGGCAGCTGAGGACGTGGTGCACGTGGAGAGGGCTGGCAGCTGAGGACGCGGCGCACGTGGAGAGGGCTGGCAGCTGAGGATGCGGCGCACGTGGAGAGGGCTGGCAGCTGAGGACGTGGTTGTCTTTTTCAATCGGAGGGAGTCTCAATCTCCTTACTGCTCTGAACTCCATTTCCGGGTGAGTCTCTGGGGACCCAGACTCATAGGGGAGAAACTGGACTGTCTGGCATCGGACAGAACTCGAGGGCAGTTTTCTCTAAGAGGAGCTTGCAGCGATTACCCGGACTCTGAGATGTGGGGCCTCTTAGGGAAGGACTAGGGAGCAGCCATAGCTGCTTGCTCCACCCTGTTGATTCCCTGAGACCCCGCCCCACCCTAACTGTGCAAAGAGGCTTTTTCATATGGAAGGCCTGGCCCTTTGCAACCTGAAAATTACCTAACAAACTGCAGCTGGGCCAGACAGACCCAGAACGTCCAAAAGAAGGTCCAAGGCCCCACAGCAGCTTGCATTGCTTCACAGCTGGGCCTCATCTGGGCACCTCCAAACCCAAAACAAAGAAGAAGAATCTCTTTATAGCTACTTATGGGTAACCTCAGGCAGAGGCTAAATTAGCAACTCCTTAGATATCCAAGAGTCAGTGTACCCAGTGGTCAGAGTGGGACCATCCAATTACAACTCCTCAGATCAATAAGGGACACAATCAGGGGGCAGACTCAGTGAGCACCAAAGCCCCACTGAAGCAAGTCTTGCCCCAGAAGAGTGTTTCCACTCAGAAGTTTTCCCACTGCAGACACAGCTGATTCTCACAGCCAATTGGCCTGGAGGTCAATTCCTCCCAGTGATACCTACAACAATCAAGACTTAACTACAACAAGACTGAGCACTAACCCCACAAAGGAGTGCACCAAGAGTGTCCACCTCAGGTAATTGGGGAGGCTGAGCCACTGGGCCCTATAGGACACCTAGCACGGAAAGCCACTCTATAAACACAGGGAAGCAGCCAAAATGCGGAGACAAAGAAACAAGTCACAAATGACAGAAATGGAGGAAAGCAATCTACTGGATATAGAGTTCAAAACCACACTTTTAAGGTTTTTCTAGAATTTTCTAGAAACTACTGATAAATTTAGTGAGACCCTCAAGAAATCTAGTGAGACCACCGATAAATGTAGTGATACCTTCAAGAAATATAGTGAGACCCTCAAGGTTATGAAAAAGGACCAACTAGAAAATAAGGATACACTGACTGATATAAAGGATATTATGCAGAGTTCCAACAGCAGACTAGAGGATTGCAAGAATCAAGTCAAAGATTTGAAATACGAAGAAGCAAAAATCACCCAACTGGAAAAACAAAAAGAAAAAAGAATCCTAAAATATGAAGATAGTGTAGGAGCCTCTGGGACAACTTCAAGCGTACCAACATCTGAATTATGGGGGTGCCAGAAGAAGAGAGAGAGCAAGATACTGAAAACCTATTTGAAGAAATAATGACAGAAAACTTCCCCTACCTGGTGAAAGAAATAGACTTACAAGTCCAGGAAGCGCACAGAACCCCAAACAAAAGGAATCCAAAGAGGACCACACCAAGACACAACATAATGAAAATGCCAAGAGCAAAAGACAAAGAGAGAATCTTAAAAGCAGCAAGAGAAAAACAGTCAGTTACCTACAAGGGAGTACCCATATGACTGTCAGCTGATTTCTCAACAGAAACTTTGCAGGCCAGAAGGGAGTGGCAAGAAATATTCAAAGTGATGAATGCCAAGAAACTACAACCAAGATTACTTTATCCAGCAAAGCTAGCATTCAGAATTGAAGGTCAGATAAAGAGCTTCACAGATAAGGAAAAGCTAAAGGAGTTCATCACCACCAAACCAGTATTATATGAAATGCTGAAAGGTATCCTTTAAGAATAGGAAGAAGAAGAAGAAGGTAAAGATACAAATTATGAACAACAAATACACATCTATCAACAAGTGAATCTAAAAATCAAGTGAATAAATAATCTGATGAACAAAATAAACCGGTGAATATAATAGAATCAGGGGCATAGATAGGGAGTGGACTGACTATTCTCGGCAGCGGGGGAAAGAGGTCTGGGGGGTGTGGGAAGAGACTGGACAAAAATTGTACACCTATGGATGAGAACAGTGGATGGCAGGGGTAAGGGCAGAGGGTGGGGTGGGAACCGGGTGGAGGGGAGCTATGGGGGGAAAAAAGAGGAACAACTCTAATAATTGAACAATAAAGATTTAATTAAAAAAAAGATCCCCCATCAAATTATTATTCAAAAGAAACACATCAAGAACAAGGTCTGGCCTATAGAGGGATTTTCAATCCCAGCAACAACACAGCGCCAGTAACTAACTATTATGCAGCCAGCTCTGGGCAGTGAACTTCCACTGGACAAAGAGGCCCTATAGCCTCAGAGGCCAACCCCAGAACACTGCCACCCAGAGGCTGACCCACAAAATGACTCTTTGCTAAACACAAAATAAGGCAGTCTGGGAAACAAATGCGGCCTGCTTTAAAATAAGGACTGTGGTTTACAACACAGAGGAACAGCGTATCGCAGGGAAACTCAACACTCTCTTGAATACCTGGCAGGTTTAAGGCGAGCCACACTGAAGAATAGAAGAACCGAAGGACCTTCACTACTGCAATTTTTTTTTTCTTTTTTCACCTTTTAACTAAGAAACCAATTTTTTTTTCTTCTTCTTTTTTTTCTTCTTTTTCCATCACCTGATTTTACCCTTTTAATTACTACCTTCTTATTTTTAACCAGTATTATTATTGCAACCATTTTACCATTTTTTAAAGTGCCATTTTATTTTCTCTTTATTTTATTTTGGGATTAGTGTTCTCCATTCTATTTTCATCATTATATTATTGGTTGTTTCTAGTTTGCATTCATCTCCAGGGAGCTGTTTCTGGAATTTGTTGGGATTAGTGGCTGTTCTATAGGAGTATTCTCCTCATATAAAAAGTCTCTTCCCCTCTTCCACTTCATTCTCTCTTTTCGCTCTTTTTTTTTCTTTTCTTTTCTTTTCTCGATTTTATTTTCCCCCCTCCTTTTTCCCAATTTCATTTTTGCACTCCTTTTTTTGGTCCCTACTTTTCTTTTCCTTTTTCTCTTTTATCTTTTTCTCTTCCTTCTTCCTTATCCCCTAATTCTCTTAATTCGGGTGGTCACCTTTATTTGGGGTTATTAATACCGTGAATATATTTGTGTATAGTGCCTGGTACGTGGTGCCTTGTTGTGTTGTATTTTGTGCCTTTAAATCAACACAGCAGATCCAAGCAACAGCAACATCCTGAGCACCACACCCTCTGCTGAGGAACAGCAGCTGTACGTGAAACCTCGCCCCACCAGCCAGAAGAGCCACCACAGCTGTGAACAGCACCCACCAGAGGAGCTGCTGCCAACTGAAGAGCAGCTGCTACTGCAACCGCCCGAAGAGCAACCACAGACCAAAGAGTCACTGCCACCAAGGGAGCAACCACTGAATGACTCAACGTCTAGATATGTCAGTGAGATCAAACATGGGTAGACAAAGAAACCCCCAAAGGAAAGAGAAGGAGGAATCTCCAGAAAAGCAGCTAAGTAATACAGAGGCATGCAACATGACAGAAAAAGAATTCAGAATAAGGGTCCTAGAGTGCATAAACCGGATGGAGGAAAAAATCGACAACCTCTGCAAGAAGCAAGAAGAAACAGATGAAAAAATCGATAACATATGGAAGAAGCTAGAAGAAACAGATGAAAAAATCAACAACTTAAGTAAGACCCAAGAAGAAATGAAGAGTGATATAGCTGCAATGAAAAACTCCATTGAAAGTATCAACAGTAGACTAGGAGAAGCGGAGGACCGAATTAGTGAATTAGAAGACAAGGAAGTAAAACACACCCAAAATGTACTGCAATTGGAGAAAAAAATTAAAAGACAGGAGGAGAGCCTAAGGGAGCTTTGGGACAACATGAAACGAGACAACATACGAATAATAGGGGTACCAGAACAACAGAAGGATGAACAAGGATTAGAAAACCTATTAGAAGAAATAATATCAGAAAACTTCCCTGGTGTGGGGAAGAAAAAAGTCACACAAGCCTAGAGAGTCCCAAACAAGGTGAACCCGAAAAGACCCACACCAAGACACATCATAATTACCATGGCAAATGTTCAGGACAAAGAGAGAATCTTACAGGCTGCAAGAGAGAGACGGAAAGTTACATACAAGGGATCTCCCATTAGATTGTCAAATGATTTCTCAACAGAAACACATCAGGCCAGAAAAGAATGGACGGAAATTTACAAAGTGATGCAAAGCAAAGGACTGAATCCAAGAATACTCTATCCAGCAAGGCTATCATTCAAACTTGAAGGGGAAATAAGAAGCTTCACAGACAAAAAAAGGCTAAGGGAGTTTATCACCACCAAGCCAGCAATGCAAGGAATGCTAAAGGGACTGGTATAAAAAGAAGAAATAAAAAGCTCAGAAAGAAAACAGCCACACACAAAAAGAAATGGCTACAAACAAGTACCTTCCAATAATAACTTTAAACGTAAACGGACTAAATGCTCCAACCAAAAGACATCGAGTGGCTGAATGGATAAAAAAACATGACCCATACATCTGCTGTCTACAAGAAACCCACCTCATTAGAAGGGACTCACACAGACTGAAAGTGAAAGGATGGAAAAATATCTTTCAGGCAAATGGAAAGGAAAAGAAAGCTGGGGTAGCAATACTTATATCGGACAAAATAGACCTCAAAGTGAAGGTCATAACAAGAGATAAGGAAGGCCACGTCATAATACTAAAGGGATCAATACAACAAGAAGATATAACCCTGGTAAACATATATGCACCCAATGCAGGAGCACCCAAATTCATAAAAAAACTCCTGGAAGATATCAAAGGAGAGATCAACAACAATACAATCATAGTAGGGGACTTTAATACACCACTGACAGCACTGGATAAGTCCTCTAGACAAACAATCAGCAAAGATACAGCAATCCTAAATGACTCACTAGATCAGATGGACTTAATAGACATCTTCAGAACACTTCACCCCAATGCCACGGAATATACATTCTACTCAAATGCTCATAAGACATATTCAAAAATAGACCATATATTGGGTCACAAGCAAAGTATCCCCAAATTCAAGAAGATTGAAATCATAAAAAGCGTCTTCGCAGACCACGATGGCATAATATTAGAAATAAACTACAATAAAAACAACCCAAAATACTCAAACAACTGGAAGCTGAATAGCATGCTATTAAATATTGATTGGGTTACCAATGAAATCAAAGAAAAAATTCAAAACGTCCTGGAAACTAATGACAATGAAAACACAACAATCCAAAACCTATGGGACACAATGAAAGGAGTCCTGAGAGGGAAGTTTATAGCTCTACAGGCCTATCTCAAAAAACAAGAAAAAATGGTAGTAAATCATCTAACTCTACAACTCAAAGAATTAGAAAGAGAGCAACAAGAAAACCCCAGAGTGAGCAGAAGGAAGGAGATAATAAAGATTAGAGCAGAAATAAATGACATAGAGACCAAAAAAACAATACAGAAAATCAATGAAACAAAGAGCTGGTTCTTTGAAAGGATAAACAAGATTGACAAACCTCTAGCCAGACTTACCAAGAAGCAAAGAGAGAGAACCCAAATAAACAAAATCAGAAACGATAGAGGCGAAATAACAACAGACCCCACAGAAATACAAATGATTGTTAAAAAATACTATGGACAGCTCTACTCCAACAAACTAGACAACATGGAGGAAATGGACAAATTCCTAGAAAATACAACATTCCAAAACTCAATCAGGAAGAATCTAAAAATCTCAACAGGCCAATAACTATGGAAGAAACTGAAGCAGTCATCAAAAAGCTTCCATCAAACAAAAGCCCAGGACCAGACGGCTTCACAGGGGAGTTTTACCAAACATTCAAGGAAGAACTAAAACCTATCCTCCTCAGACTACTACAAAAAATTCAAGAGGAAGGAACACTTCCAAGCTCATTCTATGAAGCCAGCATCACCCTAATACCAAAACCAGGTAAAGACAACACAATGAAAGAGAATTACAGGCCAATATCCCTCATGAACATAGATGCCAAAATCCTCAACAAAATCTTAGCAAATCGGATCCAGCAGTACATCAGAAAGATCATACACCATGACCAAGTAGGATTTATCCCAGGGATGCAAGGATGGTACAATATCCGCAAATCAATAAACGTGATACATCACATAAACAAATTGAAAGAAAAAAACCACATGGTCATATCAATTGATGCAGAAAAAGCATTTGACAAAATTCAACACCCGTTTTTGATAAAAACTCTCAGCAAGGTTTGAGTAGAAGGATCATACCTCAACATAATAAAAGCCATATATGACAGGCCCACAGCCAACATCATACTCAATGGACAAAAACTAACACCATTTCCCCTAAGAACAGAAACAAGATAGGGATGCCCCCTCTTACCACTCCTGTTCAACATAGTACTGGAAGTGTTAGCCATTGCAATTCGGCAAGAAGAAGAAATAAAAGGCATCCAAATTGGAAAAGAGGAAGTAAAACTGTCCTTATTTGCAGACGACATGATATTATACATACAAAACCCTAGAGACTCCATCAAAAAGCTACTAGACTTAATACATGAATTTGGCAATGTAGCAGGATACAAAATTAACCCCAAGAAATCTGAGGCATTTCTATACACCAATAGTGAACTTTCAGAAAGAGAGATTATAAAAACAACCCCGTTTACCATCGCACCAAAAAAATTAAGCTACCTAGGAATAAACTTAACTAAAGAGGTAAAAGACCTCTACTCAGAAAACTATAGGACGTTGAAAAAAGATATAGAGGAAGACATAAACAGATGGAAGAACATACCGTGTTCGTGGATTGGTAGAATCAACATCATTAAAATGTCCATACTACCCAAAGCAATCTATAAATTCAACGCACTTCCCATTAAAATACCAAAGGCATACTTCAGAGATCTAGAACGAACTCTCCAAAAATTCATCTGGAATAAAAAAAGACCCCGAATAGCTGCAGCAATCCTGAAAAAGAACAAAGTAGGTGGGATCTCAATACCAGATATCAAGTTGTATTACAAAGCCACTGTTCTCAAAACTGCCTGGTACTGGCAAAAGAATAGGCATATAGATCAATGGAATAGAATAGAGAGCCCAGAAATCGGCCCGAACCAATATGGTCAATTTTTTTTATTTTTTATTTTTTTATTTATTTTTATTTATTTTTTTAAATTTATTGCTTAAAGTATTACAAAGGGTATTACATATGTGTCCATTTTATCCCCCTGCCCTAGACAGTCCCCTAGCCTCCCCTATCCCCCGCCAATATGCTCAATTAATATTTGACATTGGAGGCAAGAACATACAATGGAGCCAAGATAGTCTCTTCAATAAATGGTGTTGGGAAAATTGGACAGATATATGCAAGAAAATGAAACTAGACCACCAACTTACACCATACACAAAAATAAACTCAAAATGGATAAAGGACTTAAATGTACGACAGGAAACCATAAAAAGTCTAGAAGAATCCAAAGGCAACAAAATCTCAGACATATGCCGAAGCAATTTCTTCACTGATACAGCTCCTAGGGCACTTGAAACGAAAGAGAAAATGAACAAATGGGACTACATCAAAATAAAAAGCTTCTGCACAGCAAAAGAAACCATCAACAAAACAACAAGAAAACCCACTGTGTGGGAAAACATATTTGCCAATGTCATATCTGATAAGGGCCTAATCTCCAAAATTTATAGGGAACTCATACAACTTAACAAAAGGAAGATAAACAATCCAATCAAAAAATGGGCAAAGGACCTAAATAGACAACTTTCAAAAGAGGACATTCAGAAAGCCAAGAGACATATGAAAACATGCTCAAAGTCACTAATCATCCGAGAGATGCAAATCAAAACAACAATGAGGTACTATCTCACACCTGTCAGAATGGCTGTCATCAACAAATCAACAAACGACAAGTGCTAGAGAGGATGTGGAGAAAAAGGAACACTTGTGCACTGCTGGTGGGAATGCGGACTGGTGCAGCCACTATGGAAGACAGTATGGAGTTTCCTTAAAAAACTGAAAATGGAACTCCCATTTGACTCTGTGATCCCACCCCTAGGAATATATCTCAAGAAACCAGAAACACCAATCAGAAAGGATATATGCACCCCTATGTTCATAGCAGCACAATTCACCATAGCTAAGATCTGGAAATAGCCTAAGTGCCCATCAGTAGATGAATGGATTAGAAAACTGTGGTACATCTACACGATGGAATACTATGCTGCTCTAAAAAGGAAGGAACTCTTACCATTTGCAACGTCATGGATGGAACTGGAGAGCATTATGCTAAGTGAAATAAGCCAGTCAATGAAGGAAAAATACCACATGATCGCACTCATTCATGGATAATAGAGACCATTATAAACTTCTGAACAATAATAGATACAGAGGCAGAGCTGTCTCAAACAGATTGTCAAACTGCAGCGGGAAGGCCGGGGAATGTTGGGGGGCAGGAGGTAGAGGGGTAAGAGATCAACTAAAGGACTTGTATGCATGCATATAAGCATAACCAGTGGACATAAGACATTGGGGGATAGGGGAGGCTAGGGGACTGTCTGGGGCGGGGGGATAAAATGGACACATATGTAATACCCTTTGTAATACTTTAAGCAATAAATTAAAAAAAAAAGAAGAAATAGATAGGGAGGAAGGAACACAGGTATAAAGTACAGAAATGGCTATAAACAAGTACCTATCAATAATAACATTAAATGTAAATGGATTAAATGCTCCAATCAAAAGAAACCTAGTGGCGTAATGGATAAGATAACATTACCCATATATATATACTGGGTTTTTTTTTTTAATATATTTTTTATTGATTAAGATATTACATATGTGTCCTTGTCCCCACGTTACCCTCTACCCCCCACCCCCCCCACCCCCGCTCATGCCCTCACCCCCCCGTTGTCCATGTCCATTGATTAGGCCTATATGCTTGCATATAAGTCCTTTGGTTGATCTTTCCCCCTTACCCCCACCCTCCCCTACCTTCCCTCCAAGTCCCGACAGTCCAATCAATGCCTCTCCGTCTCTGGATCAGTCCTTGTTCATCAGCTTATGTTGTTCATTATATTCCACAAATGAGTGAGATCATGTGGTATTTATCTGCTCTCCAGTTCCATCCATGCTGTGGCAAATGGTAAGAGTTCCTTTTTCTTCTTCCTCTTCTTAAAGAATACCTTTCAGCATTTCATATAATGCTGGTTTGGTGGTGATGAACTCCTTTAGCTTTTTCTTATCCGTGAAGCTCTTTATCTGACCTTCAATTCTGAATGATAGCTTTGCTGGATAAAGTAATCTTGGTTGCAGGTTCTTGCTATTCATCACTTTGAATATTTCTTGCCAGTCTCTTCTGGCCTGCATGGTTTCTGTTGAGAAATCAGCTGACAGTCGTATGGGTACTCCCTTGTAGGTAACTGACTGTCTTTCTCTTGCTGCTTTTAAGATTCTCTCTTTATCTTTTGCTCTTGGCATTTTAATTATGATGTGTCTTGGTGTGGTCCTCCTTGGATTCCTTTTGTTTGGGGTTCTCTGCGCTTCCTGGACTTGTAAGTCCATTTCTTTCACCAGGTAGGGGAAGTTTCTGTCATTATTTCTTCAAAAAGGTTTTCAATATCTTGCCCTCTCTCTCCTTCTGGTACCCCTATAATTCTGATGTTGGTACGCTTGAAGTTGTCCCAGAGGTTCCTTACACTATCTTCATATTTTTGGAGTCTCTTTTCTTTTTTCTTTTTCGGTTGGGTATTTTTTGTTTCTTTGTATTTCAAATCTTTGACTTGATTCTTGAGATCCTCTTGTCTGCTGTTGGATCTCTGTAAATTATTCTTTATTTCAGTCAGTGTATGCTTAATTTCTAGTTGGTCCTTTTTCATGTCCTCCATGGTCTCACTATACTTATTGAGGGATTCATTAAATTTATTGGCGGTTTCCATAAAATTCTTGAAAAACCTTATAAACGTGGCCTTGAACTCTATATCCAATCGTTTGCTTTCCTCCATTTCTGCCATTTGTGACCTGTTTCTTTGTCTCCGCATTTTGGCAGCTTCCCTGTGTTGATAGAGTGGCCCTGTGCGCCAGGTGTCCTGTAGGGCCCAGTAGCTCAGCCTCCCCAGTTACCTGGGGTGGACACTCTTGGTGCACTCTTGGTGCCTTGGTTGTTGTAGAATCACTGGGAGGAATTGACCTCCAGGCCAATTGGCTGTGAGAATCAGCTGTGTCTAAAGTGGGAGAACTTCTGTGCTGAAGACACCCTTCTGGGGCAAGACTTGCTTCAGTGGGGCTTTAGTGCTCACTGAGTCTGCTCCCTGAGTGTGTCCCTTATGGATCTGAGGAGTTGCAGTCTGGATGGACCCCCTCTGACCACTGGGTACAGTGGCTCCTGGATCTAAGGAGGCGCTAATTCAGCCTCTGCCTGAGGCCACACAGCAGGAGCCACGAAGAGGCTCAGCTGTGAATCAATGCAAGCCGCTGCGGGGCCTTGGGCCTTCTCTTGGAAGTTCCGGGGCTGCCTGGTTCGGCTGCAGTTAGGTACATTCACATGCAAAAGCCTCTGCCGCAGCCTGGGTGGGGCGGGGTCTCAGGGAGTCAAAGGGCGGAGAAGCAGCCATGGCCGATTCTCCGCCCGGAGTCGCGCATCTCAGTGTCCCGGTAACGGCTGCAAGCACCTCTGAGGGAAAGCCGCCCTCAAGTTCGCCCGCTGCCGGACAGACCAGCCTCTCCCCGTATGAGATCTGGGTCCCCAGAGACTTCCCGGAACCGGAGTTCAGAGCAGTCAGGAGCCTGTGATTCAAAAAGACAGCCGCGTCCTCAGGTGCTACCCCCTTTCCTCGCGCGCGCACGAGCCGCCGTACCTCTGCACTTCACCTCCGCAGCTCCTCTGGCTCTCAGCGTGCTTTTCTTTCCTTCTAGTTGTAGAATTTACACTCAGCCAGCCTTCCTGTTGTTCTGGATGATGTTTGCTCAGTCCTTTGCGGTAATTTTCAATTGTTGTGTGAGGCGACAATTTCCCGGTGTTTACCTATGCCGCCATCTTAGTTGCTTCCACTGGGTTTTTTGTTTTGTTTTGTTTTTTTGTTTTGTTTTGTTTTGGTTTTTTTTTTTGTAGCTCTCGCATGCTGTTTTATTAACAACAGTCTAGGAGCGATGCTCTAGTGGCCTAACCCAGAGTTAATGCTACTCTTTTCAGCAAATTCAGGCAGCTGCCCCCCTAAAGGAGGTGCTAATTAGTCTATTAACAGCCAGAGGCCCACATCGGATGGCTGAGCCCCAGATGGGTTTGCAGGGGGCAGGTATCACAGAAGCGATTTCCAGTGAGCATCTCTGACCAGTGTGGACTCAGCCACATCCCTGCCAAGTCCTCCCCACGCCCTTCCCTCCCCGAAGTGGAATTGTTGAAGTGTGGCAAGTCCGTGCTCGAGACAATAAAGCTTGTGACTGAGGTCCAGGACCTGTGCCGTGTCTGCTTCTCTCTGTCTGTGCCCTGGCTCCCAGCTTGTGGGCACGCTGGTGCCAGGACTTGGTCTCAGTCCTGTTCCTGGTAGGCTGCCTGCCAATTTGTCTCGGGTGTGAATGGCTGGTGAGGACCTCAGAGAGCCTTATATATACTGTTTACAGGAGACCCACCTCAGAACAAGGGACTCACACAGAATGAAAGTGAAGGGATGGAAAAATATCTACCAGGCAAATGGAAATGAAAAAAAAAAAAAAAGCTGGGGTAGCAATACTTATATCTGACAAAATAGACCTCAAAGTGAAGACTATAACAAGAGACAAGAAAGACCACTTCATATTCTAAAGGGATCGATACAAGAGGATATAACTCTGGTAAATATTTATGCACCCAATGCAGGAGCACCCAAATACATAAAAAAAACTTGTGGAAGATATCAGGGGAGAGATTGACAGCAACACACACATAGTAGGATACTTTAATACCTCATTAACATCACTGGATAATTCCTCTAGACCAGTGATGGCGAACCTATGACACATGTGTCAGAGGTGACACGCGAACTCATTTTTTGGGTTGAGTTTTCTTTGTTAAATGGCATTTAAATATATAAAATAAATATCGAAAATATAAGTCTTTATTTTACTATGGTTGCAAATATCAAAAAATTTTTATATGTGATACGGCACCAGAATTAGGTTAGGGTTTTTCAAAATGCTGACATGCCGAGCTCAAAAGGTTCGCCATCACTGCTCTAGATAAATAATTAGCAAAGAAACATCAATCCTAAACGACTCACTAGATCAGATAGACTTAATCAACATCATTAGAACATTCCATCCCCAAACTACAGAATATACATTTTTCTCAAGTGCACATGAGACATTTTCAAAGACAGACCACATATTGGGACACAGGCAAAGTCTCTCCAAATTCAAGAGGATTGAAATCATATCAAGCATCTTCTCAGAATACAATGGTATTGTCCTAGAGAAAAGCATATGTTCAAGAGGCCTGGGGTAGGGCCCTGGGAAATTTTGACATGGTGCAGATGATCAGGAAACCACAAACTCCTAGCACAGTTATGTAACAACCAACCCCATTCACCAAAAGAAGGTAAAAGAGGAAGAAGCCCTGTTAACCCAGGTCCAGTGTCCAGGATGAAAGGACCACACCCAAACTTCTCCTCCTCTTCTTTAGTGGCATATCTCCAAAATACCCTGGTCTTGCCTGGCAGATTCCATTCTCAACCCATACTTTTTCTCATGAAGGCTTTTTTCCCTTTCATTCCAGCCATTTCCCCACAAACCAATGTCCTTCTGTGCTCACTCTGTTGTCCTTCCAGGTACTAAAGACATTCATGGGGGTGAAAAGATGTCTTTAAGGGAGTTCAAGGAAAGGAGCCTTTCCAAAAATTTCTACCCCTTCAAGAAAACCTACGCAAGCTATAAAGCCAATAAAATGTGGCCATTATCACAGGCCAAATGAGGAACTGAATAAAAATGATCCAGAAAAAGACCAAGACAATGTAGAAAAATTCACCACCTGAATGGTGAATTTTATGAATGCTGGCTTCATAAAAATTCACCACCTGATAACTTGGACAGCCAGTAACTTCCATGAAGTCTCCAAAGTCTGGCCCCCAAGGAATGCTGACAGTGTGGAAGCCAAATTTTACACCTACAGAGTACACCAATAGTGATTAAAATAAAATTGATAAGTGGTTCACGTCCAGTATAAGCATAATTTGCAGACAATTTTTATTAAATTTATTGGGATAACATCTACACTAATAAAAGGGTAATATGCTAATTAGACCAGAAGACCTTCCGGATGTCCTTCCGGACAAAGCCATGGTGGCGGGGCCAAGGCAGAGGCGGCTAGGGGCGATCAGGCCAGGAGGGGAAGGCAGTTGGGGGTGATCAGGCCAGCGGTGGGGGGGCAGTTGGGGGTGAGCAGGCTGGCAGGGGGGGCCAGTTGGGGGCAAGCAGGCCGGCGGGGGGGGGCAGTTGGGGGCAATCAGGCTGGCAAGGCGGCCAGTTGGGGGTGAGCAGGCTGGCAATCAGAATGATTAGGGTGATCAGGCAGGCAGGCAGGTGAGCGGTTAGGAAACAGTGGTCCTAGATTGTGAGAGGGATGTCTGACCAGCAGTCAGACATCCCCTGAGGGGTCCCAGATTGGAGAGGGTGCAGGCCAGGCTGAGGGATACCCTTCCCCCTGTGTACGAATTTCATGCACCAGACCACTAGTGCTGAATAAAAGTGGTGAATGTGGACATCCTTGTCTTGTTCCTGTTCTTGAGGGAAACACTTTTAGTTTTTGCTTATTGAGTATTTTATTGGCTGTACGTTTGTCATATATGGCCCTTATTATGTTGAGGTATGATCCCTCTATTCCCATTTTACTGAGGGTTTTTGTCAAAAAGAGGTGCTGGATTTTGTGAAATGCTTTTTCTGCATCTATTGCTATGATCATGTGGTTTTTATATTTCAATTTGTTTATGGGCTGTATAACATATTTTTATTTGTGAATATTGTACCAGCCTTGTATCAGTGGCGTAAATCCCACTTGATCCTGGTGTGTTATCTGTTTAATATTTATTGGACCTGATTTGCTAATGTTTTGTTGAGGATTTTAGCATCTGTGTTCATCAGGAACATTGGCCTGTAATTCTCTTTCTTTGGAGTGTCTTTATCTGGTATTGGAATTAGGATAATGCTGGCTTCATAAAAAGGTCTCAGAAGTGTTCCTTCCTTTTGAATCTTTTGGAATAGTTTGAGGAAGATAGGTGTTAGTTCTTTGAATGTTTGGTAAAATTTTCCTGAAAATCCATCCAGTATGGGACTTTTGTTGCTGGGAGATTTTTATTTTTATTTTTTTATTTATTTTATTTTTTTATTATTTATTTATTTTTAAAATCATTATTGTTGAGATTATTACAGTTGTTCCTCTTTTTCCCCCCGCATAGCTCCCCTCCACCTGGTTCCCACCCCCCCTCTGCACTCACCACCACCCCCCCCCCCCACTGTCCTCATCCATAGGTGCACGATTTTTGTCCAGTCTCTTCCTGCATCCCCCACACCCTTTTCCCCTCCAAGAATAGTCAGTCTACTCCCTTTCTATGCCCCTGATTCTATTATAATCACCAGTTTATTCTGTTCATCAGATTATTTATTCACTTGATTTTTAGATTCACTTGTTGATAGATGTGTATTTGTTGTTCATAATTTGTATCTTTACCTTCTTCTTCTTCTTCCTATTCTTAAAGGATACCTTTCAGCATTTCATATAATACTGGTTTGGTGGTGATGAACTCCTTTAGCTTTTCCTTATCTGTGAAGCTCTTTATCTGACCTTCAATTCTGAATGCTAGCTTTGCTGGATAAAGTAATCTTGGTTGTAGTTTCTTGGCATTCATCACTTTGAATATTTCTTGCCACTCCCTTCTGGCCTGCAAAGTTTCTGTTGAGAAATCAGCTGACAGTCATATGGGTACTCCCTTGTAGGTAACTGACTGTTTTTCTCTTGCTGCCTTTAAGATTCTCTCTTTGTCTTTTGCTCTTGGCATTTTAATTATGATGTGTCTTGGTGTGGTCCTCTTTGGATTCCTTTTGTTTGGGGTTCTGTGCGCTTCCTGGACTTGTAAGTCTATTTCTTTCACCAGGTAGGGGGAAGTTTTCTGTCATTATTTCTTTAAATAGGTTTTCAATATCTTGCTCTCTCTCTTCTTCAGGCACCCCTATAATTTGGATGTTGGTACGCTTGAAGTTGTCCCAGAGGCTCCTTACACTATCTTTGTATTTTTGGATTCTTTTTTCATTTTCTTTTCCGATTGGGTGTTTTTTGCTTCTTCATATTTCAAATCTTTGACTTGATTCTTGCAATCCTCTAGTCTGCTGTTGGAACTCTGCATAATATCCTTTATATCAGTCAGTGTATCCTTAATTTCTAGTTGGTCCTTTTTCATAACCCCGAGGGTCTCACTAGATTTCTTGAGGGTCTCACTACATTTATTGGCGGTCTCACCAGACTTTTTGAGGGTCTTACTAAATTTATTGGCAGTTTCTAGAAAATTCTAGAAAAACCTTAAAAGTGTGGTTTTGAACTCTATATCCAGTAGATTGCTTTCCTCCATTTCTGTCATTTGTGACTTGTTTCTTTGTCTCCGCATTTTGGCTGCTTCCCTGTGTTTATAGAGTGGCTTTCCGTGCTAGGTGTCCTATAGGGCCCAGTGGCTCAGCCTCCCCAATTACCTGAGGTGGACACTTTTGGTGCACCCCTTTGTGGGCTTTGTGCACAGACTTGTTGTAGTTAAGCCTTGATTGTTGTAGGTCTCACTGGGAGGAATTGACCTCTAGGCCAATTGGCTGTAGGAGTTAGCTGTGTCTACGGTGGGAGAACTTCTGTGCTGAAGACAAAAACAGTCCTGAGAGGGAAGTTCATAGCACTACAGGCCTACCTCAGGAAACAAGACTTGCTTCAGTGGGGCTTTGGTGCTCACTGAGTCTGCCCCCTGAGTGTGTCCCTTATGGATCTGAGGAGTTGTAATTGGATGCTCCCACTCTGACTACTGGGTACACTGGCTCTTGGATATAAGGAGGTGCTAATTTAGCCTCTTCCTGAGGCTACCCAGCAGGAGCTACGAAGAGATCTGCAGATTCCCCTTCCTGTTTGGGATTTGGAGGTGCCCAAATGAGGCCCAGCTGTGAAGCAATGCAATCTGCTGTGGGGCCTTGGGCCTTCTCTTGGAAGTTCTGGGTCTGTCTGGCCCAGCTGCAGTTTGTTAGGTAATTTTCAGGTTGCAAAGGGCCAGGCCTTCCATATGCAAAAGCCTCTGTGCACAGCTTGGGTGGGGCGGGGTCTCAGGGAATCAACAGGGCGGAGCAAGCATCTATGGCTGATCCTCAGCCCTGCCTTAAGGGGCCCTGCATCTCAGTGTCCCGGTAATCTCTGCAAGCACCTTTGAGAGAAAGCTGCCCTTGAGTTTCAGTTTCGCCCCCCCTGACCCCCCGCTGCCAGACAGTCCTGTTTCTCCTTCTCCCATATGAGTCTGGATCCCCAGAGACTCACCCGGAACTGGAGTTCAGAGCAGTCGGGGGTTTGTGACTCCCTCCCAATTCAAAAAGACAGCCGTGTCCTCAGTTGCCATTCCTTGCTGCATGCCCCTCGGTACCTCTGCACTTCCGCACCTCCTCTGAGTCTCAGTGTGCTTTTCTCTTTCCTTCTAGTTGTAGAATTTCCACTCAGTCAGCCTTGTTGTGGTTCTGGATGATGTCTGTTTTGTCTTTTAGTTTTAGTTTTGAATTTGTTGTGGGAGGCAGCAATTTCCGGTGTTTACCTTTGCCGCCATATTGGTTTCTCTGCTGGGAGATTTTTAATTACTGTTTCAATTTCATCAGGTGTTATTGGCCTACTCAGATTTTCTGATTCTTCCTGGTTGAGTTTTGGAAGACTATTTTTCTAGGAATTTGTCCATTTCTCCCAGGTTGTCCAGTTTGTTGGCATATAGTTCTTCATAGTATTTCTGTGGTGTCCATTGTTATATTGCATCTTTCATTTCTGATTTTATTTATTTGGGTCCTCTCTGTTTCTTGATGAGTCTGGCTAGGGGTTCTTCAATCTTGTTATATTTTCAAAGAATCAGCTAGTGGATATATTGAGTTTTTGTACTGTACTTTTAGTTTCTATGTCATTTAGTTCTATTCTGATCTTTATTATTTCCTCCCTTCTACTTCATCTGGGCTTTCTTGATGTTCTCTAATTCATTTAGATAGTTTACTAGTGGTTTTTCTTGTTTCCTGAGGTAGGCCTGTAGTGCTATGAACTTCCCTCTCAGGACTGTTTTTGTCGTGTCCCATAGGTGTTAGATGTTTTTTTGTTTATTTTCATTTGTTTCCAGGAAGTTTTTAAATTTTTGCTTGATTTCATTGGTAACCCATTCATTGTTTAATAACATGCTATTTAGCCTTCCTGTATTTGAGTGTTTTTGAAGTTTTTTTAAGTTGATTTCTAACTTTATGCCATTGTGTTCCAAGAAGATGCTTGGTATTATATAGATCTACTTGAATTTGTATAGGCTTGTTTTGTGCCCTTATATGTGGTCTATCTTTGAGAATGTTCCATGTGAACTTGAGAAGAATGTATATTCTGCCACTTTGGGATGAAATGTTCTGTAAATATCAATTAAATCCATCTGATCTAGTGTGTCATTTATTGTCTCAATTTAAAAAAAGAATGAACTATTTGGGACAGATTTTCAATACTGAAATGGATTTTTTAAAATTGACTTTAAAAAAAGAAATAGAATAAGCTGTTTGTTTCTCATGTATTTTTAATTACTTTACTTAAATTTTTGAATAATAAATTTTTAAATGGTATTAAAATAAGTATAAAAAGGTCTATATTGAAAAATCTTCCTCCAATCCCTGTCCTGCTCCCCACAGGTATTTATATATATACTTAGTGCATATATAAGGAAAACAAAAATACATGTAATCCTTGCCTCATTTCATCCAAATGGAACATCGTGAACATTTTGTTATGTGGTACCTTGCCTTTTAAAAAAATGAATAAACTTTATTTTGTAGAGAAGTTTTAAGTTCACAGCAAAATTGAACAGGAAGTACAGAGAGCTCCATATATTCTCTGCCTCCCCCCGCCCCTCCCCAAAACCTTCCCAAAGGCAACATCCTTCACCATAGCGGTACATTTATTACAACCAATAAATCTACATTGGCACATCATTATCACCCGAAGTCCATAGTTTACCTTAGGGTTCATACTTGGTGTTGTAAATTCTATGGGTTTGGACAAATGTATAATTTGTAGTACCATACAGAATTGTTTAAACTTTTCTAAAATTCCTCTGTGCTCTGCCTATTCATCCCTCCATTCTCCCTACCCCCTGCCAACCACTAATCTTTATACTGTCTCCATTACTTTGCTTTTTCCAGCATGTCATATAGTTGAAATCACACAATATATAGACTTTTAGGTTGGCTTCCTTTACTTAGTAATATATATTTAAGGTTCCTCCATGTCTTTTCATAGCTTAATAGCTCATTTCTTTTAAGCATGGGATAATAGTTCATTATCTGGATGTACCACACATTATTTATCCATTCACTTACTGAAAGATATCTTGTTTGCTTCCAAGTTTGGCGATTATGAATAAAGCTGCTATAAACTTTCATGTGCTGGTTTTTGTGTGGACATAAGTTTTTATTTTTTAAAATTTTTTTATATTTTACACCCTGGGAAGACATAAGTTTTTAATTCCTTTGGATAAACACCAAGGCAAGCAATTGTTGGATTATATGGTAAGAGTATGTTTAGTTTTGTAAGAAATTGCCAAACTGTATTCCAAAATGTGTGTACCACTTTGCATTTCCACCAGGAATGAATCAGAGTACCTGTTGCTCCACATGCTCACCAATATTTGTTGTCAGTGTTATAGATTTTGGCCATTCTAATATATGTTTATCTCATGTGGCTCTAATTTGCCTTCTCTGATGACATCTGATGTGGGTTGTTTATGGTATCTTCTTACTGTCTAGTTTCAAGGGTTCTTTATATATTTTGGATAACAGTCTTTTACCAAATATGTCTTTTGCAAATAGTTTCTCCCAGTCTATGAATTATCTTTTTTTTTTTTTTAAATCATCACCTTAGGATATGTTTTTTATTGATTTTAGAGAGAGAGGAAGGGAGAGGGAGAAAGAGAGAAATACTGATCGGTTGCCTCCTGTATGTACCCTGACCAGGGATCAAATCCGAAACCCAGGTATGTGCCCTCATTGAGAATCGAACCCGAGACACTTTGGTGCATGGTGCAGGGCTCCAGGCCATGTCCAGCTTAAACAACTGGGCCACAACAGCCAGGGGCTATGGCTTATCATTTTATTCTCTTGACAGCATCTTTCACAGAGCAAAAATGTTTAATTTTAATGAAGTCCAGCTTATTAGTTCTTTCTTTCCTAGATTATGCCTTTGGTGTTTTACCTAAAAAGTCATTGCCAAACCCAGCATCCAAATTTTCTCCTATGTTAGAGTTTTATAGTTTTGTGCTTTACATTTAGGTCTATGATTTATTTTGAGTTAATATTTGTGAAAGGTGCAAAATCTGTACCTAGAATCATTTTTTCTTGCATGTAGATGTCCAATTATTTTTCACCATTTATTCAAAAAACTAATTTTTTCTGCATTATAATGCCTTTCATCCCTTTGTCAAAGATAAATTGCCTATATTTATGTGGGTCTATTTCTGGGCTCTCTGTTATGTTCCATCAATCTATTGGTCTATTCCTTTGCCATTACCACATTGTTTTGATTATTGTAGCTTTATAATAAGTTTTGAGGTCAGGTAGGGTCAGTCCTCCCACTTTGTTCTTCTCTCTTTTTTAAAAAAATATGTTTTTATTGATTTCAGAGAAAGGAAGGGAGAGGAAGAGAGAGATAGAAACATCAATGATGAGAGAGAATCATCAATAGGCTGTCTACTGCATGCCATCTACTTGGGATCAAGCCTGAAAAGTGGCATGTGCCCCAACCGGAAATCGAACCATGACCTCCTGGTTCATAGGTCAATACTCAACCACTGAGTCATGCTGGCTGGGCCCAGTGTAATTTTGATTTGCATTTGTCTTACTATAGTGAGGTTGAGTATATCATCTATTCTTTTTTATATTTAACTAGAGGCCCGGTGCATGGATTCGTACATCAGTGGGGTCCCTCGACCTGGCCTGCGGGGATCGGGCCAAAACTGGCTCTCTGACATCCCCTAAGGGGTCCTGGATTGCGAGAGGGTGCAGGCCAGGCCGAGAGACCCCATTTGAAGCATGATTGGAGCTTGAGAGGGACTGTGGGAGGGCTCCAGGGCATGTCCAACCTGTCTCACCCAGTCCCAATCATGGTCATTTGGGGCTGGCTGTCCAGGGAGGGACCATGGGAGGGTTCCAGGCCGTGTCCGGCTCATCTTGCCCAGTCCCGATCGGCCAGACCCCAGCAGCAAGCTAACCTACTGATCAGAGCATCTTCCCTCTTGTGGTCAGTGCATGTCATAGCGACTGGTCGAACAGTCCAACGGTTGGACACTTAGCATATTAGGCTTTTATTATATAGGACTAGAGGCCTGGTGCATGAAATTCATGCACGGGGGAGGGGAAGGGTCCCTCAGCTCAGCCTGCACCCTCTTGCAATCCGGGACTGCTGGCTCCTAACTGCTCACCTGCCTGCCTGCCTCATTGGCCCTAACCACTCGCCTGCCTGCCTGATTGCTCCTAACCACTTGCCTGCCTGCCTGCCTGATCACCCCTAACCACTCTGCCTGCCTGATGGCCCCTAACTGCTCGCCTGCCTGCCTGATCACCCTTAACTGCCTCTGACTCGGCCCCCACCACTGTGGCTTAGTCCAGAAGGATGTCCGGAATTACGTCTGGAATGACATCCGGAATGATGTCCAGAAGGTCGTTCGGCTGTCTGGTCTAATTAGCATCTTATGCTTTTATTATTATAGATAATTATATTTATTTTATTTCTACATCTTTTGATCATTTTTCTATTGGACTATTGGTCTTTTTCTTAATAGGGTATGGTAGCTCCTTACATATTATGGAGAGTGTCCATTTGTTTGGTATGAATTACAGTTTTGTGTATGTGTATGGACTATTTTAATACAGAGTAGATTCTCTGCCCCAGACGTGTTCAAACATATCATCACTTGGTAGGAATATTATAACAGGTACTCTTGGATCAGATCGCTGCACCTTATAATTTTTAAAGTACATTTTCAGCTTTTAGGATTCATTGATTAAACATTGCTTTTTTTAGACTAGAAAAACCCAGGTCTCCATACAAAACGGCTTAGTTTAACATAGTCTACTCAGCATCTTGTTAGAGGACAGAGCCTGGGCATTTGGCAATCACACATTTGTCAAGTGTCCAGTGACCTATACCTTTGCACCCTTCCCCCTAAAAATAAGGAAGCAGCTGTAGCCTATTACCTTTGAGTATTTTGGCCAACAGACTGGCATCTTGAGAATTTATCCAGCATTTATCCATCTTTTCAGAGATATTCAGTCCCCTTTAAAATAAAGCAAAGTCATTAAAGGAAACCAAGAACATTAAAGATTTAGGCCTTTTGTGTAATTTGGCTGCAAGGAACAAAGCCAGTTTCTGTTCAGCATGTAATATAAGATGAACTGAAAACTGAAAAAAAACATGTTTAAAGATAATTAATACATTTTTATAATATTTTTGTCAAATCACTCACATCACACATTTCACAGGCAGCTTGGGAACATTTTGTACACTAGAGAGAGAAAAGCATGTCCTGGAATATGTGGAGGAACAAGAGTCCTGGATTTTGAAGTCTCCAGGAAGTGATTCTGCAGATATTGTACATAAGCACCAACTGCTCTCAATCAGCAAGGCCTCATTTTGGGATTTGGACATGTTGAGGAACACTATGGGGCTGATGGAAGTGAACGGCAACAAGAGGTCAGCAAATGCACAAGAGTTTTGTTCAAGGCTGTTTTTTTTTTTAACTTTGCAAATTTAAAAGCAAGATCTCACTAACTTAGAATGCTTAATGACGGACATTTTCTAGAAGGGATGAAGTGAGCTTAGGTAATATCAAATAGTTTGGTACATCAATTTTCTTTTCCTTTTAAAAAAAGTTTCTTTCTCTCAACTCTTTTCTAATTAGCTTTCTGATCCCTGTAACTCTGTCCCTCATGTCTCCCCCTTTCAAATTCTAATCCTTCCTATCTCCAGCAGGTGTAATCAAAGGAATACTTTATTTTTGTCTTCTTTCCTTGAGGGAACATCTCTTTTATTTAGGGACCATGTGACATTGTTCAAGAAGGATGAATTCTGGATCTAAAAAAGGTGCCCAGTACAACAAAGTGCACAACTGTGACCACAACCCCCCAGTTGGGAGGTGGTGTTCGGGGAGACCAAGAATGAACTTGGTCACTCTCAGCATTGTTTATGGCTGATCTGGAACCTGTTGAGGTTATAGATAGAAGCTGATGCTCTGGGAAACTATGGATGAGCCAGCCCTACTAGGATTCATGCAAGTCAAATAATTGTTGGACACATTATATTTCACCAGCCACAGAGAACACTCAAGAAATCTCACCTTAGGCTTCAGGCAGAAAGTCTTTTGTGTCAGTTTAAAAATGAGAGGGGTAGGTGGAAGGGCAGGAGCAGACAGAGAGGAGGGAGGGAGGAGGGACAGCAGAGGTAGACAGGTAGAGAGAGAGAGAGAGAGAGAGAGAGAGAGAGAGAGAGAGAGAGAGAGAGAATGAATTAAAAAGACGCAGCATTTCTTTTCTCACCAAAGTTAAATTTGTGGTAATGACGGGGAAGAGAAAGTTCAAATAGGTATATCCCAGGCGTGGCATTAAAAGTGGAGCTTGAGCATATGTAAACAGCATGCGCTGAGGTGAGGGCTAAGCTCAGGCTCTGGGGTAAGCTTGTGCTGAGAAACCATCTGGGAAAACTCTTAGACTAATTTAAATTGAACCAAACGGAGACCTTAAGCATTTCTTTAAAATGAGATCCAAGCTAAACAGTGACACAAGCTGATGTTTACTTGTGGAGATGCCCATAATACTTGCCTAACAGCTGTCATGGTTAAGTCCACGCTGCTCCTGAAAGCAGCATAATTAACAGCTGTTTGCTTTGAAGTCTCAGGAAAGCTGCTTCCCACTGCAGTACATCTACAACTTCTACAACTGCCGGGCAGGTGTTCAGTGCCTCGACCACAGTCCCACTAACTCCCTTAGATGTGGAGGTTTCTCAAAGGTATTCAAATCCGTGAAGCTGTTCTATGAGGTCTTTGAAGAAAGATGTTTAAAAAATGTGACTTATTTTTAATCAATAGATTATTAAATAAATTTACCAAAAACATGACTATAAGTCATGGATGTTTGTAGCTTTTTAAAAAATATTGAGGGAGAGCTTTTTTCAAAGGGATCAGGTTTGGGAGGAATGGATATAGAATTGTTAAATCAATACAGTTGTCTAGATAGTAGCATCACACTAAGAAACATGAATAAAATATGCTAATTTGTGGTTTTAAAAAAAAAATCTTGATGAGGGAGTCAATTTTTTTTACCTTAGAATCTTCAAAATAGGCCTTGGGAAAAATACATTTATAAAAATATTCAGGCTTAAGATTCAGAACAAACATAAGTTTAAACTAGTGTATGTGTTGAAGGTAACAGGGAGTAAAAAACTACTGAATGAACAATCTGATTTGTGTTTCATATGTAGCTCTCTGGCAATGTGACAGTTGGATCTCTGTAAGAGACTTTGGTTTCTGTATCTTAATCATTCAAGCCAAAGTGGATATAATTTTACTTGAGACTGCTGTAAAGAGAAAATTATTAACATAATATTTTTAAAGATAATATTTCACAGCATAACTTTGAAATGGATTACTAAGACTGTTTGTAAAATTATGTTAGTTAAATCTATATACATTACATTGTAGTAAGAAAAATACCAGTGTTTTCATGCTGACATTATTTGGTAGGGTTAGCAAAGGGTAATTGCCAGTTTGGATTTATCTTTGCAGTAAAAATTCAAATCTGGACTGCCCTGAGATAGAAATTTAGGATTTAACCTGTCCTTTGAAAATCATCTGCACTTAGCGAAGCTTCAGTTACTTTTCTTTTGCATTTATGTTGTTTTGCCTTTAGGGAGTTGATGGAAAGGCATTGTGAGTGTTTTTGTGGCTAAAGTTAAAATTGTTTCATTAAATGATAATGGACTTAATAATCCAGTTAAAAGGGCCAATATATTAGCCTGTATTCAGCATTTAATGCTGACGTGGCTTATGTTCAGGAATTGCATTTGGGCCATAGCACTGAACGGCATATGTGAGCATAGGTTAGGAATAGGTTTTGTTCTTTTGCTATAAGGAAATAACCATTCTGTGTATAAATGACTCTGATTTTTAACAAAGCAGCTATTTTAGATGCAACCAATTGGTTTATTTGTCCCAGAGAAAGATCCAGATGTCTATTTGAACATTAGGAACACAGCATGGTTCACTGGACTCAATAACAGAATATAACTTGAGTTATATGAAAGCCCATAATATGCCTCTTACTTTATTTAGCACCTTTACTATAAAATGAGCTAACAGTGCAATTCGGAGGAATTACTGATTATAAAGTGTTTTGCAAGTGTGCAGGAGATTTTTGCTGATTTTTTGGAAAGGGGACTATTGTGCTATATTAAAGATGTGTCTAGAAAAATGAATTTGTTCTTGGCTGATGTAGGAGATTTAAAGTTGTGCTATTCCCTCCAGATTAGATGAGAATATGTATTTTTGCAGGTTTGAGCACTTAAAAGTATATTCTGTAGAGAGAGGAGGGAATACAGGCTCAGCTTAGCCCACAATTCCATGGGACCTCCCTCATTCTTGTCTTCAGGAATCATCTAATCATGTAGGTTTGGATACATCTTTGTCAGCTCTTTTGAAATTAAACAACACTCATTTTAATATAACCTTTAAATATTTAGAAAGAGAAATACTTCATGTCTTCACAACACATGGACCACATGTGGTCGTGAACCATATGGACTTTATGTAGGCTGAGAATATGGCAATGCGTGAGGCTCTCCATTCTCTTTTACATTATAAAACGGTGAAAAATTCAACAGTGAGGTCACAAGATGGTATGAAATGAAAGCTTAAAAACTTTCATTCATTCAACAACTTTTTTGGGGCACCAACTATTTTCTTCTTCTACCAAAAGAAATATAAAATTTACACAAAAGTTTATAACTGTCTTTAGCTGCAACAATTCTAGCATTAGACACATGGGCTCATCCAAAAGAACTCAGAATAAACAAATATATGCAAAATGATGACAGGTGCAGGGGCAAACAGAAAGAGCTGAGACTAACCAATGTGACCTCAAGGAAACAACTGAATTCTCTAGGCCTCGGTGTCTTCTGAAATAAGGACAATTGAGAGGCTCCTTCTTGCTCTACAATTCTGAGGGTCACACAGAAATTATTGTGGATAATTATCCCAGTATGGAAGGAAAGATTGACACTTGGTCCTCCCAGTGGAATTAAGTTTTCTAAAATTCTTGTTTTCAGCTGCTTCTAATGTATGTTATATCTATATATATAATATCTCTATATATAATAGGCTAATATGCTAAGTTTCCATCTGGGTAATGACACATAGCAATGCCCAGGTTCCTCTCCATAGCGACTAGCCTCGTTGGAGTTTCTTCAGCTGAGGAACACAACTTGCTTTATAGCCAGGTGGAAATATTTTACACTTTAACCAAATGTCTGTGAAGTGTTTTCCCATACTCATCTTATTTGATCCTCACAGAAGTCCTGGAGTAGGTAGATAAGAGACTCGATGGAATCTATTTTCTTTTCATTAGCCAGAAAATAGAGATTTAGAAAGCTTAGAACTTGACCCGACTGAAAAGAAGTAAGAAATGGTGGACCTTGAAAATGATTTCAGATTTTCTCAAAATATAGTCAAGCACTGCTACAATTAAATATTTTACCCTTTGTTTTCCCTGCATGATCTACAATAATAATCTGCTTCGTGTTGATATTTACTGGTGTGTTGCTGACAATTACCTGAAAGAGAAGTTGGGGTGCTTCACTGGGCTGGAAAAATTTTAACTACCTCAGAAAGCAGGTCTAATTAAACAGGTTTGTTCTATATATATAAAAGGCTAAGTTGACTCGCACATGCACGATACATATAAAGCTCTTGCTGGCTCCAATTGCAGGCGTGTGTTTCAATCTGTCATTGTCGATTGTGAATTTGGTTGACACTTCTATTATAGAGAAAGGGTGAATAGTGGTATTAAAATATTTCTTCTAATTAATTTCCTTTCAATGTGCATGGATTCATGCACCAGGCCACTAGTTGTTGTATAATGGTCCAGTGCTCTGAAAGCTGCTAGGCCCTTGATGAATGCAAGGAATATTTATTAAAATATCACATATCTTCTGTATATATAAAAGCCTAAGCGATCAACGTGCACTGACCACCAGGGGGCAGATGGTCAATGCAGGAGCTGTCCCCTGATGGTCAGTGCACTCCCACAGTGGGAGCACTGCTCAGCGAGCTTACCGAGCAGCAGCAGCGGTAGGCTCAGCGGGGCCGGGATGACCAGAGTGGTGTGGGCTCCTCCCCAGCTGCCTGCCGCTTTGTGCACTACTACATCCCTCGGGGGATGTTGGACTGCCAGTTTCAGCTCAATCCCAGCAGTCTGATATCCCCCCAGGGGTCCTAAATTGCGAGAGGGTGTAGGCAAGGCTGAGGGACCCCATCTGTGAATGGATCCGTGCGCCAGGCTTCTAGTTAGAATATAAAACATAATCCATGGATAAGTTTCTAAGCTCCAGTCTCAACTTTGAATTTCTTTTTTAGGCAAAAGGGGCACATGAGCTGATAGAAGGAACATAAAACGTAAATAAAAATGAGTCAAGGCAAGCCTCCATAGACAGTCATCTGTCTCTTGAATTTCAGCAGTTAAGCACCTTTAGGAATTCATGATGAAGCTATTGCTTTCTGACTTGACAGTACTTGGTTCTTCAAGAGCTTTTATATGTTAATGCTAATTGTTATCAATATTCAGAACCATAAAGCCAGTCAGTTGTGGGGACACAACAGGACAAAGTGATGGTAATAGCTAACATTTATTTCTTACTTTTGCCAGGCACTTTTCTAAGCTCTTTACATATATTATCTCATTTGACCCTCACAGTAATCCTCAGGTAGTTACTATTATATTCCTGTTTCAGGGTGAGGACATGTAGCCACCGAGAGGGGAAGTGCCCTGCCTGACATCACTTAGACTGTAAGCAGCAGTGCTGGGACTTGAACCAAGAGGCAGGGCCTGCTTTATATCCTAGGCACAGTAGGCCAGGGCCTAGAGCCCATGTCACTTTTAGGGCCCAAGATAATGTTTTGTTTTTTTCTTAAAGCAGAAAAAATACATAAATATAATCTAGCCTGGATCATATTAATCTTTATACTGTTATAGTTGGAGTTTCTAGTTTATATATGTTTAAATGTATTCAGGGACCTCATTACGTGCCTCAATTGGAGGGCAGAGCAGTAGCTGGGGATGGACAAAGCTGCTGCTTAGAGGCCCTTCTGAGGCTCCTTCTCTCTGCAGGTTGGTGCCCAGGTGAGTGGCTGCAGAGCCCACCTAGGCAAACTTCTCACTTCACTGTCAGACCTTTCTCGCTGAAGCCCTCCCATCCTTTCTCGCCTTAGTCACCAGGCTACCTGGCTTACCTTTTATGCACTGTACTGAGGCAAGCTTGATAATGAGTTTCACTGCTGGCCTGCAGGTGGGTTTGGTCTTCTCTGTACAATTTTTAACAAATCAGAGTTAGTTGCCAACATTAAAAAGAAACTGGGAGATTTTACTTAAAAATCTGGAGTTCTGGCATCTCTTGGAAAATCAGAAGTCGGGTAGCTCTGGGCCCATGTTGCATGATTCCACTCAGCAGGGTACTGAGGAAAACTATTTGCTTCAGTCCCCTCCTAGCACTGCCTGTCCCAGTGAACACTAGCATTTCAACCATTTCATAAGGTGTAAATGACAGTTTAAAGTATTATGTTTCCTCAAAAATCCTTGCAGGTTCACAGAGAAGGAAGGAAACTACGGAGATTATATAGTTTGTGATGATGGATTTGCAGGCTTTAGCCAGTGGGAATACCATGGCAGGTGAGGCCTTTGCCTACTTTCCATATGAGCTGGGTTTATCTGTGTCTCCTCATGGATGGTGTAACCAGGGCAGCCTAGCTTTTCAGGAATAAAGGGAGGTGGAAAGTGAGGCAGGACAACCAGCTGGAAGTTGATTTGCACCCACCCAACTCCACCCTCCACTTCCCTTCAAGTGCCTGATGCTGCTGAAACTAGGTAAAATATGAATGGAATACAGGGCTCCTGCATCTCTTATTTTTAATTTATTTTTTAAAGAAAAGCTTTTTTATTTGAATTGAATTTTAATTCAAAATAAAATACTTGATAGGGTAAAAATAAGGACAAGTTTATAGTATTCAGGTTTTACATCCTACTTTTCTCAGAGTATATATAATCTTTTTGATATTGTTGAAATCCCTGTACATTCTATATTTTGTTACTTTCATTAAAAATTTTGTTTTTCCATGTGCTAATATAGTCCATGTGCTAGTGATGTTAATGGTGTCATAGTATTCTGCCTTTTATTTTTAATTTAAAAATTATTTATCACCTTTTTTTCTTTTCTTATTGAATTTATTAGGGTGACATTGATTAATAAAATTATATAGGTTTCAGGTGTACAATTTTATAATATGACATCTGTATATTGTATTGTGTGTTCACCACCCCAAGTCAAGTCTCATCAAAGTCTCCTTCCACCATCATTTATCCCTCTTTTACCCTCTCCTACTCCCCCTTTTCCTCTTGTAATCCCCATACTGTTGTCTGTGTCTATGAGTTTTTTCCTTAATCCCTTCATCTTTTTTACCCAGCCTCCAAGCCCCCCTCCCCTGTGACAGCTGAGAATCTGTTCTCTGTTCTATGAGCCTATTTCTATTTTGTTTGTTAAATGAGACTACATCAAACTAAAGAGATTTTGCATACAAAGGAAACCATCAACAAAATGACAGGTAACTTACTGAATACAAGAATATATTAGGCAATGATACATCTGGTAAGGGGTTAATATGCAAATGTATAAAGAACTTATAAAACTCAACACTAAAAATAAACAATCCAATTTAAAAATGTGCAAAGGATCTGAACAGATGCTTCTCCAAAGAGGACATACAGATGGTCAATAGACATATGAAAATACGCTCAACATCACTAATCGTCAGAGAAATGCAAATTAAAACCACAATGAGATATCATCTCACACCTGTCAGAATGACTATCATCAATAAATCAATAAGTGTTGGCAAAGATGTGGAGAAACGGAACCCATATGCACTGTAGATGGGAATGCAGATTGATGCAGTCACTGTGGAAAGCAGTATGGAGTTACCTCAAAAAATAAAAAAAATTGAATGACCTTAAGATCCAGTGATTCCATTTCTGGGAATATATCTGAAGAAATCCAAAACATTAATTCGAAAAAAAAAGCATCCTTATGTTCATTGCAGCATCATTTACAAAAGCCAAGATTTGGAAGCAACCCAAGTGTCCATCAGTAGATGAGTGAATAAAAAAAAGTCTGTGGTACATTTACACAATACTACTCAGCCATAAAAAAGGAAATAATATTATTTTGAAGGATAGGAGTTATTTTTCCTTAAACCCTTCACCTTTTTTGGTACATTTGGTACACTTGGTACATTGTCGTACAAAAGAAGGAAAAAATGTTATTTTGAAGGATAGGACTTCAAAGGAGCTGGCAGGTATTAACTTCAAAGAATGCATATAAAGCACATTGGACATTTGTTCCATTGGACAAAACTCTCTGCAAGACCATCAGGCACCCAAAGGTGAAAATAATTTCATTTTAGCTTCTTGTTGGAAAACTTTCTATTTAAGAATGTGTTTTTAAATTCTCTCCATAACCATGCAGGCTTTATAAACTTTGCCTATGTTTTCACTGGCACCCATGTGAGCTTTTTATGGGGCCCAAACATTGCTGCCGCCCAGCTTTGACATTGGCTCCTCAGTTGTAATAGCATTAGCGGTTGTTGGCCCATGAAGGTGTGCACATTTCTCACATTTGGTTCTACTACATTGATGGTGTTTCTCTAGAGAGTTTGTAGTTACATATACTCAGTGCTTAATATAAATATGTGAGATACCTGATTAGATAGCCAATTACTGAATATAGGGGGTGAATAAAATAAGATTTTTGTGATCATGTGGCTGAGCTTACCATCTCTCCTAGAAAGAAGAATATGACTTGCACTGAAAAGCCCTTTTGCCTGCAGAAAAAGGAGGGCTTCGTAGATACAATATGATCAATTGTATTTCATTTTCCTTACCCAGCTCAATGCCTGACAACCCAGAAATCCCTCTTTGTTAATATGTATTGTTCACATATTGTATGAGTTACGCTGGTACATAAATGGCATCAAATGATGTGCAGGATATAGAAGACATGGTTCTTGCCCTCAATGAATTTAGTCTAATTAGAGAGCCAGGACTAATAAAAGAACAGTGGGCCTTCTATATTGCTGTATATTAAGCACTAAATTAGGTGGAGATATAAATGACTTAGTGCACCAGCTGTTCAACAGAGGAGACAGTCTGGTTTGGGTTGGGCCACTCAGTGTAGGCTAACATGGGTCTTGGGCTGGACTTCAATTCAAGGGTGAGAGCAAGGACATAGAATATGGCATAATGGGTGGAGGTCACTGGAGTTGAGAGGGTGGGAGCAGAGTTATAGAATAATGGAGTTTAGGCCAGATTGATGCAGGGACAAATGAGGCACAGGTTAAGGAGCTTCTGCTTTAACCTACAGGTAATACTAAACCATTTTTATGCAAGGGAGAAAAAGGCATGATGAAAGCAATACTCTAGGAAGATTAATCTGGGAGCTCAGAGTAAAGCGATTAGAGCAGTAGAAGCTGCAAGAGGCTGAAAGGCCAGTTAGGAGGCTCTTGAGTAATCCAAGCATAAAGTGAGTGGAGCCTGAATTCAGGTGAGAGGAGGGAGAAGCAGGGAGGGTGATTTCAGAGAATCATTCTTTAGAAAACATAACCGAGTATAGCTGGACCAAGGAAAGTGTGGGAGGAGTAAAAGATAAGTGCATTTAACTGCAGTTTCCAACCTGGAAGGGAAGAAGAGCTGAGAGACGTGCCCTGCCCCTCACATACCTTGTCCACTCTTTTCCAGTCACACAGATCTCCTGGCTGTTCCTGGAACAAGACACATAATCCCACTACAAAACCTATACACCTGCCAGTTCCTCTGTCCTAAACATTCCTCCCCTGATCTCTACCTGGCTTGCTTCTTCACTTTTAGTCCCTACCTATCCCTCCCTGCTTACTTATGCTACCTTTGTAAACGTTGGGATTTTCAACCAATACACTATGAAAATATTGCTCTCTCCAAAAGTTCTTGCAGGTACGCAGAGACAGAAGGATTAAGCTATAGAGATTGTTAAAGTAGCTTCATTAGAGTGGCCTTCCCTGACTAGTCCATCCCTCTTTTCCCCTTACCTGCTTTGGTTTACCTTCATTGCACGTTTCCTCAATGACAGTATATCATGTATTTAGTTATTTGCTTGGTTCTTTTTTTCTTCAAGAATGTAAGGGTATATGGACTGAGACTCTTTCATTTTTTAACTCACCACCTAATATAGTACCTGGCACATAGTAGGTTTTCAGTAAATATGTGTTAATTAAATGAATGAAACAGGAAGGTTTAAAAAAGGAGCTAATTTGGGGAAAGGAGAAGGAGAAATGTGATGAGCTAGTTTTAAACATGATCATCTAGAAGAGACAACACTTGATGGCGACTGGCAGGATTTAGCTCAGCACCTTCATATGTTTACCTTCTATACAAGCACCCTAGCAGCCTCTTCTAGGACAGCCCCCTTCTCTGTGTGGTTGTCTCAGTGCTGTCCACCTTACTTTAGGAGTCCACTACTCCCGACCTCATGTGACTTATCTTTTCTCTAGGAGAGAGGAGCAAAACAGCTTTGGAACAGAGGGATGTGCCTGGAATCTGCTGAGTCTCTGAGGACAACCTGGGAACCACATTTTCTCCCTTAAGCTGCCCATCAAATAAATACCCGATTCTTTCTAGAAACTCTAAATCTATTTATTTAGATGATCTACTACACACTTTGAAATATATTTGATATAGCCTGCAATAATCCAAATGAGACCAGAAATAAAAATAAGGCACACCTGTAACTCATTTGTTTCCACTGCTTCAGTTGCTCCAATTCCCGTTACTGCCGGGAGCATCTGAGGATCACCTGCCAAACTGACTTATGATTTAGTGAAGTGTCTTATGCACATTCATTTGGTTCTCCAAAATAATCCCTATAAGAAAACACTTTCTCCTTTTCAAATGCAGTTCAGTCTTTCTTTATATGAAGCACTTTCTAACATCACTACTGACTGTATTGAAATGAATGAGTACATTATAAAGCATTTTGTCTTGTTGCTGCCTGAAGTAATCCATAGAGAGTTAAGTACCAGCTATGTATCTGGGCACATAATTCCATTACTGGGCTCTGATGGAGCCATCAGTTCTATGAACAGTCCTCTGTTTGACAAACCAACCTCACATTCCAAACGTACCTTCATGGCTAGTGCCCTCTGCAGGTTGGGCCATGCAGCCTGAGCACAGCAGGTGCTACCAGAAGCCTGGGTGCCTGGGCTATTCTTAGAGTTTTCTCAAAAATCCCATCATGCCTCTGATATCCTGAGGTACAGCTGTTGATCAAAAGGTCCCTCCAGGATGACTTTGACCTACGATTCCTAGGACTGTCCATAAATATTCTTTTTTTTTTTTTATTGCTTAAAGTATTACAAAGGGTATTACATATGTGTCCATTTTATCCCCCCGCCCTAGACAGTCCCCTAGCCTCCCCTATCCCCCAATGTCTTATGTCCACTGGTTATGCTTATATGCATGCATACAAGTCCTTTAGTTGATCTCTTACCCCCCTACCTCCTGCCCCCCAACCCTCCCCGGCCTTCCTGCTGCAGTTTGACAATCTGTTTGAGGCAGCTCTGCCTCTGTATCTATTATTGTTCAAAAGTTTATAATGGTCTCTATTATCCATGAATGAGTGAGATCATGTGGTATTTTTCCTTCATTGACTGGCTTATTTCACTTAGCATAATGCTCTCCAGTTCCATCCATGACGTTGCAAATGGTAAGAGTTCCTTCCTTTTTAGAGCAGCATAGTATTCCATCGTGTAGATGTACCACAGTTTTCTAATCCATTCATCTACTGATGGGCACTTAGGCTGTTTCCAGATCTTAGCTATGGTGAATTGTGCTGCTATGGACATAGGGGTGCATATATCCTTTCTGATTGGTGTTTCTGGTTTCTTGGGATATATTCCTAGAAGTGGGATCACAGAGTCAAATGGGAGTTCCATTTTCAGTTTTTTAAGGAAACTCCATACTGTCTTCCATAGTGGCTGCACCAGTCTGCATTCCCACCAGCAGTGCACAAGTGTTCCTTTTTCTCCACATCCTCTCCAGCACTTGTCGTTTGTTGATTTGTTGATGATAGCCAGTCTGACAGGTGTGAGATGGTACCTCATTGTTGTTTTGATTTGCACATAAATATTCTTAACCAGCAGTAAACCTAATTTTAATTCTCTTACCATGTTTGTGTGCAGGGCAGGGCCAGCCACCATTCAGCTGTGGGTGTTAAGGAGCCTCATATTGTTCTGGCCTTTGGGTATGCACTGGGGTGATCCAGTTTCCCCAGTACCTTTAAGTATCACTTGGTCTATCAACTGGAGATTAGTTGAGTAGGGGTGGGAGTGCTTACAAAAGCTGTCCTGCCAGCATGCAAATATACTCTGGGTTTACACTAGCAGGGGTGGGGAACCTCTTTTCTGCCAAGGACCATTCAGATATTTATAATATCATTTGAGGGCCATACAAAATTATCAACTTAAAAATTAGCCTGCTGTATTTGGTCAAATGTTTAATTAACTCACCCCTAATGCCTTAGCAGGGCTAGACCAAATGATTTTTCAGGCCTTATACAGCCCTAGGACTGGATGTTCCCCACCCCTGCACTAGGCTATGTATTTCTGTGGAATCCCAGGAATTTAGAGGTAACCTTGTTCAGAATTCTCATTTCATAGGTGAGGGTTGAGAACTCCCATAACTGAGGCCTTCTGAGTGTCTAGTACAGTTAGGAGCTTTTCATTCATTCTCTCAGTTGACTGATGTGAAAACTGCTGATGGTTTTGTCCTAGCACAAAGCAAATATCCCAATCTTGAAAGAAAAAAAAGAGGTTTGATTAAAGAGGAGAGAGTGAGGGGAGTAATTTTGGTGTGGGGCAGAGGATGGTGCAGGTGGGTGGGTTCACTGTCAGTAGGAGGAAGATTCAGGACACCAGGTGGTGGGAGGGGATATAAAGAGCAGATTGCCCAGGATTCACTGAACACACCTCTGTGTCTCAGTGGAATACACTGCAAGGACAATCTCTGAGTTAGTTCCTGGGCTGCCTTTGCCACAATATTCTAGGTTGCAGTTGTCTCCTTTCAAGGTAAGTCTGGTTGACTAGAATATAGAGATGTGCATTTGAGAAGGTTACAGAGAGTGAAAATGTTGTTGTTATTTTAATGGTAATAATTGTTACCACCTGTCAAAAACTTAATATGTACTAAAATTACTATTTGTTTTATGCGTCTTATATAAATTAATTCTTATAAACATTGGGGGTTGGTATTCTTATCCTTATTTTAGGGGTGGCATTTCTTGGCTCAGTTTTCATAGCAAGTGGCAGGTCTGAGCTGAACTTAAGCTTGTTTGATACCACATTTCTGTGACAGAATTCCTAATAAATAATTTAATCTCTACTCATAAAACATGGATTCAGTGTCCTCATCCTCGATTTTTATGCTGTTCAAGCCAATTCAAAACATAAGCACCGAGCATAACCTACAGCACTGAGCATGACCCACGGCACTGAGCATGACTGACGGCACTGAGCATGACCGACGGCACTGAGCATGACTGACGGCACTGAGCATGACCGACGGCACTGAGCATGACCGACGGCACTGAGCATGACTGATGGCACTGAGCATTACCTATGGCACTGAGCATGACCCATGGCACTGAGCATGACCCACGGCACTGAGCATGACCCATGGCACTGAGCATGACCGACGGCACTGAGCATGACCTACGACACTGAGCATGACCCACGGCACTGAGCATGACCCACGGCACTGAGCATTACCTACTGCACTGAGCATGACTGACGGCACTGAGCATTACCTACTGCACTGAGCATGACCGACGGCACTGAGCATGACTGATGGCACTGAGCATTACCTATGGCACTGAGCATGACCCACGGCAGTGAGCATGACCGATGGCACTGAGCATGACCTACGGCACTGAGCATGGGCACTGAGGATGACCTACGGCACTGAGCATGACCTATGACACTGAGCATGACCGACAGCACTGAGCATGACCGACGGCACTGAGCATTACCTATGGCACTGAGCATGACCGACGGCACTGAGCATGACTGATGGCACTGAGCATTACCTATGGCATTGAGCATGACCGACGGAACTGAGCATGACTGATGGCACTGAGCATGACTGATGGCACTGAGCATTACCTATGGCACTGAGCATGACCCACGGCAGTGAGCATGACCGATGGCACTGAGCATGACCCACGGCACTGAGCATGACCGATGGCACTGAGCATGACCGATGGCACTGAGCATGACCCATGGCACTGAGCATGACCTACAACACTGAGCATGACCGATGGCACTGAGCATGACCGATGGCACTGAGCATGACCCACGGCACTGAGCATGACCGATGGCACTGAGCATTACCTATGGCACTGAGCATGACCGACGGCACTGAGCATGACTGATGGCACTGAGCATGACTGATGGCACTGAGCATGACCGACGGCACTGAGCATGACTGATGGCACTGAGCATGACTGATGGCACTGAGCATTACCTATGGCACTGAGCATGACCGAAGGCACTGAGCATGACTGATGGCACTGAGCATGACCGATGGCACTGAGCATGACCCACGGCACTGAGCATGACCCACGGCACTGAGCATGACCGATGGCACTGAGCATGACCCATGGCACTGAGCATGACCGACGGCACTGAGCATGACCGATGGCACTGAGCATTACCTATGGCACTGAGCATGACCGACGGCACTGAGCATGACTGATGGCACTGAGCATGACTGATGGCACTGAGCATGACTGATGGCACTGAGCATTACCTATGGCACTGAGCATGACCGACGGCACTGAGCATGACCGATGGCACTGAGCATGACCGATGGCACTGAGCATGACCCATGGCACTGAGCATGACCCACGGCACTGAGCATGACTGATGGCACTGAGCATGACCCACGGCACTGAGCATGACCGACGGCACTGAGCATGACCGACGGCACTGAGTATAACCGACGGCACTGAGCATGACCGATGGCACTGAGCATGACCCATGGCACTGAGCATGACCCACGGCACTGAGCATGACTGATGGCACTGAGCATTACCTGTGGCACTGAGCATGACCGACGGCACTGAGCATGACCGACGGCACTGAGCATGACTGATGGCACTGAGCATGACTGATGGCACTGAGCATTACCCGTGGCACTGAGCATGACCGAAGGCACTGAGCATGACAGATGGCACTGAGCATGACTGATGGCACTGAGCATTACCCGTGGCACTGAGCATGACCGACGGCACTGAGCATGACCGACGGCACTGAGCATGACTGATGGCACTGAGCATTACCTATGGCACTGAGCATGACTGATGGCACTGAGCATGACCCATGGCACTGAGCATGACCGACGGCACTGAGCATGACTGATGGCACTGAGAATTACCTATGGCACTGAGCATGACTGATGGCACTGAGCATGACCCATGGCACTGAGCATGACCGACGGCACTGAGCATGACTGATGGCACTGAGCATTACCTATGGCACTGAGCATGACCCACGGCACTGAGCATGACCCACGACACTGAGCATGACGCACGCCACTGAGCATGACCCACGGCACTGAGCATGACCTATGGCACTGAGCATGACCCATGGCACTGAGCTTAGCCCAGGCCCACACATCTAGGTCGGGGAGATGGAAACAGAGAGACAGGCAGTGACAGCAGCAGCTTGTTAGTGGCCGGACAAGATGGGGAGAGGGGAGGAATAGGAGTCTTTGTATGACAGAAGTTTGACTTTTGCCCACCATATCATTTTAAGTTCAGAGTTTCCCAAACAATAGCACATGCATTGATGAGCCATTTCCTCACAGAGCATTTCACAAGGCTTTGCACGGGCCAGTACTTTTCTGGAATTGAGGAAACTGCCAATTCTTGGTTCCTAGGCAGAATCCTGTCTGCAGGCAGCGTTTGTTTTATTCACATAGTTAAAAATATATTTTAATTAATTACTGGCATTTTAGAACTAAGAGATTTCACCTCCCAAATTATTCTGATTTCCAGCTTCTTTCAGATTCTGAACGCTGGGGAATATTAGGCTCTCATGCCAGGCCTGGGCCATGTGCTGGGACTGAGTGTACTGCCCCTGAATGGAGGGGCACTGCCCTCTGGTTCTCCTAAGTGACCATCTTGCCCTTGTTATGGACTGAATTGTGTCCCCTAAATTCATATTTTGAAGCCCTAGCCCCCAATTTGGAGATAGGGCCTTTAAGGAGGTAATTAAGGTTAAATGAGGTCATAAGGGGAGTCCCAATCCCATAGGACTGGTGTTCTTATAAGAAGAAGAAGAGACACCAGAGAGCTCTCCCTCCATGCATGCACAGAGTAAGAGCAAAGGCCATGTGAGGTCGCAGGGAGAAGGCAACCCTCTACAAGCCAGGACTGGGGCTCTCCCAGAGACCCACCTGATAGCATCATGATTGTGGACTTTCAACCTTTAGAACTATGAGAGAGTTAGTTTCTGTTAAGTCTGTGGTATTTTGTTATGACAATACAAGCACACTATTATACCCATTACCTCACCTATTTTGTGCCTAGCTTCTGTGGGTGTTCGGGTTTGAGACCCCTGTTCTATGCTTGGGTGTTAAAAGAGTGAATATCCAGTTCATACATTTTGTCTACTTGTAGAGAAAGTTAAATGGAGAAATAATTTGTAACACAGGACGTCATATAAGAATGCATAACTGATATCAAAGGACATAGAGCTACTGATGGCTGGGAAAGGAGGAAGAATACAGAATCTTCACTGTGGGGAGATAGCATATCAGAGGCTTTTGAGAGATTAGGAAGATTTCAATAACTGATGATGGAACAGAGGCAGGAGTTACTAAGTTTGACTAGAGTTCAGGGTACATTGCAGGTGTGTGTGTGTGTGTGTGTGTGTGTGTGTGTGTGTGAGGAGATAAGGCCAGAAAAGGAGGAGAGAGTCAAATCACAAGCCTTGAATGTCATGCCATAGAGTTTGGTTTAATTCTGGAGTGAATGAAGAGTACCTGAGGGGATGGAGGAGGGAACTGAGCAGGATGAAAGTTATGTTTTAATTATCGAATTAAACAAATATTTATTGGGAACATCCAGTATGTCAGGTGGTGCAAGTACAATTGTGGACGAGATAGAACTAAGTCTCTTCCCTCATGGACCTGACAGAAATAAACCATCAGCTATATAACTACATCAGGGAGTGATGAGCACTGTGAAGGAAAGTTAAGCAGTGTAAGGGAATAGAGCGCATTGTGGCAGGTGCTAATATTTAGGGAAGGCATGATACTAGGGCATAACCCTGAATAAAGTGAGAGAATGAATCATTGGGTATCTGGGAGAATATAATTCTAGACACAGGGAATCACAAGTGCAAAGGCCATGAAGTAGGAGCACAGTCATGCTCAAGAAACAACATAGAGGCCAGTCTACCAGGAGTAAGTAATGGGGTGAATGGTGGGCAGTGAGGTTGAAGTAGTCAGGGACTGAATCTTTTTCCAGGAAGGGAACTCTAATACAATGTGAAGGGCTGATAAGGGACCAGGACTGGAACAGGGAGATACTTAGGAGCCAGGTCCTCATCATAGGACAGGTAGAACAATGGAGTTGGAATTGGAGAGTAATACATAGGGGAAGGGTGCATTTTTGAAATCCCCAAATAGAGCTGGTCTGGGGGAAGATAGGACTTTGAGGGACACGATGAGATGGGGTATCACCCCCTCCCCCCCAATTTCTGGAGCAATTGTGTGCGGTGGCAGCCATCAGAGGAGAGGAGAATCAAAGTTCTACCTCTCCCAAAGTTCAGACCACCATCAGTCTAACTGTCCCAAGGGAGGATGAAGGCAGAGACAGGGTTCATCTGCTTCCACTGCTCAGAAGCCCAGGCAGTCTCCATGGGGCATCACAGAAAACAAAAGTGTTCTTCCCCTACAAACTACAATGCTAGCTCTTAACACTACCAACTTTTGGCACATGTTTCCAAATCTTCTGGTTTGGTCTAGCTAGCCCTAGAATGAAAGGACTTGTTCTAACCAGTGGGAATAAAAAGAATTGAAAGGCAATGTAGAGAGAAGGGTTAATGCAGGCCAGAATGTGGACTGGTATAGTTTCTCTTTAGGATTTTCTTTCAAAGCTTAAGTGAGGAGGTAAATCATCTTTTAAGAGTCGTATAAAGCTCTACCTCCAGAGCATAGGGGCCAGGGAGCATGGTGATTGCCCTGGGCATTCTTCTCTACTAATTTTTCATCCTTGTTTGTCCTTTTCCTTCTTGCTTGGCTGGGATAATTATGAGCCCCTTCAGAAAGAATGCTGTGCTTTCTTTGTTGGCACCACTGTGGGGCATCCATTCAATAACTGTTAACTAAGTATCTGTGGTGAGAGTGCCCTCTTCTGGTACACTCTGTTTGTCTTTAGCTGCCAGTTCCCGGACAATACTATGTTTTCAGTGCTATCTTCTTCATTAAATAAAGTGGCAAAGAAGAAAAGCAAAAGGTATTGTTGTTGGGGATAAGTTAATGTCACTCTGTGTTTCTAGAACTTTCTTCCTCAGTCCTAATTTTTAGTTGGCCATGGTCTCTGAATCATCTGACCCAGCCTTTCTTTGGGATTTACACTTAACCTTTTATTGATCTAGGAAAAAGGTACAAATGGCAGCAATTGAAAGCGTGGAAGGGTGTTGATACAACCCAGTTAAGCACTTTTATTCCTCTGTTTCTATTGAGTACTTACTTAGGTTATTGAATGCTTGAGAGCCAAGCATTGTCCTAGGCTTTTGACAATCCTAAATGAGTAAGATACAGTGCTTGCCTTTGCTGAGCTGGAACTGTGGTGGGAAAGATGGACGAGAAAACAGAAAATTATAACACCAGGTGACAAATAACTGAGGGAAATATGAATTAATTTTTTTGGTTATTCAAATCCAAGGGTTAAAAAAATGAATGCTTCCCTGACCTGCATTATCCTTCCTGATAGGCACATTCCTCTGCACTAGACTTTAAGATTGTATGTACAAGGGTTCAAGATGGCAGTGGAGTAAGGTATCTTGCTCACAGTGACCCCCAGAACCAAGCTGAAAGTTGCAGCTAAATTTGAGAACAATCACCCTGAAATACAAACTGGATACTATCTGAAGAGGAGACTTTTAACCAAGGACTGCAAAAGCCACATTGAGACTGGTAGGAAGGGCAGAGTCTCAAAAGGGGTAGCAGGCTGAGGGATACCTTGGATATAGGAGGTTCCCCCTGAGAGGTGAGCAGCTTAGTCCCCAGACTGGGCTCAACAGCCTGGAGCTCCTAGAGCTAGGAATAGGCACCCATGTAGCATCCAGCTGTGGAAGGTGATGGGGTTATTACCTACCAAGGAGAGGTGGAGTCTGCTGGAGTTAAAGCCATCCACTTAAAGGTCCAACTGTGCAAAACTTTTGTTTGTAGACACTCACCCAGATGCCAGCAGAGGGAGGGCAGTGAGGACTGGAGTTGTCTGAGAGTCTAGAGTGGCTGGCATTGGGGAGAGGCATGTGGGAGCAGCCACCAGGAGCCCAGTACTAGACCACCCTTTGATATAACAGCAGCCTTTTTTCTTAGGAGGAACAATCAATCCACTTTAAGTGGCATCAGCCTGGGGAAAAGGAATTACCCCCACCCTCCAGCATTCTTTTGACCCAGCCCTCTGGAAACCTCCTCACCCCACCCAGCATTTAAGCCCTGCTGAGGAGGCAGCAGCATAGGCTGGGGCTTAGAAAGCTGGACAGGCTCAGGGGTTGTCAGTGACTTGCTTTGGGATGTGGCCATTCCCCCCACTTTCCTGGGAACCTCATGGGAAATAAAATAGAAACATCCCTCCAATTACCAGCCTCCAGCAGACCTAACCCCTGGGCTTCATAGGCTCCATCCCCCTGACTACTAGGGCCTCTTCCCTGCTGAGGTCAGGGAAAAATTCAGTGCAGACTCAGACAGGTGGTTCAGGGTGGGGAAACACACCCACCATCTTCCCTGAACTGAACCTCCTTTCCCCTCTCATGGAAATCTAGTAATCCCATATTTCTGATTCTACCAGAGGCTCTTTCAGAGACTAAGCCTTTTCAGTGTCTAAGCCCAGTAACTGATGAGCAGGGGGAGGCAGGTGGAGATGGTTCCTGTGGAGCTTTGGGACATTTGCTGACCATCCCCTGGTCCCTTTGCTGGTAAAAACCAGCCTTGGAGCACAGTTTTTTTTTTTCTAGGTGCAGCCAAGCCCAGAAGAGGCAACAACATATTGTGGATAGCTTGTAGCCATGGCCAGGTTGCCAGATGCCAGGAACCTGCAGACCAAGTGGATGGCTTTGGACAGCATTGGAGTAGGAACTAATAAGCTTCACTTTTTTCTTTCCTTATTTTTCTTTTCTTTTATTTTTTTATGCATTGGTTGTTTTTTCCCCCATTTCTTTTTTTTCCTTAATATTTCACATTTTCTCTTTTCTTTCCTAATTCCATTTTCTTCCCTTTTTTTCCTTATACTTCTTTTTCTGGTTTTCTTTTCCTAAAATATATTTTTCTCCATTATCTTTCTTTCATATTTTCTTCTTTTTTTTCATATATTTTCTCCTCTTATTCTTGTTTTCTTTTGACTTTTATTATTCTTTTTCTTTTTTCTATTACTACACTTTTTGTTGATATTGTTAGTTTACTTTTACTGTCTCATTTTTTTTTCTTTTGCTTTGTTTTATTCTATCAGTACCTGCACAACAACTTGAATGACGTGGTCAGGTTGAGCCTCACAGACATTCAGTCTGAGGGTTAATCCCACACATGAATGGGCCAAGAGCAATCAAGACCCAATTACAATAGGAGGGCCCATGTAATCTACATAAGGGACATTCATAGAGCATCCAGCTCAGGAAAGCAAGGAGAACGCTCCACAGGGTCTCACAGGACGCTTACTACATAAGGCCACCCTATGAAGACTGGGAGGCATAGCAGTTCCATTTGAAACAAACACAAAGAGATAGCTAAAATGGGAATACAAATAACTCCAAAATGAACAAAAGGAGGAATCCCTAGAAAAAGAGATAAATGGAATGGGGGCAATTTATAAACTTGAGTTCAAAGTAATAGTTATAAGGATGCTCAGGAACTTTGCGAGAATTGTAAGGATCTTAGTGGGAACTACAACAGCATGAAAAAGGAAATAGAAACCACAAACAAGAACCAGTCATAAATAAAGAATACCATATCTGACATCAAGAATACACTGGAAATAATAAAAACTTTATTGAATGGAGGATTGAACCAATGACTTGGAAGACAAGGTAGAAAAAACACCCAATTACAGCAGCAAAAAGAAAAAAGGACTAAAAGTCAGGGGATATCTTAAGAGAACTTTGGGATAACATGAAGAGTAACAACATTCACATCATAGGGGTACCTGAAGGAAAAGACAGTGAGCAAGAATAGAGAAACTGTTTAAAGAAATAATGACAGGAAACTTCCTAAACCCAGTGAAGGAAAATGTCACACAAGTATAGGAAGCACAGAGAGGCCCAATCAAGATTAATCCAAAAAGACCCACCCTAAGACATATCATAATTAAAATGACAAATGTTAAAGACAAAGAAAGAATCTTAAGGGCAGCAAGAGAGAGAGATAGAAAGTTACCTACAAAGGAGCTTCCATTAGACTGTCAGCTGATTTCTCAACAGAAACATTTCAGGCCAGAAAGGATTGGCATGAGATAAGGTGAAATAAAGAGCTTAACAACAACAACAACAACAACAACAACAACAACAACAACAACAAAAGGCTAAAGGAGTGCATTACCACCAAATCAGCTTTGCAAGAAATAATATAGGGACTACTTTAAGATGAAGAAGAAATTGAGATGAAGAGAAAGAGGAACAGATATGAAGAAAAAAAATGGCAATAAACAAGCACATATCAATAGTAACATTAAATAAAAATTGAGTAAATGCTCCAAAAGACATAGGGTATCTAAATGGGTAAGAAAACATGATCCATATATATGCTGTCTACAAGAGATCCATCTCAGAACAAAAGATTCACACAGACTGAAAGTTAAAGGATGGAAAAAATATTCTATGCCAATGGAAATGAAAATATAAAGAAAGCTGGGGTAGCAATACTCATATCTCACAAAATAAACTTCAAAACAGGCTATAAGAAGTTCACTATATAATATGAAAAGGGTCGCTCCAACAAGAAAATATAACCCTTGTAAACATATATGCACCCAATATAGGAGCACATAAATATATTAAAAAACAGCAACAACCTCTTGGTGGACTTTAAGGGAGACAGTGACAATACAGTCATAATAGGAGGCTTTTACACCTCACTGACTTCACTGGATAGATCTTCCAGACAAAAAAAATCAACAAGGAAACAGAAATCTTAAATGACACACAAGATCAGATGGATTTAATAGATATTTACAGCACATTTCATCCCAAAGTGGCAGAATATACACTCTTCTCAAGTGCTCATGGAACATTTTCAAAGATAGACCACACTTTAGGACACAAAATAAGTCTTACCAAATTCAAGATGATAGAAATCATATCAAGCATCTTCTCAGATCACAATAAGATGAAACTACAGATCAACTTTAATTAAAAAAAAAAAACCCTCAAAACATTCAAACACATGGAGGCTAAATAGCATGTTATTAAACAATGAATGAATTATCAATGAGATCAAGGAAGAAATCAAAAACTTTCTGGAAACAAATGAAAATGAACACACAACAACCCCAAATCTATGGCATTCAGTGAAAGCAGTCCTTAGAAAGAAGTTCATAGCATTACGGGCCTACCTTAAATAACAAGAAAAAACTAAAATAAACAATCTAGCCCTACAACTAAAAGAATTAGAATTAAAACAACAAGAAAATCCCAGAGTAGGTAGAAGGAAGGAAATAATAAAGATCAGAGCAGAAATACATGGCATAGATACTAAAAAAAAAAGTACAAAAGATCAATGAAGCCAGGAGCTGGTTCTTTGGAAATATACACAAAATCGATGTGCCTTTTAACCAGACTCATCAAGAAACAGAGAGAGGACCAAAAGAAATAAAGTCAGAAATGAAAGAGGCGATATAACAACTGACATCACAAATACAAAGGATTGTAAATAAATACTATGAACAAGTATATGCCAATGAATTGGAAAATCTGGGCTAAATGGACAAATTTATATAAAAATACAATCTTACAAAATTTAATCAGGAAGAACCAGAAAACCTGAATAGGCTGATAACAATAATGAAATTGAAGCAGTAATGAAAAATACTCCCATCAAACAAAAATCTTGGACTGGATGGCTTCACGGGCAAGTTTTACCAAAAGTTCAAAGAAGAACTAACATTTATCCTCCTCAAACTATTCCACAAAAGTGGAGAGGAAGGACAACTTCCAATATCTTTTTATGAGGCCATCATTATCCAAATCCCAAAACCAGATAAAAACACTACAAAAGAATAAAATTACAGGCCAATATTCCTGATGAACATAGATGCTATACTACTCAACAAAATACTAGTAAATCTGATTGAGCAATACATTGAAAAGATCATACAACATGACCAAGTGGGATTTATTCTGAGGATGCAAGGCTGGTACAATATTCATAAATCAATAAATGTCACACATCATATAAACAAAATGAAGGATAAAAATCACATGATCCTATCAATAGACATAGAAAAAAATTATTTAACAAAATCCCCAGCACCCATTTATGATAAAGATTCTCAGCAAAGTAGGAATAGAGGGACTATACCTCAACATAATAAAGGCCATATATGACAAACCTATAGCCAACATCATACTCAGTGGGCAAAACCTAAAAGTGTTTTCCTTAAGATCAGAAACAAGACAGGGATGTCTGCCTTCACCACTCATATTCAACATAGTGCTGGAAGTGCTAGCCACTGTGGTCAGACAGGAAGAAAAAAAGGCATCCTAATTGGAAAGGAAGAAGTAAAGCTGTCAATATTTAATTGACATGATATTGTACATAGAAAACCCTACAGACTCCACCAAAAAACGGATAGGTCTAATAAATGAATTTGGCAATGTACCAGGATACAAAATTAACACCCAGAAATCAATGGCATTTTTATACACTAATAAGTCTCATAAAGAGGAACTAAAAAAGCAATCCTATTTACCATTGAAACACCAACAACAAAAATGATACCAAGGAATAAATTTAAGTAAGCAGGTAAAAGACCTGTACTCAGAAAACTATAGGACATAGAAAAAAAAATAGAGGAAGATACAAACAAGTGGAAGCGTATAATGTGTTCATAGATTGGAAGAATTAACATCATTAAAATGTCCATACTGCCCAAAGCATTCGATAGATTCAATGAAATCACTATTAAAATACCAATGGAATATTTCACAGATCTAGAAAAAATACTCCCAAAGTATATATGGAACCAAAAAAGAACCCAAATAGCTGTAGAAATCTTAAGAAAAAAGAACAAAGTTGGATTACAATATCAAATATCAAGTTATAGTACAAAGCCATTGTAATCAAAACAGCCTGCTGGTGGCACAAGAAGAGGCATATAGACCAAGGGAGCATAACAGAGACCCAGAAATCGCCCACACCATTATGATCAATTAATATTTGACAAAGGAGGCAAGACCATATAATGGAGTAATGATAGTCTCTTCAAAAAATGGTATTGGGAAAATTGGACAGGTACATGGAAAAATATCAAAGTAGATCACCAACTTACACCATATACAAGAATAAACCCAAAATGGATAAAAGTCTTAAATGTGTTGTGAAATCATAAAAATCCTAGAAGAAAACGTAGGGAGCAAAATATCATACATCTCATGTAGCAATATTTTTGCCAATACATCTCTGAGGGCAAGAGAATCAACAGAAAAAATAAACAAATGGGACTACATCAAAATAAAAAGTTTCTGCACAGCAAAAGAAACCATCAAAAAAATGAAAATGGAGCCTACTATATGGGAGAACATATTTGCCAATGATACATCTGATAAGGAGATAATTACCAAAAAGTATAAAGAACTCTTATAACTCAACATCAAGTAGACAAACAATTCAATAAAAATGGGCAAAGGACCTGAATAGAAACTTCTCCAAAGAGGACATATAGACATATGAAAAAATGCTCAACATCACTGATCATCAAAGAGATGCAAGTTAAAACAACAGTGAGTTATCACCTCACACCTGCCAGAATGGCTACCATCAATAAATCAATAAAGGTCCAAGATGGCTGCCAATGGAACAGCAGGCTGCAAGATAGTGTGTGAGTGAGAGAGTGAGAGTGCGTGGATGTGTGGGGAGTGATTGTATTTTTTTTTAAATGTGATTTTTTTTTATTGCTTAAAGTATTACAAAGGGTATTACATATGTGTCCTTTTTTTTCCCCACCTTGACAATCCCCTGGCCTCCCCTAACCCCCAGTGTCTTATGTCCATTGGTTATGCTTATATGCATGCATTCAAGTCCTTTGGTTGATCTCTTACCCCCCTCCCTCCTACCCCCCAACCCTCCCCGGCCTTCCCGCTGCAGTTTGACAATCTGTTTGAGGCAGCTCTGCCTCTGTATCTATTATTGTTCAAAAGTTTATAATGGTCTCTATTATCCATGAATGAGTGAGATCATGTGGTATTTTTCCTTCATTGACTTGTATTTGTGAGTGAGGTACAGGTATATACCACAGGACCTAATTCTCTTTTCCATGGTGGTCACCTTTATTTGGGGTTAGTGGTATCATGAATACATTTGTGTTTGGTGCCCTGTGCATTGTGTCTTGTGCTGTATTTTGTGCCTTTAAGTTCATGCAGGAGAGAAAGAGCTACATAACCCGACACCCTGAGAGGAGCCACCATGGGAAGACAAATTAACAGCCCGCATATGAAAGAAAAGGAGGAATCACTGGAAAAGGAAGTACATGAAATGGAGGCAAGCAATATGTCAGAGAAAGAATTCCGAGCAATGGTCATAAGGACTCTGAAAAGGATGGAAGACAAATTCAACAATATGTGTAAGGACCAAGAGGAAATAATGAAAAACCAAGAAGAAATGAAAAATGACATCACTGCAATAAAGAACAAAGTAGAAAGCATCAACAGTAGACTAGAAGAATGGGAAGACTGCAATAGTGAGCTAGAAGACAAGGTAGGAAAAAATATTCAAGCAGAGCAGCAACTAGAAAAAAAACTTAAAAAACAGGAGGAGAGCCTAAGGGAACTTTGGGACACCATGAAATGAAGCAACATCTGCATAATAGGGGTGCCAAAAGGAGAGGAAACTGAGCAAGGAATAGAAAACCTGTCTGAAGAAATAATGACAGAAAACTCTGATATTGGGAAGAAGAAAAAACTCACACAAGTCCAAGAAGCTCACAGAGTCCCAAACAAGATGAACCCTAAAAGACCCACACCAAGACAAATTATAATTAAACTGGCAAACACCAACAACAAGGTACAAATCTTAAAGGCTGCCAGAGAGAGACAGAGAGTTACCTACAAAGGACCCCCCATCAGACTAGCGACTGATTTCTCAACAGAAACACATCAGGCCAGAAGGGAATGGAATGAAATATACAAAGGCATGCAAAGGAAGGGTCTGAATCCAAGAATACTGTATCCAGCAAGGCTATCAATCAAAATTGAGGGTGAAATCAGGAGCTTCACAGACAAAAGAGGACTAAGGAAGTTTATTACCACCAAACCAGCAATGCAAGAAATGCTAAAGGGTCTGCTGTAAAAAGAAGAAATAGAAAGGGAAGAAGGAACACAGGCATAAAGAATAAAAATGGCCACAAACAAGTACCTATCAATAATAACTTTAAAAGGAAATGGATTAAATGCCCCAATCAAAAGACATAGGGTAGCTGAGTGGATAAGAAAACCGGACCCATATATCTCCTGTACACAGGAAACCCACCTCAGAAAAAAGAACTCACACAGACTGATGGTGGGGGGATGGAAAAAGATTTTTCAGGTGAATGGAAATGAAAAAAAAGCTAGGGTAGCAATACTTATATCTGACAAATTAGACCTGAAAGTGAAGTCCATAATAAGAGATAAGGAAGGCCACTTCATAACACTAAAGGGAGCAATTCATCAAGAAGACCTAACTCTGGTAGTCATATATGCACCCAATACAGGAGCACCCAAATACATAAAAAAACTTCTGGAGGATATCAAGGGAGAGATTGACAACAATACAATCATAGTAGGGGACTTTAATACCCCGCAAACAACAATGGACAAATTCTCTAAACACAAAATCAGCAAAGAAACATCAATCCTAAATGACTCACTAGATCAGATGGAATTAATTGACATCTTCAGAACATTTCACCCCAAAGCCACAGAGTATACATTCTTCTCAAATGCACATGGGTCATTTTCAAAGATAGACCACATATTGGGACACAGGCAAAGTCTCTTCAAATTCAAGAAGATAAAAATCATATCAAGCATCTGCTCAGATCACAATGGCATAAAATTAGAAATCAACTACAATAAAAACAATAAAAAATCCAACACCCGGAGGCTAAATAGCATGCTATTAAACAATGATTGGGTTACCAAAGAGATCAAAGAAGAAATAAAAAGCATCATGGCAATAAATGACAATGAAAACACGACAATCCATAACCTATGGGACACAGTGAAAGCAGTCTTGAGAGGGAAGTTCATAGCTCTACAGGCCTATCTCAAAAAACAAGAAAAATGGTTATAAATTATCTAACCCTACAACTCAAAGAGTTAGAACGAGGGCAACAAGAAAAGCCCAGCATAAGCACAAAGGAAGGAAATAATAAAGATCAGAGAGGAAATAAATGATATAGAGACCAAAAAATAAAAATACAGAAAATCAATGAAACCAAGAGATGGTTCTTTGAAAGGATAAATAAAATTGATGGACCTCTAGCCAGGCTCACCAAGAAGCAAAGAGTGGACCAAAATCAACACAATCAGAAATGAAAGAGGAGAACTTACAACAGACTCCACATAAATACAAAGAATATAAAGGATTATGAAAAAAATACTATGAACAACTCTATTCCAACAAAATGGACAACCCAGACAAAATGTACATATGCTTAGAAAAATACAAGTTCACAAAACTCAATCAGAAGAATCAGAAAACCTGAATAGGCCAACAACTACTGAAGAAATTGAAGCAATGATCAAAAATCTTCCAGCAAAAAAAGCCCTGCTCTGGACAGCTTTACAGGGGAGTTCTACCCAGCATTCAAAGAAGAACTAAAACCTATCCTCTTCAGACTATTCCAAAAATTTCAAGAGGAAGACACACTTACAAGCTCTTTCTATGAAGCCAGCATTATCCTAATCCAAAAACCAGAAAAGACACCACAAAAAAAGAGAACTACAGGCCAATATACTTGAAGAACAGAGATGCTAAAATCCTCAACTAAATTCTAGCAAATAGGATTCAGCATTACATTAGAAAGATCATACACCATGAGCAAGTGGGATTTAATCTGGGGATGCAAGGATGGTACAATATCCACAAATCAATAAATGTGATACATCACATAAACAGAGAGACAAAAATCACATAATCATATCAATCGATGCAGAAAAAGCATTTGACAAAATCCAACACCCTTTTATGATAAAAAAACTCAGCAAAGTGGGAATAGAGGGATCATACTTCAACATAATAAAAGCCTTATATGACAAACCTACAGACAACATCATACTCAATGGGCAAAAACTAAACTCATTTCCCCTAAGACTGGTAACAAGACAGGAATGCTCACTTTCACCACTCCTGTTCGATATATTACTGGAAGTGCTAGCCATAGCGATCAGACAAGAAGAAGAAATAAAAGGCAACCAAACAGGAAAAGAAGAAGTAAAACTGTCCTTATTTGCAGATGACATGATACTATACATAGAAAACCCCAAAGACTTCATCAAAAAACTACTAGAACTAATAAATGAATTCAGCAATGTAGCAGGATACAAAATTAACACCCAGAAATCTATGGCCTTTTTATACACCAATAATGAACTCACAGAAAGCAAAACTAAATAAAAAAACAACACAATGTCATTTACCATTGCAGCACAAAAATTAAAATACCTAGAAATACACTTAACTAAAGAGATAAAAGACCAATACTCAGAAAACTACAGGACATTGAAAAAAGAGATAAAGGAAGACATAAACAAATGGAAGAACATACCATGTTCATGGATTGGTAGAATTAACATCATTAAAATATCCATACTACCCAGAGCAATGTACAGATTCAATGCAATCCCCATCAAAGTACCAATGGCATACTTCAAAGATCTAGAAAAAACTCTCCAAAAATTCTATTCATCTGAAATAAAAAAGACCCAGGATAGCCACAGAAATCCCGAGAAAGAAGAACAAAGATGGAAGGATCACATTACCAGATATCAAGCTATATTACCAAGCCACGGTTCTCAAAATTGCCTGGTACTGGCACAAGAACAGACATATAGACCAATGGAACAGAGCAGAGAACCCAGAAATCGACCCAAGCCATTATGCTCAATTAATATTTGACAAAGGAGGCAAGATCATACAATGGAGTCAAGACAGTCTCTTCAATTAATGGTGCTGGGAAATTTGGTCAGATGCATGCAAAAAAATGAAACTAGATCACCAACTTACACCATACACAATAACAAACTCAAAATGGCTAAAGGACTTAAATGTAAGACGGGAAACCATAAAAATTCTACAAAACTCTATAGGCAGCAAAATAGCAGATATATGTCATAGCAATATCTTTACCCACACAGTTCCTAGGGCAATGGAAACCTAAGAGAAAATAAACAAACGGGACTACATCAAAATAAAAAGCTTCTGCACAGCAAAAGAAACCATCAACAAACCAACAAAAAGCCTGCTGCATGGGAGAACATATTTGCCAATGCTATTTCAGATAAAGGTTTTATCTCCAAAATTTACAGAGAACCCATATAACTTAACAAAAGGAAGATAAACAATCCAATAAAAAAAATGGGCAAAGGACCTAAATAAACACTTTTCAAAAGAGGATATACAGAAGGCACAGAGACATATGAAAACATGCTCAAAGTCACTAATCATCTGAGACATGCAAATCAAAACAACAATGGGATACCATCTCACACCTGTCAGAATAGCTATCATCAACCAATCAACAAATGACAAGTGCTGGCGAGGATATGGAGAAAAAGGAACCCTTATGCACTGCTGGTGGCAATGCAGACTGTGCAGCCACTGTGTAAGACAGTATGGAGTTTCCTCAAAAAGTTAAAAATGGAACTGCCATTTGACTCAGTAATCCCACTTCTAGGACTATATCCCAAGAAACCAGAAACACCAATCAGAAAGGATATATGCACCCCTGTGTTCATAGCAGCACAATTTACAATAGCTAAGATTTGGAAACAACCTAAATGCCCATCAGCAGATGAGTGGATTAAAAAACTGTGGTACATCTACACAATGGAATCCTGTGCCGCTATAAAAAATAGGAACTTTTACCATTCGCAACAGCATTGATGGACCTGTAGAGCATTATGCTAAGCGAAGTAAGCCAGTTGGAGAAAGATAAATATCACATGATCTCACTCATATGTGGGGTATAATGATCAACATAATTTGATGAACAAGAATAGATCCAGAGACAAATGGCAGGGGAAGAGGGGATTAGAGAGTAACCAAAGGACTTGTATTCATGCATATTAGCATAACCAATGGACACAGATACTGGGGTGGTGGGGGCTTGCCCAGAGTGGGAATGGCTGGGGGGGGGTGTGTCAATTGGGGAAAAAGGAGACATATGTAAAATTTTAGATGATTGTGTGTGTGTGTGTGTGTGTGTGTGTGTGTACAAAAATTTGTGCACTCGGGGGTGGGGGGAAGGTCCCTCAGCCCGGCCTGTGCCCTCTCGCAGTCTGGGACCCCTCAGGAGATGACCACCTGCTGCCTTAGACCTGCTCCCGGGGGATTGGGCCTAAGATGGCAATAAGACATCCCTCTGGCAGCCCGGCAGCCCTCAGAGGATGTCCACTTGCCAGCGGGGATCAGACCTAAGCTGCAGTCGGACATCCTTAGTGCTGCTGAGGAGGCAGGAGAGGCTCCCACCACCACCGCTGTGCTGGCAGCCATCAGCCTGGCTTGTGGCTTAGCAGAACTCCCCCTGTAGGAGTGCACTGACCACCAGGGGACAGCTCCTGCATTGAGCGTCTGCCCCCCTGGTGGTCAGTGTGTGTCATAGTGACCAGTCATTCCCAGTCCTTCTGCTGTTAGGGTCAATTTGCATATTGCCCTTTTACTATATAGGTAGAGGCCTGGTGCACGGGTGGGTCCGGCTGGTTTGCCCTGAAGGGTGTCCTGGATCAGGATGGGGGTTCTCACTGGGGTGCCTGACCAGCTTGGATGAGGGGCTGATGGCTGTTTGCATCTGGTCACACCCCCTTCAGGGTGGGGGTCCCCACTGGGGAGCCTGGCCAGTCTGGATGAGGGGCTGAGGGTTTTCAGGCTGGCCAAGCCCACGGGCGACTGCAGCTCCCAGCCTCTCCTTTTTTTCTTTTTCTTTTTTATTCTGGGATTTTATTCTGAGAAAAGTGCATTGCTGTTGAAAATGTAGACTGGTAAAATTGCCATGGAAAACAGTGTGGAATTTCCTCAAAAAATTAAAAATGAAACTGTCATTTGACTCATTGATCCCACTTCTAGGAATATATCCTTAGATTCCTGAAACACCAATCAGAAACAATATATGCAGAGAACCATGATGGCAGCATAGGTAAACACTGGTACTCACCACCTCCCACAGCTACATCAGAATTACAACCAAAATACAGAACAACCATCATTCAAAACCACCTTAAAGCTGTCTGAATAGAAGTTCTACAACTAGAGAAGTAAAGAGGAAAGCACATGGAGCTGGTAGGAAGGGTGGAAACTCAGAACACGTCTTTTTCAATTAGGATGGATATCTTGGCTGTGGAGGCCGCCTGTGAGGAGCAAGGGGTCCCAGCCCCTCCCCAGACTCCCAGTCCAGGGTTCCAGAGCTGGGAAGAGAAGTCCCCATAACTCTGGGTTGTAAAAACCAGCAGGGATTATGGCTGAGTGACACAGAGGCTGTTGGAGAGAGACCAAGGCAGTTCCTCTTAAAGGGCCTGCTCACAAACTTACATGGACTTGCACCCTCTGAGCTCTAGCACAGAGGCAATGGCTTGAGTGGTGTGTGTGTGTGTGGGGGGATCCAGGGACATATAGGGAGGAACTGGATTGTCTGGCATCAGAGCAATAACTCAGGAGTGGCTTTCTTACAGACAGGGGTGCTTGCAGGGGTTATTGTTTCTATGCTAAGACCTCCCCTTTCACAGAGCTGGCTGACAATCATATCTGAATTTCCACCAGCCTGGCTCACACAGGTGATTCTCTGAGACCCTCCCTCCCCAAATCCAATTTGCAGCCCCAGGCAAGCTGTTTGCAGTGGCTTTTCCACATAAACGGCCTGTCCTGACTCAGGCTTAAGACTTTCCTAAAATCTTTTAAACAAGCAGCAGCTGATGTCAATGTACTCCATACCTATCAATAAGAGGCCTAAGACAGCTTGGCCTTGCCTGTGCTCTCCCAAGCTCTGTAGCTCCTACCAGATGGCCCCAGGCAGTGGCTGACTTTGCACCTCCGGGGAGGACCCAGAATCAGTACACCTGGTGAACAACTTCAGCCCATACCAAATTACAACTTTACACATTTACAAGTGACATTCTCAAGAGGCAGACTCAGTAAGCACCAAAGCCCCCCTGAAACAAGTCTTGCTCCATAGGGGTGTCTCCTGCACAGAAGCTCTCCCACTGTAGTCACAGCTGGTCCTCACAGCCAATTGGCCTGGAGGTCATTTTTTTCCAGTGACGCCAACAGCAATCAAGTCTCAATTACAATAAGACTCTGCACACAATTCACACAGGGACACACCTAGAGTGCCCAGCTTAGGTGACTGGGGAGGCTGAGCTTGTACAGGAAACCTACTACACAAAGCCACTCTACCAATTCTAGGAGACATAGCAACTCTACCTAATACATAGAAACAAACACAGGGAAGCAGCCAAAATGTGGATACAAAGAAACATATCACAAATGAAAGAATAGAAGAAACCTCCAGTAAAAGAATGAAATGAAATGGAAGCAAGCAGACTACTGGATACAGAGTTCAAAATAATGGCTATAAGGTTTCTCAATTATCTTAATGAGAGCTTCAAGGGACTTAATGAGACTTTCAAGGATCTTAGTGAGAATTGCAAAGACATTAAAAAGGACCAGTCAGAAATTAAGTATACACTATGCAAATAAAGATTAATTTACAGGGATTCAATAATAGAGTAGAGGATTACAAGAATAAAACAAACTATTTGGAATATGAGGAAGCAAAAAACACCCAAATAGATGAGCAAAATGAAAAATATTCCAAAAATATGAAGATAGTGTAAGGAGACTCTGGGACAACTTCAAGAGTACCAACATTTGCATTATGGGGTTGCTAGAAAGAAAAGAGAGAAAGCAAGATATTGAAAACATATATGGAGAAATAATGACATTGAATTTCCCCTACTTGGTGAAAGAAATAGACTTGCAAATCCAGAAAGCATAGAGAGTCCTAAACAAGAGGAACTCAAAGAGGCCCACACCAAGACACATCAGAATTAAAATGATAAGGGTTAAATACAAAGAGAGAATCTTAAAAGCAGCAAGAGAAAAGCAGTTGGGAAGAGAAGAAGAAGAATGCCGGGAGCCGGTCCATCCTTGCTGTTTCAAGGGACCTGGCATATATGGCATATTGTTCTTAATATGTTTGCTCACCTTCTTGGCACTATGTGTTTTAACCAAGGTCTCCTCTCTGAGAAAGGTTGTTTCCCAGGTAGGGATTTTCCCCTGAAGTTAGGGAGGGAATAAAACCTCTTAACTAAGTGCCAGGCAGGTAATTAATCACTTTAACTACAAATAATCGTGCTTAAGCTACATAATCTTTACTCCCTGGAATGAAGATAAGAAACGCCCTAACCTTTGTAATAGAGATTGATAGGATTGAATCAACTGGTATAAATACAGATGCAACAAGACAGCAAGACACAGAACTTAGAACACAGAACTTAGAACACAGAACTCAGAAGACAGAACCTACACACAGAACTTAGAAGACAGAACCTACACAGAACCTACAGACAGAAGAACTTCACTGGAGAGAACATGGCAAAAGATCCTGGACTGAACCTGACTACAGAAATTGGCAAGAGAACCTGACTAGAACCTGGTGACTGAACCTGGCTGGAGAACCTGGACAGAACCTGGCTGGAGAACCTAGTGGAGAACATAGATACAGAACCTGGCTGGAGAACCTAGCGAGGGAACATGGACACAGAACCTGGCTGGAGATCCAAGGCAGAACCTCTCTGGAGATCCAGACCAGAACTTGGCTGGAGATCCTGGCTGGAGATCCTGGCTAGGCTGCTGATCAACTGAACACTGTCTCCGTGTCCTTCCTTCTTCGCTGACTCCGTCCACACCTTTGGGGACCCCTGGACCTGCTGGGGCTGGACCCCGGCAGAAGAAGGAGAAAGAGAAGGAGAAGGAGAAGAAGAAATATGAATAAAATGGTAATAAATACACATCTATCAACAATTGAATCTAAAAATCCAAATAAAGGAGTAAGGAATCTAATGAACAAAAATAAACTGAAGAATAAAATAGAACCACAGGCATGGAAACATGGAAGAGACCTATGAATCTCAGAAGGAAGGGAGGAGGAAGGGTGGGAAGAGATCAACCAAAGAATTTATATTCAAATATGCACTACACAGAAAATAGGGTGGTGAAAGCTTGGGGTGGGGTGGAAACCCAGTGGAGGGGGACACTGGGGAGAAAAAGGGGGGGCATCTGTAATACTCTCAACAATAAAGATTTATAAAAAAAGAATATATGCACCCCTATGTTCATAGCAGGGTTATTTATAATAGCTAAGATTTGGAAACAGCCACAGTGCCCATCAGTAGATGAGTGGATAAAAATGCTGTGGTACATTTACACAATGGAATACTATGCTGCTCTAAAAAACAAAGATCTCTTACCCTTTGCAACAGCATGGATGGACCTGGAGATTATTATGTTAAGTGAAATAAGCCAGATAGAGAAAGAAAAATACCATGTGATCTCACTTATATGTAGAATCTAATGAACACAATAAATTGATGAATAAATAGGTTCAGAGCAATGGATGCATGGAACATACTGACAGATCTAGAGTAAAAGTGTGGTGAAGGCCTGGGGTGATACATGGGTTGGGTGGAAGGGGACAAAGTGGGGGAAAATAGGGGACATCTAGTATAGTACTGTCAACCACAAAAACAACAAAAAGATTGCATGTACAAATCATGATGTTTTTAATATTGTTATGTTACTAATCCCACAAAGTAGTTTTAGATCTGAAAGGGATCCTTAAAAAAAAAAGTATATATACAGTATACACACACACACACACACACACACACACACACTCTAGAGGCCTGGTGCATGAAATTCATGGGGGGGGGCAGAGATGTCCCTCAGCCCAGCCTGCACCCTCTCCAATCTGGGAACCCTTAGGGAATGTCTGACTGTCTGACCGGCAGTCGGACATACCTCTCACAATCCGGGACTGCTGGCTCCCAACTGCTCGCCTGCCTGCCTGCCTGCCTGATTGCCCCTAACCACTTCTGCCTGACAGCCTGGTCACCTCCTAACCACTCCCCTGTCAGCCTGATTGACACCTAACTGTTCCCCTGCCAGCCCGATCACCCTCAACTGCCCTCCCCTGCCGGCCTGGTCGCCCCTAACTGCTCTCCCCTGCAGGCCTGGTTCCCCCCATCTGGCCTCCCCTGCTGGCCTGGTCACCCCCAACTGTATCCCCCTGCAGGCCTGGTTGTTCCTAACTGCCCTCCCCTGCAGGCCTGATCGCCCACAATGTCCCTTCCCTGCTGTCCATCTTGTTGCAATGATCTTGTGACCACATGGGGGAGGCCATCTTGTGTGAGAGTGTGACAATCAATTTGCATATTACCTCTTTATTATATAGGATATATATATATATATATATATATATATATATATCCTATATAATAATAGACAAATTGGGTAATTAACCGTACATCTGCTACGCTTCCCATGGGCTAATCAGCAGGATATGCAAATTAACTGCCAACAAAGATGGAGGCCGGCAGCCACACAGCTGAAGTGAACATGAGGCTTGCTTGCTCCAATGATGGAGGAAGCCAAGGTTCCCCGCCTGCCGCGGCCCGGCTCTGAGATCCTGAAGCAACAGCTCCGAAAGCAACAATGTTTCAATTATAGAAACTAAACAAACTGCAGATACCTGCTTTCAGCCAGCCGTGGCTTCAGAGCTGGAGCGAGGAGGACAGCAACAATGTTTCAATTATAGAAGCCAAACAAACCCCAGATACCTGCTTTCAGCCAGCCAGGGCCTCAGACCTGGAGCTGGCTCTCAGCTCCAGTGACAGCTATAGAAGGTAAATAAATCCCAGAATAAAAAGAAAAAGAAAAAAAGGAGAGGCTGGGAGCTTCAGTTGCCTGCCAGCCTGAAAACGGCCCTCAGCCCCTAACCCAGACCGGCCAGGCACCCCAGTGAGGACCCCCACCCTGAAGGGGGTGTGACCAGCTGCAAACAACCATTAGCCCCTCACCCAGGCTGGCCAGGCACCCAAGCAGGACCCCCACCCTGATCTGGGACACCCTTCAGGGCAAACCAGCCAGCCCCCACCTGTGCACCAGGCCTCTATCCTATATAGTAAAATGCCGGAAGCCAGTCCATCCTGGCTGCTTGACACAGTCGCTGCAGGATAGAAACATCTGCACAGCATATGTTTCAAGGGACCTGGCGTATATAGCATACTGTTCTTAATATGTTTGCTCCCCTTAGCGCTGTGTGGTTTTTTTTTTTTTTTTTTTTATATATTATAAACCCATCAACACAGTTTTATTATTGCATTATGCAGTTTTTTAAAATTTTGAGATAACTGTTGATTCACATGCAGTTGTTAAGACATAATATATGGCATTTTAATTATGACATGTCTTGGTGTGAGCTTTGGGTTCATTTTGTTTGGGACCTCTGTGCTTCCTAGTCTTGGAATCTGTTTCCTTCATCAGTTTAGGGAAGTTTTTAGACATTATTTCTTCAAATAGGATTTTTGTCCCTCTCTCTCTCTTTTGTCCTCCTGGGCCACCTATGATACAAATGTTGTGCCAGAGGTCCCTCTAACTATCCTCATTTATTGAAAAGAAATTTTGTTTTTCTTCTTGCTCTTCTGATTGGGTGATTTTCACTACCTTGGCTTCCAGGTTGCTGATTTATTCTTCTGCAGTATCAAATCTGATGTTGCTTCCCTCCTGTGTATTTTTTCACTTCAGTTATTGTATTTTTTAGTTCTAATGGTATAATATATATTTTTTATTTACATATATGTATTTTCTGTCTCTTTGTGGTAGTTCTCGTTGAGTTCATCTGTTCTTCTCCAAAGTTCATTGAGCACCTTTATAATAATTGTTTTGAATTCTTATCTGGTAGTTTGCTTGTCTCCATTTCACTTATTTCCTTTTCTGGGATTTTGTCCTATTCTTTGATTTTTTTTTTTTTATTGCTTAAAGTATTACAAAGGGTATTACATATGTGTCCATTTTATCCCCCCGCCCTAGACAGTCCCCCAGCCTCCCCTATCCCCCAATGTCTTATGTCCACTGGTTATGCTTCTATGCATGCATACAAGTCCTTTAGTTGATCTCTTACCCCCCTACCTCCTGCCCCGCAACCCTCCCCGTCCTTCCTGCTGCAGTTTGACAATCTGTTTGAGGCAGCTCTGCCTCTGTATCTATTATTGTTCAAAAGTTTATAATGGTCTCTATTATCCATGAATGAGTGAGATCATGTGGTATTTTTCCTTCATTGACTGGCTTATTTCACTTAGCATAATGCTCTCCAGTTCCATCCATGACGTTGCAAATGGTAAGAGTTCCTTCCTTTTTAGAGCAGCATAGTATTCCATCGTGTAGATGTACCACAGTTTTCTAATCCATTCATCTACTGATGGGCACTTAGGCTGTTTCCAGATCTTAGCTATGGTGAATTGTGCTGCTATGAACATAGGGGTGCATATATCCTTTCTGATTGGTGTTTCTGGTTTCTTGGGATATATTCCTAGAAGTGGGATCACAGAGTCAAATGGGAGTTCCATTTTCAGTTTTTTAAGGAAACTCCATACTGTCTTCCATAGTGGCTGCACCAGTCTGCATTCCCACCAGCAGTGCACAAGTGTTCCTTTTTCTCCACATCCTCTCCAGCACTTGTCGTTTGTTGATTTGTTGATGATAGCCAGTCTGACAGGTGTGAGATGGTACCTCATTGTTGTTTTGATTTGCATCTCTCGGATGATTAGTGACTTTGAGCATGTTTTCATATGTCTCTTGGCTTTCTGAATGTCCTCTTTTGAAAGGTGTCTATTTAGGTCCTTTGCCCATTTTTTGATTGGATTGTTTATCTTCCTTTTGTTAAGTTGTATGAGTTCCCTATAAATTTTGGAGATTAGGCCCTTATCAGATATGACATTGGCAAATATGTTTTCCCACACAGTGGGTTTTCTCGTTGTTTTGTTGATGGTTTCTTTTGCTGTGCAGAAGCTTTTTATTTTGATGTAGTCCCATTTGTTCATTTTCTCTTTCGTTTCAAGTGCCCTAGGAGCTGTATCAGTGAAGAAATTGCTTCGGCATATGTCTGAGATTTTGTTGCCTTTGGATTCTTCTAGAATTTTTATGGTTTCCTGTCGTACATTTAAGTCCTTTATCCATTTTGAGTTTATTTTTGTGTATGGTGTAAGTTGGTGGTCTAGTTTCATTTTCTTGCATATATCTGTCCAATTTTCCCAGCACCATTTATTGAAGAGACTATCTTGGCTCCATTGTATGTTCTTGCCTCCTTTGTCAAATATTAATTGAGCATATTGGTTCGGGCCGATTTCTGGGCTCTCTATTCTATTCCATTGATCTACATGCCTATTCTTGTGCCAGTACCAGGCAGTTTTGAGAACAGTGGCTTTGTAATACAACTTGATATCTGGTATTGAGATCCCCCTTACTTTGGTCTTTTTCAGGATTGCTGCAGCTATTCGAGGTCTTTTTTTATTCCAGATGAATTTTTGGAGAGTTCGTTCTAGATCTCTGAAGTATGCCTTTGGTATTTTAATGGGAAGTGCGTTGAATTTATAGATTGCTTTGGGTAGTATGGACATTTTAATGATGTTGATTCTACCAATCCATGAACACGGTATGTTCTTCCATCTGTTTATGTCTTCCTCTATATCTTTTTTCAACGTCCTGTAGTTTTCTGAGTAGAGGTCTTTTACCTCTTTAGTTAAGTTTATTCCTAGGTAGCTTAATTTTTTTGGTGTGATGGTAAACGGGATTGTTTTTATAATCTCTCTTTCTGAAAGTTCACTATTGGTGTATAGAAATGCCTCGGATTTCTTGGGGTTAATTTTGTATCCTGCTACATTGCCAAATTCATGTATTAAGTCCAGTAGCTTTTTGATGGAGTCTCTAGGGTTTTGTATGTATAATATCATGTCGTCTGCAAATAAGGACAGTTTTACTTCCTCTTTTCCAATTTGGATGCCTTTTATTTCTTCTTCTTGCCGAATTGCAATGGCTAACACTTCCAGTACTATGTTGAACAGGAGTGGTGAGAGGGGGCATCCCTGTCTTGTTCCTGTTCTTAGGGGAAATGGTGTTAGTTTTTGTCCATTGAGTATGATGTTGGCTGTGGGCCTGTCATATATGGCTTTTATTATGTTGAGGTATGATCCTTCTACTCCCACCTTGCTGAGAGCTTTTATCAAAAATGGGTGTTGAATTTTGTCAAATGCTTTTTCTGCATCAATTGATATGACCATGTGGTTTTTTTCTTTCAATTTGTTTATGTGATGTATCACGTTTATTGATTTGCGGATATTGTACCATCCTTGCATCCCTGGGATAAATCCTACTTGGTCATGGTGTATGATCTTTCTGATGTACTGCTGGATCCGATTTGCTAAGATTTTGTTGAGGATTTTGGCATCTATGTTCATGAAGGATATTGGCCTGTAATTCTCTTTCATTGTGTTGTCTTTACCTGGTTTTGGTATTAGGGTGATGCTGGCTTCATAGAATGAGCTTGGAAGTGTTCCTTCCTCTTGAATTTTTTGTAGTAGTCTGAGGAGGATAGGTTTTAGTTCTTCCTTGAATGTTTGGTAAAACTCCCCTGTGAAGCCGTCTGGTCCTGGGCTTTTGTTTGCTGGAAGCTTTTTGATGACTGCTTCAATTTCTTCCATACTTATTGGCCTGTTGAGATTTTTAGATTCTTCCTGATCGAGTTTTGGAATGTTGTATTTTTCTAGGAATTTGTCCATTTCCTCCAGGTTGTCTAGTTTGTTGGAGTAGAGCTGTCCATAGTAGTTTTTAACAATCATTTGTATTTCTGTGGGGTCTGTTGTTATTTCGCCTCTATCCTTTCTGATTTTGTTTATTTGGGTCCTCTCTCTTTGCTTCTTGGTGAGTCTGGCTAGAGGTTTGTCAATCTTGTTTATCTTTTCAAAGAACCAGCTCTTGGTTTCATTGATTTTCTGTATTGTTTTTTTGGTCTCTATGTCATTTATTTCTGCTCTAATCTTTATTATCTCCTTCCTTCTGCTCACTCTGGGGTTTTCTTGTTGCTCTCTTTCTAATTCTTTGAGTTGTAGAGTTAGATGATTTACTACCTTTTTTTCTTGTTTGTTGAGATAGACCTGTAGAGCTATAAACTTCCCTCTCAGGACTGCTTTCATTGTGTCCCATAGGTTTTGGATTGTTGTGTTTTCATTGTCATTAGTTTCCAGGATGTTTCGAATTTCTTCTTTGATTTCATTGGTAACCCAATCAATATTTAATAGCATGCTATTCAGCTTCCAGGTGTTTGAGTATTTTGGGTTGTTTTTATTGTAGTTTATTTCTAATATTATGCCATCGTGGTCTGCGAAGACGCTTTTTATGATTTCAATTTTCTTGAATTTGGGGATACTTTGCTTGTGACCCAATATATGGTCTATTTTTGAATATGTCCTATGAGCATTTGAGTAGAATGTATATTCCCTGGCTTTCGGGTGAAGTGTTCTGAAGATGTCTATTAAGTCCATCTGATCTAGTGAGTCATTTAGGATTGCTGTATCTTTGCTGATTATTTGTCTAGAGGACTTATCCAGTGCTGTCAGTGGTGTATTAAAGTCCCCTACTATGATTGTATTGTTGTCGATGTCTCCTTTGATATCTTCCAGGAGTTTTTTTATGAATTTGGGTGCTCCTGCATTGGGTGCATATATGTTTACCAGGATTATATCTTCTTGTTGTATTGATCCCTTTAGTATTATGAAGTGGCCTTCCTTATCTCTTGTTATGGCCTTCACTTTGAGGTCTATTTTGTCCGATATAAGTATTGCTACCCCAGCTTTCTTTTCCTTTCCATTTGCCTGAAAGATATTTTTCCATCCTTTCACTTTCAGTCTGTGTGAGTCCCTTCTAATGAGGTGGGTTTCTTGTAAACAGCAGATGTATGGGTCATGTTTTTTTATCCATTCAGCCACTCGATGTCTTTTGTTTGGGGCATTTAGTCCGTTTACGTTTAAAGTTATTATTGAAAGGTACTTGTTTGTAGGCATTTCTGTTTTTGTGTGGCTGTTTTCTTTCTGAGCTTTTTATTTCTTATTTTTATACCAGTCCCTTTAGCATTCCTTGCATTGCTGGCTTGGTGGTGATAAACTCCCTTAGCCTTTTTTTGTCTGTGAAGCTTCTTATTTCCCCTTCAAGTTTGAATGATAGCCTTGCTGGATAGAGTATTCTTGGATTCAGTCCTTTGCTTTGCATCACTTTGTAAATTTCCGTCCATTCTTTTATGGCCTGATGTGTTTCTGTTGAGAAATCATTTGACAATCTAATGGGAGATCCCTTGTATGTAACTTTCCGTCTCTCTCTTGCAGCCTGTAAGATTCTCTCTTTGTCCTGAACATTTGCCATGGTAATTATGATGTGTCTTGGTGTGGGTCTTTTTGGGTTCACCTTGTTTGGGACTCTCTGGGCTTGTGTGACTTTTTTCTTCCCCACCTCAGGGAAGTTTTCTGATATTATTTCTTCTAATAGGTTTTCTAATCCTTGTTCATCCTTCTGTTGTTCTGGAACCCCTATTATTCGTATGTTGTTTCGTTTCATGTTGTCCCAAAGCTCCCTTAGGCTCTCCTCCTGTCTTTTCATTTTTTTCTCCAATTGCAGTACGTTTTGGGTGTGTTTTGCTTCCTTGTCTTCTAAATCACTAATTCGGTCCTCCGCTTCTCCTAGTCTACTGTTGATACTTTCAATGGAGTTTTTCATTGCAGCTATATCACTCTTCATTTCTTCTTGGGTCTTACTTAAGTTGTTGATTTTTTCATCTGTTTCTTCTAGCTTCTTCCATATGTTATCGATTTTTTCATCTGTTTCTTCTTGCTTCTTGCTGAGGTTGTCGATTTTTTCCTCCATCCGGTTTATGCACTCTAGGACCCTTATTCTGAATTCTTTTTCTGTCATGTTGCATGCCTCTGTATTACTTAGCTGCTTTTCTGGAGAGTCCTCCTTCTCTTTCCTTTGGGGGTTTCTTTGTCTACCCATGTTTGATCTCACTGACATATCTAGACGTTGAGTCGTTCAGTGGCTGCTCCCTTGGTGGCAGTGACTCCTTGGTCTGCGGTTGCTCTTCGGGCGGTTGCGGTAGCAGCTCCTCTTCAGTTGGCAGCAACTCCTCTGGTGGGTGCTGTTCACAGCTGTGGTGGCTCTTCTGGCTGGTGGGGCGAGGTTTCACGTACAGCTACTGTTCCTCAGCAGAGGGTGTGGTGCTCAGGAGGTTGCTGTTGCTTGGATCTGCTGCGTTGATTTAAAGGCACAAAATACAACACAACAAGGCACCACGTACCAGGCACTATACATAAATATATTCACGATATTAATAACCCCAAATAAAGGTGACCACCTGAATTAAGAGAATTAGGGGATAAGGAAGAAGGAAGAGAAAAAGATAAAAGAGAAAAAAGAAAAGAAAAGTAGGGACCAAAAAAAGGAGTGCAAAAATGAAATTGGGAAAAAGGAGGGGGGAAAGTAAAAGCGAGAAAAGAAAGGAAAAGAAAAAAAAAGAGCGAAAAGAGAGAATGAAGTGGAAGAGGGGAAGAGACTTTTTTATATGAGGAGAATACTCCTATAGAACAGCCATTAATCCCAACAAATTCCAGCAACAGCTCCCTGGAGATGAATGCAAACTAGAAACAACCAATAATATAACGATGAAAATAGAATGGAGAACACTAATCCCAAAATAAAATAAAGAGAAAATAAAATGGCACTTTAAAAAAAAATGGTAATATGGTAGCAGTAATAATACTGGTTAAAAATAAGAAGGTAGTAATTAAAAGGGTAAAATCAGGTGATGGAAAAAAGAAGAAAAAAAAAAAAGAAGAAGAAGAAAAGACAAAAAAAAAGAAAAAAAGAAAAAAAATTGGTTTCTTAGTTAAAAGGTGAAAAAAGAAAAAAAAAATATTGCAGTAGTGAAGGTCCTTCGGTTCTTCTAGTCTTCAGTGTGGCTCGCCTTAGACCTGCCAGGTATTCAGGAGAGTGTTGAGTTTCCCTGCGATACACTGTTCCTCTGTTTTGTAAACCACAGTCCTTATTTTAAAGCAAGCCGCATTTGTTTCCCAGTCTGCCTTATTTTGTTTTTAGCAAAGAGTCAGTTTGTGGGTCAGCCTCTGGGTGGCAGTGTTCTGGGGTTGGCCTCTGAGGCTACAGGGCCTCTCTGTCCAGTGGAAGTTCACTGCCCAGAGCTGGCTGCGTAAGAGTTACCAGTGCTGTGTTGTTGCTGGGATTGAAAATCCCTCTATAGGCCAGACCCTGTTAACTCCCAGGGACTGATCAGGTTATTTTAATCCTTGATCTCCTACAGGGTGGAATCTGGGTGTGGCTGTGCTCCTTGCCTGGGGGCTGGGGGGAGGAGTCTCACTCTCAGGAGAGAATGGCTGCCTCAGTCCTGGGCTCAGGGATGTCTCAGCACTCAATTTGCTGCCACCTCTCCCGGCCCCCCTTCTCTTCTCAGTCTCTCCCCAGATTCCACTCCTCCGAACACTCTCCCTCTCTTCAGCACAGGTGAGTGTCTGTATCCGAAATGTCCCATGAACAGGGTTCAGTGAAAACAAACAAACAAACGCTGGCCGAGGAAACGGGGAAGGCTTGGTTTCTGTAAGCTTCTTCTCTTACCGGGACTGCATGGTCTGGTCAGCTCTTCAGGCTGCCCCCTTTAGGCTCAGTCCTCTGTGATCACAGACCGAGCTCTCAATTCCCCCGGCAGCGCCAGGAATCCCGCGGTTCTCCTTTCCCCTGTTAGGGGCTGTGCCTGTCCCAAGGGACGCGGCCGTCTGCCACACGGTCTCCCTCCGACTCTCTGGGCTCAGAGGTCTGGCAAACTTTCCTGCCCAAATCCCTGGTTTTTTTTTTTACCTTTCCAGGGGAGTTCTGCTCTTCCCGGCTGCAAACCGTCTCGCCAGCTGAGGAATTTCGCCAATTCGGGGTGGATGTTACTAGTTTCAGCTGCTCACTCCATTTGCTCAGGGACACGACCTGGGACGCGTCTGCCTATACTGCCGCCATCTTCCTGAATCCCCAGCGCTGTGTGTTTTAACCAAGGTCACCTCTCCGAGAAAGGTTGTTTCCCCAGGTAGGGATTTTTCCCTGAAGTTAGGGAGGGGATGAAACTCCTTAACTAAGTGCCAGGTGGGTAGTTAATCACTTTAACTACAAACAATCATGCTTAAGCTACATAATCTTTACTCCCTGGAATGGAGATAAGAAACGCCCTAACCTTTGTAATAGAAATTGACAGGATTAAAAGCAACTGGTATAAATATGGATGTAACAAGACAATAAACAGCAGAACCTCTCTGGAGATCCAGACCAGAATTTGGCTGGAGACCCTGGCTGGAGATCCTGGCTAGGCTGCTGATCAACTGAACACTGTCTCCGTGTCCTTCTTTCTTCGCCGACTCCGTCCACACCTTTGGGGACCCCTGGGCCTGCTGGGGTTGGACCCCGGCATCTGGCGCTCGAACAGGGACCCTTAGGTAAGTCCCCCAGTACTTGGGACGGATAGGACTGCACCGTAGGGTGCTGCAGACCCCCCCCCCCCCCCATAGAGGATAAGTAGGGTAAGTGGGTAGTTAGTACAGAACTTAGATTGACAGGATGGGTCATACTGAGTGTAAAGAAAAAAGACTCTATATTAATCTTTTAACGCATATGCTTGCTAGCAGAGGAATTAAGGTTACTCCCAGTCAGACAGAAAGTTTTATAGAAGACGTATGTCAATGGCTTCCTGAGGATGGAACTGTTAATTTAGAAACCTGGACTAAAGTAGGAGAGCAATTAAAGAACTATTACAGCTACCATGGATCTGAGAAGGTCCCGGCAGATACCTTTTCTCTCTGGAATTCAATTTGTGAAACCTTGGCACCAGAGGCAAAAACGGTTGAACTTTCTCAAACTTTAAGTAGTCCCTCAGCTCCACCTAGAGAGGATACATCATTATTGTCTTCAGCTCAATCTAAAAGCAATTTAGCTATGCCTACTGATCGGGAGGAGAATAAATATCATAAACATGACTATTGGTCCTTTCCAGTCAGTAGAGAGGAGAGAGGCCCTCCCATTCAAAACAGGCTCCCCAAATTAGAAAGGAAGTCTGTGGCTCCTATGAGCTCAATGTCTAAATTTCAAAGGGCGATAAGAGAAGCTGAAGCTAATGGAGATCTTGAATTCTCACTCTGCTTCCCAGTTGCATATGAGAATGAGTCTGGTGGGGACGGAAACCCCACCTGGGAGCCTATACCTTACAAAGTACTTAAAGAATTAAAATTGGCCTGCTCTGAATATGGACCTCTAGCTCCTTACACACAAACCTTGGTAGAAACCCTAGCCAGTAAATGGATGACTCCTTATTATTGGTCACAGGTTTGTAAAGCCTGTCTCTCAGGAGGCGATTACTTATTATGGAAAACTGAATATGATGATCTTGCTAAGAAAGCTGTAGCCACTAGCAAAAAAACCAGAAAAGGAATAACCCTAGACATGATATTAGGAGAAGGTGATTTTAACACGGCTCAGGAGCAAGTGAATATGCCCACAGAGGCACTTACCGAAGTAACCAGTTGTGCAGTAAATGCCTGGAAATCCCTACCTTATACAGCAGGAAAAACAACCACCCTTACAGAGGTTAAACAGAAGGTTGAGGAACCATATCAGGATTTCCTTTCTCGCCTCATACAGGCAGTCAAGAGAGTAATCAATAACAAAGAGGCAGCCGATATCCTAATCAAACAACTGGCTTTTGAAAATGCTAATAATACCTGTCAGGCTTTATTAAGGCCGATTCGCAGAACAGGAACTATAAATGATTTTATAAAACAGTGTGCTGATGTAAGTCCAGCATTTATACAGGGTGTAGCTATAGCTGCAGCTCTCAAAGGGGAGACATACCCTCAATATGTACAGGGTATAGGACAAGCCAGCAATAATACAGGTAATAAAAGAAATATGAACTGCTACTCTTGTGGCTTATCTGGGCACTTTAGCAGAGAATGCCCAAATAAAAATAATAATACTCAGGCCAGATGGCAAGCTCCTCGACAGCCTGGAAATACATTAGGGAATAATATTAATCCTCCAAAAACCGTTTGTCCCTGATGTCATAAAGGATTCCATTGGGCAAAGGAATGTAGATCAAAATACCATAAAAATGGTTGGCCTTTAAACTCTACAAATAGCTCCCAAGGAGGTTATATCCCATCACCTCAATTGGGAAACTTGAGAAGGGGCCAGCCCCAGGCCCCTGCAATAATAGGGGCATCAACCTTCAACCCCTCTGCAAATTTCGATCAGTCAGTGACCTCTTCAGGGCAACCCCAGGCAGTGCAGGTTTGGACCTCCACTCAACCACCCATGCAATACTAACCCCAGACTCGCCAGTAGCAGCCATTCATTCCTACAGGAGTGTCTGGGCCACTGCCTGAGGGAACTGTAGGTTTAATATTAGGGCGGAGCTCCTCCTCGTTACAGGGGATCTTAGTCATCCCAGGAGTTGTTGATGCCGACTACACAGGAGAAATACAGATTTTACTTTCCCCACCCACCACAACTATACAGATTCAGCCCAACCAGAGAATTGCACAATTACTCCTGTTACCAATACATAAAATAGGGATAGCTGTTACCCAGAAAGCTAGAGGGGCCGGAGGCTTTGGATCTAGTGATGCAGCATTTTGGATACAAGAAATCCATGCTACTAGACCTACAAAAATTTTACAAATTCAGGGAAAACCAATTGAAGGTCTATTGGATACAGGAGCAGATGTTTCCTGCATAGCAGGGAAGGATTGGCCCTCTTCATGGCCCACACACACCACCTCCACTTCCCTAGTAGGACTAGGCAAGGCATCTATTGTAAAAAAGAGTTCTCAGATTTTAACTTGGGCTGATGAAGATCAACATTCAGGAACATTCTGTCCCTATGTAATTACAACTATCCCCTTTACATTATGGGGAAGAGATATCTTATCTCAAATGGGAGTTCTATTATATAGCCCCAGTGGTGTTTGATTTACTCCTGTTACAAAATATTACAAGAAAATGAGTTTAAATATTCCTCTCCTCATCATGTTCTACAACATACTCTATTTGTAATTAATATACTAAATGTAGATTCTGAGGGAAATTCCCCGATGTACAGGCATTGGAACCCTGATCTAACTAAACCTAAAGCCTTCGTCAAATGGAGAGACTTGCTTTCAGGAGCCTGGAAGGGACCTGATGTACTTTTAACCTGGGGGAGAGGATATGCTTGTATATTTCCACAGGACGCAGACTCACCTGTGTGGATTCCAGACCGTCTAGTCCGACCTTATGTCTCACCGCCCTCCATCTCCGCCTCACTGTAGCACACCTGACCAGTGCCCATCTGCAGCAGATGTGCAGCCCTGAGCTGGAACAATCTGTCCATTGGGAGGATCACATGTGCCTCCTTTTTGTCTTTCCACATGTCCCAGCTTTGCCCCACATCTCCTTTCCTTTTTCCTTTTTTTAAAAAATCTAACTACTTGTTTGCTGGTTCTTTGGCCTTTCTCCTTTCCTGAACACAGCCTTTTCTAGAATCTCCCTACCCTACTGTTCCAGGAAGGGCACTTCCCTTTCCTGCCATGACTAGGGGGTGTCTGGTATATGTCCCATACATGGAGTTGTCTTGTGCCAAGAGCCTGGGCTGAGAAAGCCCTGTTCCGGGACTCTCCTTTGTCCTGTATTGGCCCCTCTTACCCTTGTGTCAAGAGGGGCCCTCTTCTTACAATCCAATTGCCCATAGCTGTTGCCTGAGCTCTCTGTTCATGCTGAGGTTGAAGCCTCATGGTGGCTGGTACAATGGATCTGTCTCTCACCCAATAGCATGAGCTGAGCCCTCCCTGGAGAAGAAACCTGGGTTCCCCAAGATATGTGATCAATGCCGGGGCCCCGCCAGCAGGCAAGGGGATCCCAAGGCAGTTCCTGGGCATGGAGGCCAGAGGGACATAGGCTACCAAGGAGACAGAACTGAACCTCACATCACCCTACTTGGCCCAGAGATGGCTGGTAGTCAAAGATGGGTAAGACCCCACAGGGTGGGGCAACCTAAGACAGGCACAGTCGGGGGCCAGTAGGAGAAAACTTGGGGTTCAACAGAGGTGGGGCACAGATCCTCACCCCCCCAATGGTTCAGGGGCTTGAACACTCGCCCCTTCTGAGGAAGGTCTCCTTTCCCCATGGCTGCTTCCTGCTTCCCACGCCCAGCTCAGATCGGGACCCAGGTAAAGACAGAGACTGGCTGACAGCAGCTGCCCTCTCACTGCAACAGGACTTGTTTCCCATTTCTACCTTGGACCACGGGGAAAGGGTCAGCTGAAGGAAAGGGTTGTGTCAGGATGCTGCCTTCTTCCCTTTCTTCTCCCTCTTTTTTCTAAACACTTCCATGCCTTGTAGTTCTTTTGCTTTCTCTTCTTTTTCTCTCTACTACCCTCCATCTTCCATATCAGCTGACCCAGAGGGCACAGCTTACTCCTCCTCGGACACCGACACCACCATCAACCATGGCCCTGATGGACCCTTTGATGCAGCCCTTCAACTCGCTGACGCTTCGGGAAGCCCGTCGCTAGTGATACCGCCCGCTAGCCAGACCAACAAAGACAATCAAACCAACAACTTGAGGACAGCTGAAATCCCTTGACTGAAGAGGCTGGCAACCTTCTACAGGAATGGGGCTCCTTGTGCACTCCATCCACTATGTTTATAGTTATGCTCACTGTCATTGCTTGCCAGTCTTCTTCTGAGTTTTAAACGGCCCAATCTGAGAGGTGGCCACTGATTTGCATGCGCTATCATTTAAAAAATAAAAAAGGGGGAATTTGCCGGAAGCCGGTCCATCCTTGCTGCTTGACACAGTCGCTGCAGGATAGAAACATCTGCACAGCATATGTTTCAAGGGACCTGGCGTATATAGCATACTGTTCTTAATATGTTTGCTCCCCTTAGCGCTGTGTGTTTTAACCAAGGTCACCTCTCCGAGAAAGGTTGTTTCCCCAGGTAGGGATTTTTCCCTGAAGTTAGGGAGGGGATGAAACTCCTTAACTAAGTGCCAGGTGGGTAGTTAATCACTTTAACTACAAACAATCATGCTTAAGCTACATAATCTTTACTCCCTGGAATGGAGATAAGAAACGCCCTAACCTTTGTAATAGAAATTGACAGGATTAAAAACAACTGGTATAAATACGGATGTAACAAGACAATAAACAGCAGAACTTTGCTGGAGATCCAGACCAGAACTTGGCTGGAGATCCTGGCTGGAGATCCTGGCTAGGCTGCTGATCAACTGAACGCTGTCTCCGTGTCATTCCTTCTTCGCCGACTCCGTCCACACCTTTGGGGACCCCTGGACCTGCTGGGGTTGAACCCCAGCAGTAAAAGAGTAATATGCAAATTGACCCTAACAGCAGAAAGACTGGGAATGACTGGTCACTATGACACACACTGACCACCAGGGGGGCAGACGCTCAATGCAGGAGCTGTCCCCTGGTAGTCAGTGTGCTCTCACAGGGGGGAGCTCTGCTCAGTCACAAGCCAGGCTGATGGCTGCCAGTACAGCGGTGGTGGTGGGAGCCTCTCCTGCCTCCTCAGCAGTGCTAAGGATGTCCGACTGCAGCTTAGGTCTGATCCCCGCTGGCAAGTGGACATCCTCTGAGGGCTGCTGGGCTTCCGGAGGGATGTCTGATTGCCATCTTAGGCCCAATCTCCGGGGAGCAGGCCTAAGGCAGCAGGTGGTCATCACCTGAGGGGTCCCAGACTGCGAGAGGGCACAGGCTGGGCTGAGGGACCTCCCCCCACATGTGCACAAATTTTTGTGCACCAGGCCTTTAGTATATATATATATATATATATATATATATATATATATATATATATAAAATCAGCTTTCTCCTAATTTTTTCTTCTATGATCAAGGAAAATTTATTCTATTATAATTTGAATTTTGGAAAGATTACATGCCCATAGCTTCAACTAAATACTACATTTATTTATATAAATAAATGTATAATGAAAATGTATAATGAAAAAGGTTTTGTGTGGATTTGACTAAAAATCATAGATTTGATAGGAATGATTTTCCTTCCTTTAAAAAAAGAGTTATATTTAATGAGACCCTCCCAAAATTGTTCCTCATATGGGAGGAGTATTTTCTCTCCATACCCATGGTTTTTGTCTCATTTATCCATTTGCTCTAACCCATGGTCTTATATATATGTAGCTCTGAATGTTATCCAGTGTCCCAATGACCTATTTTTTGTTTTATTTGGAAAACTTATTATAGCAGTTTACTGAGTTTTTTTCCTATGCTGTGAACCTTCTACATAAGAAAAAATTTAATTAAAACTAGGAGAAAGATATGGGGGGGGGGGTAGAGAGAGAAAGAGAGAATATATTAATGAACTACCTTAGCCCCCATATTCATCTCTTGGCTATAAATTCATATAAAACCTGTTGGTGATATTTTGGGATATACTTCTCACCAGACATAGATGGTGTTGTTCATTAGTTCATATTTTTTAATCTTATTTATTTAAAATATTTATTTTATTTTTAACTGCATAAGATTCCTTTGGCAATTGCATAAATTTGATTATTTTTAATTTCTTTTTCAATATTTGTTATAAATCTCAATTGTGCGCTAAAGAAGACATTTCTATCCCTTAAGATGGTACTGATAACCTTTCTTTGATCATAGGATAGCTATCTGTAGGACTCCAGTTTTAGTTCACTCTACCTCTGTTGGTTCTACTACACTTTGTCCAAAAAAACTTCTAAATTCAAGAATGCTTAAGAGGAATTCATAGACAAGTATCCATAGAGTCCTTAGGTTATACACCAAGAAACATCGATTTTGGCATTGTCTTGCTGATTTGAAATAAGAACTTCAAGTGGACTTAGAGGAAAATAGAGGCTCTATGTATTTTGAACCTGCTTGATCCTGAGCTGGTCTTGGTGATCCACACGTCTGGAGGCACAGGACTGTGCATATGTACAGATGGTGAACAATTGAGCCTTCTTTTTTTTGTAGGAGCAAAAGTGATAAATCAAGGGTAGAATTTAAACACTCAAAATGGCAGTGAGAAGCAAACAGAGGTGAGGAAAACTCTAAGAGTAAGTGGACAGTGTGAGGGCACCCTAGCTCCAGTGACTCTGTCACTCATGAGCTAAGTGTCCCAAAGTTCTCTGAGACTCATTTTCCCTATCTTTATTTTTTTTAATTTTTATTTTTTGGCCTTGCTTTTATTCCCCACCCCGCCTCCCATCTTTAAAGTCATCAGTAGAATGGGTCTTGGAGGTGCCCAGGAAGGATCAGGAAGGGGAGAGGGGCAAAGTAGTTGGGCTATGGGTCCCCACTCATGTTTCAACCTGAGCAGCTCAGTCTTATTTTATTTTATGTATTTGTCTTCATTGTAAGACCTTGTTTGAAGAAAGCAGAAAAGATCTTGTTTGATCTAGTAAAAGAAAACACAACAAAACAAAGCAAACAAAAACCTTTTGAAAATCATTAGGCTAGATCAAACATGTCAAACTCAAAGGCTAACATGGGCCAAATAAACAAGGCTTAAGTTTATGTGGTCTGCAAGAAAACAAAAGCTTCAATTTTCATAGAAACGTAGGTATATTTTGATAGAGACATGCTGAATACAAAGGGCTGAAATAAATGAGTAATCATTAACATAAAATACTAGAACGTTTTAATAAAAATTAATATTTTTTCTTGAACATTAACTTACCAGACACTGAATAACTGCACAAATTTATAAGCGTAACACAAATAAACCTATTTTTCTTGTTCTTCGAAAGTGAAATATTTCCTGTTGCGCACATCAAACAAGTTAGTACAAGACTAATGACGTGGCAATCGGCTGCTAAAATATTTGCTGCTAGTATTAGTGGAGAGAAATGGTGCACCTGCACATAGGTGGGTAAGGGAAATGAATGCAACACAATTATAGTAATCAGTCATTAGCAAACATTGTAGTTTGTTATTAATAATTATGTACAGGATATTGTAAAAATTAAGTTATGAAATTTTTATTAAAACGTTTCTTACATATCAAAAATATTCATTGTGGGCCACATGCAGCCCATGGGCCGCAAGTTTGACATGCTTGCGCTAGATGATTTCTAAATTTCATATTAGCTCTAGAATTCTGCGATAGTCCATATAGTGGTAATTGTTGCTTTTCTGCCCAGTATTCTTGATGACTTCCTTCTGATGTTCCTGCAATAATCTTGGAACTATTTTTACAAAGCCCAAAGCTGTCAGAAGATACCACAGAGCTTAGGCATTGAGCCATTCCAAAGGCAGCCAAACAAGGTAGGTCCTGCAGGCATCCTTTAATTTCAGGGTCAAGCCTCACCTGTGGCTACACTGTCTTCCAGAGTTTTCAGTTGAGTCAATAAATTTATCCCTGCCCCCCCCCCCCTTTTAAAGCCATTTAAAGTTGCTTTCTCCTTTTTGCAATTTAAAGATTTCTAATTGAGTCAGATAGTGTTAAAAAGATAGTCAACAAATGTTCACTGAGCTGTCATAGAGTACAAAACAGTAAATGTCTGAGGTACAGGTCAAGGAACTCTTTCTTTCTTTTTTATTTGTTTTCTTTCTTTTTAAAATCTCTTTTATTTATTTATTTTTTAATGTTACATGCAATAAACCTTAATATTTTAAGAAAAATGATCTTAAATATAATGTTACATGTAATAAACATTAATATCTCAAGAAAAACAATTTTAAATATAATAATATTACACGCAATAAACACCAATTATTCAAGAAAAATAATCTTACATATAATATTACATGCAATAAAGATTAATATTTCAAGAATAAAAGGATTTTAAGTATAATATTACCAAAACTGTACAAACATAGTATGGTATCACAAAAGTTGTAGGAAATATTAAAAATCTGCAAATAACAGGATTACTTCTATTATATTCTAGAATATATTTTTCCCTCTGGCTCTATTTTTGTTCATCAGTTTATGTTGTTCATTATATTCCACAAATGAGTGAGATCGGATGATATTTATCTTTCTCCAACTGGCTTATTTCATTTAGCATGATGCTTTTAAAGTCTATTTTGTCGGATATGAGTATTGCCACTCCAGCTTTTTTTTTTCTTTTCCATTTTCATGGGAAATTTTTTTCCATCCCTTCACTTTCATCCTGTGTGTGTCTTTTGCTTTGAGGTGGGTCTCTTGTAGGCAGCATATAGTTGGGTCATGTTTTTGTATCCATTCAGATAATCTACACCTTTTGATTGGAACATTTAATCCACTTACATTTAGGGTTATTATTGAGAGGTACTTATTTATATCCATTTTAATACTGTATGGCTAGGTTTCTCTCTCTGTTTCTTCTTCTCAGCAATCCCTTTAGCATTTCTTGTAGTGCTGGCTTGGTGGTGATGAACTCCTTTAGGCTTTTTTTTTTTTTTTTTTTTTTGTCTGAAAGCTCTTTATTTGACTATCCAGCCTTGCTGGATATAGTAATCTTGGTCTCAGATTCTTGCTTTCCATTACCTTGAGTACTGCATGCCATTCCCTTCTGGCCTGTAGAGTTTCTGATGAGAAATCAGGTGTCAGCCTTATGGGAACTTCTTTGTAGATAACAGTTTTCTTTTCTTTTGCTACCTTTCAGATTCTCTCTTTGTCTTTAATTTTTGGCATTTTAATTATGATATGTCTGGGTGTGGGTCTGTTTGGGTTCTTCTTATTTGGGGTTCTCTGTGCCTCCTGAACTTGTGTGACTTTTTCCTTTACCAGGTTAGGGACGTTTTCTTCCATTATTTCTTCAAACACCTTCTCTATTTCTTTCTCCCTTTCTGCCTCTTCTGGCACACCTACTATTCTAATATTGTTACTTTCACATTGTCCCATGGCTCCCCTAAGCTTTCCTGTTTTTTCAATTGTTTTTTCTTTTTTGCTTTTCTACCCAATATCCATGATGACTTCCTTCTGATGTTCCTGCAATCATCTTGTGACTATTGAGTGATATTTTCAACTGTCTTCTAATTCACTGATTAGATTCTCAGCTTCCCCTAATCTGCTGTGTATTCCTTCAAGTGTGTTCTTTATTTGTGTTATGTCATTCTTTATCTCAGACTGTTCTTTTTTTGTAGTTACTATATCTTTTTTTCATACTGTTGAGCATTTTTAACATCATTACTCTGAACTCTGTTTCAGATAAATTTCTCATCTCTGCTCCATTTATTTCTTCTTCTGGAGAATTCTCTAGTTCTTTCTTTTGGGGGTTGTTTCTTTGTCTCCTCATTTTGTTGTTTGTTTGGGTTTGTGACTATGTATTAGGTAGATCCTCTACACGTCTCAGTCTCTAGTGCAGGACAGTGTTAAAGGCTGTTTCTGACTAATTAGATCAGGCAAAGACTCAAAGCCTCAAGAGACTGCCTCTGTCTACAGACTCCAAATTGAATTGCCCCAGGCAATCGTCCTCAGTTGTGGCGAGAGTTTTTTTCAACAGGGTGGGTCAGTTGCTTCTGCCTGGAGGCTGTTACTTTTAATCTCTTAAGTGGCCTCAGGACAAAGTGTTTTCCAATAGTGTATTGACTGTCTTCCCCCCAGGCCAGGCAAATGTCTGTGTGGGAAAGATGTCCTCCACTGTGTGAGGGAATGACTCAGCCCAGGAAACTTGGGGTGTTTGCTTTCTGAGCTCTATCCCCTGAGACCCCAGTCCTGGGTTCTGCTGTCACAGCTCCAGGGCACTTCACCCTCCCTCTGTCAGAGCACAAGATGGGTGGCTCCACAGAGAATTTTTGAGTGTTGGCCCTTTAAGAGGGTGCCCGAATTTTCAGATGCCACTCCTTGGCAGACAGCACCCCACTGATTTTCACAGCTAGATGTTATGTGGGTACCCTCCTCAGATTTGGTGCTCTCTGCTGGGGATCCCAGAGTTCTCAGTGGCTTCCCCCCTACAGCTGAGATATCTCTCTGGAACTTCAGTTGCCGTCTGTGGGTGCCCAGCCAGCCCTTTCATGCCTCCACCCCTCCTACCAGTCTCTATGCAGTCCCCACCTTTGGTCCTTGGGTATTAGGGTTCTCTCCTGTGAGTTTTCCATTGATTATTCAGGAAGCCTTTATGTATTTCAGTTATAATTCCAGCTTGTTCCTGGGAGCATGTCCATGCAGCATCCTCCTATGCTGCCACCATTTTTCAAATACATTTGTAATCTCTTTTTCTTTTGTATTTGTTTTCTCAATGATCTGCTGCAGCCTTTAATGCCTCCTATCTGGGGAGGGTCATTAGGTGGTTTGAAATATTTCTCTGTATGGGAATGTATTTAAATAGAAAATATCACTGGAAAGAGTTTACCTTGAAGGGGTTCACTCATCCTGGGTTACTGGTGGTAACTGCAGCTCCCCATATCAGCCAAATTTCTCAAGAGCTATCTACATGGTTATTCCCATTGACTCACTCCTCAAATGTCAAGGTACTCTTTCTTTCAGTAAAAACTTAACTTTAATATGCTGTGTTTAGTGAAAGGAAATCAGTCCAGATTTACTATCAATAGGACATTCCCTTTGTTTTGTTTACTTAAATAGTAGTCATAAAATCTCTTACCTTGGGCCCCAGCCAGGTAGCTCAGTTGGTTAGAGCAGTGGTTCTCAACCTGTGGGTCGCGACCCCTTTGGGGGTCGAATGACCCTTTCACAGGGGTTGCCTAATACCATTGGAAAACACATATATAATTACATATTGTTTTTGTGATTAATCACTATGCTTTAATTATCTTCAATTTGTAACAATGAAAATACATCCTGCATATCAGATATTTACATTACGATTCATAACAGTAGCAAAATTACAGTTATGAAGTAGCAATGAAAATAATTTTATGGTTGGGGGTCATCATAACATGAGGAACTGTATTAAAGGGTCACGGCATTAGGAAGGTTGATAACCACTGAGTTAGAGCATTATCCCAGGTTGCGGGTTTGACTCCCAATCAGGTCACATATAAAAAGCAACCAATGAATGCGTGGATAAATTGAACAACAGATTGATGTCTCTTTCTCTCTCTCTGTTTCCCTTCTATTCTTTCTGTCTCAAAATCAATAAATAGATAAATTTAAAAACAAACAAAACAAAAACCCCTTACCTTGTGAGGCAATTATAGCGGCAGTCTTATTCTCACTAACATATTGGGACCATCTGAATTCCTGTGGAGGTAGATAAATCTGAGAAATGTGAACTAGATAAAAATAACCACAAAATAAAGAACACTGAAAGAAACCAGGCTAAAATCACCCTTTTGTACTGCTTCAGGAGAGTGTACATTGTAACAAATTTTAAGGGCAATTTGACAATATTACCAAAAGCTTTAGAACTGTGATCTATTCTTAGTTAGCAATCCCACCTCTAGAAATTGATCCTAAGGAGATAACTATAGATGTACACAAAGTCTTCAATAGAGAGATGTTCATTACATCATCCTATATAATAAAAGGGTAATATGCAAACTGACCCTAACAGCAGAATGACTGGGAATGACTGGTCACTCTGACACACACTGACCACCAGGGGGCAGACGCTCAATGCAGGAGCTGCCCCCTGGTGGTCAGTGCGCTCCCACAGGGGGAGCTCTGCTCAGCCACAAGCCAGTCTGACGGCTGCCAGTACAGTGGTGGTGGTGGGAGCCTCTCCCACCTCCTCAGCAGCACTAAGGATGTCAGACTACAGCTTAGGCCTGCTCCCTGCTGGCAAGTGGACATTCCCCGAGGGCTCCCAGGTTGCCAGAGGGATGTCTGATTGCCAGCTTAGGCCCAATCCCCCAGGGAGCAGGCCTAAGCCAGCAGGTGGTCATCCCCCAAGGGGTCCCAGACTGCGAGAGGGCACAGGCTGGGCTGAGGAACCCCCCCACCCCCCCCAAGTGCACAAATTTTTGTGCACCGGGCCTCTAGTTGATTATAAATACACATGTACACAAAGGAAAACATTGTAGATGTCAAGCAATAGGGGATTAGTTAAACATGCATGCTCACCTGCACAATAGAAGCCTATTTTTAAAAGAGATGTAATGAATCCTGTCATGTAAAACTTTTGTCATTGGGTCACTAGGTGAAGCAGATTATTGCACAATATGTGTAACCATGTATTTGTAAAAATATGCATGTGCACACGCACCTTGATGTTCACTGGGCTGAGAGGAAGCTTCCCTGGTGCTTCCCTGGGTAGAGAGATGGCTGGACCATGCTGCTTCCAAGTGAATGTTAGCTGTCCAGAGTACAAACGATGCCCAGACAGGCCACGCTGACCATGTTTGGCAAAAGGTAAAGACAAAAACAAAACCACTCTAAACTACAAAGATGACAAATACCTTTCTCTACCACAGGGGTGGGGAACCTTTTTTTTTTTTTTTTTTTGCTAAGGGCCATTTGGTATTTATAACATCATTCAAGGGCCATACAAAATTATCAGCTTAAAAATTAGCCTGCTATATTTGGTCAAAAATTTAATTAACTCACCCCTAATGCCTTGGCAGGGCCAGACCAAATGATTTTGGGGGCCTTATACGGCCTGTGGGCCAGATGTTCCCTACAAGTGACTGCTACTTTCTTTGTTTTCAAACTAATGACAACTCTTACCCACTTTAGTTCTTTTCCTTAAAAGATATAAATCAAGAGATTCATCACCTAATTTCCCCTTCTTTTTTTAAAAAAATTAAATCTCTATTATTGAAAGTCTTACATACTAGTATGTCCTCCCTTTACCCCCATTGACCCCTTCCAGCCCCTCCTAATCCCCCGCCCTAGGCCTTCATCACCCTATTATCTGTGTCAGTGGGTTATGCATATATGCATACAAGTTCTTTGGTTGATCTCTTCCTGCCTGCCCACCCACCCTTTCCTACCTTCCCTCTGAACACAGTTTGTTCCATGCTTCTATGTCTTTGGACCTATTTTGTTTATTAGTCAATTTTGTTCATTAGATTCCACATATGAGTGAGATCATGTGATACTTGTCTTTCTCTGACACTTATTTTACCTAGCATAATACTTTCTAGGCCCCACCATGTTGTCTCAAAGGGTAAGAGGTCCTTCTTTTTTACTGCTGCATAATATTCCATGGTGTAAATGTACCACAACTTAAAAACAAACAAACTTTATTGTTGAAAGTATTACATAGGTCCTCTTTTTCCCCCCATTAACCTCTTCCAGCCCACTTCCATCCTCGCTCCCCCACCCCAGGCCCTTACCACCCCATTGTCCGTATCCACGGGTTATGCATATATGCATACAAGTTCATTGGTTGATCTCTTCCCACCCACCTTCTCCTGCCTACCCTCTGAGGTTCAATAGTCTGTTCATGCTTCTGTGATTCTGGGTCTATTTTTGATCATCAGTTTATTTGGTTCATTAGATTCCACATATGAGCAAGATCATATGCTTATTTCACTCAGCATAGTACACTTCTGGACCATCCATGCTGTTGCAAATGGTAAGAGTTATTTCTTTTTTATTGCCACATAGTATTCCATTGTGTAGATGTACCATAGTTTTTTATCCATTCATCTGCTGATGGGCCCTTGGGCTGTTTCTAAATCTTAGCTATTGTAAATTATGTTGCTATGGACATAGGGGTACATATATCCTTTCTGATGAGTGTTTCAGGTTTCTTAGGATATATTCCTAGAAGTGGAATGACTGGGTCAAATGGAAGTTCCATTTTTAATTTTTTGAGGAAACTCCATACTGTTCTTCACAGAGGCTGCACCAGTCTTCACTCCCACCAGCAGTGTACTAGGGTTCCCTTTTCTCTACAACCTCGCCAACACTTGTCATTTGTTGATTTGTTGATGATAGCCATTCTGACAGGTGTGAGGAAGGCCTGTAGTGCTATGAACTTCCTCTCAGGACTGCTTTCACTGTGTCCCACAGGTTTTGGCTACAGAATATATATTCTTCTCAAGTGCAAATGGGACATTTTCAAAGCTAGACCACATGTTAGGACACAAGCTAAGTCTCTACAAATTCAAGATGTTTGAAATCATATCAAGCATCTTCTCAGACCACAATGGCATGAAATTAGAAATCAGTTACAATAAAATTCTCAAAACCAACCAAATACATGGAGGCTAAATAGCATGTTATTAAACAATGAATGGGTTATCAAAGAGATCAAAGAAGAAATAAAAAACATCCTGGAAACAAATGAAAATGAACACACAACAATCCAAAAACAGAATTTTATATATTTTTTGTATAGAGTATTAGAAAAGACATATCAAAGCCATAATTTTATAGTCGTGATACATTTGAAAAAACCACAGATTACATTTATGCAAAAATGCAAGCCATTTGATACACACATATTAGGTAAATTGCAGTGCATGCAAAAATTAAGATGAGTGAGATGCATGGCTTTAGGCTGAAAACATGGGCAGAAGTTGCTTTATCAGGCCTTTATGAAAGAGATGAGGCCTGAGCTGTGATTCAGAGCTGTGCTTCAAACACTGGACTGAAAACACGCTTGTGGAAAACAGATTCCTGGTCCATGCCTGGAGATTTTAGTTCAGGGCATCTGGGAAGGGTCCTGGCTGTGTCTTTGCATGAAGCTTTGCTGGCATAGCCAGGTCTGGGAACCTTGAAGATGGGAGTGGTACCTCCTTGGGCCCTGAAGATCAGAAGTTCTTGGTAATTAAACCTATTTTAAGTATGTGCTGGCTGTGAAATCTATTAACTGCTGTTGATTGCCACAAGCATGGTTTTGACAACTTTTAATTTTTAAACTGTGCCTCCAGGTCTCAGCATTGTGTGTGTGTGTGTTGTGTGTGTGTGTGTGTGTGTGTGTGTGTGTGTGTGTGTGTAAATTAAAGATCCCCACAGGTGAGCATACTATATTCTGACCCAAACCACATTTTAATTTGACTTAACCAATTAAATAAACAGGAGTGAATTATGCCAGCAGGCTCAACAGGGCTGGCGGGCAAACCAACAGCGTGGGGCAGAGCAGGCAGGGAGTCATAAAGTGCATGTTTCTGGGAAAGGGGGCCCTAGAGTGGCAACTGTTTCATGGCAAAGTGATGTTTACTCAATGGGTTTCAGAGGAGTCATGGTGAGGCAGCTGGGAGAGAGGCCTTGGGAGAGAGGTGGGACAACTTGGATGGAAACTCTGGGTAGGGCTGCGCAGTCCTGTGAGAAGGCAGTGGGTAGGGGTGTGGGTGAGAAAGCGGCAATCACACCTGGAAGGGATGAGCAAATAATAGAACGCTGGGAGCACCAGGGAGGCGCAGTGAGTTCACTGAGGGGCTGGTAAAAACCCTTCCTTAATAACAGCAAATGGTTGTTCCTGGGGTGAGGTGGAGGAAGCAAAATATCATCCCAGAGGACATTAGGAAACAAAATAAATTCTTTCTGAAAGTCAAGCGGTTCAAATACTATCCATGTAGTTACAGCAAGTGAGTATCTTGAGTTTCCCGAGCAGTTTCTGGCTCTGTTTTATTGGACTGGATTTAGGTTTATATGCCCTCATTTTAGGGTCAGAAAAAATGGTGAAAGTATATGGAGTTAGAAGCCCAAAGTGGCATCCAGATGGCTCTGCTTGGTGTAAGCTGGGACATGTGAACTGTAGAATCTCACAGATTCTGGGCAAGAGTGGATTCCTGGAACCCACAAGACAAAGGGACCAATTGCCCTGGGCCAGGCCACTCAGCAGGGTTTCTAGAGTTAGTGGTCCCTGGTTTTCACCTGATTCCAATCCGAGAAGTCCTCACAAATTCTCAGTAAAATTCAAATCATTCTCTCTACATCTGATATAAAAATTTTATACCATGCTAAAGAAATTGGGAACCAAGATTTGTCTTACTGTTTCCTTTCTTAATCAGTTTCATTGTTTTAAAACTAGTTCCAGTCTGTCAGTCCCCCTTGCTGTTTTTATCACAGAGATTGAAATTACAGGATTTTTAGTGTGAATTTCAAAGACATTGGCATTGGCAATCCTGTGGGAAAATTTTATAAATTAATTTTGTTGCTGATGGGAGAAGGCCTTGTCCTCACCTGTCGCTCATGAGACTGGGCTTCTTGAGATGTCACAAGACAAATAACTTTCTGAGACTCACACGGGAGAATGAGCTATCATAGAAAGATTTATTTCTGTGGACTTGTGCCCCCGAGTTTCCAAGGTCCCATTTACTTTTGTCCCACCAAGGAAGAAGTGTAGCTGGGGCTTCAATGGGGCTAGAATCAGAGGCAGCGTCCAGAGTTTCCTTTCCATGTTGAGCCAAGTCCCGTCCAGCATCAGGCTAGCTTAGCTTGTCCCGCTGCAGTCTATCAGCACATTGCAGGTACAGTCCGCAGGGCCACAGGCTTGGAAGAAACACAGGCGAATGCAGGAAGTAGGAACAAGAGAGCCCCACAAGCCACGAGCCAAAGTCACAAGAAAGTGAACTCCTTTGTTTGGGGGATTAGGTATCCCCAAATTTTCAGGGGCTTGTAGTGGCCCTGCCCATTCTGGCCAATGATCTCTGTTTCCAAGTTTGACTGATAAGCACCTTCCCTAGTCGCCCCAACTTCACTGCACATGCGTCTATCTCCCCTTTGTTGGACCCCTTCCCCCAGTGATCTGTAGGGAATGGACTGGTGATTCTTTAGGGAGTGTGAAGCTGCCCAAATGACATGCCTATGATGTCAGGCCTCCCCCATTGCTCCTTTCCTGTTATTAATAACTAGCTAATTACAACAGTATCAATTTGATTTTCGGGGGAAAGGAATGGAGTTTAGCAAATTTTCTCCACTAGGTGTCACTCTTGATCCAACTAAACCTAGCTGGTGGTGTTTAAATAGAGTAGATTTATAAAATATTTATTTCCTTGGTTTCATAAACATGAATAAGAGAATGTCCCTACCTGTGTTTCTTAAGTTCTTTCCTGATGAGCTCTGTCATGAAAGGCGACCAAACATCCCTTCCGTGGAGGACTATTTCCTATGACAGAGACACTTTTTTTCTGAGACCTCTTCCCTGGTGCAGGCAAGTAGGCCACCTGAGCCTGAGCCTCCTCTAGGCACCGATTTCTTTTTATAGCACGGACTCAGCCCCTTCGGGGAGCACATTGAACTCTCCGGTGATTAGAGCGAAAGTTTCCAAAATGCCCCATTTCTGCTTGATGCTTCCTGAAGTGCTATCTCTGGGTGTTTCTGGGCAGCACCTTTACTCTCAGCTGGTGAGGAGGGAGGGCAGGGTAGGGCCAGAGGCTGCCTCTTTACTGAGGCCACTCTGGGACAATGCAGGCAAAATCTCTGCTAGCAATTTTGAATTTCAGAATATGGAATTATTTGGTATGAGTATTGGTAAATTCTATTTGTTTCTCTTTTGCACTGCCTTTAGGGATAAAAATAGATGTACAATTTAGAGTTTACAAAGAAGCAACAATCTGATTCAGAGATACTGTCTGTGGTTATAATTAAAAATAGATTGTATTATTACGTAAACATCATCTTTAAAATATAAGGAGTTCATCTTAGAGAAGAAATGGGGCAATAATAACTACTTTTCATACAGCACTTTTCAGTTCAGGAGGTTGTCTCAAATGCATTACCTGAAGAAATACTGTCTTATTTCTGATAGGACTGCAGGCTTGCCCAGTTGGAATTTTAATCCAGACCACCTGATTCCAAAAGCTATACCATCAGTGTTCTTAACCAGGGCATGTGTTGAAATCTCCTGGGGAACCTTTCTGCATAGGGACTCCTAGACCCACCTGGGCCCTCTCCTTCAGAATTCCTAGAGGGATATTGGGTTCATTCAATAACCCCCCCCTCCACCTCCCCCCCAAAACAGGAAATAGGTCAGGCAGTGATAGATGTTTTGGGAAGAAAGAACAAACACAGTGAGGTAAGAGAGAGACAGGAGTTGATATTTTAGAAAGGGTCAATTGGGGAAAACCAACCTCTCCTGACCCTAATGAAGTAGAACAGTAACTTTTGCAGATGTAAGTGGGAAGGGTGCTCCAGAGGAGGGACTGGCAGATGCACAGGCCCTGAGCAGGAGTGTGCTTGGTGTGGAGACACAGCAAGGAGACCAGTGTGGCTGGAGTGGAGGTGAGGAGGAGAGACCCAGCCTGGAGCCAGGTGTCAGGCCTTCAGCTGGTGCACAATTTTTAAAACAGGTTCAGGCACAAGTTCTCATTCCTCTAATGTTCTTCCCCCCCCCCCCATTACTTTGCCAAACAATGAAAAGGAAAAAAAGAAAAGACAAAAGCACAGCTAAAATACAGCCCTGAAGAGCTGCCACCATTGCAATCACCACGAAGCTGCAGTTCAGGGCTGTTAAGACCAAGAAGACTGAAAATGGTTAGTGGTGAAGGAATACCTGCTAATTTGATAATCACTGTGAAATCCGAGTGAAACAGATTTGTTCGCCTCACTGTCTACAATTTACTTTTATTTGTGATTGAATTGTAATTTCCATTTAAAATCATTATAAGGAGACAGTACATTCCTATCATGCTCACTTAAGTACCATCCTGACGTTTTTAGTTTTGCTTTAACATTAAATCTGGTTGTGCTGTCTTCCAGTCCTACCACTAGGGCTTTCTCTTAAGTAGATGCTGTTCTTTGCCTTGTGTGTTTATAACATGGGGCACATTACACATGCCAAGAGAAATGATGATCATTTTTGGTTTTTAAGACAGGTGAAATTTGCATTTGAAATTTTCTCTCAAGAGTGTTAAATATTTCCCAAAATTTTAGGGGAAAATCTTTCATATAGATATAATTTAAAGTATATTTATTAGAGCAGGGATAGAATGCCACATCCACAAAGTTTAAATCCAGTACTGTCATGGGTCTTAAACAATTAAACCATGGTAAATACAGTTACTTTAGTTAGCATTAATGTTAATTTCTGTTCTATAAGCTCACATTTATTATTTTAAGTACCATATGAAAAAATAAAAATGATGTACTATGATTGGTTACTTGCTTAAGTTAAGCCAGCTGGAAAAGTCAGACGAGAGAGGGCTCCACTCAGGAATGTAGATGCAGTTGCCTGTCCCAGCACAGTCTTAAGCTTGCACTCTGAGTGCCTGGAACAGGCGGTGAGGAATGACTTCAGGCAACATGCACCTGCTATGACCTGGGGCAACTTGGGGAAGTCGAAGGTTGTGAACTGGACACAAAATGTTATCTGTTTGTTAAAACAAGATCCTGTGCCTACATATGTGTTTAATAATGTCTAGAATAATATCTTCACAGTATTGCCGGTGGTATTCTTTTCATGGAGGGTGGTTTCTGGGTGATTTCATTTTTATTTCACTGCTTATCTGTACTTTAAAAAGATGCTTTATTGGTGAAAATATTACATATGTCCCCTTTTTCTCCCAATCTAAGGTTTGTACTTCTTAAGATGTATACATACTTGTGTAATAAAAACTTATACAATAAAGTTTATATATTTTTATATTGTAGGAAGACACCACTAATTTTTTTTTTTAAATGACATGTTTGTTGCATGGTGTGAAGACCACATCCTGGTTTCCTCTTTATATCGCACCAATGAATCATTAACTCCTACTTATTTTACTTCAACATGAACTTTGCCTTCTACAATAGAAAACCATAGCTTGATTAGTCTGTATTTTTTTTCACTTTTAATTATAAAAACTGCAACTCAACACCACAATGGAAGGGGCGATTTTTCTGTGAGTTAACTGTTTTTTCGAGTTAGGCCTCAGGGAGCTCTGGATTCTGGACCACACTGTCTGCTATATCCCTCCTGTCCACTAGAGGACAACAGATGATAGGACTCATGGGCCATTAAGGTTAACTTCTGTGTTGACAGCTTTCTGGGAGACAAGTGAGAAATGGTCCAGTTGTAGCTGGCTGGGTGTCACAGTGACTCTGTCATTCAGAAAGCCATACAGTTTATTTTCATTAGTGAAAATTAACAGAATGTTTCCCTCTCCTCTGAACTATGGGATGCAGAAAATTAACTGCTGCCCAGTGTTAGGAGGTTGTGCAGGTGCCCCAATGACTCAAATCTACCCACTTAGGAATAGGACTTGAACCAAATAAGGGTTCTTTTATGACTTGTACACTATACACTATATATTCTTGGAGGTTCTGGTCAATTAAATTGAGGCAGGGGCTCTATAAAATTGGGATATAAAACATGATACATTGTTTTTGCCCTCAAAGCATATGCAATACAAAAGCCAGATAATAGGGTACAAATCTATATGCAATTAAGAGGATTTTAGGAGGGATTATTAGTAAAAAAGATAATAATAGGGAAATAAATTTGACTTTGTCAGAATTTGAAGAAAGTAATGTCTGCAGATTAGAATTGAGACAAGGGTTGAAAACTGGTGTTTTGCCAAATCCAGGCTGCAGAAGTATTTTGCTCTATTAGTAGAAAGCTTTAAATTTTTTATTAAAATTTGAATTTGTTTAGGTGGGGCATGTACTTTTTAGTTTGCTACACTCCACCATTCCCTATCATTGTGTACCCAGCACTTTACACATTTCTCTTACCTTCCAGGCCCCTGGATACATTTAGGATTGTAACCCCTGGCTTGGAGGATATGGGGAAGAGAGAGACATAGGATGGAGGAGGCAGAATGGCAGGAATATTGGGCCAGAACTGGGAATAGGAAAGTCACACAGGAGGGTGTGTGGGGTGGGGCCCCTAGATATAGACCAAGCTGGTTCAGACCAAGGGACCATGTTAGAAAATAAGTTCAAGGAGTTGAGGGTGGTGGTGGTTTGAGTAGTTTAGTCTGGCACTGTTATAGAAAGTTCTGTAAGTGCTTGAGGATGGGAGCGCAGGAAATCCTGAAATAAGAGTCAGAAGTCAGCCTGGAAAAGTGCTGGAAAATCTATTTCCTGTTCATTCCACTATCTGTTTTATTTATGGGTTCTGATTACTAGAACTGCTCTTCTGAAAAGAAACTGAGCTCTGGAGTCAAACATTAAGACATGTGGGGGTGCTGCCCAGCACCCCTGCTCTAGACCTTACCACTTACCTGAGTGTCCCCAGAAAAGTTGGGGGCTTGAGATAATCAGCTTCCACATCTAGGACACGAGTCTCTCCTTGCAGGATCTTGGTAGCACCGTGAGTTGTTGCTGGTCCTGCCCCTGACATTGACTCACGGGCTCACTAGGGCACAGTGACTTAATCACTGCACTTTAGTTTTCTCATAGTAATTGAAAGGAATTGCACGAGGCAGCCTCAGATGATTTGCTCAGAATTGCTTTCCTATGATTGGCGCTCAGAAAAAATGCCAAGAACCAGCTCTTAATAAATAAACCAAGCTGTCACCCAAGCACTTGTGCTCTTGAGAAGTGTTAGTCGCATTGCATTATGGGAGGAATGAGTGAGCGGAGGGGTGAAGAGGGCAAAGAGTCTATTATGATTAGACTTGGGTTCCAAGTCTAACTTCACGTTTTTCTAATTTGAGTGTCTTAAGACAGACATTGAACTTCTGTGAGCACCTATTTCATTGGCAAAATGATGCTGGGATGTGTGTGGTAGGGTTGTTTGGAAACTAAATGAGACTGTAAATGCCTGGCACATCTTCGTTCCTACTTCATCCATGTAGAAGTCTCTCCTGGAGACTGGGAGACGCTCTCCCTCCGAGTGAGATGGAGCCAGGTCTCAAGGACACAGCATCCAAGACATCTGGGCGAGAAGAGCCATGAAGGGCATATGTACTGTATCCCTGACCAGTTAGTATGCTCTGCCCAGGCAGTTTCGATTGCCACAGCATTTTCTGTTGCTCCGCTATCAAAAGATGCAAAGGAAGAGTTGTGTTCAGAATGCAGAGGCTGCTTCGGAGGAAGCGGAAGTGCGCATGCCAGCGTGCTGAAGAGGAGCCTTGGACCCGCAGTAGCTGAGGGTGCAGGACCTCACGGAGCCCGGAGCCCGGTGGCTAGGTCCCCTGTGACCCCAAAGTCATTTGGCCACTCCCGCAGGAAACCATGCTTTCAACACACCCTAGGGTATGACGCGTCCGGGTCCTCAAAGGCGCGTCGTGGTGGGGAAGGAAGAGCAGGTGAGGAAGCAGCCCCCGCAGGAGTTATGTGATATCACTGTTTCCTCAAGAAAACCTCTGTCAGAAACCTAAACAAACAATAATCTGTTCAATACCAACTAGAAAGGCCCTGTTAGATTTTGTCTCGTTCTTAAAGTCTGTTTTGGATAGAACTTTGGATGCTGTGAGAGGCATGTCACTAAATGTGGTTTCAGAGTTTCATAGGCATACCAAAGAACATTTCTTTGATGGATTTTTTTTCTTCTTCTTGAGACGAGGCCTAGAACTTCTTATTATCCTCTAAAATTTTCCATGGGCTGTTTTACTCAGGGAGGCGGGAGCAAGGCTTGGGGTGGTGTGGAGAGGAGTGGAGACATAGGGTGGAGATTCAGAAGGGAAAGGACCACAGCCCCTGCTTTTGTGGAAATAACAGGAAAAGCACTGAGATCATTGCCAGGCAGAAGACTAGGGTGGGGCAAATGAGGTAACTAAATTTAATTAATTAATTAATTAATTTATTTTTAAGATATATATTTTATTGATTTTTTCACAGAGAGGAAGGGAGAGGGATAGAGAGTTAGAAACATCCATCAGCTGCCTCCTGCACACCCCTTACTGGGGATGTGCCTACAACCAAGGTAAATGCCCTTGACCAGAATTGAACCTGGGACCCTTCAGTCCACAGGCGGATGCTCTATCCACTGAGACAAACCAGTTATGGCAAAATTTAAGGAGGCACTCATTGTCAGGCTCATGTGAGTGCAGAGCTGGCACCTGAGAGTAAGTGTCTCCTTAAATTTTGCATCAAGGATGTTTGGTTTGCTCATCCTGGTCCAGGCCCCCCACTAAGATGGAAAGGCATTCAGCGGTTCTCAACCTGTGGCTCGAGACCCCTTTGGCGGTTCAACGACCATTTCACAGGGGTGGCCTAAGACCATCCTGCATATCAGATATTTACATTATGATTTATAACAGTAGCAACATTACAGTTATGAAGTAGCAACGAAAATAATTTTATGGTTGGGTCACAACATGAGGAACTGTATTTAAAGGGCCAGAAGGTTGAGAACCACTGCTAGACAGTTTCAAATTTACTTCTTATTTTGGTTACCCAGAGGTTCTAATAAAAATCTCAATTGCACAACTTTGAGGAAGAAAGTATCAGATATTAAAGTAAAGAGAGATCACAGCTTAACAAATGTAAACATTGATCATTTAAGGTAAAAAATAAAAAAAGTCTTTCTCCAAATGAGTGTCCATTTATATTTTAAGTACAGGCACACCTAGTTTTATTGAGTGTTTTACAAACCAAAGGCAAGACCCACCAGCAAAAAGATGATTACCTTTCGCTTTATTGTGATACTTTCTTGCAGAGGTTGGAACCCTGGAGTTGAACCTGAAGTATCTCCAAGGTATGTCTGCATCTGGCTGGAGAGCTGAGATTTTTTTCCTCCCTTTTCTCTTTCAACTCCTTTCTTCTATTTCTCTCTCCCATTTTCCTCCTGTTCTGTGTGACACTACTGATGTGACTGCTCTTCTTTTTTTTCTTTCTCCTTCCTTTGCTTCTGCTGTTCATAACAGATTCAGAGGGAATAAAAGAATCAAATATCTGTTTCACAGGCATTTCATAAACAATACAGGTTCCTTTCTTTCAACACTACCAGGCAATGAAAAGCACCATAGGAGGACATTTGTGACAGCAGAGTGATGAATTCATGACGACTAGCAGTGTAGACTCCAGACAGGTCCACTGTGTTTCTATGCTTTTAGCAAGACCAGAGCAGATTGAATGGGTGCTCAGCTGGAGATGTGAAACAAAGAAGTTTTCTAGTTTGTGATAAAAGGAAAATAAGTTGGGGGGAGGAGGAAAAAACCTATCCTAAACAGAAGTTTAGTTTGTTAGTTTCAGCTAAATTGCTTCAAGCCCTGTCATATACTTCTGTGGCCCTCAGTTGTTGCAGAAATGTTTTAAAGCCTTTCATGAGTCCTTGAACCTCTCCAGCACTTTATTTCAAAATGAAGATGTTATTAGTGCAGTTTTTCCAACATTAGATTATATTCAACATTCTTTACTTTTATTTTATTTTATTTATTTATTTTTAAAATATATTTTATTGATTTTTTTACAGAGAGGGAGGGAGAGGGATAGAGAGTTAGAAACATCAATCAGCTGCCTCCTGCACACCCGCTACTGGGGATGTGCCCACAACCAAGGTACATGCCCTTGACCACAATCGAACCTGGGACCCTTGAGTCCACAGGCTGACGCTCTATCCACTGAGCCAAACCAGTTAGGGCAACATTCTTTACTTTTAAACAACTGGAACTTTTTGAACTAAGTTCCTTTTATTCAAATTCCATTTTGAAGCAGTCACATCTCAAATGAAATGGATTTCAGAAATTTATCTTAAAATCTGATAAGGATTAAATATTCCAGTCTACCACAGCAGGAGGAAGGCTTAACATGGCTCATGCCATTCTCCTTTATTTAACACTTTTCATGATAAAGACTGTGCAGCATATTGCATGAAGAGGAGAAGAGAAAGTATGTGGTGGAGCTGGAAAGCTGGAGTGTACGGCTTGTAGAATACTGCAGAGTGATGGGGACTCCCTTTTCATCAGAGTCATTGCACATTTCTGTATTTAGTACAATAATTTCCTAGCCAATCACTTGGAAATGTTCTGGGGAAGGAACTTCCCCTCCACCCCCAATTTGCAAAAGGTACCATCTGGGAAAGCAGTGACCCTAATGCTGAGTTAATATTTAAAAGGTTTATTTTTGCTCCTTTGGTCCTAGGCCTCTAGCTGAATTGAAATGATTAATCTGGATTAGGACTTTCCCCCCAATTTGCCAATCATTCCAAAACAATTAATCAATTAAACAAACAAACAAACAAACAAACAAGGAGTGCTCTGGGCTTTCTGTTCCCCTTGTTTGCATTTGCTTTATCCTGGGCCTGACTGCTTCTTGTTGGGTTCCTCTCCTTAGTCCTTACTTTATGCCAGATGCTTTTCTAAGCTCTTGATGGATGCTAACTCCTTGAGTCCTATGTTGTTGATCCTTTTTTAAGGATCAAGAAACTAAGGCCCAGAGAGGATAAGTAATTGGCCTGTGGTTACACAGCCAGTCAGGGGCAGAATCAGGATTTGAATCCAGCAATGTGGCATCAAAGTTCCTAGTCTTAACCACTCTACTCTTCTGCCTCTCAGAGTTGGTCTCTTTTCCCCAAAACCTGTGTCTGAAGTTTCATTTTGAACTGCTCTGGCCGTCCACTGTCTGACAGTGGCTATCCCTGTCCTCTATTGTGCCATTCAATTGGATCTCTGGGCACTGTCATTTGGTGCCTCACCAGACCTCCGCTGAATCAATTCCCTTAGTCCTGGTTGCCTCCAATTCCAATTTTCTGCCATTCTCTAAAGACTCACAGCTGAGGTGCCAGTGTACCTTCTGGTGGACCCCAGTCACCTTGTGAGGACAGAAATGGGAAATTGCTATTGAGGGCTATATGATCCCTGGGTGTTTTTTACCTGCCAAGTATGGCAAAGCCTCAGGAGTTACAATGGGCGGAAGGGGGTGGGGGGTGGGGATGGGAAGTCTCCTTTGTTGGTGGGAAGATACATTGGTGCAGCCTCTGTGGAAGGTAATTTGGTAACCATCCAGGTCTGAGCCACCATGATGCTCACCTCCTCTATGATCTCTCTGTTCTACTTTTGTCCCCCAAAGTCTATTCTCAACACACATTCAAATTATTTTAAAACAAAAGACAGATCATGTCACATGCTTTTCTCAGATCCCTCCATCAGCTTCCCCTTTCATTGAGAGCAAAAGCTAAAATTCCCATCATGGACTATAGGGCCCTCCATAAGTTGTCCTGAGCACTCCTTTGATCTTATCTCTTATTATGTCCTTCTGGCTCCCTCTGCTCCATCCACACTGGGCCTACTTGCTGTTCCTTGAAGGTGTCAGTGATCTTTCCATTCCAGAGTCTTTGCATGAGATGTTTCCTCTGCCTGGGACAGTTTTCTCTAGATATCTGCAGTGTCAAATCTTTTTCCTCCTTTAGGTCTTAGATGAAACATCACCTTCCCCTTGGAGACTTCACTAACTACTCAATTTAAAATTGCAGCCTCTTCACCCTCTTCCCTTTTACTCGTCTCTACTTATTTCTATAGCTATTATCATCTGCTAACACACTCTCTTATTTATTGTGGTTTTATCTGTTTCTTTCCATGACAATGGAAGTTCATCAAGGGCAGAAATATATTTTTTTGTTTCATTTATTGAGAGTGCCAGGCAAGCTATCAAAAAAATGTTTTTTATAAATATATTTCTAAAATATTTACTGAATATATTTTGAATTTATTGAATGGCATTTGACTCAGCAATTCCACTTCTAGGAATTTATTTTATGACATACTCATACATGTGCACAAAGCAACATATACACTGATAGTTATTGAACATTGTTTGCTGTAGAAAAAGACTGAACAGTTATCCCAATAGATTAAGCATTACCTGAAAGGGATATTTAATGGATTGGCCAAGTGTTAAACCGGATAGGAATAACAGTTGATCTGTGTTCCACTACCTCCTAGAAAGTGGGGGTTGATGTTGAAGAACAGATCAGTTATAGTCAAAACTTCATTGTCTTTGTACCTCTGAATAAAAACTTGAAATATATACATAAATGGAGTTGTACTTTTCCCATTATCCCCTACATGGTGAATAAGTTTCAAAGTTGAAAACAAAATGTACAAAACAACAAGAAAGCCCACTGCATGGGAGAACATATTTGCAAATGTTATCACCGATAAGGGTTTAATCTCCAACATTTACAGGGAACTCATACAACTTAACAAAAGGAAGATAAACAACCCAATCAAAAAATGGGCAATGGACCTAAATATATACTTTTCAAAAGAAGACAGAAGAAAGGCCAAAAGACATATGAAAACATGTTCAAAGTCACTAATCATCCGAGAGATGCAAATCAAAACAACAATGCAGTACCATCTCACACCTGTCAGAGTGGCTATCATCAACAAATCAACAAATGACAAGTGCTGGCGAGGATGTGGAGAAAAAGGAACCCTTGTACACTGCTGGTGGGAATGCAGACTGGTGCGGCCACTGTGGAGAACAGTATGGAGTTTCCTCAAAAAACTAAAAATGGAACTCCCATTTGATCCAGTGGTCCCACTTCTAGGAATATATCCCTAAAAACTAGAAACACCAATTAGAAAGGATATATGCACCCCTATGTTCATAGCAGCACAATTCACCATAGCTAAGATTTGGAAACAGCCTAGTGCCCATCAATAGATGAGTGGATTAAAAAAACTGTGGTACATCTACACAATGGAATACTATGGGGCGGTAAAAAAGAAGTTCTTACCATTTGCAACAGCATGGATGGAACTGGAGAGTATTATGCTAAGTGAAATAAGCCAGTCAGAGAAAGATAAATATCACATGATCCCACTCATTTGTGGAATATAATGGACAACATAAACTGATGAACAAAAATAGATCCAGAGACAGAGAAGCATCAATCAGACTGTCAAACCTCAGAGGGAAGGTAGGGGAGGGTGGGCGTAAGAGGGAGAGATCAATCAAAGGACTTATATGCTAGCATATAGGCCTAACCAATGGACACAGACAACAGGGGGGTGAGGGCATGAGTGGGGGAATGGGGAGTAATGTGGGGATAAGGACACATATGTAGTAACTTAACCAATAAAAAATTTTTTAAAAAAAGAAAACAAAAATGTGTTCTCTTCCTCTAGGCTAAAGAAAAGTGCCAAAAATTAAGGTCAGTCACTTCCCTTGGGCTTACCAAGAGGTGCTAAACTGGTGCTGTCCCTCAACCATCTCCTCTGTCCCCAGGTGCTTTGTAAAAAGATTATGGAATAAGTCCAGTGGTCAAGATTCAGTCTCCGAAGATACAGTGAAGGGGTTCCAGAAGTCTCACTCTTAGGATCGGGGCTCCTGTGGGAAAGAGGGGAGGAGACTGGCATTTTCTCTCCTGGATGGATGCAGTTCTACCTGGAGGCTCACTGTGTGTGGTAGTAACACTGTAGTGGAGTTTACTTCTTGGGAAACTTAACTGGTGCTCTTGGTGTTTGGAGGTAATCTGAATCCAGGGACTACTTCTCTTATCTCTGAATTTCTGCAAGCAGGAGGCCTGTGGGGGTCATCCACTGCCAAGAAGTGAGAAGGGATGGGGGCAGTTTACATGGGAAGAGGAAGGAGGCAGCCCCAGGTGCATTTGTGCATTTCCCCACGTCCTTTGGAAAAATGGAAGATGAATTTACAGGGTACTGGATCTACCTCTAGGTAAGAGAAAATGAGGGAGAGAAAATGAGTACAGGCCATGAGTTTGTCCAGGCAGCCTCTGGTTCAAGTGCGTGTATCGACTTTAGGGACTGTATTAGTTTGCTGGGGCTGCCATACCAAAACACCATAAACTAGCAGACTTAAACAACAGAAATTTATTTTCTCTTAGCTATGAAGGCTAGAAAACCAAAATCAAGTGTGTTGGCAGGTTTGGTTTCTTCTGAGGCCTCTATCCTTGGTTTTCAGATGACTGCCCTCTTACTGTGTCCTCACATGGCCTTTCCCCTGGGTGTGTGCAGCCATGGTGTCTTTTTGTATGTCTAAATTTCCTCTTTGTAAATGGACAATAGTCAGATTGAATTAGGGCTCTTGTTAATAGCTTCATTTTAACTTAATAGTTGCTTTAAAGACCCTGTCTCTAAATACAGTCACATTCTGAGTTACTGGTGTTTTGGGCTTCAATATATGAATTTTGGGTGGACACAGTTCAGTCCATAACAGGGACTTAGTTGTTTAGTGGGGCTGCCACTTTCTGGAGTGGCTCTCAACAATGGAGGAAGACATGGTGAAGCGGAGCACCACTCCAAGAAAATCATCCTACACACGAGGAGACCACCCCATCAGCACAGACTTCCAAGTAGTAGGTAGAACTATATTGAGCCAGAGTAAGACCAGGGAGCCTCTATAGGTTGTCAGTGATGTAAGAGGGGCTCTGCCTCTCCTCTTCCTCCTGCTATCCATTCTTAACCCACAGTGCCTGCTCCAGAAAGGGAGCCAGACTCTCCTTTCTCCACCCAGTAGCACTCTTCTTAGCTCTCAGTCCCTGAGGCAATGCTAGGTCTACACTGGGGAGAAGAGAGAAGATGAGGTTTAAATTGGACATGAGGTGGGTATTTTAAAGACATTAAATGAAATTTAATGGAATGCTTTAAGGAAGTTATAGGATCTGCCTAAGAAGTCACTAGGAGGAAAAGGAGATTTTTCAGAGCTTAGTTGAATTGTGGTGCTTGAACAAAAGTAAAGGTATCTCAATTTAAACTCCAATGAGTTGACATTTCTCAATAAACTGGATAACTATCTCTCCACAAAGACAGGAGCATGTCTTGAAAAACACAGTAAACTGTGTTCAGTAGTTATCTCTGGGGAAGGAAAGTTTGAGATGGGGGCTGGTGTGGGAAGAAAATGTACTTTTCACTCGGTACCCTTTTAAATTAAAAAGAAATCATGTGCATATATGACTTAAAAACTCAATTTAAAACTAAAGTAATTATAACCATATAATACTGACAGAGCAGAAGACTGAGTTAAAAAATAGACCTGAAAGATATGTCAATTACATAAAGAAATTCTTACTAGTGGAAAAAGTAATTGTAGGAAAAGCAGGAAACTTGTAATGGGAAGAAGATGAGGTGTGCTGGGCGTGAGGAGGGAACCTATTTCTAAGTATCTGGAGGAAGATCTGGAGGAGATGAAAGAGGAGAGCTTTAATGTTAGACACCAGTGTGAACCGCCCATGCTGTTGCTTGAAAAGGGATAAAAGTAGTGACAGATGCCTGCAAAGTTTTTGGCATGGAATGGGGTTCCATTTGGTGTGATGCATTTCAAAGTCAAGCTCTTTTGTGTCATGTAGATATGGCATGTTTTTGACTAGTGCTGAACCCTGGGGTTTGGGATTTGCATATTTGTGGAAGGCACTCAGTCAAAAGGCAATGCACAACAATTTGGCCAGTAACATTTGATATAATTCCTCACACTATGTTCAAACAGTAGAAATCACCACCAAAATACCAGAAAAGGATTCTGCTAAAATAGGAAGAAAAGAGAGAAGGATTATTTAAGTTCACACATGTGTTAAGTATATAAATGTAGCATTCATTTCCCCATACATAATTAATTTTATTCTCGGGTGTGTGGAGTAAATAAAAATTGTGGAATCATACACATTCTGTGTGTACAGACAGTGGCCAGAGAGTGGGATGATAACCCTTTTATGTTCCTAGACCTGAATTAGGCCTGGATGGAAGGAGTTCTGATGAAATGAGGTACAGAACTCGACATAGTACTGGATGCAATAAGTGTGGTCAATACACACAAATACCTACCACAGTTTTTCCCCCGAAAACTAAAAAAGATGAAAAGGGAAAAACTATAAAATGATAATATGAATAGTAAAAAATGCAGGTCTCTGCCTTGTTTTAGGAGGAGTCTTTGCCATTGAGGAGCACACGGCAAGCAGCTGTTGGCTTTATCTTGATGCTGTTACTCACTCACGCCACTGGATCTGATGGGGTCAGCCCAGTTATGCCCGATAGGGAATGTCTTCCCAAAGAAGGACTCATATACTAACCATGTGGGCTCATACACAATCTGATTGCATGTTTTTTTTGTTAATCCTCATCTGAGGTTATTTTTTCTTTGATGTTTATTTATTTTTATAAAAAATTAAATCTTTGTTGTTCAGATTATTACAGTTGTTCCTCCTTTTTTCCCCCATAGCTCCCCTCCACCTGGTTCCCACCCCACCCTCTGCCCTTACCCCCGCCACCCACTGTTCTCATCCATAGGTGTACAATTTTTCTCCAGTCTCTTCCTACATGTCCCACACCCCTTCCCCCCCTTGAGAATTGTCAGTCCACTCCCTTTCTATGCCCATGATTCTATTATATTCACCAGTTTATTCTGTTCATCAGATTATTTATTCACTTGATTTTTAGATTCATTTGTTGATAGATGTGTATTTGTTGTTCATAATATGTAACTTTACCTTCTTCTTCTTCTTCCTCTTCTTAAAGGATACCTTTCAGCATTTCATATAATACTGGTTTGGTGGTGATGAACTCCTTTAGCTTTTTCTTATCTGTGAAGCTCTTTATCTGACCTTCAATTCTGAATGATAGCTTTGCTGGGTAAAGTAATCTAGGTTGTAGGTTCTTGCTATTCATCACTTTGAATATTTCTTGCCACTCCCTTCTGGCCTGTATAGTTTCTGTTGAGAAATCAGCTGACAGTCGTATGGGCACTCCCTTATAGGTAACTGACTGTTTTTCTCTTGCTGCTTTTAAGGTTCTCTCTTTGTCTTTTGCCCTTGGCATTTTCATTATGTTGTGTCTTGGTGTGGTCCTCTTTGGATTCCTTTTGTTTGGGGTTCTCTGTACTTCCTGGACTTGTAAGTCTATTTCTTTCACCAGGTAGGGGGAAGTTTTCTGTCATTATTTCTTCAAATAGGTTTTCAATATCTTGCTCTCTCTCTTCTTCTGGCACCCCCATAATTCAGATGTTGGTACGCTTGAAGTTGTCCCAGAAGCTCCTTACACTATCTTCATATTTTTGGATTATTTTTTCTTTGTGTTTTTCCAGTTGGGTGATTTTGCTTTTTCATTTTTCAAATCTTTGACTTGATTCTTGTGATTCTCTAGTCTGCTGTTGGAACTCTGCATAATATCCTTCATTTCAGTCAGTGTATGCTTAATTTCTAGTTGGTCCTTTTTCATAACCTTGAGGCTCTCACTAGATTTCTTGAGGATCTCACTAAATTTATCAGCGGTCTCACTAGATTTCTTGAGGGTCTCACTAAATTTATCAGCAGTTTCTAGAAAATTCTTGAAAAACCTTAACAGTGTGGTTTTTAACTCTATATCCAGTAGTTTGCTTTCCTCCATTTCTGTTATTTGGGACCTGTTTCTTTGTCTCCGCATTTTTTATGCTTCCCTGTGTTGATAGAGTGGCTTTGTGTGCTAGGTGTCCTATAGGGCCCAGTGGCTCAGCCTCCCCAATTACCTGAGGTGGACACTCTTGGTGCACCCCTTTGTGGGCTTTGTGTACAGTCTTGTTGTAGTTAAGCCTTGATTGTTGTAGGTATCACTGGAAGGAATTGACCTCCAGGCCAATTGGCTGTGAGAATCAGCTGTGTCTGCACTGGGAGAACTTCTGTGCTGGAGACACCCTTCTGGGGCAAGACTTGCTTCAGTAGGGCTTTGGTGCTCACTGAGTCTGCCCCCTGAGTGTGTCCCTTATGGATCTGAGGAGTTGTAATCTGGATGGTCCCACTCTGACCACTGGGTACACTGGCTCTTGGATCTCTAAGGAGGTGCTAATTTAGCCTCTGCCTGAGGCTTCCCAGCAGGAGCTATGGAGAGATTCCTCTTCTTTGTTTGGAGTTTAGAGGTGCCCAGATGAGGCCCAGCTGTGAAGCAATGCAAGCTGCTATGGGGCCTTGGACCTTCTTTTGGAAGTTCTGGGTCTCTCTGATTCAGCTGCAGTTTGTTAGGTAATTTTCAGGTTGCAAAGGGCCAGCATTTTCATATGCAAAAGCCTCGTGCACAGCTTGGGTGGGGTGGGGTCTCAGGGGATAACAGGGCAGAGCAAACAGCTATGGCTGCTCCCCAGTCCTACCCTAAGAGGCCTCGCGTCTCAGTGTCCTGTGGTAATCACTGCAAGCACCTCTGAGAGTAAACTTCCCTTGAGTTCTGTCCCATGCCAGACAGTCCAGTTTCTCCCCGTATGAGTCTGGGTCCCTAGATACTCACCTGGAACTGGAGTTCAGAGCAGTTGGGAGCTTGAGACTCCCTCCCGATTGAAAAAAAAAACCCGTGTCCTCAGTTTCCAGCCCTCTCCATGTGTGCTGCATCCTCAGTTGCCAGCCCTTTCTGCGTGCGCCTCTGTACCTCTGCACTTTACTTCCGCACCTCCTCTAAGTCTCAGTATGCTTTTCTCTTTCCTTATAATTGTAGAATTTCCACCCAGCCAGCCTTCCTGTGGTTCTAGATGATGCCCGTTTTTTCTTTTAGTTGTATTTTTGAAGTGGTTGTGCGAGGCAGCAATTTCCAGTGTTTACGTATGCTGCCATCTTGGTTTCTCCTTTTCTTTGATGTTTAGAGACAGTGGAAGGGAGGAGAAGAGACAGAGAGAGAAAAACATAGATGCAAGAGAGACACATCATCAATTGGCTGCCTCCCACTCACACCCACATATATCCTGATCAGGGCTGGGGATCTAGCCTGCAACTGAAGCCTCTGCCCTTGACTGGAATCAAACCTGGGTCCAATACTTGCATTTAAATTTTTTTTAATTGATTTCATAGAGGAAGGGAGAGAGAGAGAGATATAGAAACTTCAATCAGGAGAGAGAATCCTTGATCAGTATGTGAGCCCACAACCAGGCACGTGCCCTGACTAGGAATAGACACATGATCTCCTGGTTCATAGGTCTACTCTGGCCAGATTGCATTTGGTTTTAAAATGGCAGCTTTATAGTAACAGATAGGAAAGCTTCTATGGCATGTGACAGAGCCCGCACTCAAAGAAGCTGGAGCAAAATAAATATTTGGGTGGCGAGGAAGGGGGAAAATTGTGGCATATTGAATATATAGAGCAATTAATATGAATAAACAATTGTAGGTATCAATGTGAATAAATATAGAAAACAGCATTAAATTAAAAAAAAATAGTTAAAGGGTTTATAGTCTAAGCTAGTATTTAGATTAATCTTTTTAAACACCCCACACCATGATATATTACTTTGGAACAAATAAACATATAGTCAAAGTATAAAAATATGGAGAGAAATAATAGACACCATATTCAAAACAAGGGAATAAAGTAGGTAAGGATTTTGGAAGCTTATAAAAGGAGTTTCAAATATATTTATTAATGTTCTTTGACTTATATCTGATGAGGATGGGGTAGAGATGGAAGAGGAGGGGATAGCACTTGTTGAAAACATCATTGTAGGAGTAGAGTGGTTGCTCCATTTTTTGGTTGGCAGTGTATTTGCATTTCTGAGCCAGGGCAGACAGTGGGGAGGGGCAAAGCATCTTTCTACCTTCCTTTCAGTCATCAGGCTTTCTGCAATCAAGTGCCAACACATTCATGGGTTGCCAATTATATTTCACATTCAATTCTAAGGGCTTTGCAAATAGTGGCTATTTCTCCCAGATTTTGGCAATTAATTGCCAGTTCTAATTTTCACTATTGTAAGTTTCCATCATTTTTTGGGGTCAGGTGTCTAATTATTCATCTGTAATTGTCAAAGCAACTAGACTATGTTGTTGTAATAAACAAACCCAAAGTGCAGTGGCTTAATCTAAGGAAGGCTTCTTCCTAGCTCCACCAGTATTCAATGCATGCATTTATGGACAGCAGGCTCTCCCAGTGGTTTTCCAAGGGCAAAAGACAAAGAGAGAATCTTAAAAACAGCAAGAGAAAAAAACAGTTACCTACAAGGAAGTACCCATATGACTGTCAGCTGATTTCTCAACAGAAACTATGCAGGCCAGAAGGGAGTGGCAAGAAATATACAAAGTGATGAATAGCAAGAATCTACAACCAAGATTTAGAGTAAAGCTATCATTTAGAATTGAAGGTCAGATAAGATAAAGAGCTTCACAGATAAGAAAAAGCTAAAGGAGTTCATCACCACCAAACCAGTATTATATGAAATGCTGAAGGATATTCTCTAAGAAGAGGAAGAAGAAGAAAAAGTAACGAGAAAAAATTATGAACAACAAAGTGACAACGAATACATATCTATCAACAAGTGAACCTAAAAATCAAATGAATAAAAAAACTGATGAACAGAATAAACTGGTGAATGTAATAGAATCAGGGGCATGGAAAGGGAGCAGACTGACAATTTTCGGGGGGAAGAGGTTGTGGTGGGTGCAGGAAGAGATTGGACAAAGAGCTTACACCTATGGACGAGGTCAGTGGTGGCGGGGGGCGGGGGCGGCGGGGGAAGGCCTGGAATGGGGTGGGAATGGGGTGGAGTGGAGCTATGGGGGGGGGGGGGGGGAGAACATCTGTAATAATCCGAACAATAAAGATTTTTAAAAAATTTATATATAACAAAATTTTTAAATCTACTTTAGATATTTTAAAATTTCTATTATGACTCGTTTTACCCAATGAGTTATTTTCAGGGTTTTAAAAAAATTCAAATAAATGGGAATTAAAAATCTATATTTGTATTAATGTCTAACTTAATTGCATACTTCTTTTTATAAAATTGTTGAGTTTTTCTTTATGGCCTAATTTTTGATAAATGTTTATAAATAATCATGTATGTGAGAACAATATTTTTATTATAACTGTCAGATGCAGAATTTAATATATGTTTATTCAATATATGTTCAATATATGTTGTGTCATTTAGATCCTGTATATATATTTTTTTATTTTTTTCATCTATTTGAATTCTCAATAATTGAGAGAGATGTGTTGAAATCTTTCACGTTGATGGAGGATATATCACCTTGCTCCTACAGTTCTAATACATTTACTTTACATACTTCAAGACACTTTTATTAGTTACTGTTTAAAATTACTTCATCTTCCTGGAGAATTGAATTAAGCACTGAATCAAATTTTCGTCCCTAATAATACATTTTACTTTTACATTTATTTTATGTGCTATTAGTATAGCTACAATAACTTTCTTTTGGTTGTATTTACTTCATATTTCATTATCTGTTTACTTTTAAGTTTTGTTTTTTTTAAATGTATTTTATATCTTTTTAAAACAGCATATTTTAGATTTTATAAAATCTAAACTGTGACTCTTAATCTTTCAAAGTTTAGTTCACATTTATTTATGCTAATTATTACCATATTTGGACCAGTTTAAATATCTCAACTTATTATTGTTTTTCTATTTCTTTTCACTGACTTCATCTCCCTTCCTCCTTTAAATTAATAGCTATCTCTTTTTAAAATGCTTACCTGGGAATTGTTTGTTACTGATGCTCAATGAATCAAGAATCTCATATCAGAATGTAAATTAAAGCACTACTTCCTTCATTCAGAAAGTCATTATGTAAAAATCATGATGGCTAAACTAAGAAGAATGGTTAGTGACATGATTGATATACACTCTGGTGCAAGATCCTTCTCTTGTCAAGAACAGATTAATAGTTCACAGACTAGCTTGGTGGAAGTAATTTTCAGAAATAATATTTTTTAAAATTTATTATTTTCTTTAAAAATATTTTTTATTGATTTCAGAGAAAGGAAGGGAGAGGAAGAGAGATAGAAACATCAATGATGAGAGAGAATCATTGATTGGTTGTCTCCTGCACACACCATACTGGGGATTGAGCCCACAACCTAGGCATGTGCCCTGACTGGGAATTGAACCATGACCTCCTGACTCATAGGTCTACACTCAACCACTGAGCTATGCCAGCTGGGCAGAGAAATAATGTTTTGGCATGTTCTCATTCAACTTTCAACATACTTATAGTATTTAAGCTTTTAAATGGGGGTTATTATGGATATGTTTTACTTTGATGATAGATTTCTCACTGTCTTTTTAAGATAGAAACCAAGATATTTGGTCTCTTTAATTCATATCTCCATTGCAACATCTCCTGTATTTGTTTGTTCTCTTATTTAAGAACTAGAGGCATGGTGCATGGATTCGTGCACATTGAAAGGAAATTAATTAGAAAGTGGCCGGCAGGGCAGGACTGGGCGAGATAGGCTGGACACGCTTTGGAGCCAACCTCCTGGGGTCCCTCCCAGGCCGGCTGCACCCGGGGCAGCACCAGGGCTTGAAGGGCATCTGGGGAGTGAGTGGGGTCCCTCCGGCAGGTGGGGTCCCTCGGCCTGGCCTGTGGGGATCGGACCGAAACTGACAGTCTGACATCCCCTGAGGGGTCCCAAAGTGTGAGAGGGCACTCTGAAAAGTTGCTGTTGCTTGGCAGCTCCTGCATTGAGCGTCTGCCCCCTGGTGGTCAGTGTGCATCATACGTACCAGCCGGTTGGCTGGTCAGCCAGTCGCTTAGCCTTTTATATATATAGCTATCCCAAAGAACCCAGATGGTGGTGTAAGTAAACACCTGTACTTGTTGCCTCCCACAACCACATCAAAATTACAACTAAAATACAGAAAAACCATCGTTCAGAACTGCCTGAAAGCTGGCTGAATGGAAGTCCTACAACTAGAGAAGTAAAGAAGAAAGAACATGGAGACTGATGGAGTGGCAGAGGCACAGAATGGGCTGATCTGACAACCACATGTGGCATTTCTTTTCAATTGGGAGAGTTATCTCAGCTGCAGAGGTCAGGTTCTGTTAGTGAGAAACACTTACTTGAGACAGCAAATGTGAAAAAATAGGAGAAGGCATTATTCTCTGCAAGACAGGTGAGTGAAAGGCAAATGACAGCCACATGACAGTCCCAGGTTTACTTTGAGTTCTGGGCATTCTTTTGCAAATTACTTGCTTTGATGTTGCCTGCAGCTGAAACCTTCAGCAGAGGTTTTCTGAGAGTAAGCCTTCTAGCATCTGAAAACTAGTGGTGGTTTCCCCAACCTTTGCCCCCCAAACCTTCCCTATTTTGTAAGCACTTGTCATATTTTATGGAATTTTAGATGACATTGATTTTGTCACTAAGAAAGAAAAAATTCTACTAATTAAAATTTTTAACCCTAAGATTTTATTCCATAGTTTAAAAAGAGCTCTATTAGACTTACGCAACAAGTTGGAAAAACATATTTCACAATCATATATATATAAAAATGCAAATATGAGAACAATAAATTTGCTGCTATTTCTAAAATAACTTCATACTCAGAATTTTGCTCTTGTGAGTCCTTCCACTTAGAGGCCTCAGTGTGTATGTTTCCCATTGTCACGCGGCACCAGGAGCATATGCTGGGTCAGTTCTTTAGAGTGCTCCATCCTTATCTCCTGCCTTTTCTTCCAGGCTGCTAACAACTATTCTGCCAGTTTAACTGGTGTTATCTTGCATTTGTGTAAACTCATAGTCTGTTCTCAAAGAATTTTTAAAGGGTTGTGGACTCAAAGTGTGAGGATTTGCAATGGTTCAGTCTGCCACCAGGAATGACCATAGGTTCTGCACTTCTCAATGAGCTAATTCTTTACTGTATAAATACACATTCCTGCAATGCATCAAGAACTAACCTAACTGGTAGGCTGTGTAGGGTTCCTAGATATCTATTCTGAAGACTTTCAGCTATGTTCACTGATTGTAATAAATGTCCCACCCTGGGACAAAATGCTAGTGGGGAGACCAGGCATGGGTGGGGGCAGGGCATATTTGACATCTCTGTACTTCTGCCCAATTTTGCTATGAATCTAAAATTGTCCCCCCAAAATAAAACCTTTTCAAAAATTAAATAGGACAACAACTCTTTTATTAATAATTATGCATAGCTTCACTGCTTTCATAACCTGTGTCATGATCTCGATCTCTTTAGCCTTACAGTAGTGATAGTATCAGCCCTGGAGTTTCTTTAGCATTTTCTATTTGACTAAACAAATGCGCTTATTAATTTCCTCAACTGAATCACATGTTGCTGGAAATTAAGTAACTTTTGTTCACAGTCAGCAAAAAGTTTCTGACAAATTGATATGCAGCGCCTTAAGGATGATCCTGATGCTGCATGAATTATTCACACAAGCCTCTCTTTGATCTGCTCTGGATGATTTGTCTATTTCTCCTGCTTTCCTTTCCCTCTGAATTTGAGTCCCCCTAAAAGCAGAGCCTGAGACAAAGGTGTGGGTGCGTAGAGCATACTTAGAAAGTGATCTCTGGAAACAAGTGACACTCTGGGACATTAACTTCACCCCTCTGGGCATTGACTGTACCCCACACCCAAATTTCCAGGCATAAAGACTCCCTTATTGTTTTGAGTAAAGAGAAAGAATAGTGATGAAGACAGACAGGTGGCTACTGGGAAGCACTATGCTGGTCTTGCTTCTCATTTAATTTGCTAGGCCAAATGCAGAAAGTTGAAACTTAACATGAGCTCATGACATTTATTCTCCCAGTTTGTACTTCTGCCTTTTTACCAGAAGTGGGATTGATGCTGTCCTTCTAACCCCACTGGATCTTTTCTGCATTCTCCCATCCATTCCAAACCTCCATTAGCCCATAGTAAATTAATAATTTGACAATGTCCTGGAGATGTCAGACCCTAGTGAGTCTGGTTGACATGTGTTCGCTTAGCAGAGCCTGTTCACTTCTCATCACATTGCTGCAATCTGATTCCTGGCAATGATCACTTTCCCTGAGTGTTGCCACACCAGGAGGCTGTGCCTGTGTCAGAGAGGTGTCAGGTGCTATTGGGAATTTTAAAAATCCATGCAGTTGTGGCTGAGTTCCAGGAGTATAGCTGCAGGCTCAGGAGTAGTCCTACATGAGGGATGGTGTACCAAAGTCAGCAACTCAAACTCTGGGACAGCCGAGAGAGTGGAAAACACATGTGAACTGAACTGGAACCTTTAGGAAAGGCCCAGGAGGGAGCCTGGTCTGAGCAGCGAGTTTGAGTTGGAGGAGCAATATTGAAAAGGGCTCCTGGGACACTTTCTTTTTGGAGCCCAGGCCTCCCAAGCATCTTAAAATGTGTGCTCTTCACCTAGCTGGTTTGGCTCAGTGGATAGAGTGTCACCCTGTGGACCGAAGGGTCCCGGGTTCAATTTCCGTCAAGGGCACATGCCCCAGTTGCTGGCTCCATCCCCAGTAGGGGGCATGCAGGAGGCAGCCAATCAATGATTCTCTCTTATCATTGATGTTTCTCTCTCTCTCCCTCTCCCTTCTTCTCCAAAGTCAATAAAAATATATTAAAAACAAAACAAAACAAACAAACAAACAAACAAAAAACCCTGCCAGTTAAAAAAAAAGTGTGTGCTATTCCTCTTTAGTCACCAAATTGTCTGGTACAAGCCATCGTGTCACCTGTGCTGGAACTTGTGGGGGAATTGCTGTCCCTGGCCTGTTGGGTGAAGCTGACCAGCTCCTGGAGTACCTGCACACAGTGGAGCCATGCCCCCTCTGTTTATCACTGGGGAATAGCCATACCCGTTTGCTTTCCCAGCAGCTAGGGTGGGGTGGAGGGAGGGGTCTATGGTGTCTGGAAGGAGCAGTAAAGCTTCTTTTAATTTACTCATTTTTTTGAGTCTATGTTGTCTATAAACTCGCACTTGTTAGCCAGGAAACAGTTTACTTCCAGCTCCAGAGGCCTTGAGTGATGTACCACAAGGATCTATAGCCACTATTGGATTGCATTGTTCTTGGGTCTCAGACTTGGGTTCAAATTCTGTCCCGCTGGTGAAAACCATGTGTGATTCTCTTAGATTCTTTGAGTCTTGGTTTCATCCTTTATATGGTGGTTAATTATACCTGTCTCAAAGCATCATCGGGAGATTAAATAAAACAATGATGCAAAGAGCCTGGAGTGGAGTTCCAGAAATGTCAGTCCTCCTCTAATATAGCCTAATATGTCAGCTGTGATACCTGACGCTAAAGCCTTAAAAATACAATTTAAATTTAATGAAAAAATATGATACTTATACATTATTAAAAAAGAAACACTCTGAGAAAAATCTTTAGATTGAAAATAAAAGAATTTTAAAGGTGGAAGTATAGTTTTATTTCCTAAATGCAATTGTTTCCAGTGGCTATTTTATTCACTTTAGATGGAAAAAAAAGGTCATATAGAAGAGATAGCCTTTGTATAAAGGCATCTAACAAAATGCAGATAAGTAAACATATAATTTGTTACAGACTATGTGTCCAATGTATTTTGGCACATAAAATATTTACTCTGATAGACTGAAGCTGTTACTCTTAACTGGGTCTGAGTTGTTATTGAGACTGAATGTTTTTAATCTAGTAAACGGTAACGACTTCATCACTTCTGACTGTGTGTGTCTGCTTTCAGCCTGGAATGAGATTTTATTGCCTTCCAGTTTCCGTAAGAGTGCTTGATAAACTATTTCTCTAAGATCCGGTGTTTGGAAAACAACAACACATTGAATACTTGTTAATTTATATTTATATTCAAAACTTTAAATTTGTTCTAACCATAAGAATTTTCCCTTATATATTCAGTTTTGTGTGAAAGCCAAGAACTTGAACAGCACAAAAGTATGTCAGCTCAAAGTTTCTCTTCAAAATGCTTTAATGTTTTGGTTTCTGCCCTCCCCATTGCTTACTTCATTTGTATTAGAAAAAAGGTGTTGTTTTGATTATGTTCTAAGTAGGTATATTTTGAAGGGGAAAAAACAACCCAAACACTTGCTCTGAGTGATCATTGTTAGGGTTTATTTCAGCTTCAAGTTTACTTAGTGTTTTTAAGTTTACTTCTAGAGATGCAATTTATATTTTAGTTTAACTTGAGTTTCCTTCATTACTAAGTCTAGTCTCTGTGTGGCTTCAGAGGCTTGGGGCTTCAGATTTGTGCCCTCGTATATTAGGGGCATGAGTGAGAAGCTGCTGATGTTATCTAAAGCTCAAGATTCTGAATTGTTTTTGGGCTGCAGGTGTCTCAGAACGCTGTAGCCTAGTGTCACAGCAGAGACTGGGTTCCCTCAACCTGGGCATGCATGGCACTGAGTCAGCATTTCTCCCAGGCCCCCAAGCGATGTGGAGGGTGATGGTCTGAGGATCACACTGACGAGAAAGAGTTCAGTGCACACATTTTAAAACTTAACTGTTTGGGTTTAAATGCTTATTCTACCATTTATTAGCTCTGTGACCTTAAGTAGGGCATTTAGCTGCTCTGTGCCTCCATTTGGCATCTGTCAAAATGGGAGTGATTAATATGACATTTAGTGTTAAGGGTTCATTTAAAGAATAACTGATAAAATACATGTAAAGTATTGAATGTCTAATAGCAAAGTGATAACTACTAATAAATATTAATATTTATTTTATCTGGTGAAAATAGTTTCTAGAAAATTGGGGGAAGAAGAGGAGAGGAAGGAGTCCTAAGATTTATTTTTGCTTGAGTAACATTTCAGTACAACATGATGACTAACCATCCCGGTTTCCCCAGGACTGTTCTGGTTTCAGCACTGAAAATCCTGTACTTTGGGAAACCCCTGGCTTCTGAGCCAACCAGAACATAAGGTTTCTCTTATGTTCTATACTAGAGGCCAGGTGCACAAAAATTTGTGCACTCGGGGGGGTCCCTCAGCCCGGCCTATGCCCTCTCGCAGTCTGGGACCCCTCGGAGGATGTCCACCTGCTGGCTTAGGCCTGCTCCCTGGGGGATGGGGTCCAAGCTTGCAGTCAGACATTCCTCTGGCAGCCCGGGAGCCCTCGGGGAATGTCCACTTACCAGCAGGGAGCAGACCTAAGCTGCAGTCGGACATCCTTAGTACTGCTGAGGAGGCGGGAGAGGCTCCCACCACCACTGCTGTGCTGGCAGCCATCAGCCTGGCTTGTGGATGAGCAGAACTCCCCCTGTGGGAGTGCACTGACCACCAGGGGACAGCTCCTGCATTGAGCATCTGTCCCCTGGTGGTCAGTGTGTGTCATAGTGACCATTCATTCCCAGTCGTTCTGCTGTTAGGGTCAATTTGCATATTACCCTTTTATTATATAGGATAGAGGCCAGGTGTACAGGTGGGGGCCGGCTGGTTTGCCCTGAAGGGTGTCCCGGATTAGGGTGGGGGGTCCCCACTGGGGTGCCTGGCCAGCCTGGGTGAGTGGCTGATGGCTGTTTGCAGCTGGCCACACCCCCTTCAGGGTAGGGGGGTCCCCACTGGGGTTCCTGGCCAGTCTGGGTTAGGGGCTGAGGGCCATTTTCAGGCTGGCCAAGCCCCGTGGTGACGGAAGCTCCCAGCCTCTCCTTTTTTTCTTTTTCTTTTTTATTGTGGGATTTATTTACCTTCTATAATTGAAACTTTGTAGCCTTGAATGGAGCTCAGAGCCTGCCAGGGCAGGCGGGAAGGTTGGCTTCCTCCATCGCCAGGGGCAACCCAAGCTTTCTGCTTGCTCCAGCTCCGTGGCTGCTGGCTGCCATCTTGGTTGGATTAATTTGCATATAGTCGCTCTGATTGGCTGGTGGGCATGGCTTAAGGCATAGTGAAGGTATGGTCAATTTGCATGTTTGTCTTTTATTGGTGTAGATGGTTCCTTTTAGTCTTCACAGCAGTCTTTGACGTAAATACCATGATCTGAAATCACAGATGGGCATGGCTAGTATGCAGTGAAGCCTCTATTCAAACCTGCTTTGGAGTGACTTCTAATCCTTGTGTGCTCCATCACACCTGCTGTGCATTCAAATGTTCTTGCATCCTTATTTAGCCTTTTAAATTGTATTTCTGAAGCATATTTGATTTAGAATGAAATAAAGGAATAAAAGATCTTTAACCTCCATAGGTTACTTTAAAAATCAGTGGGATCAGTGGGTAATTAGGAATACACTTGACATGCCAAAATCATGAGGCTGCCCTGGTCCAGGGTGTGAGGAAAGGCATCTCCTTTTCAAGACTTGCTTTTTTATTTCAAAAACTGGCTTTTTGTAGACCAAATGAAATGGACAGTGGGTTAAGATGAGGCAGAATCCTATATAATAAAAGCTAAGTGTCTAGTCGTCTGGTCAGCCATTCAACCAATCAAAGCGTAATATGCTAATGATATGTTAAGGCCGCCCAACCGCTTGCTATGACGTGCACTGACCACCAGGGGGTAGATGCTCTGACTGGTAGGTTAGCTTGCTGCTGGGGTCCGACCAATAGTGACTGAGCGAGACAGGCTAGACATGCCCTGGAGTCCTCCCAGGCCCTGGACACGGTCCCTCCCCAGCTGGCCAACCTCTTGCATTCCTCTCTGGCTCCAGTCGTGCACTGGTGGGGTCCCTTGGCCTGGCCTGCACCCTCTAGCAATATAGGACTCCTCGGGGGATGTCGGAGAGCCAGTTTCAGCCCGATCCTGCAGGTCAGGCTGAGGGACCCCACTGGTGCACAGATTCATGCACCAGGCCTCTAATATTTAAATAATTATAAGAGAAAGTGTTAGTTTGTGGAAGGGGCTAGGGAAAATCTGACTTCATTATATTTTTCTTCCTGACCCTTTTTTTCTAGTCTTCTGTCCAAACCACTAGACACATGTTCCTTACCTTTCTTCATTTCTCTGCATTTGTAACAAGTTAATTGGAGCAGATACAATTGGGCTTTGTCAAGTGGTGACCTCAAGGGATGCCTGGACATAAGCAAGTCTTCAGATTATGCCATCATCCTGTCTGAGCTTCTATGACAGCCAAGAACCACGTCAGCTGGAGTCCTCTCCTTAGTCGTCATGAAACAAGCACTGGAACTCCAGAAATATTTCTGCAAATACTTCTCAGAATTTGCTCAGTTTTACTGTTAAGGAAGCTACTGCTCATTGCCAAAGGAATTTTCATAATGGATTCCAAAGCAGAGTTTCCTCAGTGGACAGAGTTGGCCTTGGTGGAGGTCACATTTTTTATGTTCTAACATGGATTTGAACATGACATTTAACATAACAACTTAAAAAATTCAATATATTGATAAATAAAAATATAAATAATAAAAATAAGTTAATGCCAGTTATCTAACAATTTGTGGAATCAACAACATTTCAAAGCAGGGACCCTTATTATACTTACTTATTTATGTGTATTTTAAAACTGTTTTAATGTTGAGTGGATTTGAAATATATAAATCTGTGTTCAAACACTTGGTTTTGTTATTTACAAACATTTTATAGATGATGGGTATTTTAATGAAAATATCCCTATTTTATCTATTTGATTCTCATTCTACAATATTAATTGAAGATAAAACCTGTGAGTAAATTACTTTTTCAAATAAACTTCAAAGCTCACTAAAATTGTTGAAAAAAATTATTGAAAAGTAGAAAGGTTAACCAAAAAAAGTAGAAAGAAATTTTAGAATTATTTCATATCAGTGGTTCTCCAAGTGTGGTTCTTGCACCAGAAGCATCAGCATTACCTGAGAACTTGTTAAACATGAGAATATTGCACTGTATCCCAGATCTATTGGTTCAGAAACTCTGGGGGAGAGGCTCAGCAAGTTGTACTTTAATAAGCTTCCCAGGTGATTGCAATATGTGTTCATGTGTGAGAATCCCTAATCTAGAGCATCAAGAAGAGGGAAACTAAAATGACGACTAACACATTAGATAGCCTCTTTTTCTCTCTGCCTTCTACAGAAGTAATGACCATTGGACAGTGTGGTGTAATGAAAAGAATTTGAATTTTGAAGTGTGAAGATCTAATTTCAATTTGCAACTTTATATATGCAAATCACTTAAGTACTTTGCATCATGGTTTCTAATATATAAAATGTGGATTATAATTAGCCTCCCCTCAACTCAGTCTCATAGAGCTGTGATCAAATGCAGATATGCATGTGAGGGCAATTTTTAAATTACCCAGTGCTAAGCAAAAGCTACTTTCATATGATTATTCCTGCCAGGGTGATTATAATTCTCAAAACTTTTTCTCCTCACTACCCACACTTTGCCCCATTGAAATTTAATTACCTCTTGTTAAATTTTATAAAGCAGAGATTTAATAAAAAAGAAATTGGACAATTTAAAATAAGAAAATAAACCAGAGTTCTTGTTATTTCTTTTATATATGAAATGAGAGATATGAATTTTTTCTTTGTTTCATGAATCTACAGTGTAAAATGAATTAATAGCACACTTCAGTGATACTGTGGCAATAATAATGCATTTGGAACATTAAGTATCAAATTTCCCTCACATATTTCAAAAACTGTTTTACATTTTTTTCTGGTTTAACCTCTTGACACCAGTGAACTTAAGGCTTGTCACTGAAGGATAAGTGAGCAAAAGAGCAGTTCAAGTGATAATATATCCATTTCCATTCTATTTTCTGGACGGAGATCTTTTATGCTAAGTTCATGTGAGAGTAAATTTTTATGACAAAATTATAACCCTCACATAGATGTTACTCAGGCAGGCTGAGATCTGTCTTAGTATAATGGGTTTTGTGACAATGAAATGAAAGAGACTCTCCCAAAAGCTTTGCCTAAGGAATTTCTGACAGTAGCCTATATGCTGCTGAGATTGTCAAGATGCTATTATGACTCATTTCTACTCATTACAGAAAAATGACCTGGTATTTTAATCATGAAATACAATTGTGTTGAAAAGGAGTAAGAATTGTAAAGGCATAATCTTTGAAATATTGCCATGTATTCATATTAGCTGCACTATTTAGTAAGTGCTGTTGCTTTTAATGTGGCTTTATGTAATAAAACCTTCAAATTTGGAAGGTTGCATATATTTGTTACTCCTAATTTGAGTTCCACTCATAATTTTCTGTCGCTAGTTGAATAAAAAGGAGGTGTCTTCTACAACCAGAGGTAATCTGAACTTCATATAATTCTCCATAAATTCTTTCTTCACTAAATGGTAGAATACTACTTCTCCTATTTCAATGGGTTAACTAAAGTTGCCTTAAAATATTGTAACATATGCATCTACAATATCATAGTACCTATAAGAATCACATATTTTCTTCTCCCACTTTATTGAGATACAATTGACATAGACATTGTATAATTTAAGGTGTTTAACCTGATGATTTGATACATGTATATGCTGTGAAATGATTATCACAACAAGATTATTTAAAACCGTCATCACCTCACATAATTATGTTTTCTTGTATGCATTGAGAACATTTAAGGTTTACTCTGAACTTTCAAATATATATGATACCCAATGTCCACCCATTTGGAATGAGCAAAGTAATTTAAACATTTTTGTGAGAACAAGTTGCTAGCGGAGAACCTCCGAACAGAGAAAATTTGTATATTCTCAGTGACCTGTTGTAAGTTTTTCTAGGAATTAACTTGTTTATTTTTATATCTAAAGAAAATCATACATAGATGTTTATCTTAGATGAGAAACAGACTCTTGTCAATGAGCCTCTTGTTTACTTAGCCAATGAACATTTCCGTGGTGTATCCAATGTGTAGGATGCAGAGAAGGTACTTCTGATAAAACATTTTAAAATCAATTTGGAGTCATAATACCCATTGGATACTCAAATTTATTTACATTAGTAAAAATAATCAGTAAGATCTTTTGTTTTCTTTTTTTACTTTTTTATTGAATTTATTGGGGGTGACATCCTATCTAATAAAAGAGAAACATGCAAATTGACCATACCCCTGACACCCTTCCCATTGGCTCATCAGCATATCCTTATGCAAATTAACTGCCAACCAAGATGGCGGCCAGCAGCCAGGCACTGAAGCGAACAGGAGGCTTGCTTGCTCCAGTGATGGAGGAAACCAAGGTTCCCCGCCTGCTGCCGCCGGCCTCTGAGCTTGCACTCTAAGAAACAATGTTGCAAGTATAGAAGCTAAACAAACTCCAGAAACCTGCTTTCAGCCAGCAGGGCTTCAGCCAGCAGGATCGCAACAGTGTTTCAATTATAGAACCCAAACAAACCCAGTACCTGCTTTCAGCAGCTGAGGTCTCAGAGCTGCAGCCGAGGTCTCAGAGCTGCAGCTGAGCCTCAGAGCTAAAGCTGGCTCTCAGCTCCAGTAACAGCCTTAGAAGGTAAATAAATCCCAGAATAAAAGAAAAAAGAAAAAAAGGAGAGGTTGGGAGCTTCAGTCGCCCGCCAGCCTGAAAACGGCCCTCAGCCTCTCACCCAGACTGGCCAGGCACCCTAGTGGGGACCCCCTCCCTGAAGGGGGTGTGACCAGCTGCAAACAGCTATCATCCCCTCATCCAGGCTGGCCAGGCACCCCAGTGGGGACCCCCACCCTGAAGGGGGTGTGACCAGCTACAAACAGCCATCATCCCCTCATCCAGACTGGCCAGGCCCCCCAGTGGGGACCCCCACCCTGAAGCAACAAGATGGCGGCTAATTTGTATACTGAAGGTGGGCAGCAGTGGGCAAGGCTGTCTGCAGTCCCGGGACCCAGATCTGTGACCCTGCCAGGCGGGGGGCAGTGCTTGAGGCTGTCTGTGGTCTGGGACATGGATCCGTGACCTGGCGGGCAGGGTGGCAGTGCTTAAGGCTGTCCGTGGTCTGGGACCCGGATCCGTGACCTGGCAGACGGGGGGCAGCGCTTGACACTTTCCGTGGTCCCAGGACCCGGATTTGTGACCCTGCTGGGCGGGGGGCAGCGCTTGAGGCTGTCCGCGGTCCCGGGACCTGGATCTGTGACCCTTCCTGGTGGGGCGGCAGCTCGCACAGGGGCGGATCAACCGGGGTTGGGCAGGGCAGGACGCCAGGCTTCCACCCAGCCCCAGTCACTCTGGGCAGGTGAGCAGCGCAGAGAGCCTCTGGACAGGGGAGGCAGGCCGGCGGAGGGCAGCCTGTACTCCCCACATGGTGATGGTGACAGCTGTGAGTGTGCCAAGCGGAGCCTGCAGGCTGAGCTGAAGTAGCACCTGCAGGCCATCAGCGCCCAGGAGTGGCTGCACAAGATCCGCCTCCTGGCCCAGAAGGTGCAGGATCACAGGGACAGCCACCGTGGCGGGCCAGACTGACATCCTCCTGGCCCCACCACGGGGGTTTGCGGATCTGCAAAGCCAGAGGCCTCCGGTGTGCACATCCCCCCCTGGCGTGCGAACATCCCCCAGCACACTGTCACCCTCCTGCGCCTGCAACAGTTGCAAACCAAGGCATGCACAAGTTCCCCCCACCTCTCCACCGCACTTCCATCAACCCAGCATGCCTAACATCCCCACAGGATGTGCACACATCCCCTCTGATGCGCTCACGTCCTTTGGAGAGTGTCTGGGTGTTCTGGGTGCTGAGGGTGGGCACCTGTGAGATGACAGTGAGAGGGCGGAGTGGTGATGCCCTGTTCCCACGGAGGCTACGAGATCACCTCTGGGGGGTTAATGCAGGTGCTGAGGCAGGAGCAGGTGCAGATAGAAACACCTGGTGGGCACGGGCGGCCCTCGCTGAGGTGCATTCGGTTAGCATTCAAGATCAAGAACCCAGAGGCAGAGAGGAATTCCGTCCTCTCAGTGAAACAGTGGGATAGTTGGGGTGACTGTAGAGGAGGAATGTGCACTTTGGGTGCCAGCACCCATGAGCAAAGGCTACCCTGACTGAGCCTCGCTTGCTCGGGGCCTAGCTCACTCCTGCCGGGCAGCGGGTGACAGGACGTGCTTTTCCAAATTAATGAGAGAAAACATTGATTCTCCTGCTGCCCATGAAGGTGGAAAGTGAAGTGGGGAGTGAGCGAGGTTCCCTGTCTGGGGGTTCCAAATCTGCTGTTGGTTTCTTTCACCGCTGACTAGAGATATACAGGTGTCCCCCCAAAATGTATACACACTTTGAATACCTACTAATTCCAATGGTTTTAAGCATAAGAAAGAAACAACAATGGAGCTGTTATCTGTTACAAGTGTGGGCACAAACAGGTAGTTGGACATTCCCTAAGGGGTCTCAGATTGGAGAGGGTGAAGGCCAGACTGAGGGGCCCCTTTTCCCCCCTACCTCAGTGCACAAATTTCGTGCACCGGGCTACTAGTCTATATATAAAAGGTTAAAAGACTGTCCGACCATCTGACTGGCTGGTAGGCATGAGTTGCACTGACCACCAGGGGGAAGATGCTCAACGCCGGAGCTGCGGAGCTGTGGTGACTTGATAGTGGTGGTTCTCAGGTGATGCACCCTGGAACCAGAGAGGAGGGAGCCCGATTCTGTGTACATCACCTGAGAACTGCCGTCTCGTAATCTGGGACCACTCAGGGGATGTCGGAGAGCTGGTTTCAGCCTGATCCCCACAGGCCAGGCCTAGGGACTCCCACCTGCCAGAGGGACCCCACTTACTCTGCATATGCCCTTTGATCTGCAGCACTGTGTGTGGCCAGCAGGGGAGGGACCTCGGGAGGTTGGCTCCAGGGAGTGTCCGGCCTATCTCACCCAGTCCCACCCTGCTGGCCACCTTCTAATTAATTTTCTTTCCATGTGCACGAATCCATGCACCAGGGAACTAGTTAGTTAATAAAATTACATAATTTTCAGGTGCATAATTCTATAATACATCATCTGTGCATTGTATTGTGTGTTCACAACCCCAAGTCAAGTTTCTTTCTATCACCATTTATCCCCCCTTTTCCCTCTCTTACCTCCACCACTCTATATTTTCTTATATAATGGAGATGTGTGTCTCAGCCATTAGACCATTGCCAGAAAAAAAAAATTCAAAATATAAAACAATGTCCCTTGAATGAATTTTGCAGTAAGAAAACTAGAAAAGGAATGATTTAGAAGATTTTTTTTGTGTGTGAGACATATTATAAGAGACAGCATAACTTGTAATTTGGGTACAAAGTGCTCTTACTGGTAAATGAGGAATGACAAGGGAAGACTCACAACACTGAGTACTAAAACTTCCCCATAAAGTTTTAGTTTTTAATTTTAACATGGATATTTTTCTTTGCCTCTTTATTTTCACAATTTATATGAAGTCAAAAAAGCAAAATACCCTAGATACAATGAAAAAGCTATTTAATTAAGATAAGGAATTGTTGTTAGAATTTTTGATTTTTTACTCAAATGATTTTCCACTGATTGAGAAAATAAATGTAAAACTACATAATTGCTTAATAACATAGGGCATAAACCTTTTGTGTCCTTTGTAAACTGAATAATGGATGAACACAGGATGCTATTAAACAATTGGGATTATCTTCTCACCTCCTCCATCCATACACCCAATGGAATTATGTAAATTTTAAGGTTAGAATTTCTTTCAGTTCTTTCTCAGTTGAGTAAGCAAGTGTGAATGAGTGAATAATTCCCAAATGTCATGTTCAATGGAACAAATTTACATTCCCATGTTCTGAGCCAGTTTTGAATGCTAAATATTTAGGTATAAATATTATATTTTTATAAGGAACAGTTTAATCTCAACCACAGTTTTACTTTTTAATTTCTTGCTTTTGTCATTTTTTTCCTCTTCACTTATACAACAATTTTGTTAGTTCATATTGATTTCCCCCAGACAATTTTACATGAGAAACTTTTATCTACCTCATAACTATCAGAAACACTATTGCCGTGTAGGTTTGATAGTACTTGTGTTTTTATGATCCCTAAAAGATTCATGAGGAGTGTCCCAGATTATTTGTTGACTTGATTTCTCAGGATTTCTTATAAGTCCTCAAAAATTTTATCCAGAGTGTTCTGAAAAGCAAGTTTATAGGAAATTAAGGAACTTTTTACTTGGCTTAAAATTCTATCAGGTATCTGTGTTCTTGATTTCTGGAATGTAGACAGCACTGATTTCACATGATGAAGTATTAAAGAATTAAGGTTGGGGAAAAGAAATTTTGTAACACTCTTTTAAACAATACCATTATAAGCAGTATAAATGCAACAGTACTCTGATTAGCCTTGGTCAAAATGACTCTCTCTCTCTTTTCAACTTGCACTACATTCCAGGCTTCCTTTCTATCCATTATGGGGCCAGGACTCACAGCTGACCACACTGTCTTGGCTGTGTCTTTAACTGCCAAGAGGTTTTGGCAGGTAGCTCCTCTGGTTATGACAGGCTAAATTAAACTGTTTTGAACTTAATACATTTTATGTTGATGGAAACTAGCTGTTTAAAGCACTGAGATTCGGGACCCAAGATAGCTGCCGACAGGACGGCAGGCTGCAAGATAATGTATGAGTGAGAGAATGAAAGGCGAGTGTTTGGATGTGAAGGGGGTGTCTGTATTTGTGAGTGAGGGACAGCTATATTCCAAGGGACTGTTGGGGACTGGCGGACTGGGCTACCCTGGCCGGGCAGCCTCTACTGCTGCTGAAATCTGTCCCGGAGTGGCCAGATCTGCCGCAGAGACTGCGCCATCTTGAAGGGGAGAGTAGATGTGATCTGAAGCCCAGCCTTACCTTCAACCGGGGAAACCTCAGATACCTCCCAGGACCCTACAACCACAACTCCCAGGGACCAGCTGCCTCAGCTGCAAACCCAGGAACACCGGGAATACAGCCTCCTTGACCGCGGGCACGTAACAAGTCTGTCCATGGGGAGACAAAGCAGCACAAATACGCAATCAAGCCCTGTGCCTTCTCACAGAGCAGATAGAAGGAACAGCTGAATCAAATAACATCCACCCAGAACTGGTGAATTAAACACAGATGGTGAGGCAATCCATGGATGGAAAGGTCAGAATCACGTAGAGCAGTGGTTCTCAACCTGTGGGTCATGACCTCTTTGAGGGTCGAACGACCCTTTCACAGGGGTCACCTAAGACCATCAGAAAACACATATATAATTACATATTGTTTTTGTGATTAATCATTATGCTTTAATTATGTTCAATTTGTAACAATGAAATTGGGGTCACCACAACATGAGGAACTGTATTAAAGGGTTGTGGCATTAGGAAGGTTGAGAACCACTGCCTTAGAGAAAGGAGAGAGAGAGCTACATAACCAGATACCTAGATAGGAGCAACCATGGAGAGACAAAGAAACAGCCCACATACGAAAGAAAAGGAGAAATCACCAGAAAAGAAAGTAAATGAAATGGAGGCAAGCAATATGTCAGAGAAAGAATTCCAAGTAATGGTCATAAGGTTGCTGAAAAGGATGGAAGACAAATTCAACATTATGAATAAGAACCAAGAGGAAATGAAGAACCAAGAAGAAATGAAAAATGACATCGTTGCAATAAAGAATTCAATAGAAAGCATCAACAGTAGACTAGAAAAAGCAGAGGATTGCAACAGTGAGCTAGAAGACAAGGTAGGAAAAAATATGCAAGTAGAGCAGCATCTAGAAAAAAACTTTAAACAACAGGAGGAGAGACTAAGGGAACTTTGGGACACCATGAAATGAAACAACAAGGGGTGCCAGTGGGAGAGGAAACTGAGCAAGGAATAGAAAACCTGTTTGAAGAAATAATGACAGAAAACTTCTCTGATATTGGGAAGAAGAAAAAATTCACACAAGTTCAAGAAGCTCACAGAGTCCCAAACAAGATGAACCCCAAAAGACCCACACCAAGACAAATTATAATTAAACTGGCAAACACCAACAACAAGGTAAGAATCTTAAAGGCTGCCAGAGAGAGACAGAGAGTTATCTACAAAGGACCCCCCATCAGACTAGCGACTGATTTCTCAACAGAAACACATCAGGCCAGAAGGGAATGGAATGAAATATACAAAGGCATGCAAAGGAAGGGTCTGAATCCAAGAATACTGTATCCAGCAAGGCTATCAATCAAAATTGAGGGTGAAATCAGGAGCTTCACAGACAAAAGAGGACTAAGGAAGTTTATTACCACCAAACCAGCAATGCAAGAAATGCTAAAGGGTCTGCTGTAAAAAGAAGAAATAGAAAGGGAAGAAGGAACACAGGCATAAAGAATAAAAATGGCCACAAACAAGTACCTATCAATAATAACTTTAAAAGGAAATGGATTAAATGCCCCAATCAAAAGACATAGGGTAGCTGAGTGGATAAGAAAACCGGACCCATATATCTCCTGTACACAGGAAACCCACCTCAGAAAAAAGAACTCACACAGACTGATGGTGGGGGGATGGAAAAAGATTTTTCAGGTGAATGGAAATGAAAAAAATGCTAGGGTAGCAATACTTATATCTGACAAATTAGACCTGAAAGTGAAGTCCATAATAAGAGATAAGGAAGGCCACTTCATAACACTAAAGGGAGCAATTCATCAAGAAGATCTAACTCTGGTAGTCATATGTGCACCCAATACAGGAGCACCCAAATACATAAAAAACTTCTGGAGGATATCAAGGAAGAGATGGACAACAATACAGTCATAGTAGGGGACTTTAATACCCCACAAACAACAATGGACAAATTCTCTAAACACAAAATCAGCAAAGAAACATCAATCCTAAATGACTCACTAGATCAGATGGAATTAATTGACATCTTCAGAACATTTCACCCCAAAGCCACAGAGTATACATTCTTCTCAAATGCACATGGGTCATTTTCAAAGATAGACCACATATTGGGACACAGGCAAAGTCTCTTCAAATTCAAGAAGATAAAAATCATATCAAGCATCTGCTCAGATCACAATGGCATAAAATTAGAAATCAACTACAATAAAAACAATAAAAAATCCAACACCCGGAGGCTAAATAGCATGCTATTAAACAATGATTGGGTTACCAAAGAGATCAAAGAAGAAATAAAAAGCAGCATGGCAAGAAATGACAATGAAAACACAACAATCCAAAATCTATGGGGCACAGTGAAAGCAGTCTTGAGAGGAAGTTCATAGCTCTACAGGCCTATCTCAAAAAACAAGAAAAATGGTAATGAATTATCTATCCCTACAACTCAAAGAGCTAGAAAGAGAGCAACAAGAAAAGCCCAGCATAAGCAGAAGGAAGGAAATATTAAAGATCAGAGAGGAGATAAACAACATAGAGACCAAAAAAATAAAATAAAAAAGATCAACAAAACCAAGAGCTGGTTCTTTGAAAGGATAAAAAAGCTTGATGAACCTATAGCCAGGCTCACCAAGAAGCAAAGAGAGGACCCAAATTACCAAAATCAGAAATGATAGAGGTGAAGTAACAACCAATACCACAGAAATACAAAGGACCATGAAAAAATACTATGAACAGCTCTATTCCAACAAAATGGACAACATAGATGAAATGGACATATTCTTAGAAAAATACAAGCTCACAAAACTCAATCAGGAAGAATTAAAAAAACCTGAATAGGCCAATAACTACTGAAGAAATTGAAGTAGTGATAAAAAATATTCCAGCAAACAAAAGCCTTGGCCCAGACAGCTTTACAGGAGAGTTCTACTAAGCATTCAAAGAACTAAAACCTATCCTCCTCAGACTATTCCAAAAGAATTCAAGAGGAAGGCACACTTACAAGTTCTTCCTATTAAGCCAGCATTGCTGTAATCCCAAAACTAGATAAAGACACCACAAAAGAAGAGAACTACAGGCCAATATCCTTGATGAGCATAGATGCTAAAATCCTCAACAAAATTCTAGCAAATAGGATTCAGCATTATATTATAAAGATCATAGACCATGACCAAGTGGGATTTATTCTGGGGATGCAAGGATGGTACAATATCCACAAATGAATAAATGTGATACATCACATAAACAAACTGAGAGACAAAAATCACATAATCATATCAATTGATGCAGAAAAAGCATTTGACAAAATCCAACACCCTTTCTTTATAAAAACTATCAGCAAAGTGGGAATAGAGGGATCATCCCTCAACATAATAAAAGCCTTATATATCAAATCTACAGACAACATCATACTCAATGGGCAAAAACTAAACTCATTTCCCCTAAGACTGGGAACAAGACAGGGATGCCCACTTTTACCACTCCTGTTTGATATAGTACTGGAAGTGCTAGCTATAGCGATTAGATAAGAAGACAAAGAAATAAAAGGCAACCAAACAGGAAAAGAAGAAGTAAAACTGTCCTTATTTGCAGATGACATGATACTATACATAGAAAACCCCAAAGACTCCATAAAAAAACTACTAGACCTAATAAATGAATTTGGCAATGTAGCAGGATACAAAATTAACACCCACAAATCTATGGCCTTTTTATACACCAATTATGAACTCATAAAAAGAGAAACGAAAAAGGATGATCTCTTTTACCATTGCACTAAAAATATTTAAGATACCTAGAAATAAACTTAACTAAGGAGGTAAAAGACCTGTGCTTGGAAAGCTACAGGACATTGAAAAAAGAGATAGAGGACTACATAAACAAATGAAAGAACTTACCATGTTCATGGATTGGTAGAATCAACATCATTAAAATGTCTATACTACCCAGAGCAATCTATAGATTCAATGCAATTCCCATTAAAATACCAATGGCACCTTGACCAGTTTGGCTCAGTGGATAGAGCGTCGGTCCCAGGTTCAATTCCAGTCAGGGGCATGTACCTTGGTTGAGGGCACATCCCTAGTAGGGAATGTGCAGGAGGCAGCTGATCGATGTTTCTCTCTCATTGATGTTTCTAATTCTCTATCCCTCTCCCTTCCTCTCTGTAAAAAATTAATAAACTATATTTAAAAAAATACCAATGGCATATTTCAAAGATCTAGAACAAACACTCTAAAAATTCATCAGGAATAAAAAAAAGACCCCAAATAGCCACAGCAATCCTCAGAAAGAAGAACAAAGTTGGAGGGGTCACATTACCAGATATCAAGCTATATTACCAAGCCACAGATCTCAAAACTGTCTGGTACTGGCAAAGAACAGACATATAGACCAATGGAACAGAGCAGAGAATCCAGAAATCGACCCAAGCCATTATGCTCAATTAATATTTGACAAAGGAGGCAAGAGCATACAATGGAGTCAAGACAGTTTCTTCAATAAATGGTGCTGGGAAATTTGGTCAGATGCATGCAAAAAATGAAACTAGATCACCAACTTACACCATACACAAAAACAAACTCAAAATGGCATAAGGACTTGAATGTAAGACAGGAAATCATAAAAAGCCTACAAGACTCCATAGGCAGCAAAATAGCTGACATACATCATAGCAGTATGTTTATAAACACAGTTCCTAGGGCAAGGGAGACTAAGGAGACAATAAACAAATGGGACTACATCAAAATAAAAAGCTTCTGCACAGCAAAAGAAACCATCAACAAAACAACAAGAAAGCCCACTGCATGGGAGAACATATTTGCCAATGATATTTCTTATAAGGGTTTAATCTCCAAAATTTACAGAGAACTCATACAACTTAACAAAAGGAAGATAAATGATCCAATCAAAAAAATGGGCAAAGGATCTAAATAGACACTTTTCAAAAGAGGACATACAGAAGCCCAGAGACATATGAAAACATGCTCAAAGTCACTAATCATCAGAGCGATGCAAAACAAAACAACAACGAGATACCATCTCACACCTGTCAGAATGGCTATCATCAACAAATCTACAAATGACAAGTGCTGGCGAGGATGTGGAGAAAAGGAACCCTCCTGTACTGCTAGTGGGAATGCAGACTGTGAAGCCACTGTGGAAGACAGTATGGAGTTTCCTGAAAAAGTTAAAAATGGGACCACCATTTGACCCAGTAGTCCCACTTCTAGGACTATATCCCAAGAAACCAGAAATACCAATCAGAAAGGATATGTGCACCCCTATGTTCATATCAGCACAATTTACAATAGCTAAGATTTGGAAACTGCCTAAGTGCCCATTAGCAGATGAGTGGATTAAAAACCTGTGGTACATCTACACAAAATGAAGCAACTTTTACCCCTTGCAGCAGCATGGATGGAACTGGAGAGCATTATGCTAAGCAAAATAAGCCAGTTGGAGAAAGATAAATATCACATGATCTCACTCATATGTGGGATATAATGATCAACATAATTTGATGAACAGGAATAGATCCAGAGACAAATGCTAGGGTAGTGGTGGTGGTGGGAGGGAGGAGTTAGAGAGCAACCAAAGGACTTGTTTGCATGGATATTAGCATAACCAATGTACACAGACACTGGGGCAGTGGGGGCTTGCTCGGGGTGGGAATGGCTGGGGGCTGGGGTCAATTGGGGAAAAAGGAGACATATGTAAAACTAGACAAAAAAAATAAAGCACTGAGATTCATCTCTGTATGAACCCCTTTATTTCCTGCTAGTGTAACCTTTTGTAATTAGCTAGTCCTATATAATAAAAGCATAGTATGCAAATTGTCCTCTCGACAGGGAGTTCTTCTGGGATTTCGACCAGGGGACAGGGCTGTCTGGGGGAAGGGAGGGAGGCCCCAGCCAGCCTCCACCAGCTGCTAGGGACCCTACCAGTGCACGATTTTCATGCACTGGGCCTCTAGTTATTAATAATAGGAAGAAAGCAAAAGGCAGTCCAGACATTCATGGTCATCTAGGCAGCTTCACCAGGAAGCTGCAACTTTGTACTCCCCAGGGAACCACCTGTCCATTCCATTCAGATCCCTGGGGGAAGGGGTCCAACAAAGGGGAGATGGATTTCTGTATAGTAAAGTCAGGGTGACATAGGGAAAATACATGCCTGTCAGTCTAATCTGGGAACAAATGTAATTGGCTAGAGGGAGTGAAGCCACTGCAAGCACTGAAATTTGGATCCCACATGCAATGATGGAAATACAAAATAACCTAGCTGGATGCTGGACTGGACTGTGCAAATATGGAGCAGAAACTCTGGGCAATGGCTTTAATCTTAGCCCTTCTGAAGACACACTGGATTTTTTCCTTGGTGAGATGGAGGGAGTTGGAACCTTGGAAACTGGGGGATTTAATTCCATGTAAATAAATATCACTCATTCTCTCGTGCAAGTCTTCAAGAATTCCTTTTCTCATGACATTGCAGAAAGTCCACTTCCATCAGCAATAGGTGGGGACACAGAGAACTCCCCACTGATAACACTAGGCCATCCTTTTGCTGTTGTGAATATATAAATAATGTTTACTTGTATTTAAGAATATACATATGTAAGCAAAATATATTTTTGAAAATTGAAGATATTCTTTCTTACTAACAGAATGCATGAGAAACAGTGCTTGATTATTAATGCTAGTAGAGTAATATAGAGAATCCTATCTAATAATAGACAAAGATGGTAATTGACCATACCTTCACTATGCCTCCCATTGGCTAATCAGCACGATATGCAAATTAGCCACCAACAAAGATGGTGGCTAATTTGCATACTGCAGGCAGGGCAGGACAGTGCGAGCCGCCATCTGGGCCCCTCCCCCAGCCGGGAACCCCAAGCCCCGCCCCCAGCCGGGACCCCTGTGTGCTGCTTAAGCCCCACCCCACCTAAGCCTCCCCCCCCCCCCCAGCTGGGACACCATAGCAATTAGAGAGCAGGAAAGTGCCGCCCCCAGGGAGCACCCAGCAGGGCCTGACCCCGGGTACCCTGGCGATCCAGTGATCGGTGAGCAGGAAAGTGCGGCCTGTAGGCAGCACCCACCAAGGCCTGCTCCTGGGTCGCCATGGTGATCCCAGAGCATGAAATCGTGGCCTGCAGGCAGCCCCCGTGTGCGCCTGCTCCTAGGTCGCCACAGGGATCCTAGAGCAGGAAAGGGTGGCCTGCAGGCAGCACCCCACCCTGGCCACAGCTCAAGGGAGAGTACAACATGCAGTGGAGGCCAGGAGCCTGAGAGATCAACAGAGATGGGCACCTGCCCCAAGCCTCCACTGTGTGGCTGGGGGCAGGCCCCCAGCAGACACACACACACACACACACACACACACACACACACACACACACACAGAGCCTACTCTGAGCCTCCAATGTGGCTGGGGGCAGACCCCCAGTGGGGACACACACACACACACATACACACACACACACACACGGGATGCCTGCTCCGAGCCTCTGCTGCCAGACTGTGGCCGTTAGTGGGACATCCACTGAGGGCTCCCAGACTGAAGGGCAGGCTGGGCTGAGGGAACCCCACCCCCCAGTGCACAAATTTCGTGCACCGGGCCTCTAGTATACTTTATAAAAAACAAGATGCATTTTGGAATATGTTTTATTTTTGCTCTATTAGTACATAAAATGATGAAAATCTGTGAAAATCTCCTTCTGGAGAACCTGAGGATTCTTATTTCTTTCCTGTGACCCACTGTATATCACCTTTGAAAATAGTAAAAATAATACTTTTTGCTGGGTTCAAACTTTACTTGGAGCAAAGAAAGGTAGTTAAAAGCTTTTGTTTAAAGTTATTTGATAAGTTCCCACTGAGAGGAAATAAAAGCAAAAAGAAATAACATAGGACTTAAATGAGCAAGAGTCAGGTGATGTGGAAGCTTTATTTAGGGATAATTGAAGGTTGACATTCTGGTGAAAAGAACAAAGGAGAATTAATGGCTTATTCCAAACTGAGGGTGATTCTTTAGGAAGTATGTTGGAGGATATACTTGGCAATAAATTTGACAGCTAGCATGGTCTCTTTGCAGGTTGACTTTATCTGAGATTCTGGAAGGAGAAAACCATATTTGCCTTTATCTCGGAGCTCAAAGGCAAATGTATGCTTGATGCCCAGGTTGTAGGCCCAGTCTAAAGATGAACCTGATGTTGGGTCTGTAAAACATAAGTAGTAAATATTTAATTAAAGACAAATACTAATGTTTGTCTTGAAATGGAAATTCACTGGTGTAAATTAGCAATAAAAATAATTATGTGTACAGTTACGAGTAATTGCAGTAATGAATGGGAGTAGTGGTCTGTGTAATACAGAGTGTAGAGTAAAATATAATCATAGCTTTGATACATACATTTTAAAAAATGCTGTGTTTTCAAAATTACATTTTACATGGCTCAGCACTCAAAATTGAGTTTGTTTCCTGGCACACAGTCACAGAGGGAGGCATTCTGAACCAGGGCAAGCAGCTGAGGAAATCACCAAGGAGGGGTCACTGGTTGCTGAAATCCCACCAAGGGAAACTACACATATAAACTAGGCAAAGTCACATTCTTTCTAACATTCAGGTTTCTTTATATTCATGTTACTAGGGTAAACTCTTTTTATAGGAAAAAGACCAAGAAAGTGGAAATTAGTTATCTTAAGGTTGTATTTAACCCCCTAATTTAACTTATCCATGTCAACTTTTAGGAAATTTTACTAAAAATGTTATTATTTAGTAAAAAGATTGAAAATATAGACACATCTAGAAGTTATATACACATAAGGTTTATATAAGTGCATATAAATACTAATATGCATTTATGTAATAGAAAAAGTATTTTTTTACACATAAAATAATTTATATTCTAAGACAAGTATTGACATTAACATTTTAGGTTTGAAAGATAAGAATTCAAAGCTGTGATGAGAAAAGAGAGAATACCTATTTCAGTGGAAAGAGATAAGACTGGCTCTTAAATTATTCATCAAATATTTATTGAATCTTTAATATGTATAATACACTTTACTTGGCATTGTGGAGGATGGGAGGTGCAGAGTACAAAGATGAAGACGCCATTGGTGTCTTTAGGAACTTAGAATTTAGGTGAGAGAAGTCAAAGATGCAAATTAATAGAGACCAGACAGAATATATAAGTACCATAGGAAAGGTACAATATTTTATGAAATTTTTAAGGAAAAAAAAGATTATATGACTGGTGAGGAAGATGGCATTTCATGCTCAATGCCTGCTCCTTCATGATGGAGGTGGTACTGGAGGTGAGCCTTGAAGAAAGGTGTACTTTTTTCAGTTAGAGATGGAAGAAAGGCATTCTGGTCAGGGAACCACAAGGATGGAAAAGCATGGAGGTGTTTTTAGGGACCAGTGACATCCAGTTGTAGGCAAAACTCCGAAAACCTGATAAATCAGGACAAAGTGACTTGTTTGGGAGGCAATAACAGCCATTTTGGTGCTGTACTTAGGATGGTTAATTTGGACTGAAAAGAGTAGAGACTAGGTAGGAAGTAGTGCAATAAAAGCCTGAGCTAGTATAGACTCGCCACACTGGGAACAGAATTGAAGCCTCCATGTAAGAAGTACTGGAATGGAAAAGTCACAGAATTTGATAAAAATTAGTGCTATTTCAATTTGGGTGGCTGAAAAAAATTCACATAATTAACACAAAAATAAACTGAGGGTATTGATGGGAAAAAGAAAGAATAAAGGAAGGAAGACACAAGGATATGTTTAGATCAATCAGGACCTGGAAAAATGAATTTTAAAATTTTGGCAGAAGCATCATAGGTGAAATTGGTTTGCATAAAATCATTATATATTTTTGGTGGATTAATTCTTTTATTATTATTAATGTCTAGAAAAATTCTTTGCTCTGAAATTTACTTTATCTGCTATTTAATATGGCCACTCCTTCTTTGATTAATGTTTTCACAATATATATTTTTCAGTTTCAACCTGTCTATGTTATACCCACCATATGTCAATCTATAGTTCCGCCAAAAAAAAGTCTTCAATGAGTTCTACAAGATAATTTTTTTGTTGACAATATTTTCTTAATTTATTGACATTAAAACAATTTTCTTCTTTCAAAGCACATTAGGTGCAAGGAACTTACTGTAATATGATCAAAATAACTAAAAAGAAAACTGAACTAAGCTGGGAATTTGGTTATAGACCAAAGGAACCCACAAATGTGATGCTGATAAATTAATGTATTTTTAAAAAATGTTATTGACATGCATTAAATATAATAACCAGCACTTTTATATCAACACTAAGTGAAAATTCTATTTGAAACAAGAGCTGAAGCTAGAGATACATGGTCATAAGTTGCAACATTTTCTCTGCCCTTCTGTTTGTTAATATAATCTCAGCTTGAATTTCTCTTAGTAGATAGTCATTGGATGTTGTAAGCTACAAATTTGAGGTTTTGATTTTCTTCTTTTCCAAATGTATTATGGGGAACAGCAGTAGGTGGAGAAACAGGAATACATCTAGCAATTTTGGTGATTTGAAAGGCAATAAAAAAGGCACTTTGAAATTAACTTTTTAATTCATGATGTAGCTCACAAATGGATGATATTAATAATGATATAAGTGACCTGAATTCTATTAATTCTTGCTAACCAAGTACTATTTCTAAGATGGTAAAGGATTGGATATGCTGTCAATATGTATATGTAACTATTTCACAATCTTTTAACATCAATTTTATGATCTAAATATTGCTGCTTGTGTCAGAGAACTTGGTATACCACTTGACTGTGGTCTGAAATGCTGTTTTTTGTTCCTGTTCTGCTCTAACTAATAAAATCTTTCTGTATGTAAATTTTACAGACTAAAAATCAGGGACTAACCTAAATAAGATCAGTGGTTGTCAAACCTAGTTTCATCTTAGACTCTCTTTGGGTGCTTCAAAAAGATGCAAGTGCCTGGACCCAGCACAAACTAATGAGATCAGATTGCGATGGGGCGGGGCCTGATCACCTGTGTATTTTAAAAGTTCCTCAGATGACTCTAATGGGAAGTGAGGCTTAAGAACCATGAATTACATCAATGATTTTCAACTGGTGTGCCACAAGAATTTTTAAAATATGCAATACCTGACTATATATATGGGGTACTGAGCTCTTTCCTCTTAGATTGCCAAATAAAAAATTCACAACAGCCAGCACAACAACAATAGCCATCCCGTGTGAATGAATCAAAACTATATCTTTTTTTTGTCAAGAAATATATTTTCTGTTGTGCAGCAGAATTTTAATAATTAGTTTATGTGTGCAATGAGATTAAAAAAGTTGAAAACCAATGAATTAGATCATCTTTTATAGTTTAAATTTTTTTGGCTTTAAGTTATTTGCTATATTTGCTTCTTAGGTTCAAATTGCAAACATTTATTTTTTTCTGGAGGTCAGAGATCTCTCCACAATTTGGGTTTTTTAAATGCTCCCTCAGATCTTTTCTTCTATCTCTATCAATTCAAAGAGAGAAAAATACTGGTGAGTGCTTGATGCTTTGTTCAAATCCCGGGACTTGTTAAGTAACAATCAGGTTATCAGAATGAGTAAGTTTTAATTGTGGGTGCCTTTATTTTCTATTCTTATCAAATCAACCATTTTGTACCCCTTACTTCTCATGAATGTTTAACATTCAATCAGGTGCTTTATTGAAGCCGTCACTCCTAAGAGTTTTGAACATCTATCAAGCTGCTGCAGCCCTGTATGAAAGAGGCAATGCTTTTTCAATCTGAATCTCTTAAAAAAATCTTTTAATATCATATAATACAAAGTTTAAAATATTGCTATACAGATGTACACAATAGTAATTCCTCTTCACTCTATCCTCTCCTTTAGAGAGTGACACACGACGGCATGGAGCCATGGTATCTTTGGCTATCTGCCAGTTAGAATGTAACTCCTTGCGAGTAGTCTTTGTGTCTTAACTCTTCTCACCTATCTCTCAAAGCTCCAAAATGTTGGGCAATTATTAGATAGGTGCTCCATAAATTAAATGATTGTGATGCAATGCCATGCATAGCTCTACTCTGTTCATAATTTGCATATATAGATGTGGAAAGTGTGAGAGTAATAATCCTTTGATTTTCTAGTTGCCAGTTGAAAAATGTGTTCCTGTTTAGAACTCTTTGTTCTTTGATGCTAAGAATACCTGTGAGTTTTTTCTGTTTATGGTTGTAAGAATTGCACTTACATCATATCTGGTGGCTTATCTGGCCCTGCTATTTTTCAGTATCCATAAAGTATGCTGCCATTTTAAACTGGTGTTCTAGTCTGTTCTCTTGGTCTTTGCTTTGCTTTTTGTCCATTCACGTAGCTGGGTATATCATTTGTTTTGAAATCCGGTTGTCCTCCACTTGTATGTATAATGAATTCCTGGCATGTTGCAGCATGATCTGTTTGGATGCTGGTGATTGGCTGTGTCATTGTACATTTTCTTCAATGTACAATGACTGGTTGATAGGTGATTGCTGCTGAATGTTCTGTAGGAATGGGACTTGTCAGTTTCTTTTAATTTTTTTTAGTCATTAATCCAATTCCATAAAAAGGGGCCTCTAATAAGTTGGCTCTAGAAGTTGTATGTGGTGGCTACAGCATTTTCAAATTTCATGGCAATTGTTAGTTCAAAGTTTATACTTTTAGCTTGGGTTAAGGAAGTGGTTTATAAGGTGTGGCAGGTAAAGTTATTGCAAGAAATCCATGCATTTAAAAAGTATAATGGAAGTAAGCATGTGTTTTTGGTGGTGATGAGTTGTCCATGAAATGCAGTCTTTATGCTAAAAATATTGGCTAGTTTTAGAGAGTGATGCAGGCTATATCAAATCTAGTCTTGTGGTTTCAATCCATGTTTACTCTTTTTGGGTAAGTCAGGACACCACTTTCATTGAGCAAGTTTGTGACAATTATTTCTGATGTTGTCCATGCCCTGCACTGTGCTAAATATTATGTGGTCTAAGAGGAGATTGGATGTATAATTCTTGCTTTTGAGGAATTAAATTTTGTTAAGAAGTTAAGGTTTTGTAAATAATTTCATTAGGAATTTTCCATAAAGTTTGGGCCTAAGAACTGAAGCTTGTAAATGGTTTGGAGAAAAAGCAATTTTTACTAAAGTATTTCCACATTAACACCAATGGGATCTAGCTAGAAGAGCAAACATGATCTCACTTTCTAGGGTCTGAATTAATGGCCTTTGGTGAAAACCAAATGAATGTATTTTCATTGCTTGAAAATAGAAAAGCCTGATTATTTTAGCTGAAAAAAACAAAAAGGAAAAAACTATGCATAGTGGTCAAAATCATGGGCTTTGTTTTTTGTTAAAACCTGGGAATCAGCTAGTTATAAGTATTGCCCCGTCATAGGGTATTCTGAGGATATTTGGTCATGGACACAGGTACTGTTCTGTAGTTTCTTTTTGCCTTTCGATAATATATTATTTACTGGCTTGTAAGAAATATAAGTCAGAAATATAAAATGCAAATTATTAGAAAGTCTAAAAATAGGGAAGAATAAGAAGTACAGAGACACTAAAATAAAACAACAGAACTAGAGCCCTGTGACCTCCTTTCTTAATTCAATATAGATTTCAGTTAAATACATTAGGAAGGGGCTGGTGAGAGAGATAGGAAACTGGTTTTATATGATCAAAGTGGCTGAAACTGTTGGCTTCCCCATTTTCTCATCAGGAGTTCAGGAAAAGACTATGTTTGCCCGGGGGACTAGCCTAAGTAAGAAAGAACCCAGTTAAAGTTAAATGATTAAAAAAGAAAGTATTCCCTGCTGGGTGGTTCAGCTGATTGGATGATTGTCCTGTACACCAAAAGGTTGTGGGTTCGATTCCTGGTCAGGGCACATACCTATGATGTAGATTTGATCTTCGGTAGAGGCACATACAGGAGGCAACTGATTGATATTTCTTTCTCTCCCTTTTCCCCTCTCTAAAAACACACAATAAAAACACATCCTAGGGTGAGGATTAAAAAGAAAAAAGTATCAACTCTGTTTTAATTAATTCTTATCATTCCTGAGAGTAAAATGTTGTGTAGCTGGGAACAAGTTAAGAAGATGGGAACAAGAAGAGGATGGATTAAACTCTAAATTTGTTTTGAATTACTTCTGTTGACCTCATAACCTTGTAAAAAGTTCAGTATAATTTGTTTCTAGAAATATATTATCCTCATCAATCGCAGATTTTATCCCCCAGATTCACATATAATTCAAAATCACCTGTTAAAAGTAAAGGTTAAATTAGCAATTCCAATTGTTCTAATATAAATTTACAAATTCTATACTTTTCTTAAATAATCATAAAAAAAGAATTAGGGAAAATGACACAGTAAGTAATAGGAAAACCTTACAAATTGTTGATGCTATTGGGCCATAGATGTAGTGGGTTGCATATCGAGTTGATAAAGCATCAGTGCTGATCTTTGCAACTTTGGCCTGTAGAGAAAGGGAAGTTAGGAAGTTAGGGTACTATGTAAATGCCATTAATTTACTGGGGATTTAAAAAGTCAATTATACTGGTTATTTTTCATTTGAAGATCAAAATTAAATAAATGGTTAAATGAGAAATGTATTTTCAGTAAGATATATTGTCATTGTGAAGACTTCTAAATGTGGAATCAGTTATCTGCAATAATGTCATATCTCATTTTGTGTTTCTACACATTCTTTTCTCTCTCTCCTTTTCTTCCTCCCTCTCTCACTTCCTCTGTTTCTTTATTCCATCATTTCTTATAAAAAATCATATCTTTCTTCTTCCTCTCAGACTTTGTTCTGGCTTTAGTTTTTTTAGCTTTAGTATTTTATTTTATGTTTTTAAATTAAATTTATTGGGGTGACATTGGTTAATAAGATCACATAGGTTTCAAGTGTACATTTCTATGATACATGATCTGTATATTGCATTGTGTGCCCACCACCCAAAGTCAAATCATCTTCCATCACCATATATTTAGCCCCTTAAAACCTTTACTATCCCCTACCCCCTTTCCCTTTGGTAACCACCATACTGTTGTCTGTGTCTATGAGTTTTAGTTTTATAACCCACATAGGAGTGAAGTCATATGGTTCTTAGTTTTTTCTGACTGACTTATTAGATTAGCATAATATTCTCAAGGTCCATCCATCCTGTCACTGGCTTCAGATTTTTGTCTCTTCCAAACCTGTTTCTCTCTTGTCCCTCCTTTCTTTGTCTTTATAGGTTCCACATTGCCATAGGACTATCTCTGCTTCAGATTTTAGCATGCCAAGGGAAGAAAGGTGGTTTACCTCTCTCTAAAATAGTTCTGTGAGCCCTGGCTAGTTTTGCTCAGTGGACAGAGCATCAGCCTGTGGACTGAAGGGTCCGGGTTTGATTCAGGTCGGGGAGCTCCATCCTCAGTGGGGGGTGTGCTGGAGGCAGCCAATCAATGATTCTCTCTCATCATTGATGTTTCTATCTCTCTCTCCCTCTCCCTTCCTCTCTGAAATCAATCTCCCTTCTTCTCTGAAATCAATAAAAAATGTATTTAAAAAAATAGTTCTGTGAAATTAGAGTTTTATTTCCAGAGTAGCATTTCACGACCTTTAACACACATTAGTATTTTGTGCTATGAGAATGATTTATTGGAACAAACTTTAGGGAAATATAGTCACTAACATATTTGTACTCTAAGTGAAGATTTTTTTTAGTCTATATAGTTAAGAAATATATTTTTCTTAATTTAGTTGCGTTGTAAATACTCTTTATTCAAATAGTTTGGTGTGTATATTTCTATTTTTTTAATCCATAATGCCATTTTCCTAAAGGCAGATTGAAATTGCATTGGTGTGTCCTTGTATAGGTAGGTTATTAATACTCATGGATTCAGATTTTCACCTATTTGGTTAAAGAAATGATTCTTGGGCCATAGGTTGCTTGTATGTTTTCTTAGTTTTATATGTACAGATGGTTTTAATGATTGGTCCAAATCTCTGCTTCAATTCAAAATTAAATGCTGTTTTGCTGAAACAATTAACTGAAGTCATAATGACAATTGTGATCTCTTAAAAAATTAAAAATAATTTCATGAGGTAGTGTTTGAACCATAGCTTTTACTCGCTGTGTTATATTTGCCAACTACCATGGGATCTGGGACACTGGATGTTATCTGCTTTATTTCTTTTCTTCCACAGCAATTAAAAGTATTTATTTATTTATATGGATATTCATGTATTCACATTGCCAATTCCTGCGATTCACTGAAATCCATATGTAGAATTCCTTTTTTTTTTTTTTTTTTTTTTTTTTTTTTTTATGAAGCTAACAAATTTCCATAGAATGGAAAAGGATGCTTAGTGGATTCTAGTTCTGAAAAGACTGAGTTCTTAGTGAGGAAGTTTCACAAACATCCTTTGATAGTAATAGTCTTCCTTTGGATACTAAAAGTATTAATATAATTTCCAAGCTGATCTGGAGAATAAAAATACAACAGATATTCTTAAATCTGGTGTCTCAGGGAATAGCAGATGTCTTTGCTAGTCTATTAGGCTTTTACTGTGTGTGGTTTTTACAGTATGATGTATTTTAAATGTTTATCTATGTAGTTATAGAATTTTACCCTGATGGCCCAGACATTTCTTCTTACTGGCTTTATCTTATAATCATGTTGAAAGATATTTATTAACTGTATACTTTTATCACATGAAAATTAATCTAAGGATTATGATTTTTAACTCCAAGGTAAACTTCATTTGTTCTTTTCTTTGGTATTAAAATGTGGACGTCTTTTAACTTAACCCAAGTTGTTAATGAAGAATAGACTGAAAGTCAATGGTGGTGTGAAGACATAAGCTACAGGAATTTTGCTACATACCAGTTCCTCCTGGTTAGGTGGCAATTCTGATGTGTACCCATAGGGAAACAATAGCATCTGGGAGTAGGAGTGCATGGTGATGTAGCCCTTGATTGATTTCAGGTGGCTTCGAATGAAGTCAGTGACAGCTTTGGTCTCCTTCTCGGACTCTGCGGTGGGACCCCCATAGATTTCCTCACATGGGTCATTGGTGTCAGGAAAAGCTGCAGAGGGAGTGAATGGAGGAGATCACAGTCTGATCCCCCTCAGCACAGCCCCACTTCTTCTGATGGGGATTCACAAAATGCTTTAAGCATGTTAGTCTCCCAGATTCACAGGGCCCCTCTGTGTTTCTGGTATGATAGTCACTGCAGACTAACTTTGTACACACAGCCCAGAGTGTATCAGATTTAGCCCAGTGGAATATCTTAGCCTTGTTTATTTCTCATCCTTTTCCCAGTCTCAGTAGTAATACACCAGAAGCAGTCCAGGGCAGGTGGCCAGACAGAACCCAGTTCCAATTCAACCCAGCTCTAACTTGCTGGCTACTTTCCTTGAGCCCGAGTGACTTCAACCTGTTTCAGCAGGCAGCCCTCAATCAGGGAAGCTGTTACTATCATATTCATTATGGTAGAATAGAATTAAAAGTTGAGGTGGTATTTTCAACAAAGTTAGGTTATGAAAAATATTATGAATTGGGGTAGTGGTAATTTCTCTTTGAATATATATAACTAGAGGCCCAGTGCACAAAAATTTGTGCACTCGGGCGGGAGGGGTCTCTCAGCCCTGCCAGTGCCCTCTCGCAGTCTGGGACCCCTCAGGGGATTACCACCTGCTGGCTTAGGCCCACTCCCCAGGGGATTGGGCCTAAAATGGCAATCAGACATCCCTCTGGAAGCCCTGCAGCCCTCAGGGGATGTCCACTTGCCAGTGGGGAGCAGGCCTAAACTGCAGTTGGACATCCTTAGCGCTGCTGAGGAGGCAGGAGAGGCTCCCACCACCACTGCTGTACTGGCAGCCATCAGCCTGGCTTGTGGCTGAGCAGAGCTCCTCCCATGTGAGAGCGACCTGACCACCAGAGGACAGCTCCTGCATTGAGTATCTGCCCCCTGGTGGTCAGTGTGTGTCATAGTGACCAGTCATTCCCAGTCATTCTGCTGTTAGGGTCAGTTTGCATATTACCCTTTTACTATATAGGATAGAGCCCTGGTGCATTGGTGGGGGCCAGCTGGTTTGCCCTGAAGGGTGTCCTGGATCAGGGTGGGGGTCCCGCTTGGGTGCCTGGCCAGCCTGGATGAGGGGATGATGGCTGTTTGCAGCTGATCACACCCCCTTCAGGGTGGGGGTCCCCACTGGGGTACCTGGCCCGTCTGGGTGAGGGGCTAAGGGCTGTTTTCAGGCTGGCAGGTGACTGAAGCTCCCAACCTCTCCTTTTTTTTTTTTTTTTTTATTCTGGGATTTATTTACCTTCTATGGCTGTCACTGGAACTGAGAGCCGGCTTTAGCTCTGAGGCCCGGCTCCAGCTCTGAGACCTCGGCTACTGAAAGCAGGTATCTGGGTTTGTTTGGGTTCTATAATTGAAACACTGTCGCAGCTCCAGCTCTGAGGCCCAGCTGGCTGAAAGCAAGTTTCTGGGGTTTGTTTAGCTTCTATAATTGCAACATTGTTTCTTAGAGTGAAGCTCAGAGGCCGGCAGCGGCAGGCAGGGAGCCTTGGCTTCCTCAATCACTGGAGCAAGCAAGCCTCCTATTCGCTTCAGCTGCCTGGCTGCCGGCCGCCATCTTGGTTGGCAGTTAATTTGCATATCACCCTGATTAGCCAATGGGAAGCGTGTCGGAGGTATGGTTAATTACCATGTTTGTCTATTATTAGATAGGATGATCAAATCATATTTGTGTAGCAAGTATAAGTCATCTGGTGTAGCAGGTCTTTGCTTATTATTACTGCATTTCCATTAAACCTTTTCAATTTCTCTCTCTCCATATGTTTCTTTTCACTGAACATCTGAAGAACTACCTGTATGTTGGTTTTAACTACTGGCATTTCTCAGCTTTTATCAGAATAAGATGAGGATGCACACCTGAGATCTGTCTTCAGATTATCTGAATTTTTGTACCTCTGGATTGTGCTTAATTTTAGCAAGCTAAATATATTAAGTGAGAGATGGTTTGATAAATAATCCCATGCCCCACTTCCTCCCATACAATAAAACATTCATAATATTTCTATTGTAGTGATGATTATCTTTCCTTTTTCAGATTAGAAAATTAACACCACAGAGCTAATACATATCTTTACTGAAATAAGTAGGTGGTTTAAGTAAATTCAGTGTCTAAACACTCTTTATAGCTCTTTTGCTTGAGATCAAGTCAACTCACAGTTCCACGAGGCATTAAAGTTCTTGTTGAGGTCAGTGCCAATGCATTTGGAGCCTGGGTTCTTGGAACGATTTTTTCTCCACATGCGGTTCTGCAGGATCAAGTGATGGAAGTGTTTACAGCAGATCAGTTTGTGTTTTTCAGGTTTATCATTTTAGATCCTCTCTGCAAGTGTCTACAGCTTTACTGGAAATCTATCTAGTTAAACTGAGGCCCTTTATTATAAAGAAAAATATATTGTTTTTGCATAACATAATATTTTCAGAAATATTGCCTTTTATATTAATATTCTAAGTTAGTTTTAAAAACTGTTGATTAGTTCTCAGTATTAGAAAAGATAGATGATGTCCTGAAATTACCTATACTTTAAATTATAACTTCATTACATCTTTCACCATTTATAGATTCAGATACAACACAGTTCAAATTGTGACTGCATACTTTTCAGAAAAGAACTTGATGATATAGTATTTGTCTGGAAGTTTGTTATTAATCTTATTTAGCAACAGCAGGGAAATAAAGGATCCTGTTAAAAGACAGACAGATATCTGTGCCACTTTTTAATTTATTTTTGATACAATATTCCTCCTCAAATTCTGTCCCAAGTTGATGGAATAGAGTGACATTTACTTTGAAGTCAATGTGTTCATAATATCTTTAAATAACTTGTATTCTTAGCTAAAATGTGCTTTTGCCAATATATAACATACATTTAAAAATAATTACTGTTTTATTTTCTTTTCCACACTACCAGTTTCAGCAACAAAAATTTTATATTATTTCTTTTTATTCATTTACTTTTATTGTTGAAAGTATTACAGATGTCCCCTTCCCTTTTTTCACCATTGACCCCTTCCATCTCATACCCACCCTCCCAGGCCTTCAACACACTGTTGTCTGTGTCCAAAATTTTATATTTCAAAGACATCTATGTAGCTAGGAAACCTTGCTTGTCTTAGTCTGAAATTGAGATTTTTGTTTTGTTTTGTTTTGTTAATTCTCACCGAGAATATTTTTCCCATTGATTTTTAGAGAGAGTGGAAGGGAGGGGGGAGAGGGAAAAGAGAGAGATTCACATTGGTTGGTTGCCTCCTGCACAGCCAGGACCTGGGAAGGGAAATGAAACCTGCAACTCAGGTACGTGCCCTTGACTGGGAATCAAATCCCAGACCCTTAGGGTGTGTGTGTGTGTGTGTGTGCGCGCGCGCGCGCGCGCTAATGCTCTAACTATTGAGCACACCAACCAAGGCAGTTACCCAAATCTTAAACTTATTGCATAGCAATTAGTCAGTAAATAATATATTATTTAAATACAAAAGAGTAACTACAGAACAGTACCTGTGTCCATGACCAAATATACCCATCAATGTTGAACACAGGAAGAACGTAAAAATTCATTCGGTCCAGGAGTTTGGTCATAATTTTGTTTTTCCCATAAGTTTTGGTTGCCTGTGGGATAAGAAAAAAGCTGAAACTATTGGTGTAAAGTTTAGTTATCATGTGGAAAGTTGTGGTTATAATAGTAATAACTGCCACTCCTTAAGTCATTTGCCCAAGGTCACATGATTTCAAACATATTTCTCCTAAACTGCAGAAAAATAAATGACCCATATAGATGACAGAAAAAAAATGACATTTATTTAGACTAATTAAATTAATTAAACTGAGCCTTATTTACAGGATCATTTCATTATTGAGACTTGTAGCATTTCAAATCTAACATGCAAGATACATTTCATAGGGAGAATAGAGTCAAGTGAAAAATTAGCACAACTTATTTTAAATAGATTATTTGCCTCACATTCCTATGGACATATGGATTGAGTTTGTAAACATAAGAATATGTAAATATTGGAGAGGGTTCATAAATTAATAAGGTTAAAGAAAAAGTGTTCTATTGATAACTCAAGCGTTTAGAAATTGACCAACATTTTTCCTCACATCTGACTGAAATTTCTCTAAGTATCTGGACTTTCTATAGCTACCTAAAATCTCTGTCATACTTTTTGGAAAATCTCTCTGGGTACAGCTATACTGGAGCCAGGAGATATCTGATAGTCTTATGATTGATTTCCTTTATGGGTTGCATAAGGGGAGCTTGGGCCCTCAGCTGGAAGAGTTAAAACAGGGCAGGGATAAATCAGTTCTACTTGCAGATTCATTCCCAGTGAAACTATCCATGCCCAGAAAGCCACTGTCATGTATTGCTTACATAAGCTGTGGTAAGAGAAAGTTAAACGTAGTAGTAGTCAGAATAAAATAGAAATAGAGTGAGAGGAATAACAAACTTAAAAAAAGTGAGTCATTTTTAACTTGGGAAGGGAATTTAAGTATGCAAAGTGTATGTGTGGCCAATGAAACACAAAAACAGAAATTAAAGATCTGTGCTTTGAGCTTACTGAAGAAAGGCCACGTTTGTGGATTGTAATATTAAAATAGTTTCAGATTTTCCATACTAACTATAAGAAAAGCTCTCATTTTGTAACAAAAGAACTTTCTTTTCATTTTCTAAGCTGTCAGCTGGAATTTAAGAAGTCTGAAGGAAGGTGTCAATTATTTTTATAAAAACAATGCTGAGTAAAATCGGAGCATTTATTTCCTGGCAGCATCAAATATAAGCTTGTCCAGTTTAGTGGAACTGCACTCATTTGGAAGGTTGCCACTCAGTGAGGTGCTGAGACTTGATAATCAGGGGAGGGTTGTATGGGTGTTCCATTCACTTACCTGATAGACGAACCATTGACAGAATGCTGGGGAGATCCATTCTCGTGCGTGAATGCCACAGTCCATAAAAATAGCCTTTCTTCTTTCATCCTTTTCCCCAATCTGTTTAAAAATAAAATCAAGATATTTTGCACGAATTCACAGATTGATCTCTTATTTCTTATTGTCCTATAGCTCATTCACATTCTCAAAGCAATTCTTTCCCGTTTCCCGTTGAGTGAGTACCTGTGTAAGCACTTATGTTCTCAGGTAGGACCATGGCATTTATCCTTAAATGTCTATACATAAATCATAATTTATTCTATAGTGTATTTTTCAAAAGTTTTCCCTAGTGTCAGAGTTGCTTTTAGGGTTATTTTTAAAAATCACAATCTATTGCTTTTTATTTTATTTTATTTTATTTTATTTTATTTTATTTTATTTTATTTTCTTTTCTTTTATTTTATTTTATTTTATTTTATTTTACTGCTAATATCCTTTGGTCTGAGACATAGATTATATATAAAATTGCTTCTGTTTCTGTCATTTTCTTTTGTTTTTCTGTCTTCCTAATCTTGGGGATATTTTGCTTGGATTGAACAAGATTTTGTGATTGTGTTTGAAGTGGATGTTTGAAGGGCTGTCATTTTGAAGAGAGGTTAGATTTGTTTTGTGCGGTTGGAGAGAATGGATGGATGGGAGTTTAGGGTCAGGAAGGGCTTCCCAGTTATTAAGGGAATGCATCAAAATCCAGCAGCAGCTGACTGGTAATGATCAGCTCAGTTATAGAAGGGAATCCCCTTCAACATGGGGTGGAAATGCCTCATTGTTCTGGGATCCTATGATTCCATGATTCTTAAATTTATATTTTCTTCATGATATTTTAGTAACAGTTTCACTGAATTTTAATGGGATGAAAACTGTTTTATACACCAGAGACATCATAAACTCTTATAATAAAGATACAGGATAAGTAAGATGTTTGTCTGCATTTATCCACTGTATCTGACAAATGGTTTAATCAGGAACTTTTTTTTTTTTGATTTTATTTATTTATTTATTTATTTTTTTATTTTTTATTTTTTATTTTTTTTTTTATTGCTTAAAGTATTACAAAGGGTATTACATATGTGTCCATTTTATCCCCCCGCCCTAGACAGTCCCCTAGCCTCCCCTATCCCCCCATGTCTTATGTCCACTGGTTATACTTCTATGCATGCATACAAGTCCTTTAGTTGATCTCTTACCCCCCTACCTCCTGCCCCGCAACCCTCCCCGGCCTTCCTGCTGCAGTTTGACAATCTGTTTGAGGCAGCTCTGCCTCTGTATCTATTATTGTTCAAAAGTTTATAATGGTCTCTATTATCCATGAATGAGTGAGATCATGTGGTATTTTTCCTTCATTGACTGGCTTATTTCACTTAGCATAATGCTCTCCAGTTCCATCCATGACGTTGCAAATGGTAAGAGTTCCTTCCTTTTTAGAGCAGCATAGTATTCCATCGTGTAGATGTACCACAGTTTTCTAATCCATTCATCTACTGATGGGCACTTAGGCTGTTTCCAGATCTTAGCTATGGTGAATTGTGCTGCTATGAACATAGGGGTGCATATATCCTTTCTGATTGGTGTTTCTGGTTTCTTGGGATATATTCCTAGAAGTGGGATCACAGGGTCAAATGGGAGTTCCATTTTCAGTTTTTTAAGGAAACTCCATACTGTCTTCCATAGTGGCTGCACCAGTCTGCATTCCCACCAGCAGTGCACAGGTGTTAATCAGGAACTTTTTTGGTTCAACCTGAAACCAACTGTTACTTCTATTGTAAAATGTCTAGAGCTTAAATGTTCTTAAAAAATAACTTTTTATTGTATCAAAATTAGCTATATGTGGCAAAAAGTAACTTTAAAATTCATGTTTTTCAACAATAATAAGAATCAGTAGTTCCTGAGTTATTTTTACCTTGAGAACATACAGTGGATTATCTTCAACAGTAGTTCCAATTTTAATACGAGAGACCATGTCAGGATGCTTATGCACCATTTTTTCAGTCCAAGCAACAATCTTAAAAACAAAAGCAATTTGAGGAATTAGAATAAAAGAAAAATAAGTGACAATAAATGTTGAGGATAACTCTTTTTTTTTTCTTTTTGGAAGCACAGGCATTTTACTGTACCTTGTCCCAGGCATTGTATTTTGCATAGCTGTGCCTCCCTGGGATATCTTCTTTAACATCAAACTGCTTCTCAATTGCTTCTTGTAGATCATGAATCAAGATTCTGTTTGACAGAGGAATGATAAAATGCACATTTACTAGGGAAAGAAAAACACATTTATCTTTAATTTGCAGAAATTTTCTCTTCCCTTTTCTTTATCTTAGATCAGATTATTCTCTTACCATAGCCTTTAGACATGCCATGTGTCTGGCTTCAGATCTTTCCATTTATTTACAGCTGTGCTGTCCAATATAATAGTCTATAGCTACACATGACTATAGAACACTTAAAATGTGCTTGTCCAAAAATGGATATTGCTGTACAAGTGAAATAGCTCACTAATACGTTATATTCATTACATGTTGAAATACTATTGTGCATATGCTAGATTGAATAAAATATTTTGTCAATATTGGTTTTTTAATGTGGTTACTAGAATATTTAAAAGCATGCAGGTGGCTTGCATTATACTGCTGTTGGTCAGTGCCACTCTATAGCCACTCACAATCTTTCTTCAGAGCACACACATTCACAACATACAACACAGACAAATGTGGGTATTCTTATGCAAAAATCTACTGACTGTCCTGAGAAAGTTGCATAACCATAATAATAAGCATTTACTTAGCTCTTACTATGTGCCAGTCATTGTTTTAAGCAACTTTCATACACTAACTTATTTAATTTCCACACTGAGATTATTATCCTCATTTTACAGATGAGAAAGCTGAGGCATAAAGTGTTTACATAACTTGCCTATGGTTACAGAGCTATAAAATGACAAGGCTGGTTTGGAGAATGTGAAAAAAGATGCAGAAAGAATCACTGGAAGGTTAGTGTTGAGGACCAGAAGGTTAATGTCTCTATTCTCTTGTCTATTTTATATAACCCTGATTTATATCCACTTATCACCTCATTGAATCATAAGGCTTAAATGGCAACCTAAAGGTCATCTATAGTTGTAACTCCAGTTCTGGGTTTCCCCCTGAACCTACCTCTCCCTAAATTCTTCCCCTACCTGTCCTATGACTTGCACATCCAACTGCCTACCTAACATTTTCACCTGGATATCCACTTATTTAGTATGGTCCAGGTACTGCTTTACACACATTATTTTATTCTATGTTATTTATTTTACCACCATTTTATAGATGGGGAACATTGTTATTCAGAAAGTTTAAATACAATTTGTGTGTGGTGGAGTTGGGAATTTAAATGCCAACTTGCCAGACTTCAAGATTTATATTTCAAAAATACCACTGTCATCATATGCACAAACATTTTTGTATATTTTGTCTGTTTAGGAATTTTCTATTTTGCTCTACAGATCTGTGTTCCTACTCTTGTGTAGGCAACTAAACAATTTAATTACAGTTTTATTTTTTTTAATTAAATCTTTATTGTTCAGATTATTACAGTTGTTCCTCTTTTTCCCCCTCATAGCTCCCCTCCACCTGGTTCCCCTCCCACCCTCACCCCCCCACCCCCCACTGTCCTCATTCATAGGTACACGATTTTTGTCCAGTCTCTTCCCACATCCCCCACACCCCTTTCCCCCTGAAGAATAGTCAGTCCACTCCCTTTCTATGCCCCTGATTCTATTATAATCGCCAGTTTATTCTGATCATCAGATTATTTATTCACTTGATTTTTAGATTCACTTGTTGATAGATGTGTATTTGTTGTTCATAATTTGTATCTTTTACCTTTTTCTTCTTCTTCCTCTTCTTAAAAGATACCTTTCAGCACTTCATATAATACTGGTTTAGAGGTGATGAACCCCTTTAACTTTTTCTTATCTGTGAAGCTCTTTATCTGACCTTCAATTCTGAATGCTAGCTTTGCTGGATAAAGTAATCTTGGTTGTAGGTTCTTGGCATTCATCACTTTGAATATTTCTTGCTACTCCCTTCTGGCCTGCAAAGTTTCTGTTGAGAAATCAGCTGACAGTTGTATGGGTATTCCCTTGTAGGTAACTGACTGTCTTTCTCTTGCTGCTTTTAGGATTCTCTCTTTGTCTTTTGCTCTTGGCATTTTAATTATGATGTGTCTTGGTGTGGTCCTCTTTGGATTCCTTTTGTTTGCGGTTCTCTGCGGTTCCTGGACTTGTAAGTCTATTTCTTTCACCAGGTAAGGGAAGTTTTCTGTCATTCTTTTTTCAAATAGGTTTTCAATATCTTTCTCTCTCCCTTCTTCTGGCACCCTTATAATTCGGATGTTGGTACGCTTGAAGCTATCCCAGAGGCTCCTTACACTATCTGTATTTTGAATTCTTTTTTCATTTTGCTTTTCTGGTTGGGTGTTTTTTGCTTCTTCGTATTTCAAATCTTTGACTTGATTCTTGCGATCCTCTGGTCTGCTGTTGGGAGTATGTATAATATTCTTTATTTCAGTCAGTGTATGCTTAATTTCTAGTTGGTCCTTTATCACAACATCCAGGGTCTCACTGGATTTCTTGAGGGTCTCATTAAGTTTATCAGCGGTTTCTAGAAAATTCTTGAAAAACCTTAAAAGTGTGATTTTGAACTCTATATCCAGTAGTTTGCTTTCCTCCATTTCTGTCATTTGTGTCCTGTTTCTTTGTCTCGGCATTTTTTATGCTTCGCTGTGTCGATAGAGTGGCTTTCTGTGCTAAGTGTCCTATAGGGCCCAGTGGCTCAGCCTCCCCAATTACCTGAGGTAGACACTCTTGGTGCAACCCTTGTGGGCTTTGTGCACAGTCTTATTGTAGTTAAGCCTTGATTGTTGTAGGTAACACTGGGAGGAATTGACCTCCAGGCCAATTGGCTGTGAGAATCAGCTGTGTCTATGGTGGGAGAACTTCTGTGCTGAAGACACCCTTATGGGGAAAGACTTGCTTCAGTGGGGCTTTGTTGCTCACTGAGTCTGCCCCCGGAGTGTGTCCCTTTTGGATCTGAGGAGTTGTAATTGGATGGTCCCACTCTGACCACTGAGTACACTGGCTCTTGGATCTAAGGAGGTGCTACTCTAGCCTCTGCCTGAGGCTACCCAGCAGAAGCCAGCTGTAAAGCAATGCACGTTGCCCTGGGGCCTTGGGCCAGCTGCAGTTTGTTAAGTAATTTTCAGATTACAAAGGGCCGGGCCTTTCATAAGCAAAAGCTTCCGTGCATGGCTTGGGCGGGGCGGGGTTCCAGAGGATCAACAGGGCAGGCAGAGTGAGCAGTTATGGCTGCTCTCAGTCCTACCCTCAGAGGCCCCAGCAATTGCTGCGAGCACCTCCGAGAGAAAGCTGCCCTCGAGTTCCGACTGATGCCAGACAGTCCGTTTCTCCCGTATGAGTCTGGGTCCCCAGAGACTCGCCCGGAATGGAGCTCAGAGCTTGAGACTCCCTCCCAATTGAAAAAGACAACCGTGTCCTCAGCCGCCAGCCCTCTCCGCATGCACCTCTGCATCTTTGTATTTTACTTCCGCACCGCACCTCCTCTGAGTCTCGGTATGCTTTTCTCTTTCCTTCTAGTTGTAGAATTTCCACTCAGCCAGCCTTCCTGTGGTTCTGGATGATGTCCATTCCGTCTTTAAGTTGTATTTTTGAAGTTGTTGTGGGAGGCAGCAATCTCCAGTGTTTACCTATGCTACCATCTTGGTTTCTTAATTACAGTTTTAATATTAAATTTTCATAAGTCTCATTTTTGTTTCCATTTTTAAGTAATTTCACCTATTTTTAATAAATGTCTTGTCAGAATCACTTTAGAAATTATTAGAAAAATGGACTTTTGATTAGAATTGTATTAAATTATGAATAAGTTTGAGAAGAATCTTATCTATAATAATAAAAGGGTGATATGCTAATTAGACCAGGAGACCTGCCGGACAAAGCCATGGTGGCAGGGCTGAGGCAGAGGCTGGTTAGGGTCGATTAGTTCAGGAAGGGAGGGCAGTTGGGGGTGAGCAGGCCGGCAGTGGGGGGCAGTTGGAGGCCATGAGGCTGTCAGGGGAGGGCAGTTGGGGGCCATCAAGCCAGTTGGGGAGGGCAGTTGGGGGTCATGAGGCCAGCAGAGGGGGCCAGTTAGGGGTGAGCAGGCTGGCGGGGGGGGCAGTTGGGGGTGATCAGGCTGGTAGGGGGAGCAGTTAGGGGTGAGAAGGCCAGTGGGGGGGGCAATTGGGGGCAAGCAGACCAACAGGCAGAGTGGTTAGGGGTGATCAGGCAGGCAGGCAGGCAGGTGAGTGATTAGAAGCCAGTGGTCCCGGATTGCGAGAGGGATGTCTGACTGCTGGTTTAGGTATACTCCTGATCCCTGTGGGCCTAAACCGGCAGTCAGACATCCTCCAAGGGGTCCCAGATTGGAGAGGGTGCAGGCCAGGCTGAGGGACAACCCCCACCCATGCACAAATTTTGTGCACCGGGCTACTAGTCTATAAGAATAAAAACATAATATGCAAAGTGACCGAATGGCTGAACAACAGGACAACTGTCTGGATGAAGCCAGGGCTGTGAGGGTTGAGGTGGCCGGGAATGTGAGGGCTGAGAGGCAGCCAAGGCAACCGGGGCTGTGAGGCAACTGGGGCTGCGAAAGCTTACCCTTGCGCAAATTTTGTGCATCAGGCCTCTAGTAATGAATACTGAAGCATAATATAGCTTTTTTTATTTTTCAGTGAAATTTTGTATTTTTTTGTTTATTCATATATTTTTATTAGTCTTGTGAGTGACTCTTTTCCCACTAAATGTAGGAACTGATTATTATTTATTAAAAAAAAACATCTTGCTTTGCTTTTACTTATCTATTAGCCATTGTATTAATATAAAAACTATCCTTTTACTTTTGATAAATTTTAGTTATATCTTCAGGGTTTCTGTGTAGTTATTCTGCAAAAAAATTATACTTTCTCCTTTTTTCCAGTATCTATGTAGGAGGATGCTGTCTATTTTTAAACATTTATCCTAGTCATTTAGCACAGTATTGTGTACTCTTTCACTTTCATAAATTCTATCAAGTAAGGAAGCAGGAATCTAATATGAAGAGGCTCTGTGATCAGATATTCTTGTGTTCAATCCCAGTTTAGCTACTTAATATTTATTATGATCTTGGGCAGGTTAATTATCTCTCTGATTACTTACTTTTACAATGGTACCAAACATAATAGGCAGGATTGTGGTGAAGATGAAATTAAGTGAAATATGAAATGTATTTTGTCATGTCATGGGCATCCAGAGAACTTCAGTATAATAGTGAAGATGAGTCACAAAACTGACAACCACTTCACAGTTTTAACATGTCTTTAAACTAGGCTTTGATGGTATGTACTTGTTTGACTCTGATTTCTTCAATTTCTCATGATAATGAACTGTGACACTGCAGCACCCAATCTACTTTTCAGTTTCTTCATGCTGATTGACTGACTGACCTGAGTTAGGAGGAAGAACATAAATGAGGTATACTCCTAGTTAGAGTTTATTTAACACAAGTCTAAATTCTGCTCATGAATATTGATTCCTACTAACAGCACTGACAAGCACATTATTATGCATATTGTATGTAATTCACTGTTTGCTTGGCTTTTGACTTATGATGAACCTGGGATTTCTGAGAAAAAAATTGTGACAATTTCAGAATCAGGTGGGTCATGCTGCACTAAAACTCACACAAAGCCCAAGAAGGTTGGAAATTACATTTTGGGTGGTCATTACAGACATAATTAATTATTTTAAGCTCTAAAGAGGTGATGTAGCTTTTGCTCTATCTGAATTAATAGAAGTAGAGGAACCAGGCCAAAGAGAAATTTTATGTTCCCAAAGGTTGATTTGTAACATAAATCAGTATTAATTAATAACAGGAAGCTTGTATCTAAGAATAGTTTTAGACTTATACTTGTCAATTTAGCAGCAAAATAGTGTGAGCTAAAATATGACCTTTCCACAAAGCCAGCACCATGAGGACACCAAACAATGCCAGACTGTTGATATTAGGACTGTAATTTAAGTCCAAGGCTGAAAATTAAGAACTAGGGCCAGACATTATTTTCATGAGCCCTTCCAATAATCAGCAGCCAGGCTAAGACAAATGAAACCAAATTACTTTCTCTCAAATATTATTTTTTAACTCCAATAATTGCTTAATTTGTTAAAGATATTTCTAAATGTAGTTGAAAAGATAAATAATTATCACTGAGGATTTAATGCTATGAATGGCTAATGTTTATCCAGTCTTTCTTATGTGCCAGGCACTCTGCTCAGTATGGCATTTACATTTAATCTTTTAATCTTTACTTCAGCACTATTAACAGGGTACCATTATCACCCCCATTTTTATACAGATTAGGTAGATTTCCAAAGTCCTCACAATGGGTAAAATATAGAAGTGGGATTAGAACCTAGAGATCTGACCTCTACTTGTGGACCATTATACAACAACACCTCCATTATAAGGAGTAAAATAAATCCTCGGAGAGTGACATTGAACCTGTAGTTTGCTTAGTCCACTAAGGCTGTGCAAAGTTTGCCCAGTGGCCAGCACTCCTGGAAACATGTGTCTCAATATTAGGAATAGAGGAGAAATTTAGAGAAGAGGCAGGATGAATCCTATCTTGACCATGTCAAGGCACCCTCCTTCTGCGGTTTTTAGAGAGGAACAGAGAAGGAATGATGGAGAACTGTGGGCTAGTGTACAGAAGTCTCCCCCTTATCCACAGTTTTGTTCTCCAAGGTTTCAGTTACCTGTGGTCAACTATGGTCCAAAAATATTAAATGGAAAATTCCAGAAATAAACAATTCATATATTTTAAATTGCATGCCATTCTGAGTACCTTACTTCATCTTATTACATAGGCATGATATTTCACATCACAAGAAGGGTGAATATATATATATATATATAACAATAAGATATTTTGAGAGAGAGACCACATTCACATAACTTTTATTTATAGCATATTGTCATAACTATTATATTTTATTATTAGTTATTGTTCATCTCTTAAGGTACTTAACTTGTAAACCAAACTTTATCATAGGTCTGTATGTATAGGAGAAAACATAGTTCATGTGTGTGTGCATGTGTGTGTGCACATGCTCACAATTGTGTAAACACATATAAGTGGTCCTTCCTCTACTTGATTTAATAGAAGTAAAGGAACCAGACAAAGAGCGATTTTATCATCTCAGTAAATTTTCATGAAAGCTCTACAACACGCCATTTTAAAGATGAAGAAAGTGAGGTGGAGAGAAGTTAAGTAATTTTTTCATGTTAAATACCTAATGCCTGGTGTAAATGGGACTGGACCACACTCTGCTGCTTTCTACTATGACCAACATCTCGTCAACATTTAGAGCAGGTATCAACATACTTGTTTTACTCTTGGGCAAATAATATATAAAAAGGTAGAGCAGAAGGAAAACAAATGGGATGAAACATTAGAATGACTTATTGTATTAAAATATTAATTTTATAGGACTATGTATATATTTTGAATATGAATTTGTGTATGACTGAACATTATTAGACATCAACGTCAAGTGTTGACTGCTGTGTCAGTTTGATATAGATCTCTTTTGCAATTCCCACACAATCTTAAATGGATCTTAGTAAGATTTTACTTAATTGTTTCATTTTATTTTTACTATTATATTAATAGTATTTTTCTGAATTACCTTTTATTAACAACTCTATCATCTAATTTTAACTTTTTAAGAAATGTATTTTTATTTTTGAAAGTATTACAGACTTCCTACTTTTAACTTTTGATAAAAGAAAAGATCTAAAATGACTCTAAAATAAAAATATCTAAAATATTAAAAATATAGTAAAAACACAAGGGTTTTTAACTGCTGAATCCAAATATGGTGTGTGCCCCTTTCAGCTTAGTTGAATGAACGTACTTTCCTTTAGATATTTTTCCACCAGTCTGTTCAGGTTTGTTAGTATATACATATTATTTGTTGTTGTTGCACTGTTTAATGAAGGTTATCCAGGTAAATCATTGTGTCAAACCAGTCTCATAATGTGGTTTTATTCAGACTGGTGCCTGGGTCTAATCAGATATTTCTGTTCTTAGAACTTTCTTCGCTTACTGACTGACACCAAGTAACACATATAATTAATATGCAAATAAAATTATCTATATAATTGTTACTTGGAGACAAGATTTTAAATAGTTCTTGTCTGCACGGATCACTTTACATATTTATATTTCTGAGTAAGGTAACTATCTAATTATGTGGCTTTCCTACAACCCTTGTTAATTTGGACTAATTTCTAGAAATGATGTCCTAATTAGATAAAACTAAATTTTATAGGTAGTTTAACACTTTGGTTCTTGATGTGGATAGCAAGGATGTATCTTGGCATAAGACAAATTGAAAAACACACTATTATGAGGATCTGGCCATGAAATGAATCAAGAGACAGTCACCAATAGTTATATAGGGTGGAAAGACTGTCTTTTAGAAGAAAGTATCGAGATGTCATCTGAACCTTAGCATAAGCAGAGAATTCATAATGCACTACTGATTCTTGATAACTTGCACATATACTTATCAAGTATTTATTCTAATTTAATGGTGCAATTTATAAAAACATAGAAAAGCACATGTTGATGTATTACTTAAAAAGAATTAAATCAACTTTGGTATAAATTAACTTTGAATATGTTCTTCCCATTTATTAACTTCAATTGTTTCATATCCCTCTGGAAACAACAGCAAAAACAAAGACAGAGATTAATAACAGCCTGCTACTTTTTTAAGCCATCAAGCCAAGAACAAGAATGTTTTTCAACTTGTCTTACATGTCTTTCCTTAATTTCAATAGAGTTTATATTTACTGAGGATATTGTAGCAATATCATAATGCAACCAAGTTGTGATGACAGCAGGAAATGCTCTGCAGTGGATGATGGGATCTTTGTCTCATCTGGAAGAGGCCTCTTGAGTAACAGTACTAAGTTAGGTAGCAGGGGCATGAAATGGCAGGTCCTAGAGAAAGGACTAGTGTTTAGCAGTGTTTTTAGTGGTGAGGGGACTCCAGGGCTGATTAGGGCTGAGGGAGTTAAGATGGGACCCTTTAGTACTTTAAATCACTAAATGTTTGAAAGTATAATAACACATTTTGCTTCCTATATTGTGTTGATTTGTAACATTCATTGCTGGGCTCCCTTTTTGTTCACTGCCCCAGGGCCCAGGCAGTGCATGGCCCATGGCTGGGACCACAATGACTCATTTTGGCATCTTTGGCCATTTGAAAATTCTCTCCTTTTGGATTTATCTTATTCTATTGCTTGCTTTTGCTTTGCCTGAGAAAGAATTTCTTTCATAAAAATTATTTATTTACTATGTATTTTACATTCTCTCATCTCTGACTTAAAGATGAACGCTATAATTTGGGTCTTTTTTTTATGTATCAGGAGAATTCAAATACAAAAATATGGTGTTGGTGGTCACCAGTAGCATCTGATTCTAAGCTCTGGGCGATTTCCTGTTGGGGTGATGAATGTGGCTAAACCATCTATGCCTGCTCACATGCACTCTGTCCTCACTAGGGGTTGGTTTTTAGAGATGGCAGAGGTACATAATTGTCATTCTTGCAGATCAGAACAAACATAAGATGGAAGTTTGATTTCATCACCTCTATAGTCAGGACTCAATAGTCTGTTTGGAAGTAATTGTAAGTTTTATGTGGTAGATACAGTTTTCTCCCCTCCCCCACCCCCCAATTAAAAAATAGAACTTCCCTTTCAATTTCAAGACTCCCCAAACTTTGAATATCTAACACATTTGAATATTGAATAATAGAACTTACTCATAGTGCATTTTATTTTGATCCAAGACAAACTGGATGGACTGGGATTCCTTTTCACTAACTCGGAAATCCACCCTCATATTAACAGCCACGTGGGTGGCATCTGGATACCAGAAGTCAAGCTGTGGAGAGGAGTTCAATGTTAGTTTCAATTGTTTGTTTGCTCAAACAATAAATTTATTAATAAATGACTATGTGTCATACACCATGAAGGAATGTAGGTTCAATGTGACTAAGGTATGGACCCTACTCTTAATAAGCTTATGAGATTTTTGCAAATATATTTAAGATCTGTTGAATATTATAAAGTGGGAAAGAAACCATTTGTGCCAGTCACTCTTGCAGGATATCTTATCTAATAAAAGAGAAACATGGTAATTGGCGTACGACCGCTACCCTTCCCATTTGCATATCAGCGAGATATGCAAATTAACTACCAGCCAAGATGGCGGCCGGCAACCAGGCAGCTTGAAACTAACATGAGGCTTGCTTGCTTCAGTGACGGAGGACTCCAACGTTCCCCCGCCTGCCTTGCAGGCCTCTGAGCTTGCAGTTTAAGAAACATTGTAACAAATATAGAAGCTAAACAAAACCCCAGAAACCTGCTTTCAGCGAGCCCGGGATCTCAGAGCTGGAGTTATACATTGTTTCGATTAAAGAACGCAAATAAACCAGATACCTTCTTTCAGCAGCAGAGGCCTCAGAGCTGGAGCCAGAGCTAAACCTGGCCCAGAATAAAAAAAAAAGAAAAGAAAAAAACGAGCAGTTGGGAGCTTCAGTCGGCCTTAAAACAGCCCTCAGCCCCTCACCCAGGCTGGCCAGGCACCCCAGTGGGGATCCCCACCCTGATCCAGGACACCCTTCAGGGCAAACCAGCTGGCCCCCACCCATGCACCAGGCCTCTATCCTATATAGTAAAAGGGTAATATGCCTCCCAGCACCGGGATCAGCAGAGCCGCGAGGCCTCCCAGCACCGGGATCAGCGGAGCCGAGAGGCCTCATGGCACTGGGATCAGCTTGACAGGGGGCAGCGCCCAAACCCCCTGATTGCCCTGCGACTCTGTGTGTGACAGGGGAAGGCGCTCCAATCCCCTGATCAGCCCTGCTCTGTGCCTGTTAGGGGGGAGCTCCCCAACCCCCTGATTGCCCTGCAGCTCTGTGTGTGACAGGGTGCGGCGCCCCCAAACACCCTCCCCACCCCACGGGCCCTGCTCTGTGTGTGACAGTGGCGGTGCCCCAACCCCCTGATCCTCCCTGCCCTGAGTGTGACAGGGGGTGGTGCCCCAACTCCCCTATCTGCCCTACTCTGTGAGTGACAGGGGGGAGCTCCTCAACCCCCTGATTGACCCTGTTCTGTGCGTGACAGGGTACGGAGCTCCAACCCCCCTGATGGGCCCTGCTCTGTGCATGACAGGGGGTGGCGCCGCAACCTCCCCATCGACCCTGCCTTGGGTGTGACAGGGGGCGGTGCCCCAACCCCCCAATCGGCCCTACCCTGAGCGTGACTGAGGGTGGCATCGCAACCTCCCAATCTGCCTTGCTCTGTGCATGACAGGGGAAGGCGCCCCAACTCCCCAATTGGCCCTGCTCTGAGCCCGACCAGGGGCTGCACCTAGGGATTGGGCCTGCCCTCTGGCACCCGGGAGCAGGCCTACGCCAGCAGGTCGTTATCTCCCGAGGGGTGCCAGACTGCGAAAGGGCACAAGCTGGGCTGAGGGACCCCCCTCCCCCCCGAGTGCACAAATTTTTGTGCACTGGGCCTCTAGTCTAACCTAATAAAAGAGAAACATGTAAATTGACTGCACTGCCACTATGCCCCAAGCCATGCCCAACAGCCAATCAGAGTGACAATATGCAAATTAACCCAACCAAGATGGCGGCCGGCAGCCACTGAGCTGGAGCAAGCAGGAGGTTTGGTTGCCCCAGCAATGGAGGAAGCCAAGTTTCCCGCCTGCCCTGGCAGGCTGTGGCCTCCGCTAAAGGCAACAAAGTTTCAATTATAGAGGATAAATAAATCCCAGATACCTGCTTCCAGCCAACCTCGCTGGGAGCTTGAGTGGCTGGGGGCCGTGGACCAGCCTGCAAACAGCCATCAGCCCCTCACCCAGGCTGGCCAGGCACCCCAGGGGGGACCCCTACCCTGAAGGGGCTGTGGCCAGCCTGCAAACAGCCATCAGGCCCTCACCTAGGCTGGCCAGGCACCCCAGCGGGACCCCCACCCTGATCTGGGACACCCTTCAGGGCAAACCAGCTTGCCCCCACCCATGCACCAGGCCTCTATTTTATATAATAAAAGGGTAATGTGCAATTTGACCCTAACAGCAGAACGACTGGGAATGCCTGGTCACTATGACACACGTTCAATGCAGGAGCTGCCCCCTAGTGGTCAGTGCACTCCCACAGGGGGAGCTCTGCTCAGCCACAAGCCAGGCTGATGGCTGCCAGTACAGCGGTGGTGGTGGGAGCCTCTCCTGCCTCCTCAGCAGCGCTAAGGATGTCTGATTGCAGCTTAGACCTGCTCCCCGCTGGCAAGTAGACATCTCCCGAGGGCTCCTGTGCTGCCAGAGGGATGTCGGACTGCCAGCTTAGGCCCAATCCTCCAGGGAGCGGGCCTAAGCCAGCACATGGACATCCTCTGAGGTGTCCCAGACTGCGAGAAGGCACAAGTCGGGCTGAGGGATCTCCCCGAGTGCACAAATTTTTGTGCACCGGGCCTGTAGTGTTATCTATAAATGCAAAAAGAATTAACAACTTTTAGTTAATTTGTTTTGTTCCACCATCTTGGGGTTGATTTTTGTTGTTTTATAATTGATTTAGCCAGAGCATCTGTCTCTAATTGGGAATATAAATTAAATAAATGGTTCCCTATTCTCCTTCCCAATTCAAGCCTTAAAACCAAATGTCCCTGTAAATTCTGGAATTCTTGGAATGTTTGTGTCCAACAGAAGGCATAATATTTAGCCTGTCATTTTTCTAGCAGTATGTCCTTAGGCAAATCACCATAACTCTTTGAGTTTCAGTTTGCTTCCCTGAAAATAAGGCTAACAAGGATCCATGAGATGTTGTGCAGATTGTGAAATGGCTATGAGAACTGGGACATGAAGGCATTTATCAATTGTTAATTCCTCTGGCTGAGAATATCAGAAATTTGGTGACTGGAAGGATAGCATTCAGATTAAGATAAATTTGAGAAGATTCCAGTTCTTGCTGTTCTTTAAAATCATATTCAAATACAAAATATGAGAAATGTGAAGAAAATGCCCAATTTCCACTCATCACAACAGGTTTTTGGGCACATCTAAGTCTACCTTCCATTTCTGAGTTGAATGCCACTGTAACTCAGTTAATTATTATGAGGCTGCTATGAACTAACTAATATTTATTGGTTTGTTTTGATCAAAAAGCTACAGATGAATTGGACATAGGAGAGATGTAGTGGTTTAAAGGTGAATTATGCAGGGCTATCTAACCATACAGCAGTTTCTCTGTCATAACAGGGTAATGCTGAACAGGCATTCAGGGCTAGTGAACTTTCATGAGCATTTATTAAGCACCAGACACAGAACTGGATGTCACTATTGTGGAGGCTAATAAAGGACTTAAGATAAGCAAGAAGTTCATTGTGAGAGACGTATGCTTTTCCAACATGCTGAGCAATGCGAGGGAAAAGCACAAGCATTCCCAGAGCACAGGAAGCAATACAAGCTGGACATGAGAGTTGGTCGACCAAGAAGACTTCCTGCAGGAGACTCTGCCTGAGTAGAGATTCTGTCTTGAAGAATAAGAGTTAGCCAAGTACAGAAGGAAGCATTCCTCCTGTACCAAGGTGTGCAGGGCCAAAGTGGGTGAGTCTTTGGTGTTCGTGGAGTTTTTAGAGAAAGATGGTGGAGGAGCAGGAGACTGCAGAGGTGGCAGATTCTGAGGGACTCTGGAGCTTATTATGGCCAGGCCACTACTGAGCGCTCCCCAAATGTTAGCATACTTAATCTTTGATGAAGAAGGAAATTGAGATCCAGAGAGGTTAAGTAACTTGCCTAAGGCCACATAGCTGGGTTTGGAACCTTTGAAGACCATACTCTTTCCATAATTGGCTGCCTCTCATGAAAAAGCTTCAGTTGGAGGAATGCAATCATCAAGTTTTAAAGAGAGCGGTTAGGTTGCCATGTGGACTGGTTGTGTGGGAGAAAAGACTAAGACTGAATACTAGCTCAGGGGTTATTGAAATTGTTACAGTAAGAGATAGAGCCAACATAAACTTGGCAGTGGCAGGGGAATGGACAGAAAAATGTGGATTTGAAAAACATTTGGGAATTAGAGTAGGTGGAACTTTTGATTGATTTGAAGTGGAGACAAGGTATTTGGAAGTAGAATAAATCCCAGATTTGGTTCTGGGTTTATATCTGGTGTTTAATCTTGATTATTTAATTTTCTGCCTTTGAGCTTCAATTTTTGTGTTTTAAATGGGTTAGATTATGACACAGACACAGAAAATCTGTTGGAGAATTTGAAATGATGTATGCAAAGTGGCTGGCACATGTGCCTTTGTATAGGAGCAGCTGAATGGATGATAAAATGATTATGTTATTCTGTTATATTTTAAAAGACTGGTCTGACTTTGTTTCTTTTTGGACATAGGAGAGGGAAGGGTAACATCTTAATTTAGTACTGTTATTCTATCTAATAAAAGAGAAACATGGTAATTAGCATATGACCGCTACCCTTCCCATTGGCTACTCAGGGCAATATGCAAATTAACTGCCAGACAAGATGGCGGCAGGCAGCCAGGCAGCTTGAAACTAACATGAGGCTTGCTTGCTTCAGTGATGGAGGACTCCAACGTTTCCCGCCTGCCGCTGCAGGCCTCTGAGCTGCAACTCTAAGCAACTATGTAACAAATATAGAAGCTAAACAAAACCCCAGAAACCTGCTTTAGTCCCCGGGCTTCAGCCAGCAGGATCGCAACATTGTAAGCAAAGGCCAGAAACCTACTTTCAGCAGCGGAGGCTTAAGAGCTGGAGGCAAGCCTCAAAGCTAAAGCTGGCCCAGAATAAAAAAAAAAAAAGAAAAAAAGGACCAGTTGGGAGCTTCAGTCACCCCCAGCCTGAAAACAGCCCTCAGACCCTCACCCAGACTGGCCAGGCACCCCAGTGGGGACCCCCACCCTGAAGGGTGTGTGACCAGCTGCAAACAGCCATCATCCCCTCACCCAGGCTGGCCAGGTACCCCAGTGGGGACCCCCACCCTGAAGGATGTGTGACCAGCTGCAAACAGCCATCATCCCCTCACCCAGGCTGGCCAGGCACCCCAGTGGGGACCCCCACCCTGATCCAGTACACCCTTCAGGGCAAACCAGCCGGCACCCACCCGTGCACCAGGCCTCTACCCTATATAGTAAAAGGGTAATATGCCTCCCAGCACCGGGATCAGCGGAGCCGCAAGGCCTCCCAGCACCAGGATCAGCGTGACAGGGGGCAGCACCCAAACCTCCTGATCGCCCTTCGGCTCTGTGTGTGACAGGGGGCGGGGCCACAACCTCCCTATCCACCCTGCTCTGTTCGTGACAGGGGAAGGCGCCCCAACCCCCTGATCAGCCCTGCTCTGTGCCTGTTAGGGGGGAGCTCCCCAACCCCCTGATCACCCTGCGGCTCTGTGTGTGACAGGGTGTGGCGCCCCAACCCTCTGATTGGCCCTGCTCTGTGCGTGACGGGGTGGCGCCGCAACCTCCCCATCGACCCTGCCTTGAGTGTGACAGGGGATGGTGCCCCAACCCCCCAATCGGCCCTACCCTGAGAGCGTGACTAGGGGTGGCACACAACCTCCCGATTGCCCTGCTCTGTGCATGACAGGGGGAGGCTCCCCAACTCCCCAGTCGGCCCTGCTCTGAGCCCGACCAGGGGCTGCATCTAGGGATTGGGCCTGCCCTCTGCCACCTGGGAGCAGGCCTAAGCCAGCAGGTCGTTATCTCCCGAGGGGTCCCAGACTGCGAGAGGGCACAGGCCGGGCTGAGGGACCCCCCTCCCCACTGAGTGCACAAATTTTTGTGCACCAGGCCTCTAGGCAGTTAATAATACTGTAACAGAAATGATGCTATGGGTGAAGACTGGGGTGGGAGTGAGGACAATAGAGTGGGCAAAGCACTAGCAGGGAGGAATTTTGACTAGAAAAAGGCTTTTGGGAGGAAAAGTGGAAGTGATAGCCTAGGGAAAATCAAAAACAAAAATAAAACCTAGGAAGTACTGGCAATTATCTGAATTATCCAAGTAGTGCTTGCCTCTTCCCCTACCTTTGTCTTTGGACATTAAACCTAAAAAAGAAGCAACTTTTAGAGAACAGAAAGAAAAGATAAACTATCTCTTTAAATGCTTTACCTTGTTGGTTTTGGCCAAGTCCTTTAGGATGTTTGCTTGTTTTTCATCCTGGGGTTTCACACGGAACACCTTCTCCCTACACGAAAGCAAAAGATGAAAAATGTGAACTGCAAAGCGCATTCCTTAATCCTCTTCCCACACAGAGACCACAACACAGGGTGGTGAGAGTTACTTGTCGAAGCGGACAGGAGCAATGGCCAGGGCAGTAGTGATCAAACCCATAGGCAGGATGAGACGCATGGTTCTTCTTTGCCTGCTCCCAGGCCCTCTGCCAGTTTTATGTCTCAGCTCTTATCTGGAGAAGCAGCTGATTTCCTCTTAGGATTCTGGTGGATGAAACCTCCCTCCCCCATGTTTTCTAGTTAAGGACTGAGAGGTAGGGTGGGGACATAACAGTAAATGCCATGTGACTCATATTCCTTTTACAATAGGGAATACAAATTTTGCAGACAGAATTGGAGGCAAGTTCCTTTTTTAGCAAATAACTTGCCCAAGGTAACAGAGCTTGTATGTTCAAAGAGCTGGGATTTGAACCAATTCTTTGCTCTTAAATACTGCTCTACCACATGTTTGAATGGAATGAGTGAAGGTATTATGTTAAATTTTCATTTGAAACCTGTGACAAATTTGTGTATCTGGCCACAGAACCTTGTGGGGTGGCCCTTAATAACAAAATATGTTTTTGAAGCTACATTGTAAATTGTTAAATTAAAAACATTTAAATTAAAAAATATTTTGAATATACTAAAATATTATAAGTACTCTGGAAAACGTTGATGTGTCCACCATCTAGATTTTATGACGGCCATACTTTTGCCATATTTGCTCTGCACCTCTCTTTATAAGGAAGCAAAACAACATTATAGAAAGAGCTACAGCATCCACCTCCTCTCCTTCCCATTTCCTCCCTCTATTCTCAGAGGCAGCCCCCAACCCTAAAGTAGCTCGAAGATTCCTGGAGGCAACATAATATGGTTGCTCAAATGTTTGTACATTGGCTGCTGTCTTCAGGATCTGGATGCTGCAGGTGCCTAGTAAATGCTTTTTGAAAGTAAAAGTAATGAATAGGCCATTTTAAACAGTCTCTTGGGGTGGTTGGTTTCTTCCATATTGAACACAACTCAGTTAATTATAGATTATTTGGGAGATGGCAACACCTTTACCCAGAATCATAGGTAATCTAACAGAGTGAGTGAAGTTATTAGAATTTCCATTTAAAAACTACCTCTTCAGCCCTGGCTGGCATTGCTCAGTGGTTAGAGCATTGTGCCATGCACCAAAGAGTCTTGGGTTCAATTCCTGGTCAAGGGTACATGTACCTGGATTGTTGGTTTGATCCCAGGCCCCGGTCAGGGTGCATGAGGGAGGAACCAATAGATGTATCTCTTTCACATAAGTTTCTCTCTCTCTCTCTCTCTCTCTCTCTCCCTCCCTCCCTCTCTCTAAAAAATCAATGGAAAAATATCCTCGGGTAATGATCAACAAAACAAAAAACTACCTCTTCACATTGACAAATGCATAAGTGGTCATATATGAAACTTCTCAGAGTCATGGTTGCATATTATTATTATTATTATTATTATTATTAGAGGCCTGTTGCATGAAAAGTTTTGTGCAATAGGCCTTCCCTTCCTCTGGCTGCCGGCACCGGTTTTCCTCCGGCACCAGGGACCCAGGCCTTTGCTCCTGCCTGAGCCGCCTTCAAGCCTTCCCTGCTCTGGCCGGAACCGCCTTCAAGCCTTTGTTGCTCTGGCCGGAGCTGCCTTCAGTCTTCACTCCACCGCTTCACACCCACGTATGCAAATTAACTACCATCTTTGTTGGCGGTTAATTTGCATATCACGCTGATTAGCCAATGGGAGGTGTAGCGAAGGTATGGTCAATTACCATGTTTGTCTATTATTAGATAGGATTAGCAGCAATAGCTTCATTTCTCTCCATCTGATAGATGTGCGATATAATGTAAGACTTTTTTATTCCTTCAAAGGTCCCCATTGCCCCCCTACAGGTAAGAAAAAAGAGGGTTTTACAAATGGTTTCATGTTTTTGACATTGGACAAGCTCATCAACACTAGAACTCCCAAAGCAAACACTTGTTCCATTGTCTCTTAGAATATGTTTGGCAGGGGTACAGAGAAAAATCAAGAGCTTGACAGATATGACCTCAGAGTAGCTCCTGAACACTTTACCTTGAGCAAGCTGCCTAGTCATTCTTATCTGTAAAATGGGGATGCAAATCGACTTTTAAAAGTGGCTGTGGTTGATCTCTTACCAACCCCCCTCTCACTCTCCCCTGCCTTCCCTCTGAGGCTTGATGGTCTGTTCAATGTTTCTATGTCTCTGGATCTATTTTTGTTCATCAGTTTATGTTGTTCATTATATTCCACAAATGAGTGAGATCATGTGGTATTTATCCTTTTCTGAATGGCTTATTTTGCTTAGCCTAATGCTCTCCAGGTCCATCCATGCTGTTGCAAATGGTAAGAATTCTTTCTTTTTTACAGCAGCATAGTATTCCATTGTGTAGATGTACCACAGGTTTTTAATCCACTCATCTGCTAATGGGCACTTAGGCTGTTTCCGTATAACCAATGGACACAGACAGTAGGGGGATGAGGGCTTTTGCTGGGTGGAGGGAGCAGCCCCAGAGAGGTCAATGGGGGAAAAAAGGAGACATATATAATACTTTCAATAATAAAGAATTTAAATTAAAAAAAGTGGCTGTGATGCTTAAATGAGAGGGCATATGTAAGGGATGTGGAGGATGGTAGGTACCAAAAGACATGCCATGACCTCTGGGTAGTGATGAAATTGTAAGATTCTGTAACAGACTTACAACTGGCCTCGTGTGCTGCAGCGCTGATGAGCACCAGCATATATCACATGCTAGACTAAAGTGCCTGCTGCAACCTTTGCGGGTGAAATATCTCTCTATGTTTGTTTCAATGGGGACTACTTCAAGATTTTTTTTTTTATGTAGTTGCTTAGCTTTTTGGAGTTTCATTTTCTATTCTAAAAGTAGTAAATTCCCATTGAAAATAATTTAACAAATTATTAAAAAGTTGGAAGAAGAAAATAGAAATCACCATTAGTTCTAACATTCCGACATTTTTTGGAAGCCTTTTTCTGTGTGACTAGTTTTAAAACTGTGTGGAAAAGGCTTCTATATATTTTTTTTAGGTCAAGTGGGTATGGCACTTCTATTTTCTTTTGGGATCTAAATAAATGTTTGAAGGATCCTGATATTTCTCAGGATAAGACTCTGATTATAAATAAATCTTTGTTATTCATATCTTGCATATTGACAAATCACATGGATATGTGATGCTTTTAAGACCTGCCACATCTCCCCAATCTATTTTGTCTCTGAGGAATTGTACAATAGATGGATCTCAAGAATATAATGGAGCTTTTTCTCAGAATGGGTATGATTTCTTGGCAAGCATAATTCAGTACAACTTTATCTTACTGCAGCAAGATTATCAAAGATCTTGGCAAATATATGAGGGTAGGATAGCTGTTGGATATCATATCATTTCAAGATTGGCTATGTAAGACAATATGCTTCATAGGTTAAATTAATCTCTTTGAAAAGAGATGTAAAATTGAATGCTTAACATAGCAATAATTTCCTATCTTTCTGGATCTCTATACTCCTAGGATTTTTCAGTAGTATATGTCTAACCCCGGTTTAAAAACCACATTATTTTTTTTAAACTATGCTTTTCTGCATATTTTAGACATTATTGCTATAAGAGAAATCTCCTAAAAAATAAAAGTCAAAATTGTTTTGTCATTATTAGAATCCTTCAAGTAATTATCTGTCTTCAAATAGAATCCAACAAACTTCTGGAACACCTTTAGCTATTTCATAAAGGATATGGTGAAAGAAAGATTTGTTACCTGTAATTGTGGATGTTTGATTCTTAACATTGAAACAAAACTGCCCTGCAAAATGCTGGAGAGAAACTTGCCTTTGTTCGTTGCAGCAAAGGTAACATCTCTGGACAGAGGCCTGTGTGATTCATGCAGAGTGGTACCTGGCTAGGGGAGAATGACTACCTTATTAAGTGAGATGACCTGAGAGATCATCAAGACCCCAACTGGCGCCCAAATAACCTCACTAACTGAAATTCTCCCCCTACCAATTCCTATAGGTTAGCTGGCAAAAGCAGATGAATACATGGAGTGTGATTCCAAGAATGTAGAACTTCAATAACCCAGACGACAGGAAAACCAGTCTTGCTATTTTGTAGCCAAACCATTCGAGAAAGGAAAGATTCAGAGGCCGTTCTTGTGCTGTTGGTTATTTGCTGCTTTGGTAAAGATGAGAGTGTGGAACTGAAGGAGAGGCTCACTGCTGGGCTCTCAGGCTGGAGTAAGTTAAAGAAGGGAAGAGGAGAGGCACCCCACAGACAGGGGCTCCTGGGTGGGCAAGCCTGGGCTGGGACCCTCAGCAGTCGCAGGTCAGCTGTGCAGGCAGGCATGCAGCACCATTGCATTGGGAAGAATTACAGCAGACTCCTCTTTCTGTTTTCATTTTCATTTTTTTTTTCCAGTTTAGCTCAGGCAAGTGACACTCTAAGCCATTAGCTGTTAATGTTGGCAAGAGATATAGCAAAAATGTCTCCAGTGCAGGAAATGTTGGATACATGGGATTTAAAATGAGAATATTTGTGTATTTGCTTTCCCAATCCTTATTCTTTTTAAAAATTCCTTGTAATTTTAGAAAAGCCCATTTATATTCATAATTTCTATTTTAGAACACTCAGTTAGAGACTTTGGAGGGTTCTTTGTAGTTTACTCACATGATTTCTGAACTTTGGGCTATGGCATCCCACAGAGGCAGGGTAAGGGAGCATCTTGGGGAACTATCTGTGATTCAGTGACATACCTCCAGCAAGAACACTCCACTCAGGTAACTGCGGTTGAGTTAGCTTTCCAATTCACAACATGGATACGACTTAAATATAGAATGGGGAAAGATAATTTAGCTAATTACATCTGTTTTTAAATTACCATCAGTATTGTTTACTAATTTATGAGAATTTCTTTTTTTTTTTTTGCCCTTAAAAATGTCTCTCTCCCTCTCTCTCTTTCTTTAATCCTCACCAGAGATATGTTTGTGTGTGTGTGTGGTTTTTTATTTTTTATTAAATTGACTAGAGGCCTGGTGTATGAAATTTTGCACAGGGGGCTGAGGGTCCCTCAGCCAGGCCTGCACCCTCTTGCAATCTGGGATCCCTCTCACAATCCGGGACCTCTGGCTCCTAACCACTGTCCTACCTGCCTGCCTGATCGCCCCTAACCACCCTGCCTGCCTGCCTGATTGCCCCTAACCACTTGCCTGCCTGCCTGCTCACTCCTAACCACCTCTGCCTTGGCCCCACCACTACGGCTTCATCCGGAATGACATCCGGAAGGTTGTTCAGCTGTCCGGTCTAATTAGCATATTAGGCTTTTATTATTATAGATTAGAGGCCCAGTGCACAAAAATTTGTGCACGGGGGGGGGGGGGGTGTTTCCTCAGCCCGGCCTGCCCTCTCTCACAGTCCAGGAGCCCTCAGGTGATGTCCTACTGATGGGGAGCGGGCCTAAGCCACAGTCTGGCCTCACCCTGTGGGAGGCAACTGGGCTGATCAGGGGAAAGCGCCGTCCCCATCACCCTGCTGCTGCTGCCACTGCCGGCCGTGGCGGCTGCGAGGCCTGAACCCCAGCCTCGCAGCTGCTGGGTCTCGTGGCTGCCTGAGCCCTGGGCCTCACAGCTGCTATGGCTTTGTCAGATGGATGTCCACTCTAATTAGCATATTACCCTTTTATTAGTATAGATTCTTATAGAGAGAGGAAGGGAGAGAAAGAGAGAGAAACATCAATGTGAGGGAAACATTGATTAGTTGCCTCCTGTATGCTCCTTGACCCAGGACTGAAACCTGCAACCTTTTGGTGCATGGGACAAGGTTCCAACCAACTGAACCACCCAGGGAAAGGATGTCTTTTTTTACCTTCTTCTTCTTTTTGTAAAAACTATTTTTGTATTGATTTCAGAGCAGAAGGGAGAGGGAGAAAGAGATAGAAACATCAATGATGAGAGAGAATCATTGATTGGCTGCCTCCTGCATGCCCCCTACTGGGGATCGAGCCCACACCCTGAGCATAAGCCCTGATCGGAATTGAACCATGATCTCCAGGTTCATAAGTTGATGCTCAACCACTGAGCAATGCTGGCCAGGATCTTTTTATCTTTTTATTTAAATAATGTATTACTAAATTATTTTGATGATTGTTTGAGAAATTGTAGCAACTTCACTGCTACCATCTAGTGGACAATGAATGCAATTAATCTTTCTTCATCTTGACAACTTCTAAACAAACTGTGTGACTTCAAAAGATTCTTTTTGTTTTGTTTTCTGTCATATACGATCATTTTTTAAAATTAATTTTTCTATTGAGGTAACACTGGTAAATAACATTATATAAGTTTCAGGTGTACAACATTGTCAATATCTGTATACTCTGTTGTATGCTCTTGGTGGTGAGCACAAAATAGAATTCTTTTTTTTGAAAAGTACACTGTCATAGATATTTCAACATATCCTGTTTTCCTTGAATCCACATAGAAAACAATGAACTAATATTTTGTTCTATGGTTTTAAAATAAGAGATGTTCCCAAACTATTAATAAATACACATTATTTTAAAATTTGCACTTTGCACAATATACTCCACCATTAGCATGTCCAGTTCTAATTCTGGAAAACTTCAAGTCTTAGAGTGACTTTTTGTGCAGCCAGGGTTCCCAGTACCTCCTGTTTTACTTTCAGTCTGCATTCTACAACTTAGCCTGGTGGGTGTTTTAAAAATTGATCACGTCATTTATAACTTAATGCCTTTCATTGCTTTCCATTGTTTCTAGACCAGTGTTCCAAATCCTTAAGATGACCTGCCTAATATGGTCCCTACTCCTTCCTCAGCCCATACACAGGCCTTTCTTTCCTCAACTCTCTTAAGTTTCACCCTCTCTGGCTTCGTCTCTCAGGTTCTGAATAGTCACAGGGCCTGGAAGGGGTGTTCTTTGCTGAGTGATTCCTTCCACGACCCGCGTGGAGTAGGGTTCGGTATCTGAAAGAAGAGCCGCACAACAAATGAAAGAAAGAGACACGAGATAATTTTGCAATACCGGGGGACCAGGCAGGCAAGTCCGGAAAGACTTTCTCCCCGTGCTCAGGTCTCACCAAGCTTTTATTCATCTGGAGTAGCCCTTAGGGTAAGGAGGTTTTAATGACACACATCAGCAGACAATTTTCAGGAATAGGCAGAGTATCTGATTAGCTCATCAACAGATCTCCAGGAGTATCTGATCAACAATAATCAACAAAGATCTACATAAGTGAACTAAGGTGGAGATGCTTCAACTATTATTACTTAAATTAATTGGGTAGTTCACAGTTCTGACCTTTACTAGAACTTCAAAGGTTACTAGCCTTTTTTGGGGGGTCTCTGTCTAAACTCAGCTAGTAAAGACAATGAATGGACTCCGGCATTCTTTTTATCAGCTAATTGTGACTTAATTCTTCAGGTTTCAGTACTTCCTGAGAGAGCCTTCTCCCCACATCAGGTAGGTAGACCTTTTAATTTTTTTTAATGCAGTTTGTCCACCACTTACTTGCTTAATGTAAATTAATGGATTATTACATAACAAGTTAAATAACTATTTGTTTCACGTCTGTCTTTCCACATGGTCTATACAACCATTGAGGTCAGAAATGTTATCTTTCTTTTTCGTTGCTCTGTTCTCAATTGCTTAGCAAAGGGCTTGGCACATAGCACACAGCTCAAAAAATAACTTGAATGAGTTGAGTGAGATGAAAACTAAATCAAGATAGAGTCTTTTCACCTATACTATCGTTTATGACCCTTGAAAGCCCCCTTCATAACCTGCGCATCTCTGTGCTCTGCCAGTTTTGGCCAACACCCCAAGGGCTTTAACTCCCATGTGCAGTGGACCCACTTCATTACTGTGCACAGATTACTTAGTCATTTGTTCACTTCATTTTCCCCCAAAGAAGTAGGCAATCTGTCAACTTTTCCGATGATAGTGATTCACTTTTATTATTACTTTTTCCAACTAATTTAATAGACCCAAAAGCTTAAAAGAAGAATTGGGATCTGGAAATATCCAGGCAAGCAGAAATGAGAATTCAGGATAGAAAAGAAACAGTGAGCATTTTGGACTAAGGCTCTCAGATGCTCGACTAGTATGGGTGCTCCAGGACGTAGTTGGCAATGTGCTTGATCGCCAGCATTGTCTCTTCGCAGGTTGGCCGAATCTTGGATTCAGGAAGGGCAAAGCCGTATCTGCCTTTATCCCGCAGTTCAAAGGTGAAGGAATATTTGATTCCTTGGTCATAAGCCCAGTCGTCAGAGCCTCCAGCAGCAGGATCTGAAATGTGCAAACAGCAGAAAACAAATCTTTACATCTAGGAAGGAAATTTTTAAACATGCCAGCTTTCTTTTATAATTAAAAATGTTTCACTGCAAAATAATATAGGCTGCTTGCCTAGTAAACTGGATCATAAAAATATAAAGGCTATTTTAAAAATTTAGACCATTGTTGCCACTAAGCCTCCTTTGTGGGAATGATGTGTTTACTACCCTAGGAAGTATGTAATTGTAACGTATAAACTACTCAGTGTGCTTGTATGCTGTGGTAAACTATGCCATATAGTATGGAATTTGTTTACAAAATATATATAATTTCTTGGAAAAGAATATGTATCTTCCAGGAAAATAAGAAAAGCTTCATGGTGACCGGTAAGAGGAGAGGACTCTCAGCCCTGGGGCCACTGTGCTGAGGGATAGAACTGGAGCAGCCAGAGGGCAGGGCTATGCCTTCATTCTTGTTTCCTCAGGGCCTGGCCTATGTCTTGGCATGGATTAAGCAGTCATCCAGTCATTCATTCAATAACAGTTATGGTGTCACTGCCACATGGATTATGAATTCATTTATTGATTCACTTGTTCTTTCGTTAGTTCGTTCATTCATTCATTCACTCATTCATTCACTTATTTATTTAATTCAGTCAACGATGTACAGCCCCCACTGAGCAGCAAGCCATAGGCTCAACTCTGGTGAGCCTCCCAGACCTTACAGTAGAATCACAAACCTCACTGGACTAGGCTGAATAAAATATACAAGAAGTTCTCAGTATATGAATAGGTGGGTTATTTCTGCTAGAACCCCTTAAGATAATAGTATATGTTGTCTGACTCAAAGCCATTTCAAAAAGGACAAGAATACAGAGAACTGTATTCTACATAAAGCTTTTTTTCTTTAAAAAATTTTTTAAAGCCTTAGGATTGGAGCATCTCCCACTGCACGGGGGGGCCCCTTGATGATAGGACCTAGTCTTTTTCCTTGTATTTCCAGTCCTTTCGGACCTGGGGCAAAAGAAATTAGCAAAGGCAGAGAAAAATATTGGTAGATTTTGAAAACAGAGCCTGAAGAATGTGCCTTCCTAGTGACTCCAAGGCTCTGGGGTCCAGCCCCCACCTCATTCTCCTGCTGCATGCATGTCTCTTGTCACTCGTTTGCACACCCGAGTGCCTGGCTTGAGCCTGAAGTAGGCCTCCCTCCTATGCTTTCCTCCAGCAACTGTTCTGTACCATCACCTGGGCAGTCACCCTTGACACAAGGCTGGACTGGTTACTCCTTGGGGTGCTCTCTTTGTGCTCCCTCTGGTCAGCTCTTAGCTCACCCCTGTCCACAGTTCTTCCTTCCCTGCTGTGGGTACTTTGAAGACTGACTGGTCCCTTCCTTCCCTTCTTCTCTTTCCTACTCTCCACCCTTCCTTTCTTCTCCAGCACCCAGTAAGGTCTGGCACATGGTAGATGCTCAATAGGTGTTTATAGAGAGTGAATGTTTATGTGTGTTGAAAGCAATATACTTTTTTCTCTTTTTCTGAACAGAAATTGATGACATATTTTATAAAAAATTCACCCTGAGGCAAAACCACATGGTTTAAATGATCAGAAAGAAAAGGCTCTGGGAGCCATTATTGCTTTCTTAGGCACAGGCTCTCCCTGGACAGTTCAGAAGCTGATACTCACAGATCGTGGTGGCTCCTGGGCCATAAGTGTACTTGGTGCCGTGCAGCGTGGCCAGCTCCTTCACAGTGGCTTTAGCCAGGGCATTCTGCAAAAGAACCAGGAGCGAGGGAATAAGAAACCAGCGTACACACTGACAGACCAAAACAAACACCCACACATTGTTTTGAGAAGAGTCACAGTTCCATTAACATTTTATACTCCTTTAGCACCCATTCCAGTTTTCCAGCAAACTTGGTCATGAGACCCCAATGACTGCCTTGACAGGATGTCTTTCCCCAATGCCCCAAAAAGTCACTCAGTTTCCCTCTGTCCTACAGAGTGGTCATGCTCTGTCACACCATTTGCTGGCCTTTAAGTCCTCTGTGACTTTTTCTGTCTTTAACTCAGTGTCCCCGGGGTCTTGTCCAGGGTTTGTCACTTAGAGGTTGTTCAGTAACTATTTGTTGGAACTCTGAGGATGGTCAGCACTCTTCTTACCCAATTATTTGGAATTAGGCCCTTTATTTATTTTAAATCACTGATACAATAAAGCATGAGTTCTAGGAATAAGTTCTGTTTTAGAAAAATCTTTTGCTTAATTTTTTTTTCTGGAATTCTTATTTAGGCTTGTTTAAAAAAATTTTTAAAACCTTACTTCAGGCAGCTTATAGAGACCTGTAACTGATTCTATAAATCACCCAATTATAGAATTAAAGGCCTAGTGCCCAATTTATCTAATTTCCAAATCAGAGAGACAGGAAGTGGAGTCTATTCCAACTCCTCCATTTATTTGCTCAGTCATTTAAGATATGAATGGGGATCAGAAAGGGACCAGGAAAAGCTTTTGGCCTAGAGACAAACATTCACAAAAGACCTCAACTTTAGACTTTTGACATTGTTTCCAAATGAGGTTATAAATCAAGTTTTAGACACAGATGCGTCTCATTTGACTCTAAACTTATGCCCCATGATTGAACCATATTACCTTTTGGATGCTATGAATTAAAGAAAAACAAACTCTTATAGTTACTTGTGAATACACAGTTATATGCCATTGTGTTTTTTTAATTAAAATTATAATTTGCTAGTGTAAACATTAAAATATACTACAATTTTATGATCCTGTTTTGACAATTCTTTAAAATAATAATAGTTAAGCATTTATGAGTTTTTATCGAATGCTAGGCGCTTTGCAGGAAACTTCACGACAACCTGGTGAAGCAGGAACTATTATCCCATTTACAACTGAGGAAACTGAGGCACGGACATCTTAAGAATTATGCTCAGGGTCCACAGGTGATTAAGCCCAGAGCGGAGATTGGAGCCCAAGCAGTCTGGTTCTAGAGCTAATGTGTTCAAACTCCAAAATTGCTGTCTCAGTTTTAAAATACTCCACACATAGAGAGGGCTCCTTGTATTTCCTGGAGAAGGAAAAAGAAGGAGAGGACAGGCATGGGAATGATGGCAGAAAGGATGGTCCAGGGTTACCTGTGTGGCTGCTGAAACATCCGTGCAGCACCTGCTGGAGCAGAGGCAGATGAGTAGTCCAGACCCTGCCAGGCCTGGGCCTGTCTTCCTTGCAGTGTCCCAGTCCTGGCCCTTTGCTATGCTCCAGCTCCCTTCACTTTCTCCCTTTTGTTCCAAGCTCCATCCCCAACTTTTTGCCCCAAGATTCCTGCATGTGGGGGTCCTGAGTCCTTTCCCCTGGCGTCTCTCTGGCTGAACTGCTCCCCACCCTCAGCTCCTGTCACTGGCCTTGGGCTCCTCAGTGGAATCCAAGCTGTTGTGCCACAGTTAGCTGTGGGAACCTGGGGCCCAGGGTTTCTGTTACCTCAAGTTCCCGGGAGTGGAGGGAGAGAAGCCTGCCGCAGGAGGCAGGTGGCACAGGAAGCCCTGTCTGCACTCTCAGGGACTTGTAGGAGGGAGTGTAGGAGGGGCATCTGCACCCTAGGCTGTGTCATGAGCAGCTACTCATGCAGCATTAGCTGACATTACTTCTGTGTGCATGTGCAGTGACATGGAGACAGTGTCATTCCCCAGAATGCCAGCGAGCCTGGTCCATGCAGACAGGCCTGATCACATCATAGCCATCTGAGTCACACAGTTTTATTATTGACATTATAAAATGTCATTGTGAAGTAAAAATTAGGTCCTGTCTAAGGATTAGTTTGACAAATTTATCTTATCTCTGGAGCTTGAAAGAGAAAGGAGGCAATAAGGTTTTTATGGCTATTACACACAAACAAACAAAAGTCAAATGCACAGAAAATAACTCCAAACCAAAAACACAAACCACCTGGCAACATAGCAGGTTATAAAGCCAAGATAAAGTCATGACAGGACTGTGGGAGGTGGGGCAGGAGCATCAGAAACTACTCATGTGAATGACTGAGGGTCAATGCTGCGTTCAGTGCCAGGACAGAGATGCTTAGGCATTGGTAGTTCCAAGAATGTGGGACAGTTCTGGCTTGGAAGAGTTTTAGATTGAGAAATTAGAGAACATTTATTCTATTTCAAAATGCAGAACATTTGAATTCAAGAATCAAAAATTAGGAAATATTAACTTAAGTGTATTCTTTTTTTTTTTTTTTTTTAGAAATAGCATCACCCTCTCAAAAGACCTATTGCCCTCCTGCCCCTGCACTCAGTTCCCCAGGGAGAAGGGCTCTGTTTCCAGCTCCTCCCTGCACTATAGAGGCCCTAGCATCCACTAATTCACTGCCTATTTAAATGAATCACTTGGAAAACAAGGCCTGCTTAGGCTTTCTGGAGAATACAGGTTTGAAAATCTGACTGTTTACTATAAGAGAATAAGCCACAATTCACTCTAGTTGTGAAACTGGCTATTATTTCACACTTTGGCATCATTATCATGACTTGTACAAATGCTTGGAAAACTGTGAGGTTGGTGATGAAATCAGAATAATTCTATTTACAAAGTAGCAACTTCCCTTAGTTCTTTTTCTATTAAAACCAGTTTAATAGAGTCTGATGTAAAACTGCTGAGGGCACGTCCTATAAAACTTCAAGGATTCCAGCTCCCAAAGAGTTAATGCTTCATTAACCAAGTGGTACATTAGAAAATTTAAAAATAAGTATAAAATTTAAATCATGATTTTTTGGTCTGGTTGACTGAATTGATGCAATCAGCTTTTTGGAATTAACATATTATTCTCAGACTTTTGGACACTAAGTTGAGAATTTCCTTTTTTCCTAAACTGCTAAACTGATATATACTTTCTCCTACTGCCTAGCCTCATTACTGATGCGATCTGTCTAGTTCCTGTTCAATCTTATTCTGACCCACACTGGAATCAGGTCTTCTTACCACCTATTGCCCAATAGAATCGGAATAGTCTACAGACATTGCATCACGCTCCGGATAGATTTCAAACCATCTTTTAGAGATGTGAAACATGGCGAGGTACTCATTCTTTTGATAGGTAAACAATACGTTTTTTACTGTTCTACAATTTCTCTAACTTGCCATTACCCAAAGACATCTCTAGTTATTTTTTTGTAAGGCAGAATCTCTGATTCTAAAAACCTTTTATTTCTTCCCTAGTTACCTTTTTAAGGCTTTTCATCTGTTCTATTTTTCTTTCCATAAGCCTTGAATTACTACTTTCATTTAGTAGGAATATGACTCTAAAAAGTTCCGGTGATCTAAGGTACAACAACATGACTATAGTTAGCGATACTGTATTGAACACTTGAAGGTTGCTATGAGAGGAAAGCTTTAATGTTCTGTCCATAACAATAACTGCAACATAGTTCTGAGGTAAAGGATGTGTTGACTAATGTGGTAAATGTTTCACAATATGTACATGTATCAAATCATCATATTGTACACCTTACACTTACACAGTGTTATATGTTGGTTATGTCTCAATAAAGCTGGGAACCCCCCCCCCCAGATATGACTCTTTAGGGTTAGTTCCAAATGTGAAAAGTTATGAAGACTAGAGAAGATTTAAGACAAGAAGATCATTGTCATCATCTACTGAACTCTTGTGTGTTGGTTGACCTTCAAGTCTCTCAATATATTTATTGGTATAACAATATTTGAATTATCCAACAAAACCTAAGGGGCCTACTCATGATCTGTTACTTCTTTTGACTTAATTAACTTATCAATTTATCCATAATTATTGTTAGAGTCACACAAAAGTTCAGTTTGCCTTTTCTGAAACAGTTGCTGTGCCTTTGATACTGAAGCACTATCTAAGATTGATGTTACCTTAAAACTGCAGTTATTTTGCTCTGTCACTCTGCACATTGCAGGAACATTTAGTTTGGGCCTCAGCATTGGCTGGCCTAGTCTGCAGTTGCTCTCTCATCTGGACATCTACGGCATCATCACATCTGTCAGTGGCTCTCACTTTCCTCCTTTCTGGGTTTAAGAGTTTGGGCTAGTGAGTCCCTCCCTTTTCTCTCAGGTTGCATCACTGACTGTGCCTCCCGCTGTCCCTTACTAGCTAGGTTCCCTGAACTTATCCCTGCGTGCCCTTCCCTGCCTCTCCTTACCTCCTTGACCTTGGGTATCCTTCTTCCTTTGTTGGACTCTCCTTCCCCTCCTTATTCACATGGTTCACATGCTATTGTTCTTCAAGTTTCAATTTTAGTGTCATCTTCAAAGTTGCCAAAACTCTCTTAGGAAGCACTGAGCCCCCCTCTCTTGTGAGGGCTCATCCTCTATTAGAGTTCCTATCACTCTGTGGATGAAAGGGGCCACATGCTAACCTGATGAGCTCAGAGAGGGCCTGCATGACAATCTTGCAAACTCAAAGATCTAAAGTAACTACAAAGGATGGTCTGAAATTAAACTTTATCTAAAAGCAGTTATGGTGGATAGTCACATCTTAGGCTGGTATCTTCACTGACAAAGTCGACCTTTACCTTAACTAAGCCTATCTGTCTTTTTGCATCTATGATAACATATCCTTGAAATGTCTGGGTAACTTGTAACTTCCCTTTTTCCGGACCCCTTGGGGCACAACCTAATGTGCCTGGGCACCAGGACAGATACACAAATTCATTCATTGTTATTGTTATCATGTTAATTGTTGACTGTTAACTATCCTGCACCCACCTAAGTATGTGTCTATCATTTTGCTTTTCATACAATCCCAGAGGTTTCTCCGCTTTGCTTTCTCCCGCCTCTCTAGTCTATCACCAATGGATTTCATGTAACCCACCTACGTCCCCCTCCTTTGATTGCAATGTATAAAAATAGATGAAAAACCGCCATTCTGTGGAGCATTAGCCAAATCCATTGAGATACTGCTTCCCGGCAATTGTCGACAGTTTGGCTCAAATAAACTCACAAAAATTCTTTACAGGTTTGAATGTTTTTACATTAACAACTCTGCTGTAGTAACTTCTTTTTGGTATTCAATCTCCTTGTGAGGAGGGATTCTTGGCTTTTCATTTTGTATCTTCAGTAGGTTGCATAGCACCTACCACATGGTTGGTTGATTGAGTCTAATTCTGGGACTTTGGGGCATTACAGATGAGCCTGATTTGGAAGGGGGTTAGAGTGCTGAGCTCCGCAAAAAGGCTGAACTGTGACTTGCCTGAGTGGAGATTGGGATGCTTGTGGGGAGGGTGTCAGGCAGTACCAGGTACTGATGGCATTGACCTCTGCTATGGACTTTATTTATTTTTATTAATTTTTAAAAATGAAGTCTGTGGACCCTAGCCCCTCAATACCAAGAGACAAAAAAGTTGGAACTGACATTAGTCAACCAAAATATCATCTTTTAAATTCCAGTGATCATAACAAAAATCTTTGGAATCAGTGTGGGTCTTTTCTTTTAAAGAGTTCAAATACTTTCACAAATGTTAGTCATTTATCTTCCCAACATTATCTGTCCACATTTCATCGACATGGAATTTTCTAGCAGAATAGAATGCCATGGGGGTCAGTGTGCTTGGTGGGGATGTTTCAACTAAGCTAGTAGTGACTGACCCCTTCCAGGAGTGGGAGTGTGGGGGGGTTCCCTGCATTTGCTAAAATGTTAGAGTGGTAACTCCTTTTCCTGTCTGGCTCTGTATAAAGGGATGAGGAAAGCTAATGAAAGACCCACAGAAGCAATAGCTCATCAGAGTGTGATCTACATCTTGAAAAACTCCAATAAATGACACTTTCTATACAATCTGTTCTTTGAGGGACATGTTACATCTTTGCTCAATAGTTTCAAAATGAGAGCTAACATTTACATAAACCTTAGACTCTACAAAGAACTCTTGCTAAGAGGTAGGTATTTTTATCCCCATTTTTCAGATAAAAGAACTGAAACTCAGAGAGGATAAAAGAACTTGACCGAGGGCATGCATTCCTGGTAAGTGGCTGACTTGAGCTAGGCTCTTGTGGCTTCAAATCTGTGCTCTTTTTCACTTCTCCCTGTGGCTTTAGAATACTTTAAAAGAAGTGTTGCTGGAGCTGGTTTTACCAATTGTAAAGAACAGAAGAAAGCTAAATATAAACCAGTCTCAGAGAGAACTTTGCTTTCAGTCAAGGCCAAACATGGCCAGCCTTTATTAATCCTTAGATGAGTTTCCTACCACATCTTATGCATGTTCTCTTTTGTCACCTGTTTTCTTAGAAAGAGGCCTTGGTCATACAGCAAAAGACAGTGACAGTCCTGAGTGTCACATCTAACTCAAAGCCCAAGAGACAAAAGACCAATTAGTATAATGGTTCCCCAGGCTCTGAGCTCCAGGGTGAGATGAATAGAGTGAGGGTGTTTCTTCCCACTGACCTGTGTCCCCAGGTGACATGTGATCAGGGACCCCTGACTTAGGACTGTGCTTGTGGTCCTCATTGCAGCCTCCATGCACGCAGCCAGTGTCACGAAGGGAAGCTGCCTTCTAATCTTCCTCTGGTCCTTTATTCTGGTACTAGAAAACAGAGGCCCCAAACTGACAAGGGCTTTAAACTAATTCAAAGGACATTTTCTTCAGAGCCTTGCTTCTCACTTGAATTTTACCATCCCTCTGGGGGAAGACATGTGATAATGGAAGCATCAAAATGATCTTTAACGGCAGTTTCCTTCCTTCTGTCCCGTGATAATGGTGAACTCACACCAAGGGACCAATGAGGAATTTAACTTTTGTAATTTTGGTGCAAAAAGAGAAGCCAGTGCTGAGGAGAAGGCCTTTGGGATTTTAAAAAACAAATGTGTTTCTGGGAAAAACAAAGAGGGTAAACAAGCATAGGCTCTGGTTGCAAAGCCCTGAGATTCAAAAAAGGCAAGGAGTTAGGGATAGCTTGACTTAGGAGAGAGGACCTGTCTATCTCAGCAGAGTCCACGGGGAGTGTGGGAATGTTTTCACTGATGTAAACCAAATTTTTTCTTTGGCTGATCTACAGACATATTTTTAAGCTCTTTAAAATTCAAGGAAAATGTGAAGCATGAGTCAGCTGAAGTTTCAAAGTCCAGAAATTTTTTTTGTGTGTGTGTGTGTGGAAGTGGTGCTTCTTTTAAATAAATATTAAGAAACAAATGCTACAGAATGAGGATGTACATGTACTTCAGATTTGCAGAACACTGTAAACTACGCATGAGAAGGGTGGGAGATGCTATGAAAGCCAGGAACCTTTGGCTAGAAATGTGACTCCATTCTTATCTCTGTTTAAAGCAGGGTTTCTCAACCTCAGCACTCTGGACGCCTGGGCTGGATAACTCTTTGCCTTGAGGTTGTCCTGTGCATTGTGGGATGTTTACCAGCACCCCTGGCCTCTACCCACTCTATGCCAAGCACTCCCACAGTTATGACAACCTAAATTACCTCCCCCCCCCCCCCCCCCCCGTCAACATTACCAAATGTCCCTTCAGGACAGGGAAGGGAGCAAAACTAGTTTACAAGGAAAGTCAAATAAAGGACATGATTATGGCAAAGAGTATATTTTATAGAAAAAAATTAAAAAGGAAGATAACTGGTTTTAAAGGTGCTCTGAATCCTTATTTTCCTGTTGACAATGGTATGTGTCTCTTAACTATCACTGCTAAAATATCACATTGCTAACAGGGTTGCCAGATTTAGCAAAAAATATGGGATACCTGGATTTTGGGGTATCCAAAATATAAAATTCAGGTAAACAAGTAATTTTCAGTATAAGTCTGTCATATGCAATATTTGGAACATACTTAAATACTAAAAATGATCTGTTGTTTTCCTGAAACTCAGGTGTCACGGCGTCCTGTACTTGACCAGGCAATCTTATGTCTCAGGTGCCAACTCCAGGGCCTGGCTCCCACACAGCAGTTATCTGACATTTAAGAGCCCCTGAAGCCTGTTTGCCTCCTACCCACTCTTCTCTGGCAGGAACACACAGCACAGGAGAGCCTCCTCTCTCCCATCACCCCCACTGCCCATTGCACTGTGGTGCATTCGCTGGCTCTTCTCTCTGCCTCAAGTGCTCCTTTCCTCTGCCACCCCAATTCTGCCCTTCCTTCAAGGCTGTTTCCTGTCTGTAACCTGCATTGAATAACTTTATCACACATTGCTATTTCCCCGCCCTGAATGCCTACTATTGTGCCTGGTTGGAAACTGCCATTCTGTCCTCTTCACCATGTCAGTAAGATCTTACACTCTCTATCGCAGGAGCCATGCTCTATGCTGAGCACTCAATAGGGGCTCAATAAAATTTCTGGTCATTGCCTGATAAGCCATGTACTGACTGGGAATTTTAATAAGCCAAGCAGTCACTGAAAATGTATAGTGGTAAGTTAGCAACTAGTTTTTCTAATCAAAGAAATTCTGCAGTTGTTATTTGAAAATTTTTTGTCTTCTAACTGAGATTGCAAATTCTGTGAAAATTCCTGAAGCAGATGTTTTGTGCCTCAAGTCCTGTCTGCCTTAGCTGCTGGTAGCCTGCCTAACAGTGGGGCTATGGCCTCATTGCTCTTGTTACTAGGCAGAGATGTGGTGACAACTGTGATTGGGTATGCTCATGACCCTGCAGCTGTCCACCTCCTAATCACAATATTTATTTCCTTTGATTTTTATGTTTATCTCTAATCAGAGCCTTGCGCTGTGCTCACATGCTTGGATGGAACACTGGATTTCTATCTCGGTGGCTCATTAACTGAAACTTTAATTAAGAAGTAGTGAGGTGCCACAAGACTGGAAGGTATTAGACTTTAGAAAAATATTTCTATCTTTTTGTTTAAGTTTAATAATTTTTCAGTAAGGCTGTCATTTTTCTCCAGTTTAATCATAAAAACTGGGCTCTGAGAAGTGAGGCATCTCAGCTGACCAGTGTAAATCCTTAGCAAAGTTAGGGGCAGAGGCATGAAAGACTATTTAATGAATAATAGCTAGAAGGGGTACCAACCTAGAACATGGCCACACCAATGCGTGTGTGTGTGTGTGTGTGTGTGTGTGTGTGTGTGTTTGGAAATTAGGGCAGCCTAAGAAGTTCTTTAGGATCTAATAGTTCCAGGCCCTAGGCTGCCTCTACTACTGCTATTGACTTTGCCAAGCCTTTATTGTCTCAGCTGGAAAATAAGAAGATCAGAGATATTCCAAGATTTCCAGCTGTAGAATTCTGTGCTTCTAATGCAGAAATGTGGTGTGAGATGCCTGCCCCTTCGTGTACTTTTGTGGAGTGCACATCAGCTTTCCATTTGCTCAAGATACTTAGTTGACCTGTTATGATGCTGGGTTCCTACTTTTGAACTTAGAAGTGGTGTAATAATAATTACTATTATTAACAGTGCCATGTAGGCCTCTTTGGGAGGAAGGTGTACCAAAGATTGGGAGCTTCTCCATACTCAATAAATGCAAAGATATGAATAAGTTTGGGAGCCTTTTCAATCATGTCTGCCAGTTTTTATTTTCTGTGACAATAAAGAGGTCATACAATTCACTATTTCATTATCTTTTAGAATTTTGAAAATGTAAGTATATTCTTTATCTGGGCCTTAAACCTTCCTTTGAAGATAGTGATAGCTTTATAGCGAAGAAGTCAACACCAAGGAACAGTTTATTAAACCATTGGAAACTTACAGTGCACTTCCTATGAAAGTGATTTGCAAACTGGGAAGCAATGCATGTAAGATACTTTTATGATTCCTCACACTTTTTTTTACTGATCTGCTGAAGATATGTTTTTGTAGCCTTCCATGTCATCCATGCTGTCACTTATGTTTTTCTACCTCATTGGTCTTTTGCATTCCTATCTCTGCCTTTCTTCACTCTGAAAGTTGTCTCATGATATGGGCAACTGTCAGGCAATCTGCACCTAAGATCTTTCAGAAATGAAGCCACATAAATTTTCATCATGACTCAGACATCAAAGAATTGCTAGATTTGGGCTAAGAATGCTAATATAAGTAGAGAATAATTTCCTTCATCCTGGAGTCTTATTCTCTTTGAATATTTTTTCCCAACAAGTATAATCTTATAAACTTTATAAGTATATAGAGAAATTAGAATTACACACACTCATGCCAAATTTTGTGTAAGACAAAATCTGCTTTGCATTACTTTAAGAAATTTCTGACTTATCTATAATGTGGTATGCCCATAATTTATCTCATTAATTTTTCCTATGTTTTATTTCCTACTGTGGTCACATTTTCCTAACTGAGAATTAATTTGGAGGCACTACAGTTGGATGGAACATTCATCTTTCTAGATCAAGACTTACTTTTTCCTTGATATCGATACTACAAATAAAAACCACAGAAAAGCTAATGTTTTTCTTTTTGAGAGACTCAAATTGTCTTTCAGGTACAAATATATTTATAATAACTCTATAGTTATGAGCTGTCCTAGCAAAATGTGCCTAGGAAGTAGGTAAGTTGAATTTATACAAAATAAGAAAAAAGTTGAAAGTATCTTTATTTATTCAAAAGACTTAAAGTTGCTTTGGAATGCCAACCAAAATCCAGATCCCAAAAGAATCAGATGATCAAATAACATCCACCTCAGATTTCACTAGTGGCATTTAAAAAATTTCTTTTAAGATATGAGGCAAAAGTTTAATTATAGAAAACAATTATAAGAAAAAAAGTAACTTTTAAATGAATGAGTGTGATATAAGTAAAATTGTATTTTTGCATTTTAGTTACCTATCTGATTATGCTCTGAAAAATATAAGAAGTCACATGTACTTTTCCTTGAATTTATTAGTTTTGTGAATGTAAAAATAAACATCCAACATAAGATTATTTTGTGGTTTGTGCTTTTTTTGAGAATAGACTGTGAATATTTTAGTTTGTTATAATTCTGTTCATTACACTCCTTTGCTAATTAGAATTTAAAAACAATTTTGGAGGGCAGGATTTCTAATATCTTTTTGTACATTACCTCTCTTTCCTTGATTTTAAATGAAGGAGTGATTGTTAGAGAGGAGCATTAGTGGCTCGCGTTCTAGGGATCGGCTTCACACTGCTGGGGGCATGCATGAACTGGCCCACCAAACCCACTAACTCGAGCCTTGAGTCTGTTTCTGGGTGAGACTACCATAGGAAGGAGCAAAAATTATTCAGGAGATTCTATAAGTAGAACTTTATTTTTTTTTAAAAAAAGGATAATCTGTAGCAGTGGTTCTCAACCTTCTGGCCCTTTAAATACAGTTCCTCATGTTGTGACCCAACCATAAAATTATTTTCGTTGCTACTTCATAACTGTAATGTTGCTACTGTTATGAATTGTAATGTAAATATCTGATATGCAGGATGGTCTTAGGCGACCCCTGTGAAAGGGTCCTTCGACCGCCAAAGGGGTCGCGACCCACAGGTTGAGAACTGCTGCTAGACTTTTAGAGTAGCCCAGATAGTATGTTATTACTATATGGAGTGACAAAGTTTTCATCCAAAAGGGTTTACATTTATTCTCAAAATAAGAAAAAGCATTGAAACTTTGTGAAGCAGTTCAATTCAAAAGAATACTTTGTTTTAGTCTTTTAGAATTTATGTTTAAAACTAGTTGCTATTAAGCAAACTGGATATCCTGGTTACTGTTACACTTAATATGGTTTATAATTTTAGTTTTACTATTTTACTTACCAACTTATTAATGCTTAGTTATTATGGCTTTGTCTTTTTTATTTTGATGTGGTACAATTTAAACATATTCACACTAATTAAGCAAACAATACATGCCACCACCTCTCCACTGGTGACCAGAAATCTAGGACTGAAGTGAAGAGCTGACCACACCCATCTCTGGGACAGAGGGCCTTTAGCACCCACTGGGAACACTGAGTATAATTGGAACAGTGAAATATTTAATGGTTCCAACTAATGATGTTTTCTTTGTTTTTTTTTGGCAACAGACAGGGAAAATGGAAAGCTTTTTGAGAAATAGCATTTTTTAAAAAAGAACAACCTTGTCAGCTATTAGCTATCCTGTTTTTTTTTTTTCTAAGAGTCTGAATTATTTTTCTGTTTTGCTCTTCACAAAACATTTACAGCATTACATGTTTTATTTGGTCTTAGAAAGACTGAATCTGAAAGTACAAAGCAATATTTTTCACTTGTTAAAGTTACCGGGTCTTCAAATTTATGTATGTAGGTAAGCCAAATATCTATGTCATTGTCTAAGTAAAATACTTTTTTTGGGGGGGGGGCATAACTCAAATGCTTTATTTTTAAATTTTTTTTCAAATGCTTTAAATCTTTTCTTTTAGATCACTGGTCCCAACTTCTGGCAGCCAGATGTTTCACAAATTTAAAAAAATATATTGTTTGAAGAATTCAAACCTCCTTATTTAAAAATAATATGTATTGATGTGTGATATTTGTTAATTATGTAATTTAGCTTTTCATGTAGTTATATCTTGATTCTCCAACAAGATTGCTAGTTTTTTTTTTTGAGTCAGGGATATTAATTATTTCCTATATCAAATAAGGACCCATTCACATCATTTTTTTCATTGACTGATTTACTTTTGTGTCTCACCTCATCAAACAGTGAAATAAGCAATTTTAGGAACTCATCACAATCCAATGTCAACCAAATGTACCACATTCCTAATGACATCTGCAACACTCAGCCTATGTGAAATCCAGCTCAAGGCAACTTGACAAAATTGACTTTCTGATTAAGATTATACATGACATGAGGGAACTTTCTGGATTATCCCAGATGCCTCTGAAATTGTCATGAGAGTGAACACTGTGGTGAAGCAGGAGGAGGTGGAACTATTGTCATCTTGAAGATGAGTGAATAAACCACATGTTGGGACCATTCCCTGAATCAAAACCATATTTCTTTTAGATAATTTATTTAGCCACTTCTAGATTCTCTGTAAATTTGTTGTAAGTCTTTTGCTTCTATTACCAAAAATTATTAATGGAACTTCTAGAAATTGTTCTTATATTTTTTTCCAATAATAGAATTTTAAAAATTTAACAGTGAAATACCATATCTACTGTCAAGACTACTTACCAACTCAACATTGTTTTCCGTGAGTTTGTAATCATAGGAGTAAGGGTAAAGCATCATCTGGGAGTAGGAGTGGATTGTCAGATATGCTTTGATGGAAGACAGGTTGTTGCGGATGAAATTAGCCAGGGCCTTGGTCTCTTTTTCAGACTCTGCAGCAGGCCCACAGTAAGTTTCATCACAGGGGTTTTGAGATGCTCCAAGTTCTAGAAAACATATATTGTTAATGGTAAAGATCATCTACTAAAGTTCTCACAGGGCATATTTCAAACTTTCAAATCAGAGAGTTAAAGATAAGTGGTTTCCATAGGAGTACAAATAATCATCATCATGTATGTACACATTATAAACTATGTACACATTTAGTCACAAGATTAGGGTAGTGTGTTTTTAAGCTGACAGCATGTGAAACCAGCAATGTTTCCCTGTGTAGTATTATACAGTCAGTGAGATCAATATAGTGTATGAAAATTAAAAAGTATGGAGCAAACTAATATCTATGAGAAATTTTCATATTATTGTAATCATTTACTGAGAATTGAATCACAAAATTATAATTCTATCACAATTTTGTTTAAATAGCTATTTAATGGTGGTCTCCTCTCAATTATACATTCCATAAGTAGTAGGATTATGTCGGGTTTGTTCAGTCTTATGTTCCAGCATCTAGCACAGCTGGGAACACAATAGAGCACATAACACATTTTTATGGACTGAATAAACTCTATTTTCTATGCTTTCAGAAATTAGAACTCTAAACTATAAAATTTTATATTTTTTCTTGTTTTAGATACTATTATGTTTCCTATTTTATTTTTCCGCCTATGTTTCTCAACAGATACATGCAAATGGTCAGCCAGATACTTACTGCACCAACCAGCATCAAAATTTCTGTTGGGGTCTGTACCAATGCATTTAGTTCCATCGTAGGTGGAGCGAGTCTTTCTCCACATTCGGTTCTAAAAGTGGATTATATGGTTAGAACAAGTATAATAGAAAGTGGTTGGTTTTAATGTGATCAGTGTCTCTAAATAGTAGTTCATATACCTTGGTCCAGGTGTAGACATAGCCATCAATATTGACCACAGGCAAGACATAGAAGTCTAACTTTTCGAGAAATTCTGTCATGTGGATCTCACGTCCATAGGTGCGAACAGCCTGTGATGAATTACAAAGCAGAATTTCATGAAAAAATGGAATGCTGATGCTGCTAAAATTTACATAGATTAGATGATATTGACTTTGGTTAGATATTAATGTTTAAAAATCAATTAGCAAAATACTGCTGATAGTTTTGTTTAAAACACTTGTTTCTAATTTTTCTCTGTTTCCAGGATACTCTATTTCATCTCTATGTATTCCACATAGTTATTATTTTTATTTTAATTTTTTACTTTAAAGTTTAACAAAGATTTAACAAAACTAAAGACTTTTAAATAAAATACATACTCACTTCCTTTGCAATAATAACTGTGATAACTTTTTTCAAAGCTAGTAAGATATGAGGGTAAGACCCATTCTAGTAAGCAAGGAATGTCTATGGATGGCTATGCCTGTTTCTCACAATATCATCTAGAAATTTATTTAATTTCTATGAAACCTCCTGTAGATGGTCTATCCAGTGTCTATTATAGAAAAAGAATGAGAACCTCTTCCACTATAAATTGAGTTCACACTAATGGACTTTGGGGAGCATCTCACTGAGGCTCCAAGCTGCACAATGATGGAAGTCTTCTTTGTATGATTGTTTCTTAAGAAGGGAACTCTGTTAAGGGACTGGACTAGTTCTCCATGCTAAGAACACTTATCTGTGAATAAGGGCCTCATGCCCATTTATTATGTTCTCGTAGTCACAGTCCCTCAGGCCCGGAATTATTTTAAACTTAAATTTAACTCTCTCCTAAGTTTGCTTGAATAGACTTTATGGCATTTGAGGCTTTTATGAATTAATAGTTTTTATATACTCTTTGTGACTCTATGCATGTATATTCATTACAATAACATGATAAAACATGGGCTTTTGAGGTTAGAGAAGCTATAGAACCATGTTTTTTCAATGGTCTACAATTTGGAGATAATCACAGTAATGATAAAAGTTCTTTCCCCAGAGGACAGATGGGGAAACATTCACTAAAGTTAAATGGTGGCAATTGTATACATAACATGTCTAGAAACCAAAACCATACAAATAGACACAAAAGTGCTTCACAGAAAAGAAATTATATTGTATATAATAATATTTTATATATTTAAAAACAGTTTAATATTTTAAACCTTTAATCTATTTATATAAAACCCTAATATGCAAATCGACTGACCAGCAGAATGACCAGGGGAATGACCAGTTGCTATGATGCACACTGACCACCAGGGGCAGATGCTCAACACAGGAGCTGCCCCTAGCCTGCAGGCCCAGACCTGGCAGTGGTGGTGGGGGGTGGGGCCAGCAAGTGATCACCCCGCCAGTCACCCCACAGATCGGCCCTGATTGCCGGCCAGGCCTAGGGACCCTACCCATGCACGAATTTCGTGCACTAGTCCTCTAGTTTTGTAATAATTTTATAAGAGTTACAAGTACAGAGAGTTCCTATGTACCCTCCACTCAGCTTTTCCTAATGTTACCATTTACATAACTATGTTACAGGCATCAAAGTGATCCACTTTGGTACAAAAGTTTTATTCATATTTCACCAGCTTTTCTACTAATGTCCTTTTTCTGTTCTAGGACGCCCACACTGCATTTGGCTGTCATGTCTCCACAGTCTCCTCTTATCTGAGACACTTCCTCAGTCTATCTTTGTCTTTTGTGATTTGGCACTTCTATTGAAGAGTGCTGTCTAGTTATTTTGCAGGAGGTCCCTCAGTTGGGCTTCTCTGATATTTTTAATAATTAGAGAAAGATTATGCATTTTGGTGAAGAATACCACAAAAACCATGTACCTTTTCAGTGCATAACATTAGAGAGCACATTGTATTGATTTTGTCTCATACTGATGATGTTAACCTTGATCATTGTTAAGGTAGTTCCTGCTAGGCTTCTCCACTGTAAATTTTATAATCTGGTACATATCTTTCAGTAGGTACTTTTAGGATGGCAAATATTTTATTTCTCTTTAAATTTTACCCCCAAATTTTTGTGCATATCCACTGATTTTCCTGAAATTATTATTACTATAGTGTTCTAATGGCAATTTTCTATTTTGCTCATTCTTTGTACATCTGTTAGTTGTAATTCTGTAAGAAAGACTTGTTCCTTCTTTTCTTTTTATTAACTTATTTAATAATCTATTTATATCAATATGGGCTCATGGATATTTAAGAATTTTAGTTTTTAAAGGACTTTCACATATATCTTATAATTAGAATTATAAGGGTTCAAAACAGTACCATTTATGGTAGGGAGCTATATGTACTATTTTCTTTTATTATAAGGCATGCAGTGATTAGTATCCAGAAGGTAAAGATCAAGTTAGTGTTTATCTACAATCATGAACTTTCATCCACTATACTACCTATTAGCCTTTCCACCAAAGGTGGGTGTGAAATTCAAGTAAATACAATTTGCTAACTGTTTTTATTTTAAAACTTGCTTTATGAAGGTCTTTTGGTGAGAGTTGCAACTAACACCCAAAAATAAGAACTTGAAGTTATGATTTTTTCTGTTATTATTCTCTTCTATTATAGCTAGGTTGTAAGGAATTGATTGAAGTAAAATAATACTTTCTACTTCTCTCTTCCCTAAATCATTTTACATACTGACCTCTCTCACAAACCACTGGCAGAATGCTGGGGAAATCCACTCTCTGGCATGGAAACCGCAGTCCATGAAAATAGCAGGCTTATTGGGTCCAGGTTTACCAACCTATTGCAAACAAAAGGAAAACTATTATTCATTAAATTTGGAGCTTACCAGTCACTACCCTTCTGAGCCTTAGATTTAACAGGTGAAACTTGACAGCAGCAAGAAATATATTCCGTGATTAAATTAAAACATCATACTAGCACAGTATGTTCTTGCCACTATAACCCAGTGTTTGAGCTGAAGGCTTATTGAGCCCTATCTGTGGTCTTACATGGTTGTTTATTACTTTTATTAAGCTTGATAAGCACATATTTTCAGAAGGTGCTTAATTACCCTGCTTAATTGTCCTCATGTGAAGCTTATTTTCAGCTGCTATTATTAGGTGACAGGTCCAAGACAACTGGAAGAATAATTAGAAATAATAGTGATTATTGCTAATCTTGTAAGAATTTTTTCTTCTCTTCCACTTATTCCTTGTCTTTTTATATTATTAGAATTATATGACCTAAATGGTTTTAGAAGATGACAGAAACAAATTGTTGATACGCTTTGTAATGTTGTCTGATAGACATGAAGTTTATGAAACTCTTTAGCAAATGGATTTGCAAACATCTGGGGGGAAAGAATTTCATCAAGGTAGATGATCATTTACATTGCTTAGACTTGGAGGAAAGTGGTTAAATTTATAGGACATCCACTTTATTGCATTTTTTCTTTTGAATAAAAGTCAACATAATGATTTAAAAATCCATGTATGATAAAAGAAGCTGGGAAATCTGTTTGATTCCCTGGGGGATATAGGCAGTGAAAGAATTTTAACAATGTTTGGGATGAGTATATCTGGGAATAGATGTTAATATGTTAGAATTCATCGATTTAAAGCCCTCAGATATGGCAAGGTCATGGTTAAAAACAATTACCTTGAGGAGGTACATAGTGCGTCCTTCAAATGTGGTGCCGATTGCACTGCGAGAGATGAGGTCTGGATTCTCACTGGCAACTTGCTGAGTCCAAGCTTCTATCTACCAAATGGAACCATATAGATTAATATGGCATTTTTGGTTCAATCCCCAAAGTAATGTCTTACTAAATGATGTGCAAGTCCTACCGTTTCCCAGTTGTTGTACTTCTCATAACTGTGTCCAGTCGCACGGACCTGGCTGTCAAACTGAGCCTCCAGAATAGATCTCAGGTTGCTTATTAATACCCTGCAATGAACCAAAATGTGTAAACATAAGTACATTTCTCAGTGAGCACAGGCGAAAACCAAGAGCCACTGCATAAATAGACGGTTCAATGTGTTCTCCATGGAGTCACATGTATTCTCTGATAGTTCCTAACATCTTTCACATTGAGCTGATAATCCCAAATGGTTAGCAAATCACTGAGAAGGATACTGTAGAGTGGAGCAAGATTGGCTCTTCCTGAGCCCAAACTTCACATTTTGGGGTGTTTTGGACTCTAAACTTGAAAAATGGTATCTGGGGTATTCTAAGCTAGGGCCTTGGCTGCACACAAAAGTGTGCACTTGAGCCCTATCTGCGGTCTCTCTTCCTCAGGACATTCCTGGTATTAGCACTAAAAGTCCCATGTCCCAGGAGCCTAGTCAGTCCCAGGTAAACTGGGACACGTGGTCACTGGAGGTCTTCATGTTTTTGAGAAAAATACCTTGGGTGGAAATTTAAAAATATTAAGACTAAAGATTTAGTAGACAAAAGAATACTGGGTTTAAAGACCTTGTTTCTGCCTGCCTGTCTTTCGAGTGTTCAAAGAAGTCTAAGAATGATTCTGTAGCAAGGTAATATGAAAATTGGTGATAGAGTCTCTGAGGCTTATTTCTATAAATGATTGTTCAGGTGAAAATTCCTGCTGTCAAAAGCAGGCCTGAGGGTGTGTGTATGTATGACTTCATTTCTCTTTGCTACTTTTGAGTGGAAAGTGTGTTTTGAAGGGACAAAATTTTATGAACATCAATGTCCTTAATCACAGCACTGTGAATGCTATGGACAGAAGCCAGCTTGCAAAACTTCTATTAACCACAGTCAAACCTTGAAATGTTTTTATCTAACACACTGAGAATTGCAGCCCCACATCAAAAGTCTGCCTCTCCTCCGGCTGCCCCAAGGGCACTCTGATGAGGAGCGGCAGCAACATCCTCTGAACTCCCCCTTGTCGCTCCTTCATTTGGTTAACTTGGGCATGAACTTGTGTCTATTTATGGAAAATGCAATAAATTAATACAAAATGATATTGCTTCCTAGCAAAAGGCAAATACTGTCTTAAGGCAGATATTTTTTTAAAGGAAAAGGAGCAGGTTTTAAAATGTATTCTGTGGAAAAAGAATTTTCTGCCATCAGGACTCTGTCAGTGCATTGGTTTCTATGGCTGCCTTAAATTACCACAAACAACATGGATTTATTATTTTACACTTATGTGGGTCAGAAGTCCTACACAGGTCTCTGGGCTAAATCAGGAAGTCAGCAGAGCTCAGTTCCTTCTGGAGGTTGAGGAGAGAATCTGATTCCTTGCCCTTACTGGCTGCAAGAGGCACATTCCTTGGCTCTTTGCTGTGCTCCCCCACTTGGAAACCAACAGCTGAGGCTCAAGTCCTTCTCACATCGCAGCATCTGATCTCCTCTTCTGCCTCACTCTTCCGAATTTAAGGATTCTTGCGATTACAGTGGACCTGTTTGGACAATTCAGTATAATGTACCTACTTTAAGGCCAGCTGCTTAGCAACCCTAATTCCATCTACACCACTAATTCCTCTTTGTCAGTTAACATAATATGTTCAAATGCTCGTGGGTTAAGATGTAGACCTTTTGGAGGGACCATCATTCTGCCTGCTGTGGTTAGGTGCTATAATGATATTCAACATCCACATTGAATTGTTAGGGAAGAGGGGAGAAGTAGAAAAATCCTAAATTAGAAATCAAGATCAGAGTCATAGTTTTGCCTAACTCATAATTTTATAATTTTTGGAATGGGAGCATTTGATTATCTGGTATTTAATGTTCTTTTCAATTCTAAGATGCAATGACTTGACTCAAATCTATGGACCTTGGTCATTTACATAGATGTCTTCCAAGGTTTATGAAGAAAGAATTAAACTATGGTAAAATTGCTAGTTACCATTTTCATAAAATTCAGGAAAACACAGAGAAAGCTAATGTCTAGAATAGAAATAGTTTAAGAAAATGATTTTCAAATATAACTAAAAACAAAACAAAACCCTGAAAACTTAAAAAGAAAATTAAAAGCAGAAAATTTAAAGAAAACAACTACATTCTAAAATCATCAAATTGAAAAAGAACAAATCCTACTAAATAAGGATGAACTTGTCTGACCAAATGGCAAAACTAAAAATCCAAAGGGGAAACTGTAAATGATATCTATTTTCACTTCACTTTAACAGATTTCCCATGGTCAGTGAGCAGGTACTATAGTATATGGGTTATAGAGCTTCTTCGTGGGGTGCCCAAAGAAAAGAAGTAATCAGTTAATTGCTTCCAGGCATTCCACACCCTCAGGACTTCCATTAGACATTTGTATCTAAGACCATAACCATGGCGATGATCACTCATCTATGGGGAACCGACTCTGATAAAGAGGCCACAGAGCTCCCACAGCACATCCTGCCCTTTTTCCTGTACCCGATCATCAAATTCAAATTATTTAGGAGAATTAGTGGCTGTGTAGGGGTTGGTGTTTTGTTCAGTACTAAGACAAGACATTCTGTTAGCATTGTTACTGTGTTAAATATTAAACATTTTAATCAATAACCAGAGGCATAAAAATAAGTTACATTTAAGATGACCCCTAAAAGTAAAAGTATCCTTGGGTAACTTGCAAAACAGAATGAGGTTGAAATATGGTGCTGAGTTTTGCTTGAAGACTGGGGATTGACCTCAAATGATCTTTCCAGCCCTATGATTATTTGATTTTATTAGATTTAGGACAAAGCACTCTTTACTATATTACAAAATATTATTACTAAATAATGAGCCTCTATATTAGGAGATTAAAACAATGCCTCTTAATGTAATAGAGAGCATATTACGGCTCCAAATACAGAGGCATGTACACTATTTTATACTTTCCTATGTTCCTTGTATTTTGCTATCCAACTTCTTTTTTAAAAATATGCAGGCAATTTAGATAATAGGGACTCCCAACAAAGCAAGGAGTACAGTGGTGAAAAGGAGAGATGTGACTCCATTCTCTCCACCTTTCAGGTCCCTGGGAAAGGAGCATTTACTTAGTCTGGAAGTGTGCCTACCACTGTGGAAGAACACTATGATGCACTCACTGCTCTCTGAGGACACGTCCCTGAACGAATCTGAATACATAGAAAAATGATGTTATAGGCTGTTAGCAACAATCAGTCTTTCCTGGAGTGGAGACTGACACCATCCAATTCCTAGTCTCTCTATATCTAATAACTATTTAAAAATAGTTATTTTTCTGGGTACACACATTGTGATTTTTTCCCATGGTAATTCAGAATCTGATTAAAGTTGTCAAATGATACAAGTCTTGTTGAAGAGGGTTGGAACCACTGAAACATCTGAAAAGCTATTTTTCTTGGATTTATGCCTTAGAGTATACAAACAACTACAAATTCTTGTGTCAGGAAATAGTCTAAAGTCTAAACAAAAATTAGTTACCATATGAGGTCATAATGGGATACACAGGGACTGCTTGCAGCCCCGGCAAGGATATTGCTGGTGTGCTTCTCCAGGGTTTCTAGGGACTTATTATTATTTAACTAGAGGCCTGGTACATGAATTCGTGCACATTGAAAGGTAATTAATTAGAAGAAATATTTTAGAGGCCAGGGAGGGGCCGTGGGAGGTTGGCTCCAGGGCATAGGAGGTTGGCTCCAGGGTGTGTCTGGCCTGCCTCTCCTGATAGGCAAAACCTTAGCAGCAAGCTAACCTACCAGTTGGAGTGTCTGCCCCCTGGTGGTCAGTGCGTGTCATAGCGACTGGTCAAGCAGTTGAGCATATATATATATATATATATATATATATATATATATATATTTATTTATTTGCCTATTAGGCTTTTATATAGAGAGATATTTAGAAAATTATATGCTACAAATGTGTGCCACAGTGAACAGAGAAGCAAAAAGTAACAAGATCTTATCCCTTAGGGAACGTCCTATGTTCTAGGTAAGAGTGTTCACACAGAGTTCCCAAAAAGTTTACCCACTAAATAAATACATGGATTTTCCACCCAATATGAGGAGATTGATGTGTGATTAGAAGTCATTTTACTAGTTTGTGAGATGGGTAGAGTTAGGACATCATTTGGGTGGTTAGGCCTAGCTTATCCTTTTTTCTTAAAAAATTATGAAGACACTGTCATCTTTTTGAATGTTAATGAAGCTCCTACAGACTAAGAATTTAGAAGTGTTTCCTAGTCCTATATAATAAAGATATAATATGCAAATTAACCATCATGCCCTCGCACAAGATGGCTGCCCCCATGTGGTCAAAGATGGCCACCACAAATGGCTGGCAGGGGATAGCAGTTGGGGGTGACCAAGATTGCTGGGGAGGGCAGTTAGGTCTAACCAGGCCAGCAAGGGAGGGCAGTTGGGGGCAATCAAGCCAGCATGGGAGCAGTTAGGCATGGATCAGGCTGGCAGGGGAGTGGTTAGGGGGTGATCAGGCTGGCAGGGGAGTGGTTAGGGGGTGATCAGGCAGGCAGGCAGAAGCAGTTAGGGGCAATCAGGCAGCAGGCAGGCAAGCGGTTGGGAGCCAACAGTCCCGGATTGTAAGAGGGATATCTGACTGCCAGTTTAGGCCCAAGGGGTCCCAGATTGGAGAGGGTGCAGGCTGGGCTGAGGGACAACCCTCCCCCAGTGCACGAATTTCATGCACTAGGCCTCTAGTGTAATAATAAAAGCAAAATATCACAAATATGAATCTAAATCACATTTTGAAACTTACTGTGTTATATCTTTGTTTTAAAAAGACAGTCAATTCTTTTTTTTTTTAAATTTCTTTATTGGTTAAGGTATTACAAATGTGTCCTCATCCCCCCATTAACCCCCAACCTCCCCCCCCTCCCACTCATGTTCTTATCCCCCTGTTGTCCATGTCCATTGGTTTGGCTCATATGCATGCATACAAGTCCCTTGGTTGATCTCTTCCCCTTACCCCCACCCTCCCCTACTTTCCCTCTGGGGATAGATAGTCTGATCGCTGTTTCTCTGTCTTTGGATCTGTCCCTGTTCATCAGTCTATGTAGTTCTCTATATTCCACAAATGAGTGAGATCATGTGGTATTTATCTTTCTCTGACTGGCTAATTTCACTTAGCATACAGTCAATTCTTAAGGTCAAATTCATATTCACAGGCAGAAGCATATAGCTAAGCTATGAGAAGCATGATAATGGGATTAAACATAATACTTTCTATTGACCTTTAGAAAATGTACAATCTCCCTCTTTGTATAATATTAAACCATAGCAGCATTCTTAGCAATAGAAATATTAGATGCAATATATTTACATATTGTTTTGTTTTATCTTCACAACTGCCCTTTGAAAAAGGCATCATATTCTCATTTTATACAGAAGGAAATTGAAGCTCAGAAAGGTTAAGCAAATTGTCCAAACTCACACAACCACGAGGTTGCAGAGCCAGGATTTGAATCTGATTTGCTTTTTTTCAAAGCATTTACTTGTTGTATTATGCTGCACCACTTCTGAAACAGGTACAGATTTTACTAATGAAAACACTGACATGTTCAATAGCATAGATACTATACTATATATTTAAGATGTGAAAAACAAGAAATTTTCTGATAAAATGATGTAGGTCACATTTTCTCAAAATATAATGAAGAGTTGAGCTTGTGATAGGGAATTGTTGGATAAACGTTTGGATGTTCAGGACTGGAACCTGAGACTGCTCCTTTGCTCCATGCCGACCCACTCCCTGGATGAACTCTGCTTAGGACTAAAGCCTCATTTTCTCCTTCCCTGTAGAATAAATGCCTTTAAGTTAACATGGTCTCTCCAGTTTTAAGCCTTAGCATATAGTCTGTTCTCTGCATAGCATGATTTTTTCTTATCTTTGTTAAGCTAATTACTATTTATCTTTCAGTTCTCAGCTGAAGCCTCATTTATTAGGGTGCCCCTTTCTTTTATTCATTTATTAACTTTTATTGAATGTATTAGAATGACATTAGTTAATAAAACTGTAAAGGTTTCAGATGTACACATCTATAATACATCATCTGTATTTTGTATTATGTGTTGACCATTCCAAGTCAAGTCTCCTTCCATTACCACTTATCCCCCCTTTATCCTCTTCTACCTCTTCCCAACCCCTTTTCCCACAACTGTTTTCTATGTCTATGAGTTCTTTTTAAAATTTGCTTAATCACTTTACCTTTTTCACTCAGCCCTCCAGCCCTCCTCCTCTCTGACAGCTGTCAGTCTGTTCTCCATATCTATGATCTGATCCTATTTGTTAATTTATTTTGTTTATTAGATTCCACCTATAAGTGAAATTATATGGTACTTGTGTTTCTCTGGCTGGCTTATTATTTTACATAATGCTCTCCAGGTCCATCCATGCTATCTTAAAAGGTAAGGTTTCCTTCTTTTTTTTATGGCCGAGTTTTATCCCATTGTGTAAATGTACCACAGCTTTTTTTTATCCATTCATCTATGATTGGCACTTGGGCTGCTTCCAAATCTTGGCTATTGTAAATAATGCTGCAATGGACATAGGGATGTGTGTTTCCTTTTGAATTAGTGTTTTGAATTTCTTTGGATATAGCCCAGAAGTGTAATTTCTGGGTCATAAGACAGCTCCAGTTTTAGTTTTTTGAGGTAACTCCATATTGCTTTTCACAGTGGCTGCAACAGTCTGGATTCTCTTTTCTGCACATCCTCCTCAGCACTTGTTGATTATTGATTTACTGATGACAGCCATTCTGACAGGTGAGAGGTGATATTTCATTGTGGTTTTGATTTGCTTTTCTCTGATGATTAATGATATTGGGCATCTTTTTCACATATGAGTCCTCTTTGGATAAGTAACTATTCAGGTCCTTTGCCCATTTTTAAATTAGGTTATTTGTTTTTTTGGCATTGAGTTGTATAAGTTCTTTATACATTTTGGATATTAACCCCTTATTGGATGTGTCATTGGTAAATGTGTTCTTCCATTCAGTGGGTTGTCTGTTCATTTTGTTGATGGTTTCTTCTGCTGTGCAAAAACTCTTTAGTTTGATGTAATCCATTTTGTTTGTTTTCCTTGCCCAAAGCAATATATCAGAAAAAAATATTGCTACAAGAAATGTTCGAGATTTTACTGCCTATATTATCTTCTAGGATTTTTATGGTTTCTAGTCTAGCATTTAAGTCTTTAATCCATTTTGAGTTTATTTTTGCATACGTTGTAAGAAGGTGGTCTAGTTTCATTTTTTTGCATGTGTCTGTCCAATTTTCTCAACACTATTTACTGTTTTTAACCAATTGTATGTTTTTTGCCTCCTTTGTCAAATATTAATTGGCCATAAAAGCATGGGTTTATTTCTGGGCTCTCTATTCTGTTCCATTAATCTCTATGACTGTTTTTATGCCAGTACTACACTGTTTTGATTACTATGGACTTGTAGTATTGTTGATATCAGGCAGCATGATTACCCCAACTTGGTTCTTCTTTCTCAAGATTGCTGTGGCTATTTGGAGGTCTTTTGTGATTCCATATAAATTTTTTGAATATTTGTTGTAGTTCTATGAAATGAACTATTGGTGTCTTGATAGGAATTGTGATGAATCTATAGATTGCTTTGGGTAGTATAGACATTTTAATGATGTTAATTCTTCTTATCCATGAACATGATATATGCTTCCACTTATATGTATGTTTTTCAATTTCTTTCTTCAATGTCTTATAATTTTCCAAGTACAGGTTTTTTTACAACCTTGGTTAAATTTATTCCTAGTTATTTTTTGTGATGCAATTATAAATGAGATTGTTTTATTAGTCTTCCTTTCTTTTGTTTTTATATATTGTTATTGATTTTAGAGAGGAAGGGAGAGGGAGATAGAAACTTCAATGATGAGAGTGAATCATTGATTGGCTGCCTCCTGTATGCCCCCTATTGGGGATCGAGCCCACAACCCAGGCATGTGCCCTGACTGGGAATCAAACTGTGATGTCCTGGTTCATAGGTCGATGCTCAACCACTGAGCTACACTGGCTGGTCTTTAGTTTTCTTTTCTTATAGTCATTGCTAGAGGCCTGGTGCATGAAATTCATGCACTGGGAAGGGGGTGTCCCTCAGCCCAGCCTGCATCCTCTCCAATCTGGGACCCCTAGGGGGATGTCCAACTGCCGGTTTAGGCCCAACTGGGCCTAAACCGGCAGTTGGACATCTCTTTCACAATCCGGGACTGCTGGCTCCCAACCACTTGCCTGCCTGCCAGCCTGATCAATGCCTAATTGCTCCCCTGCTGGCCCGATTGCCCCCAACTGGCCTCCCCTGCAGGCCTGGTTGCCCACAACTGCCCTCCCCTGCAGGCCTGGTCACCCCCAACTGCCCTCGCCTGCCAGCCCAGTCACTCCTAACTGCCCTCCCCTGCCAGCCATCTTGTGGCAGCCATCTTTGACCACATGGGGGAGGCCATCTTGTGGAAGGGTGTGATGGTCAATTTGCACATTACCTCTTCATTATATAGGATTGGTGTATAAAAATGCAAATGATTTCTGGATATTTATTTTGTATTCTGCTACTTTACTGAATTCATTTATCAGTTCTAATAGTTTTTTGGTGGAATTTTTAAGGTTCTCTCTCTATTGCTTCATCTATCTATCTATCTATCTATCTATCTATCTATCTATCTATCTATCTATATAATGACTGTTTTACTTCTTCCTTTCCAATTTGGGTGTGTTTTATTTATTCTTCTTGTCTGATTGCTGTGGATAGAACTGAGTAAAAGTATGGTAAAAGTGGACATTCTTGTCTTGTCCTGATCATAAGGGAACGAAGCTAGTTTTTGCCCATTGAGTATGATACTGGCTATGGGTTTGCCATATATGGTCTTTATTATGCTGAAGTATGTTCCCTCTATTCCCACTATGCTGAGAGTTTTTATTATAAATGGGTGCTGGATTATATCAAATGCTTTTTCTGCATCTATTGATATGATCATGTGATTTTGGTTCTTCATTTTATTTATGTGATGTATCATATTCATTGATTTGTAGATATTGTACCAACCTTGCATCCCCAGAATAAATCTCACTTGATCATGGTGTTTGTTTTTTTTAAGGTATCACTGGACTTGGTATTCTTATATTTTGTTGAGTATTTCTGCATCTATGTTCATCAGAAATATTGGCCTATAATTCTATTTCTTTCTAGTGTCTTTATCTGGTTTTGGAGTTAAGATAATTCTGGCCTCATAAAATGAGCTTTGGAGTCTTCCTTCTTTTTAATTTTTTATAATAGTTTGAGAAGGATAGGTGTTAGTTCTTTAAATGTTTGGCAAAATTTACCTGTAAAACTATCCAGTTCAGGACTGTTGTTTTTTGGGAATTTTTTGATTACTGCTTTAATTTATTAGTTGTTATCTCTTCATTCAGATTTTATTATTCTTCCTGATTCAGTTTTGTAAGATTGTATGTTTCTAGGAATTTATCCATTTCTTCCAGATTGTGCCATTAGTTGTTCTTAATATTTTCTTACAATCTTTTGTATTTCTTTGGTGTCAGTTGTTACTTCTCTTCTTTTATTTATGATTTCATTTATTTACTGCTTTTAAGATTCTTTCTTTGCCCTTAACCTTTGCCATTTTAATTATAATGTGTCTTAGTGCGGGCCTCTTTTGGTTCATCTTGTTTGGGACTCTTTGCTTTTCCTGTACTTGTGTATCTTTTTCTTTCACCAGGTTAGAAAATTTTCAATTATTATTTCTTCAAATATTTTCTTGATCCCTTGCGCTCTCTCTCTCTCTTTTTTTTTTCTCTTTCTGGTACACCTATGATGTGGATATTGTTACACTTTATGTTGTTCCAAGGGTCCCTTAATCTATCCTTACTCTTTAAAAATTCTTTTTCTTTTGCTGCTACCTTGTCTTCCAAATCATTGATTCAGCCTTCTGCTTCATTCAACCTATTGTTTATTTCTTATAGTGTACTAGAGGCCCAGTGCACAAAAATTTGTGCACTCGGGGGGGGGGGGGTTTCCTCAGCCCGATCTGTGCCCTCTTGCAGTCTGGGACCCCTTGGGGGATGACCACCTGCTGGCTTATGCCTGCTCTCTGAGGGATTGGGCCTAAGATGGCAATCAGACATCCCTCTGGCAGCCCAGCAGCCCTCAGGGGATGTCCACTTGCCAGCGGGGAGCAGACCTAAGCTGCAGTCAGACATCCTTAGCGCTGCTGAGGAGGCAGGGGAGGCTCCCACCACCACCGCTGTACGGGCAACCATCAGCCTGGCTTGTGGCTGAGCAGAGCTCCCTCATGTGGGAGTGCACTGACCACCAGGGGACAGCTCCTGCATTGAGCATCTGCCCCCTGGTGGTCAGTGTGTGTCATAGTGACCAGTCATTCCCAGTCTTTCTGCTTTTAGGGTCAGTTTGCATATTACCCTTTGATTACATAGGATAGAGGCCTGGTGCACGGGTGGGGGCCGGCTGGTTTGCCCTGATGGGTGTCCAGGATCAGGGTAGGGGTCCCGCTTGGGTGCCTGGCCAGCCTGGGTGAGGGGCTGATGGCTGTTTTTAGGCTGGCCACACCCCCTTTAGGGTGGGGGTCCCCACTGGGGTGCCTGGCCAGCCTGGGTGAGGGGCTGAGGGCCGTTTTCAGGCTGGCCAGCGACTGAAGCTCCCAGCCTCTCCTTTTTTATTTTTTTTTTTATTTTGGGATTTATTTACCTTCTATAATTGAAACTTCATTGCTGTCACTGGAGCTGAGAGCCGGCTCCAGCTCTGAGGCCACAGCCTGCTGAAAGCAGGTATCTGGGGTTTGTTTAGCTTCTATAATTGAAACTTCATTGCTGTCACTGGAGCTGAGATGCTGTCTGTGACTAGCCCTGGCAACCTATTTGAAGCTACAAAGTGAACCAGTTTATTGCTGCCTCTGCTGGCCCTGGGTGTGTGCTGAAAGGACCATGCTACATATCAAGGCCAGATTTTACCACCTCCAGGCCCAGGGGTAAGTCAGCAAAAGGCCCAAGGGACCCTGAGATCGGCCTTCGCCTGCTTCCACTAGTTGGCTGTCTGTTAGTTTCAGTCACTGCAAGAGCCTCTGGTGGTACTCAAGTTGCATGAGGCAGATTCTCAGTGGGTCACCAGATAGGAGTGAGTGGTATTCACCAGATTTATACAGGTTCAAACTTGGTGCCAATGCTGGGTCTGAGGCCACTCAGCAATGTTCCAAGATATACCAAATCTAGCTGCCACTGCTAGGTGCTTGCACACCTTCATGGTGGTGCAGGGTCTCAGTGAGTTGTCAGGGTGTGGCCAACAGAGTTTATCAGGCCCAAACTGACTAAGATTTGGCTGTGTGAAGGGAGGGCTCTGTACTACTTGAGCATATAAGGAAAAAATGGCCCTTGTCTTAGAGCCACACAACTTAGTTTGTTCCAGGCTATGCTAAGAGCCCAGTCTCAGTAGAGGAGGGCTGCCTGGAGTTGGGAGGATTCATCTAATGCAGGGGTAGAGAACCTTTTTTCTGCCAAGGGCCATTAGGTATTTATAACATCATCGTGGGCCATACAAATTATCAACTTAAAAATTAGCCTGCTATATTTGGTCAAACATTTAATTAACTCACCTCTAATGCCTTGGCAGGGCCAGACCAAATGATTTTGCTGGCCTTACATGGCCCGTGGGATGGATGAATCTCCCAGGAGAAGGAGGTGCTAGTCAGGCTTGAGGGAAAGTGGGGCAAGTGGCTCCCAACTGCAGAGCCACACAGCTCAGTCATGACATATTTGAGTCTGCCTACATCTCTATATACCGGCCCAGGCAGCTGGCACCTCAGCAGGGTGCAAGCTCCTCAAGGTGAGGGCCGCAGGGAGTCTAAAGGCTATAGCTAATGCTTTCCTCCAGGCTGATGCTATATGAAGGGAAGTGCTCCACCCAAGGAAGATGGCATGTACTGTGTGGGAGAATGACTCACCACAGGTATCTTGGTGACTATCTCTCTCCCCAGAGCCACAAACCCTAGTATTTCCTCACCTGATTCTACTCCACTCTGCCCGCCCATTGCTGGAGCACAGGGTGAGTGGTTGCGAACAAAATTTATGCATTTGCCCTTTAAGAGGGCACCTGTGTCTCTAGTCTCTCCTTGATGGGCAGAATCCCTGCTGATGCTCTGGTGCTCTGGGCTGGGAAGCCCCACATGGGCTTGAGATCCTATCTTCCCAGAAGGAAATTTTGCAGCTTAGATATCCCTCCAGAATCTTAGCTGCCACCCATGGGAATGGGGCCTGCCCTCTTTTCATCTTTGCCCTTCCTCCCAATTTCAATGTGGCTTCTGTAAATCCTTAGTTATAAGATTCAGCTAGTATTCAGTTGGTTATTCAGGCTTATTGTTCTATATTTTAGTTGTAATTCCAGTTTGGTTCCAGGAGGAGGTAAATGTAACATCCACCTACTTCATCGCCATCTTGGATCTTAAAAAATCAGGTGGCCTTTTCTAGCCCTTAGACTTGATCTATTTCCCTGCATTTTGAGCTCTTTACTTTTCTTGACATCTGTTACACATTATTGAAGTTTAGTTTATAATCTGGTTTCCTCAGAAATGGGTTCGGTTATATTTTTCCTTTTTGGTACTTGGCATATGTAGGCACTCACTATTTGTTGGATGAACAACTGCCTCTACTTAGGTGAACATTCTCATCTTAAAAGATTTATATGGACCAGTGTGCTATTTGGGGAAAGGAGGCATGGTGTGATCAGCTTAGTCAACTCTACTCCAGGCCTTTAGAGAATGACTTTTCTTTTATTTATTCCTTCTATCCATACCTCTCTTACCATTAGAGATAGTCATGGGGCCTTTGGGGACAAGGGACAGAAGGACCACTCAGTCTGACTCTAGTCTGGTCCTATTATAAGATATAAATAGCCCTCATGTCTCATAATAGGTCTGGCTGCTCACCTAGAAAGGCGATGATTTGACTTGGGACTAAAACTGTGTATAACTAATGATAGACCATCAGTTGGTTTGGCCTATAGACTATCTATCACTTATAAACCAGTAGCAGGTCAGATTTCTGACTGAAGGTTTGGGGTTCAAGAATCAAAACCATTTTTATTGGAGCAACAACTAAACAGAAAATTGACCAGGTCTGAAGTCTTAAGATTTGGAATTCAGGTCTAGCTCTGTTATGACCTATTTGTGTGGACCTGGGGAAGCCATGGTCTTGGTCTTATTTTTACCTCCCCAGAGTTATTCAGAGGCTTGGATGACAGCGTACATGGGAGAAAATTTTAATAGTTATAAACATAAACTTACTCATATTGTAGCTCATTCTGCTCTAGAAAGTCTTCCACAGTGGAAATATCTTCTGCTTCAACACGGAAGTCAACTGTACTGTGAGGTTTGATTTGTGTGACAGAATCTGGTTTCCAGAAGTCGATCTGAATAAGGAATAAGATATGTTATTTTGAACACCACTAATCTAATGGATGGATTATTATTGGCAAGAATACTATTGCTCTACTCCATTGAGTTATTTTCAAACTCAAATTATTTATGAAATCTCTTAGAGATATATTCTTTGAGTGAATAAGAGTTGAGAACAAGCAGTTGCTAATAAAAATGTTTACGTATTTTCATAGTCCTAATTGATTATCAACAAGCATGAAAAACATGTAATTATTTCCCAGAGTGCTAGTCAATTGCAGTACCCTATAACTACTCTTTTCTATTTATTGATTTCCAGGAACAGTTACTTATTGGAATAGCAATGTTTGTGGTAATGGATAAAAGTGCTGAATGAGTGATGAGAATTTATCTAGAACAGCGGTTCTCAACATGTGGGCCGCAACCCCTTTGGCGGTTGAACGACCCTTTCACAGGGGTCGCCTAAGACCATCCTGCATATAAGATATTTACATTACGATTCATAATAGTAGCAACATTACAGTTATGAAGTAGCAAAGAAAATAATTTTATGGTTGGGTCACAACAATAGGAACTGTATTTAAAGGGCCAGAAGATTGATAACCACTAATGTAGAGCCACAAAATTTAATAGAGAGAAATTGAGCTTTCCTTTTTAATTTTTAGTTACTTTTTTTTTTTTATGAGGAGCTCAGCACTGTACATGTCAAAGTAATATGTGGGCCTGGGGGCATTTCTGACCTGTGGAAGATACATAAGGGAAGAAAAATGTACCCTTCCATAGTGGTCATCTAGGTACCATGACAAAAAACAAATACTCTTAAGGATCAAGTAATGTACTGACATTTTCATTTGTTCAGTTATTCCTAAACTATTATTGAGGACCTACTATGTGTTAGGCTCTGTGACTGAGACTATTGTGAGCAAATATAATACTGAGCAAATCAAATATGGCTTCTGTCCTCATGAGAGATATTTTAGAGAAAATTGTGCACAAAAATCACAGGATGTGTAGTTTCAAATCTCCTTTTTCCATGGAAAAATAATAACTAAGGACATGCCGTCTCCTGTAGGTATCTATTTTCCTGTTCCTTTCTTGGCCTGAGTAAAGGCCTAGAAGCCTGATGTGAGCCAGACAGTGGGTCTTTCTCTACCTCTCTGTCTTGCACAATTCCTGTTTAGATGTTACAAGCTAGTCTCAGGCAGGAGATGTGACAGGTGGAGATATTTAGACAATTGCTTGGGAACTTGGCAGGAAGTTTGGGCAGACTTAATAGGAACTGGTGAGGTAAAATATTAAGATGACTCAATTTTAGATATACCTGTGGGTAATCCAATAGCCTATATCCTGTCTTGGTAATCTTCAAATCGCAGAAGATGTCTAATGGGTGCTGAGTTATGAGTTAGAGTCATAGGGGATGTCAGTGCAATGGGGAGACAGGGACACATGGATTACATCAAGAGGGATTCCAGAAGAAAAAGTATGAGTGTGGTTGTCACTAAGGTGTTGAAAGGAGTGAGTATTGATGATTTGATAAGGACTGGCTACAGCGTGTGACTTAGTGAATCAACAATGGGAGGATAAAGATAAGATGTCAAAAGGTAGTGGAGGAAGTACAAAAGTATGTTGTGATAAGGATATAGAAAATAAAGGACTAGTAATGAATTCTAGTTAGCCAATGTTGTAAAGAGAAGCACAATGAAGACAAGCACATTATAAGAAAAAACATACTTTAAAAAGTTAACCCTGAATTTGTGTTTCTAATAAATACTTGGCATTCTAAGGTGGGATGAGAGAGGGTGGTGTATTTTCATAGACACAGAAGTTTAGAATTGGCAAAGCACATAAAATCTTCCAAGTATCTGTAGCAAGTTGGCAGTGCCCCACCAGTACATAATTCTGGGACTCCCCACTACCAAACTCTGCATCTCTGTTGTTGAAAGCTAGTTCCCTGAGAATTGGAAAAAACCAAGCTAACAGTTCAAAGCATGCACGACACGCCAAAACAAACAAACAAAGAAACAAACAAAACAAAAAACAAACAAATAAAACCTCTCTTTAGAGAAGCGCTCAACCATGACCCTGGAAGTGGATGTCTAAATACTTCAACTCCGCATTTCTCAGGTGAGATAATTCAGAGGCGTCTGATTTGTACCCTTTCCTAGAGTTTCACTGTAGCATTAAGCTTTAGTCATCATCTGTGGTAACTGACTTAATAAGGACCGCTTTGTTGGCTTCTCTGTAACCCTTCCCACTTCTCTATCAGTTCTTCCTGCACTTCCCAAATGAAATCTTTGCCTGCACATCTTTGTCTAAGGGACTGCTCTGGAAGAACCTATATTAAGATGTAGCTTCCCACTCAGAACAATAAATATTTGCACAATATCCTTTGTAATGGTTCTAATATAATCTTGAGTACATCTAGTACCACTTCAGAACAGCCTAATTGTCTTAGAGATAGTTTTATTTTTCTTAGTAAGTTGAAATTTGTCTTCCCTGATCTCCCAATCCCTTGCCCATTCATCTTGGCTCTGCCAAATTTTGCAACGAATGAGGGGAGAAATATATTTATATATATTATTCTGCAGTAAGAATTATGGATTCTTTAAAATAAGGTGGAGGAATCTCATAAATATGTTTGACAGAAGACATGCAGACCTAACCTGAGGTTCCTTATCAATTTCATCTTGGAGAAATCTTTTAGCAAACACTGACATCCAATACTATGGAGCCCTGCAAGTATGGCACAGACTTATTATACTGAAGTTACTCCCCAGTGCTTAGGAGAAATGGAGGCAAAAATCAAGAGCAACACTATAGGCACATAGATGTCTACTAATGTATCAAGTATGGATACAAATAATAGACTCAAATTATTAGCACAAGGAAATAAATATAAATTTCAGTAATTACCAAGACCTTGTGAGTGAGATTATGTCTGAAGTATGGAAATGGAGTAAAATATATAATATGAGATATGGAAAATTAAATTCTAAGCTAAGAAGTTATACAACTGAGGTCATAAAATTATAATACAGAAAACTGAGTGACAAAGAACCATAAAGAATAATTGTTGGAAGATAAAAGAATATCTTTAGGGAGAAACCAAGATGGCGGCATAAGTTAACGCCGGAGATTGCTGCCTTGAACAACCACTTCAGAGATATAACTAAAGGACAGAATGAACATCATCCAGAACCACAGGAAGGCTGACTGAGTGGAAATTCTACAAGTAGGAGGAAAGAGAATATCATACCCAGACTCAGAGGAGGTGCAGTGCTGAAGTGAAATACTCAGGTGCGGAGTGCGTGCGCGGAGCGGGCTGGCGGCGGAGGGCGTGGTTGTTGTTTTCAATCGGGAGGGAGTTTCAGACTCTGAGCTCCAGACCCGGGCGAGTCTCTAAGGACCCAGACTCAAACGGGAGAAGCGGGACTGTCTGGCTTCGGTCGGAACTCGAAGGCAGCTTTCTCTCCGAGGTGGGCAGTGGTTGCTGGGACTCTGAGAGGCAGAGCCCCTAGGGACGGAACTGAGAGCCGCCATAACTGCTTGCTCCGGCCAGCCCTGTAGATCCCCGGGGACCCACCCCACCCAAGCCCTGCGCAGAGCCATTTGCCAGATAGCCTCAGGCAAAGGCTAGATTAGCACCGCCCTAGAGATCCAGCACAGAAGCTCTCCCACTGCAGACACAGCTGACTCTCATAGCCAGTTAGCCTGGAGGTCAAATCACCCCTGGTATTACCGACAACAATCAAGGCTTAACTACAAGACTGCGCACAAAGACCACTAGGGGGTGCACCAAGAAAAGATATGAAAATGCGGAGACAAAGAAACAGGACGCAAATGTCAGAAATGGAAGATATAGAGCTCAAAACCACACTTTTAAGGTCTCTCAAGAACTGTCTAGAAGCTGCCGATAAACTTAGTAAGGCCCTCGAAAAGACTGGTGAGACCGCCGATAAATGTAGTGAGATCCTCAAGAAATCTAATGAGACCCTCGATATTGTGATAAAGAACCAACTAGAAATTAAGCATACACTGACTGAAATAAAGAATATTATACAGACACCCAACAGCAGACCAGAGGAGCGCAAGAATCAAGGCAAAGATTTGAAACGCGAAGAAGCAAAAAACACCCAACTGGAAAAGCAAAATGAAAAAAGAATCCGAAAATACGAAGATAGTGTAAGGAGCCTCTGGGACAGCTTCAAGCGTACCAACATCAGAATTATAGGGGTGCCAGAAGATGAGAGAGACCAAGATATTGAAAACCTATTTGAAGAAATAATGACAGAAAACTTCCCCCACCTGGTGAAAGAAATAGACTTACAGGTCCAGGAAGCGCAGAGAACCCCAAACAAAAGGAATCCAAAGAGGACCACACCAAGACACATCATAATTAAAATGCCAAGAGCAAAAGACAAAGAGAGAATCTTAAAAGCAGCAAGAGAAAGAAACCCAGTTACCTACAAGGGAATACCCATACAACTGTCAGCTGATTTCTCAACAGAAACTTTGCAGGCCAGAAGGGAATGGCAAGAAATATTCAAAGTGATGAATACCAAGAACCTACAACCAAGGTTACTTTATCCAGCAAAGCTATCATTCAGAATGGAAGGTCAGATAAAGAGCTTCACAGATAAGGAAAAGCTAAAGGAGTTCATCACCACCAAACCAGTGTTATATGAAATGCTGAAAGGCATCCTTTAAGAAGAGGAAGAAGGAAAAGGTAAAGATACAAATTATGAACAACAAATATGCATCTATCAACAAGTGAATCTAAGAATCAAGTGAATAAATAATCTGGTGATCATAATAGAATCAGGGACATAGAAAGGGAATGGACTGATTATTCTTGGGGGGGAAAGGGGTGTGGGAGATGCGGAAAGAGACTGGACAAAAATCATGCACCTATGGAAGAGGACAGTGGGTGGGGAGTGAGGGCGGAGGGTGGGGCGGGAACTGGGAGGAGGGGAGTTATGGGGGGAAAAAAAGAGGAACAAATGTAATAATCTGAACAATAAAGATTTAATTAAAAAAAAGAATATCTTTAGGTGATAGCACAGTGGGAATATTAACTTAATTAACCAGCTGGTTAATAACTTAAGAGCCCTTCCTAAAACATATCACAAAACTACTGCAATAAAAGGATAAAGTAGTATGTCCATTACTTTATCTTAAGTACATTTTTTATCTTAAATTCTACTGGGAATAAAATGGGTGTATAAAACAATATTGATGTTGAGGATCTTTGGTTCTTATACAAATTTGTTTCTTCACATTGCATTTTGGTTCTTATACAAATTTGTTTCTTCACATTGCATTTGACCAGAAATTTAGCATCTTATAGAATCTTCATTTATCTTGATGAATTTTCCTTTATTTTTGGAAGTAGAAGTGACTTCTATTCTAGACCTGATTCCTCCTGATTCCATGGAGGAACTTACTAATGTAGTGGGAGTAATGAGAACATTGAAAACCTGTAACCAGGTTACTCTGGGCACAGATAAACATTTACCTTAAACTAGAGAAACAGAAATTTAAAAGTACAGAGAAAACAGTAGGTTTTATGGTGACTGTCACCAATAAAGGAACAAATAGAACTCTGATTGCAAGGAGATAAAGTATTTACTATATAATTACAGATGAAAAGGGGGAGGTGGCTAGAGTCCAGTGTGGTCACAGATCTCTCCCATGCATTTAACTTTCAAAAGGACATGTTCAAAAGCTGGGAGGAAGGACACATGGCCAAGGATGAACACAAAGACTAGATGCCCTTGTAATGATCTTATCAGGAAGGCTACAGTTCAGAATATGCTGTACTTGCTGGATTGTTAAGGAGAATAAAAATATCTTTCAATCATGTAGGAAATAAATGAATAAAGAAGAAACATGCAGTTCCACTGCATGGAGCTATAGCCTGGTGTTTGCAGCTAGAAGAAAGTAGCCCTATGTAACTCTTGTTTAGCTTTGTTTTTTTCCAAGGAGTTAACACTATCTCTTCTTCTTATACAGAGAGATGAAATTAACACGAATAAAGAATTTGTCATGTTAAATTTTAGCAGAAATAACTTTCTTTGGAAAGAGAACATTGAGGCCCACAGTAGATGAGGAGAGAGGGGATTATACTGGCTGTGTAAATTGCCTTTCAAATTCCAGATGTAACGAACACTTATGTAGTTCTTATTATATATGTTCTTTCTAAGTGCTCTACTTATATTAATTCTTTTAAATCTCACAACAATCCTATAAGGTAAATACTATTATTCTCCTCATTTTATTAACAAAAAAGTTGAGACCCAGAGAGGTGACCAAGATCCAGCTAGCAAGTGGTAGAGCCCAGTCTGAGTCCAGATTATCTTCTCTTGACCACCATAAAATGCTGAATTTTAAGTAACTAAAAAATACTGCAGATGTAATTGCAGAACTTTATCAGCAGTTTTGGAGCAATTAGAGTTTGAAGGGATCGCTAGGAATGGATGGGGAAAGTTTGGGATTTCATAAAGAGAAAAACAGTTGAATCTCAGTTACAGGAGCTCCTGGGCCAGGCATGAATTCTGGCAAAGCTGTAGGGTATACTGGAAGCAGATGGATTGTGAACGCTCAGAAAAGGAAGTTGTGATCCCTGGGAGCCAGCATTGTTTAAAATAAGAATAAGTTAGGCCCAATTATTTCATCTTATTATTGGAAGAGACCTCAAGCCTGCATGTTGAATTTGAATCTCAGCAAAGCAATTGACCAAGTGTTTTCATTTATATTCCTCTTTACAAGTTGGAAAGCACAGTGTTATCTGTAGGTTACACCACAGTAACATGGGTAGTTGAGTGAACTTATCCAAGAAGAGTTGGTTAATGAATCACTTTCAGTACTTAACACTATGTCTGGCACATCGGAGAGTGAAAATAAATACATATTGAATGAATAAACCATGAATGAGGCCCCTAGTTCTGTGCTGACCCCTGACTCCTTAATCTTTTTCTTTATAAGTGACAAAGATAAAAGTTGAGAAGGAGTACTTATCAAACTTGCTGGTGATGCAGTTAGGGAGAAGAATTATGATCCTGGATGACAATTTATTTTTAAAATGATCTCAACAGGCTGAAAACAGGCTATCAAGATAAATTTTCTCAGGGGTAAATCTAAAATCTTGCATTTAGTTTAAAAAATCGCAGTCACATAAGGAAAAATATCTTACTTGAGGATGACTCATGTGAGAAAATATTACCTAATGGTTTTGATTGGACACAGGTTTACTATGAGCTAAGCGTATTCAATAACTGTTCAAGATGCTAAAAAGAATTGCAGACCCCAGTAATAATAATGTCTGCTTTACAAATGAAGGTAGACAGTGGTCTGTGGTATGTATTAATTATAGCACACCTGGAGGTCCACTGTCAATTCTGAGAACTACATTTTAAAAAAGAAATACAGACAGAAAGCTTAGCAATATTCAGAGGTGACCAGGATGATCAAGTGCCTGTAAACCAGTGCTAAGATAAATGATGGAAGGTCTGGAAAAAAAATCATAGAAATAAGACAATATTTATCTCAGTTAGGTCCAAGTTAGAGAAGGTACCTTCAGCTTCACATAGCAATTAGAATGCTGTTTAAGGCAAATGGGCTACTCTGAAAAGCAGTATTCTCACTGTCCCTAGAAGTACTCAAACAGGTTTTATTAGGGCTAGCAACCACATGCTATTTCTATGGAGGAAATTCTAGATTTGAGTGGAAGGCTGGAATAGATGACTTTATATCACCTTTTAATTCTAAACTTCTGAATCTGTTCATGTTATGACACTGTCTACCTTTTTTTCCCTCTATACCTTAAAAGGTCAAAACAAACAAAAAAAATCTGTAGAAAGAAAAGATAGCTGGATAGAGAGATGGATAGATATTTAGGAGCTAGTAGATTATTTTAGATTATATATTCATAAAGAAAGAGTTTTGGCCTAAGTGAACTATTTGTGATCAGCAATAGCTTACTGCCACATGACATGCATAATAAAAAATGTCAGTTTTTACTCCATGGTCAGTGAATTTTTTAAAGTAGCATAGACATTTTGGTTTCTTGAAAATAAAAAGAAAGCATGGAAATCACCCATATCTTTTTACCTTGTCTCCCCTCTACCCATGTCATATCATTAAGAGGGCCTGAATCAAGGTCATGAAAACTCAAACTGTTTGATTTGGAATGAAAGAAAATCAAAGAGAACAGATGATACATGGGATGTGGAAATGAATTTCAAGTTGGACAAAAGCCCAGTTTTTCAGTAATATTGAAGTCGATTATTTTTCGTTTTTGCTTAAGAAGGAAAGTGACTGTACATTAGATTTTCTATGATATTTGTGACAGGCCAGCTCATCCAGTTGTCATGCTCTACCAGCTCTTAAAAAAGTTACCTTGGATTTATAACACTGTAGGATTTATGGCAATCTAATGTAGGCAGAATAAAAAGATATGAGGCACTAAATGTTTTTCAAGTTTTTACTTCTTGCAACAAAAATGCTATAGCTAATATTTCAAGTAATTCTTCCTTTGATGGAAGAACAGTGCAATCTAAGATTTTAAAGTAAGTATGAACCAAACCTATAGTACAGAATTGCAATTTACCTGGTTGGTGCTGGCCAAGGCATGGAGCAAGTTGATGTGATTTTCATCTTCAACAAAGACACGGAACACCTTCTCACTGAATGGTGAGAGAGCAGAAGAAGAAGAGAAAATTTTAAATTGGGTAATACATTCAAACTTTTTGAGCTACCAAGGAAGAAGGACTGACTTATTTAAGGAGTTGTTTACTTACCCTTCAAAGTGCTCACCAGAATGGTGAGCAGATGCTAGGGCCAAAGTCACGAGAACCAAGAGTGCCAACATTGTGCCTGACTAGGTCTTTTGGGTGTGTTTCACCTACTTTTATAATCCAGGGTGTTTGTTTTTTTTCTTCTGATTGCAAATAGGCACTATCAAATCATGATTAATTATTTTCCTGGCATTGCTACTTTGGTAGCTGTGTAAAGTCTGAGAAGATATCTCTCTCCACACCTGTGGAAACAGGACAAATAACCTCAACTTCATCTTATCTAATTGGATGTCAGACCTTGAACAGTCTGAAGGTCAATTATTTTTACATAAAATCTATTTCACAGTCTGTTTTTTTTCCTCTCATTTTGAATTGAGAATTACTTACAATAAATTCTATAGATTTAAGTGTAAATTTTGATGAGTTTGACAAATGTATACACACATGTAATAATCATCTCTATCAAGGTATACATTTCATCACCCTAAGAAGTTCTTTTGAGTACTTTTAGTTTGTTTCTCCTTCAGGCAACCACTATTTAGATTTCTAGCTTCATATATTAGTTTTGACTATACTAAAACTTCATGTAATTGAAGTCACCCCATATATATTCCTTTGTGTCCAGCTTCTTTCATTCAAGATAATGGTTTTGAGATTTATTAGTATTTTTGTTTGTATTATTGGTTTGTTCACTTGTATGAATATACCACAGTTTACCTATTTTCCTGTTGATGGATATTTGTGTTGTTTTTAATTTTATGTTATTATGAATAAAGCCTCTATAAAAATTATTATACAAGTCTTTTTATTAACATATTTTAATTTTGGAAAGAGGTAAAAAAGAGTGGAATTGCTAAATAATGTAGTTGTATTTTAACATCATAAGATTTTACCATTTTTCTACAGTGGTTGTACCATTTTAAGCTTTCACCAGTATCCAGTTGCTTTGCATTCCAAACATTTTTGTATTATTAGTCTTTAGTTTTGGTAACTCTAGTGAGTGTGCAGTGGTATCTATTTGTGGTTTTAATTTGTATTTTTCTGAAACTAATGATGCTGAACATCTTTTCATGTATTTATTGACCATTTGAAAAATTCTGTTTAGTGAAGCATCACTTGAAGTCTTTTGTCTTTTTAAAGAAATTTATTGTTGCCTTTTAAAATAGTTTTATAGCAGGTCCTTATACATTCCATATACAAGTCCTCTATTTAAACTATATCTTGCAAATATTTTCTTCCAGTATGTAGCTTTCATTTTCACTTTCTCAATATTATCATTTGATTAGCAAAAGTTTCAGGTTTCAGTTTATCAATGCTTTTCTTTTATAATTCATGTCTTTTACAATCTTTTCAAAAATCTTTTACTATTCCAAAGTCTCAAACATATTTGCCTATGTTTTCTTATAGGTCTTTATGTATGGAGTGAAGTATGGATCAACTAATTTTTAATCTGGATATTCGATAGACCCAATACTATTTTTTGAGAATTATTTTCTTTCCCTATTGAATTACATTGGTTTTTCTGTCAAATTCATTTGGCCATATATGTGTAGGGGAATTTCTGGACTTTTTATTGTGTTTCATTGGGCTATTTGTCTAATTTTATACAATTATCACAATATCTTGGTTGTTATACTATATAGTAAGTCTTAAGGTAATATAGGATGTAAATCCTTCAACTTTGTTCTTTTCCAAGATTGTTTTGACTATTCTAAGTACTTTGCATTTCAATATATATATTTTAGTAACAATTTGTCAGTTTCTATGAAAAATCTTGCTGGGATTTTGATTGGGATTGCACTGAATCTATAGAGCAATTTTGGGAGAACTGATATAATTATGATATTGAGTCTTTCTACTCATATACATATTATCTTTGTATATTAATAATTATTATGTATATTATGTATATTATTATGTATATTAATATGGGTCTTTGTCAAAAGTGTGAAGGGTCTGATATTTTATTATACCTTCAAGATAAAAAGTTATCTTGCCAGAGTTTCATAGATGCTGGCAGAAGACTCCTGGGTCAGAATCAAAGGACTTTATTATTTCTGACACAGTGGGCAGCATAAGCTTTACATTTGTACCAGTCCTTTTACACCCCAGTCTCATGGGCTCAGGTGGATGTTTGGTATGCAGGTTTATGTCATGATTGAGGTATACTAAGTTTAGGAAATTTCCAATTTTATGAGGGTGCTGCTAGCAAATCTGCCCAACCTTTGCTACAGAGGAGACATTAGCTTTGTTATCCCGGAGTGCAAATAGGACTTTCCTTTGCCCAACAGGCAGACACTGTTTCTATCTTCCAAGCTGTTTTCTATACAAATATCTTTGAAAAGATAGTTTGGAATAAAAGTTGTCCCAAGTCATGCAGAAACAGAGGCTCCATGGATAATTGTCTCTCAACAATACCTACCCCTCTCTATATACTCTTGACTTTTGGTGAATTTTCCCAAGAGTATCTACTTTCTTGGTCACTCTGATAATTCTGACAGGACCAAATCCATTCAATTTACCTAATGTGGCATTTCATTAAGATGAATATCAGCAGGACTCCAAGCAGCATGAGGTTAATCTGTAACATTGATCTCTGCCATGCTTTCCCAGGGTACTAGACCCAACCAGCTGAACAAATTCCATAAACCATCAGTGTCTGCTTTAGAAAGCCAGGCAGCTTTCCTCTTAAATTTCAATATTGACTATTCCCCTTCACCTGAGGCAATAATACAGGTACAATAGGATTTATTAGCTATTGCACAAACTTCACATGGACTACAAGGAAGGAATCTAGGGCAATTCTATCATGGAAAACAATCCTGGTCTCAACTCGCTAAATAAAATAGAGAACTCATTTATGTAACTGTAAGTTCAGCAATAGTACTGGCTTCACAGATTCAGTTGATGATGTTTGTTAATCCTGTTTTCGGTAAATTCTGCTATGTGATAATAGAATGGCCACTATTGGTCCAGTTTTGCATCCTACTGAGTTGGCAATCTTATTGGAAAGCTAGTTTCTTCTTCCCCAAAATTCTATCCCAAATTTTCAGATTGAATCTCAGTGGACTGAGTTGGCACATGTGCCTCCCTGTCTTTCAAGCAATTCTGTGGTCAGGATGATGAGATGTATGTATGTCCAGGTATAAGTCATATGACCAACCCTAGACCCTTGGCATAAGCCCCACACAAAATATCTACTAGAGCTATTACTGCTGCTCTTGCCACCTTCCTCAGAGTGGATCTTGAGCAGTCCTCACTTGGACTACTAGTCATGGGAGTCCTAGTCAAAGTCATGGTCATAAGTCAGTGTCCTAACTATAAGGGAGGCTGGGAAAGTGGGAGTCTGACTTTTAACTTAAAGAGTGGAAAGGGTCTTTGCCTATTATGGCTCTTAAACTAGAGCATTTTGAAGTCTTAGAGAAGGTGTTAAGATCTGGATGATAAAAAGAATGACAAATACACTGAAGGAGGGCATCATCATTTGAAGGTGACTTGTGGTATTATACTTGGAACTGTAAATATGCTAGCAGGTTTATTTCAATGGATACTGTTTGAATCCAAGTGGAGAACAATTGGGAATTCCAATTAGTAAGTAAAATTTGTTTTTGTTAGTTGCAATAATTTTTTCATAGATATTAAAATTTCTGCTTCCCATCTCATATTTATATATTTAATTTCTTCTTTTTATGTACAACTTTGGCTATTAATAAGCCAAGAGGCAGCTTTGTGTCTGTTAGTGGTTAATGTAACAGTGTGAGATTTTGAAGAGTCTGTAAACTGCTCCATGATGTTATGATTCATCCTATGTGATGTCTCAGTTTCTGGTAAAGCATTTCCTAAACATATTCTATGGTGTTAAATAGGAAAGAGTGCTGAGGTCAAATGCCTTTGCTTTAAACTAAAACAGACAAGCTCTTATAGTGCAGGGTTTTTTAGAGTCTTTAATGTATATTGTAAATCTTCAAAAAGGGACTGTGATACAGCATATCCCAAATATACCCCACAGTAGAGTGCCATGTTAGTTATGTCCAGCTAAATCTAGAGGACCTAGGACCATTGCTACACTCCAGTGTGTTTGGCTGTGGAACATTTTCTTCAAAAGCATCACTTAGGCCCACTGATTTTGGGAACACATTTTGGAAAACTAGACTGAGTTCACAAATGGAATCACATTAAATTAAAAGGTCCCTTTGGATTCTTGGTGTGTTTTGTTCAAGGCAAGAGAGTTTGCTTTGCTTTAGAGTATGGGTTTAACATTAGGTCAATCGATGATTTTGGGTAAACCATTCCCTCAACCTAAATGCAACCTCAAACTGATAAGAGAGAAATAGTAAGTGCAAGAGAGTAATAGAGAGCTCTTTTTCACTATAGGAACAGATAATACAGGGGGAGAGAGATAAATCAGGGAATGTGTAATTTCTCTTAAATCAGAGAAAACTGTTCTAATGACTTGGAGGAGTTAAAGTGTTTTGTACATATATTTGTGTTTATTGCATATGGAATAGAAAAGATTTATATAAAATTGATACTTTCAAAAATCCTGTGTAGTCATCTCCATCATTATCTTATCTTATTATCAACTGGTAGATCATTTATTATTGACCTAGTGATCTCATTTTTGGGAATATATCTTAAAACCCCAAAACCCCAATCAGAAAGGATGTATGCATACCTATGTTCATAGCAGAGTTATTTTCAATAGCTAAGATTTGGAAACAGCTCAAGTGTCCATTAGTAGATGAATGAATAAAAAAGCTGTGGGACATTTACACTATGAAATACTATGCAGCTATAAAAAAGAAGGATCTCTTACCCTTTGGGACAGCATGGATGGACCTGGAAAATATTATGCCAAGTGAAATAAGCCAAACTGAGAAAGTCAAATATCACATGATCTCACTTATTTGTGAAAGTAATGAACAAAATGAATTGACCAACAAAGTAAGACCTGAAGCAGGGAGGCATGGAACAGACTGACATACCTCAATGTGGGGTTGGGGGGACAAGAAGAGATAAACCAAAGAACTTATATACTTACTAGAGGCCCGGTGCACGAAATTCGTGCACCGATGGGGGGGGGGCGTTGTCCCTCAGACCAGCCTGCACCCTCTCCAATCTGGGACCTCTCGGGGGATGTCTGACTGCCAGTTTAGGCCCAGGATTGGGCCTAAATTGGCAGTCAGATATCCCTCTCATAATCCGGGACTGCTGGCTCCCAACTGCTTGCCTGCCTGTCTGCTTGATTGCCCCTAACCGCTTCTGCCTGCCAGCCTGATCACCCCCTAACTGCTCCCCTTCCAGCCTTATCGCCCCCAACTGCCCTTCCCTGCCAGCCTGGTCCCCCCTAACTGCCCTCCCCTGCTGGCCTGATCTTGCTCCCAACTGCCTTCCCCTGCCAGCCTGATCTTGCTCCCAATTGCCATCTTCTGCTGGCCAATTTGGTTTTGATTGGTCAGTTTCTATGCCAGTCAGCATCAAAAGCTCTGCCTCCTAGGCAGCTATTGGCTCCTCACACTTCACCAAGATTTGATCTTGATTGGTCAATTTCTATGCCAGTCAGCATCAAAAGCTCTGCCTCCTAGGCAACCATTGGCTCCTCGCACTTCACCCAGATTTGGTTCTGACTGATTGGTTTCTATGCCAGTCAGCGTCTCCGGGCCTGTCAATGGGGCCTGATCAGAAAGGCAGGGCTGATCAGCAGCCCTGGTGGAGGCCTGGAGAAAAATGCTGGCCAGGCCAGGAGAGAAATAGAGAGGCAAGAGCTGATCAACAGCTGCAACAGAGGCTACAGATCAGACCCTGCTTCTCTCTTCAGGCCTCTCTATGGGCCTGATTCGCAGCCCCCTCAGCAGTCAGTGCTGAGTCACCATGCCTGCTGCCATAACAGTCAGTGCTGGGTCGCCCTGGCAACCCAGTGCTGACTGCAGGATTGACTTCCGGTTGGTCGAGACTCCAGTTGTGATGAACCCAGGGTTTTTATATATTAGGATATGCATAGCCCATGGACATGGGCAATATGGTAGTGAAGACCTCGGTGGGGGGAAGGTAAGGGCTGGGAAGAAGAGGGGAAATATCTATAATACTATCAACAATAAAAAATATATTTAAAAATGAAAAAAATAAAAATAAAAGAAGAAAGAACAGTGTTGCTTCAATTCTAATGTTAAACTGCAAAAGGTTTTAGAGATAGAAGAAGGAAGCTCCTAAATGAAAAATTATTTCTGAAGAGTTAGCTTTTGTTTTTGTTTGCATTCACTCAAATAAACTAATTTGTTCAGTCAATTCAGTGAAAATACTGCTCAAACCTTTATCTTAACTGAACTGTCCCGATGTTTATGAGGCAGCTAGTTTCCCTGTAACTTGATGGGTGTAACTGATTGATGACCCAATCTATTGGTATTCCTCCAAAAAAGGGCAAAAACAACCTGAAAATGTTATCCAGATGCACCAGTGGCCTATTAGCTTTGTGTAATTATATTTAGTATTGTAATAAAGTACTTTTTATGAATATGAAGAGGGAGGCTAGTAAATATTTTCTTGGCTGGATTTTCTCTCTTGCATTTACTTGCATATATATATATGTGTGTATATATATATATACATATATATATATGATCATCATCATTAATGGGCATAGTCTGGTGGGAATATTTGTTAAGAACTGCAGACCAGTATTTTTGAAAGCTGGGAGATAAATTGGACAATTTCATCCAAATAAATCTTACCACCTGACTCATCAATTTGAGGTTCCTTATTGAAACAAGGAAAACGACTTTAATCATGCAAATATTTGGAAACTGCAAGCATATCTCTATTTGGAATTTGAGAGATAATTAAAATGGACAAGTTATGATTGATTAACTCATGAAGAATGGGTTAGTTAAAAGGCAGTTGGTTCTCTTTCCAGCCTGTATCAATACTCCATCAACAGGAATTAAGAAAACAGCATAACTAGGCTCCAGCTCCTTGCTGAGGGCAATTAATCAGAACAGAGGCAGGGGGAGGTAAGTTGGAATGGTGACAAATAAATCAACCTATTTTTGTACCTACATTTATCTTTGTTAATTCTTAAATGCCATCTTAATATTTTGATCTTTGATTTGTGTATGAGATGATGGATATTAGGAAAAAGTTCCCACGTATTTTGATTTATTATATGAATAAATTATGTTATATTTCCATATTAATATCTTTACTTTATGAGAAATATTTATTTAACTCTAATTTGTAAAGTAATGGGGAACTATTTTTATTCTTAAAATGCTGTAACAGAACCTTAAAGCTCCTTAAAACTTTTTGAAGAAAAGGCAGAGTTTTCATAAATAAATGTTAATAATATAAAATGTCATATGGGTAGAAAAATAAAAGCATAGAATCAATTTAACAAAGAAAATGTCAATGTTTTCTGACAACCTGTTTACTCTTTACCTGATAAGAATCTTAATAAAGTCTTAATAGCTCCAGTTCAATTTCAATTTATTCTTAAAATTAGTTTGGAAAGGCAACCTCCAGGCACACAGGTAATGCAGCTGATGCTGTCTCTTGGCAACCTGGTTCTAACCAACAGGTGGGTTTTTCTGTTCTAAGTCACTGGGATGCTTGTGTTTCTTTCTTTTCTTAGTATGAGGAATGTTATAGGCTAATCCTATGATAACTACTCTGGTTGACACTTGAGAGTAACAGGTAGAGAACCTGGAGTCTTTAGAAAAAGTTCACATTTGAGTGCTGAGAAAGATGATCAGTATGTTCGATTTTTATCTGTTAGGAGTGATACATTTTAATTTTGGAATGCTGTACAGTCTCTTTGGAGGACTAGGTATTATATCATGATTTTTAAATTATAAAATTCCTCCAAAGAACTCTGAGGATTAAATAGCTAAACTGACGCCATGATTGAAATGTAAAAGAAGATTCCAAAATCTTTGTTTAGTTTCCTTTTACCTCAGGATTTTGGTCTCCAAATGCAAGGAGGGTTGAACTTGCTGCACAATTAATGATCTAATTTTGCAGCACTGCATGCTGCTCCCAACATTGATCTGACTCAGAGGCAAGTCTGTTAAACATGATGTCAGCAGAAATTATTTTCACAACTGCCAGAAGCAGTAACATCAGTCTCAAGAAATTTTCATTTCAGGATGTGGTGGTCTAGTATATTGGACTGATGTTTACATGCTAATGGACAATCAAATACAGTGTTCAAGAGAAGAACCTATAAGGAAAAGTGATCGAACAAAACACCAATTTTCTCAAGGAACATTGGGAGGTAAGGCTGAAACACACAAAGATCCCCTCTAATTTCAAATTAGATCAGCAGAATCAAAGGCACATTCTTCCTCTTGATGGTCTCTGGTATTAATTTACTGTCATGAGTAGTGATTCCAAACTACATGAAATGCCATCCCTGATACACAAGGCATTGATTGTTGATGTGTTCCTTTAATCTGAGCAAAGTGCCTCTTGATGAACTACAGTTTTCATCCTCAGGATTAATGAACCAACATCAGAGTATGGTCTTGTGTTTTTAACAGTGGCAGATAAACATTCACTATCTACATTTCAGAGCGGTAACACAAGGATAAATCAAATAGCAAATTAAATTTAGGTATGCCATCTGCTGCCTCAATTTTATGAATTCCAGCCCATAGGACATTGACTGGTCATGGATGTATAAACCATTGTTTTTTATTATTGGACTTACAGCAAACATTGGACAAATGTTTACCCATGCTGCTAGTTTTCTTGGAAATAGTAAAATTCAGCAAAAGTGAATATTTTTGGTTATTGTTAAGTTTTTGTTTTAATAAAAATAAACCGCAACAGAAGAAAAAACAGCATGTATGCGTTTCTCTGAATGCAACATCTCAGCAGGCTGTAGAAACCCATTCACAAGGGGTAAATAATTTAATGTGTAATTATAAGCAGCATTGTAAAAAAATATATTAGGTCTCCATGATTTTATTCTCTTCTTCTGGTAAAAGGTCATTACTTTTCCCTGGGCCCCTAATGGTTAAGTCTTTTAAAACGTTTCCATTTCCAAGAAAGTTCTTGATTTCTTATGATGGTGTGTCTTTGTTTCACAGTTGTTGTTGTTTTTTGTTGTTGTTTGTTTGTTTTTATTAATATGTTTTCCCAATGTTTCTAAGAAAATTTTCTTATTCTTTTTTTTTTAACAAATTTTTAAAAGTCTCTGATTTCAAAGGGTCTATTTTCTTTGAGCAGTTTAATGTAAGTATGAAATTACATTTTGGTGCTATCCTTTGCAGGCATTTTTATTTATCAATGTCTGTTGCCAACGTGGTTCTTTACAGCATTTGCTCAGATGCAGGGTTATCAGGACTGGTAAGAGCTGATTTTCAAGGACTCTGTAGATTTTTAGCTAACAACATAAAATGAGTTCTCTATTTCTGAAGATAATAAAAATCTTAATGATATGTACATCCAACAGATGGGACAGAGGGCTGTTTTGGCAGTGGGCAGTTGAAATCTGCCCTCAGTTGTTTGTATAAGGCTCTCACTAAAATCAATAAAAGGTAATTTTCACACACAATTTAGTTCAGTATAAAATGTGGGGAAGAGTAGCTGGTTTAAGTCCAATGGGCATAAGGGTGGCAGTTGGTAGAAGTTTTGTTAGATGGCAAATTATAACTGGCAGACTGACAAGTTGATCAAGAGAAATACTGGACCATGTTATAAATTGTGGATGATGGCAGAGCTTCCTTCAGAAGGACACAGCTGAAGCCATGGTCCTAACTTCTTTGGCATAAGCCTTGATGATAAAAAAAAAAAAAAGAAAAGAAACAAAAAACCAGAACTCTCTTTTTGTTTCCAGTCTTCTGCCTTTTTTTATTATTTATTATTTTTTTAATTTTTAATTTTTCTTTTTATTGCTTAAAGTATTCTTCTGCCTTTTTTTATTCTCTCACTCATACACATGTTTGAAACCACTCATTTGCTTATGTTTCTACTTAGCATTTTGTCCAATGAACAAAATGTTTACATATATATCAATACTGCATTGTAGGAACATCATAATGCGCATCAGTCACATCCAGAACCTACACTGCAGCCATACAGGATCAGGTATGTGGTGCAGATCTCCTGAGGGAAAGAGAGATCTGCACCAAATACATTCTTCCTGGTTATGGTGAGGGAATACCATTTTTAATGCAGATAAGGCTTTAATGAGGCTGAGAAACAATGTGGAAAAGAGGTTCATAAGTAAAAATTATGTATAGAAACCATCAGTGACTTTGCTCTTTCATGCACTAATTAAATGATTTGTTAAGATTTATACAGATCAATAGCTTACATGTATTTTGGGAATTTAAAAAAGTGAACAATGGTTTTGACATGCATTATTTTATCTGATGCTGGTGATTTCTGAATATGGAAATGTACACATGGCAGCCAGCAGGACAGGTTCATGTTCTGGCTCTTACTGTTAAATCTTTGAAGAGAGGTACTGCAACTCTATATGCCAAGAATACATGACAAATGAATTCTTGCCACCTCACTGCCACCAGGGCCTGCCAGCTGGCAGGGAGATATGGGGTGTAGTGGCTGGGGGCAGGGATCGCAGAAGGTCGGCCAATCAGTGGTGGCTGGCTGTGGGAGCACATTGACCATCAGGAGGTAGCTCCTGAATTGAGCATCTCCCCCTGGTGGTCAGTGAAAGTCATAGCAACTGGTCATTAGGTCATAATGGTTGCTTAAGCTTTTATATATATATAGATAGATTATAGTAATAGATTTTTATATTATAACTAGAGGCCTGGTGCACAAAAATTTGTGCACTTGGGGGGCTCCCTTAGCCTGGCCTGTGCCCTCTTGCAGTCTGAGACCCCTTGGGGGATGTCCACCTGCTGGCTTAGGCCCGCTCCCTGGGGGATTGGGCCTAAGCTGGCATTTAGACATCCCTGTGGAAGCCCAGGAGCCCTTGGGGGATGTCCACTTGCCAGTGGAGAGAAGGCCTAAGCTGCAGTTGGACATCCTTAGCTCTGCTGAGGAGGCGGGAGAGGCTCCCGCCACCACTGCTGTACTGGCAGCCGTCAGCCTGGCTTGTGGCTAAGCAGAGCTCCCCCTGTGGGAGCACACTGACCACCAGGGGACAGCTCCTGCATTGAGCATCTGCCCCCTGGTGGTCAGTGTGTGTCATAGTGACCAGTCATTCCCAGTCTTTCTGCTGTTAGGGTCAATTTTCATATTACCCTTTGATTATATAGGATAGAGGCCTGGTGCATGGATGGGGCCAGCTGGTTTGCCCTGAAGGGTGTCCTGGATCAGGGAGGGGGTCCTGCTTGGGTGCCTGGCCAGCCTGAGTGAGGGGCTGATGGCTGTTTTCAGGCTGGCTACACCCCTTTCAGGTAGGGGGGTCCTGTTGGGTTGCTTGGCCAGCCTGGGTGAGGGGCTGATGGCTATTTGCAGGCTAGCCACAGCCCCTTAAGGGTGGGGGTCCCCGTTGGAGTGCCTGGCCAGCCTGGGTGAGGGGCTGAGGGCCATTTTCAGGCTGGCCACACCCCCTTCAGGGATGGGGGTCCTGCTGGGGTGACTGGACAGCCTTGGTGAGGGGCTGATGGCTGTTTGCAGGGTGGCCACAGCCCCTTCAGGCTGTGGGTCCCCGCTGGGGTGACTGGCCAGCCTTGGTGAGGGGCTGATGGCTGTTTGCAGGCTGGCCAAGCCCCCCAGTGGGTACCCTCACCCCATGAGGGTGTGGCCAGTCTGGTGAGGGGCTGATGGCTATTTTCAGGCTGGCCACAGCGCCTTCAGGGTGGGGGTCCCCACTGGGGTGCCTGGCCAGCCTGGGTGAAGGACTGATGGCTCTTTGCAGGCTGGTCACGGCCCCAGCCACCCAAGCTCTCAGTGGAGGCTGGCTGGAAGCAGGTTCTGGGATTTATTTATCTTCTATAATTGAAACTTTGTTGCCTTTAGTGGAGGCCACAGCCGGCCAGGGCAGGCGGGAAGCTTGGCGTCCTCCATCCCTGGGGCAACCAAACCTCCTGCTTCCTCCAGCTCCGTGGCTGCCGGCTGCCATCTTGGTTGGGTTAATTTGCATATAGTTGCTCTGATTGGCTGGTGGGCGTGACTTGTGAGTGTAGCGAAGGTATGGTTAATTTGCATGTTTCTCTTTTATTAGATAAGATTACATGAATGGAATGTTATATTATTATTATATTATATTAATGGAATATTACATTATATTATTCCAGATCTTTTGTACCTAGCTTACTTCATTTAACATAATGTTTTTGAGGTTCATCCATCTTGTAGCATTTATCAATAGTTCATTTCTTTTTTAGTGTTGAATAATATTTCATTGTCTGGATGGACTACATTTTGTTTGTCCATTCACCAGTTCATGAGCATTTTGTATTGTTTCCACTCATTAATATTCATATATAAGTTGTGTGGATGTATGTTTTCATTCTCTTGGGTAGATATTGAATGATTTATTTATCAAGCTATGAATGCTTATCTCAAGAAGAGAATGTTATTCTATAGAGAACTTTGAAATTTTCTTTTTACGTATGGTTATATTGAAACTTTGTATTGAGTTATATACCTAAAAATTAAAATACTAATGAGTAGGTGAATATGAGAAGTGTATATAAAAGGCTGTTCAAATTTACTGGTACAATTTACTGTCATTCACTAGTAACTACCTGCAGTCTTCCTGTCTGGAATAAAAATGAAATACATTATATTTACTACTCTGCTAATACCACCAAAATGCCTATCATTTGTCATTTCCAGACTGTCTGCTGTGAGGTGATGCAGCAATCTAATTCTTTAAAACTGTGGCCTTAAGTGTATCTTTTTATCTCTTCCCTTTTTGTCTTTTTATGATAAAGGACAGCTCACATTTGAAAACTAGGATTTAGGTTGATTACTAATGGGGCCAAATAAAAATGTAACTTATTTTAAAACATTTTCAAATCCAGAACAACATGCAGGATTGTTTATTAATTTATCAGAGAATATAAAGAGATAGGAAAATTTCCTCCACCTTGATTTGTTCTGTTCCCTGGCTTTTTGTACAATCTAGAGACCAATTCAACATTTTCACATTTTTGATAGTATGAATTTAGAAAATGTGATGATAAATGTTAATATTAACAACAAAACTTCTCAGGAAATTTCTGCTAAATTATTAGTGATAAATTAAAACTTAGAACAGGGTCTTCACTGATCAAGATGGCCACAACCACATCAAAATTACAACTACAACTAACAATTATCATTCAGAACCACGTGAAATCTAGCTGAACAGAAATCTTACAACTAAGGATATAAAGAAGAAGCCACATCCAAACTGCAAGGCGGGGTGGAGATGCAGAACAAGCTGATGCTACATCCACATGTGGCAGATAAAAATTGGGAGGGATATCTCCACTCTTTAGCTACCCTCTGAGGAGTTAGGGGTCCAAGCCCCATACCAGGCCCTCCCACCTAGGGTTCCAGTGCCAGGAAGAGAAGTCCCCATAATTTCTGACTGTAAAAACCAGCAGAGATTGTGGCTGAGTGAAATGGAGGACTGTAGGAGTCCCAGGTGTTCCTCTTAAAGGGCTCATGCGCAGACTCACTCTCTCTGAGCTCCAGCACTGGGGCAACAGCTCAAAAGGCACCAGGGACATACAAGGAGGAACTGAATTGTCTGGCTTCAGGGTGAGAGCTGGAGGGGCATCTTTCTTCCAGACAGAACTACAGGCAGAGGACACTGTTCCTTTGCTGAGCCCTCCCTCAATAGAGCCAGCAGGCAGGCACCATATTTAAGTCTCCATTAATCTGGCTATCACTCTTCATCCCACCCTGATGATTCCATGACACTCTGCCCCACCCAACTTATGGGCCCACAAGCTATTTTATACAAATGGCCCTAGCTCATGCTTCAGACTTTCCTATTATCCCTCAAACAAGCAGCATCTTGCCTTTGCATGCCCCTCCCCCCCCCCCCCCCCCCACCATATAAGTGGCCCTAGGTCTGTAACTAGTGGAAGCCTTTTATGGGCACCTCCAAGTCCAGCAAAAGTAGCAATAATTAGCATATTGCATTGTAGCTCATGCTGGGTGGTCCCAGGTAGGGTACAGGTGGCAGCCTGGTTGGCCTTCACCTACCAGGAGGCCCTAAAGTCAGCACACCCAGTAAACAGCTTCATAACACCTTGAATCACCACCCACCCACCTCCAGAAGCAACAAATGCAGGGGGCACCAGAATCCTGCTGAGATAAGTTCTACTCCCTGGGGTCAGCCCCTATACAGCTGATCCCTTAAATTCATTGGCGGTCACAGCCAGTTCTCCCAGTGATAGGCCTGGGGGTAAATCCCTCTCATTGAGATACCAACATCAATCAAGGCTCAACTACAACAGGAGGGTATACACAGTCTACACAGGGGCACACCTGGAATGCCCAGCTCAGGTGATTGGGGACGCTGTGCCACTAGGTCCTATAGGACATCTACTACACTAGGCCACTCTACCAAGCTTAAGAGATGCAGCAGCTCTATCTAATACATACAAACAAACACAGGAGCCTGCCAAAATGAGGTGACAAAGAAACATGGCCTAAATGAAAGAACAAAACAAAACTCTAGAAAAAGAACTAAGCAAAATGGAGACAAGCAATCGATCAGGTGCAGAGTTCAACACACTGGTCATAAGGATGCTCAATGAACTTAGGGGAAGAGTAGATGAACTTATTGAGAACTTGAACTAAGAGATAGGAAACAAAAATAGAGATAGAAAAATTAAAGAAGACCCGGTCTGAAATGAAGAATATATTACAGGGAATCAACAGTGGAATAGATAAAGTAGAAGATTAAATCAGAGATTGGAAGATAAGGAAGCAGAAAATACCCAATCAGAACAGAAAAAAAAGAATCCACAGAATATGAGGATAGTATAAGGACCCCTTGAAACAATATCAAGCATATCAACATTTTCATCATGTGGTGCCAGAAAGAGAAGAGAGAGAGCAAAAAATAAAAAAGCATATTTGAATAATTAATGATTGGAAACTTCCCTAACTTGGTGAGGGAGAGAGACAAATCCAGGAAGTGCAGAGAGTTTCAAGCAAGATGAACCCAAAGAGGCCCATACCAAGACACATCATAATGAAAATGTAAAAGGTTGAAGATTAAAAGAGAATCTTAAAAGCAGCAAGAGAAAAGCAGTTAGTTATCTATAAGGGAGGTCCCATAAGACTGTCAGCTTATTTCTCAACATAAACTTGGAAGGCCAGAAAGGATTGGCATGAACAAAAGCAATAATAACTCTACCAACCAAAGTTATTATTTAGAATTAAAGGACATATAAAGAGCCTTCCAGACAAGAAGAAACTAAAGGAGTTCATCATCAAACCAATATTATAAAAAATGTTAAGGGGTCTTTTTTATAAAGAAGAAGAAAAAAACTGAATAAAATGACAATAAATACATATCTATTGATAATTACTTTAAATGCAAATAGATTAAACATTCCAGTCAAAAGACATATGTGGATGCATGGATAACAAAATAGATCCTTACCTATACTATCTATAAGAGACTCACTTCAGATTGAAAGACACACACAGACTGAAAGTAAAGGGGTGGAAAAAGATATTTCATGAAAATAGAAACATACAAACAAAAATTGGTGTAGCAATACTTATACCAGATGAATTGGACTTTAAAACAAAGGCTATACAACCAGAGACAAAGAAGGACCCAGCAATTCCACTTTTCTGAAGAAACCCAAAATACTAAATAAAAAAGACATATATATATATATCTTCATTGCAGCACTATTTAGAGTAGCCAAGATATGGAAGCAAACTAAGTGTTCATCAATAAATTAATAGATAAAGAAGAAGTGGTGCATATATACAATTGAATATGATGCAACCATAAAAAAGAATGAAATCTTACCATCTGCACAACATGGATGGACCTAGAGGGTATTGTGTGAGTGAAGTAAGTCATACAGGAAAGACAAATTTATATGTGGAACCTCAAAACTTATATGTGGAATCTCAAAAACAAAATAAACAAGTAGAACAGAAACAAACTCATAGATACAGAGAACATTGTTGCAGTTGCCAGTTGGGAGGGGGTTTGGGGGAATGGTGAAAAATGTGAAGGGATTAAGAAGTACAAATTGGTAGGTATAGAATAGTCATGGGGATGTAAAGTACAATATAGGAAATAGACTCAATAATATTGTATTGACTATGTATGGTGTCAGATGGGTACTAGATTTATTGGGGTGATCACTTAGTAAGTTATATAATGTCTAACCACTGAGTTGTATACCTGAAACTAATATAATATTATATGTCAACTGTAATTGAAAAATAAAAGTTAAATCAAAAAATATGATCTTCATCCATTTATTTATGCATTCACTAAACTAGCCTTTTATAATTTCTAAAGATATTTATGTGGCCTCTTCCATGTGCTAGACTCTGAGCTAGGCACCTAGATTACAACTGTGGACAGCCATTTAAATTGTACACAGTAAAGAAAGAAGCTATTTAGCAGATGACTTCCCCTTATAATTAGAAAAAAGTTAATTTGCTTTAGAAGAAAAAACTTACAACTTTTGGTTACTTGATTTAAAGATCTTTGGGGCTTCCCTTCAGTTCTTTGGTGGATTACTTATTGGTCTTTTCCCTGAATCACCTGTGGGTTTGCTATTGAGCAGGTTCTAAGACCAGGAAAAGCATGACCAAGGATGAAGAGAATCATTCTCTAAGTTGAAAGTTCCAACACCTCCAAGATGAGGTCTTCTGAATCCTACATCTCTTGTTGAAATCGAAGGAGAAAGATGTAAATATTCACAAATAACAATGATAGGTTAATTATAAACATTTAATACAAAATAAAAATATTGTTCTGTCCTATTCATCTAAAATTCCTACACATTTCCTTACACTATTGATCTTATACAAGATGCTTAATGTTTAATTTATTTGAATGTGACATGATAGATCCTTAGTTAAAAATGTTTGTTTTCTTGGGTACCAGATCCCCCGATGAAGTATGATTTAATTTTAAAATCAAAATGTTCTGTGTCAAAATGAGTTATTGTCAGGTGACACCTAGGGAGTGAAACTTTTTATAAATTGAAGATAATGCTGTGCTCAGTTGTGGGAAGAAAGCCTAGAAACTAGTGATGCTATCATATAAGAGAAAAGCCATCTTCAACATAGGAATATGTCAGGTTACATCTCAAATTTATCAAAATCTAATTCAAAGGGGTATGGAGTTAGCCAGTGACCCTACAAGGACAATCTCACCAAGGAAAATCTATAAATATTTTCCAAAGTCTGGACATCCATAATATTGTTTGAGCTACACCAAGATCACTCCTGTTTCTTTTTAGACTTTTCTTATGTAACATTAACAAAACATTGATTTCCAGTATTGTCATATTGTGATTTATCAAAACAAAGAAAGATGTATTTGGTTTTTGTTCCCATTCCTAGCAGAGAGCTCCTAAAACCCTTGGAATTTGTTGAGTGATAAGAGCCATAAAGTTTCCTTGATATTCAGAACAAACCCCTTTCAACCACACCTGAGTGTATGTTAGTGAGGTGATTTTTGGAAAGCATCTAAGGATGGGGGCTGGTGGCCAGGGGAATCAACTGTAAGATTAGAGAGTTTGAATTTCTTAAGTAATAGTGATATTTAAAACTAGGGAAATAATTAAAAATCCATCTCCTTTATTTAGCACATTCAAATAGTTAGCCTGACCTCTGGGAAGAGAGAGGAGAGAAGGCTTGAATCAATTGCCAGTGGCTAAGGATCTTATAATCCCTATGTATTGAAGCTATATAAAACAAAACAAAACAAAACAAAACAAAACAAAACAAAACAAAACAAAACAAAACACACCCCAAAGGACAAGATTTGGAGAGCTTCTGGGTGAGTGAACATGTGCAGTTTTGGGGAGAGTAGTGCATCCAGAGAGCATGGGAGCTTCAAGCCCCTTCCCACATACCTTGCTCTATGCATCTCCTCCATATGGCTGTTCCTGAGTTGTACCCTTTTATAATAAACCAGAAATATGAAGTAAAATATTTCTCTGAGTTCTGTGATTAGCTCTAGCAAATTAATCAAATCCAAGGAGGGGGTCATGGGAACCTCTGGTCTGTAGTTGGTGGGTCAGAAGCACAAGTGACAACCAGAACTTGCAATTTGCATCTGAAGTCGGGGAGGAGTCCAGTCTTGTAGGACTGAGTCCTTAATGTGTGGGATCTGGTGCTATCTCAAGGTAGATAGTGTCAGAATTGAGGCAAATTGTAAGAAACTTAGCTGATGTTACAGAATATTGTTTGGTGCTATTAAAACGCACACACACACACACACACACACACACACACACACCCCAGAAGTATTAACCAATGCCAATTTAGTAAGTGCACTTTTAGAGAATGTCAGTGAATAGCTTTTATTCCCCCCCCCCCCCCCGGCCCTGCCCCATGCCCTCACCCTAGCTTTTAAATAGAACTGTGTTTGGTACTGAAATATCAGCATAGAAATACAACTGTGTTCATTGTCTGCCTGGAATAGGATCAGAGATGATCTGAGTTCCATACATTTGCCTCCACTACCACAGGCCCACTGGAGAAAGTGGGGTTTTGAATACCACAGGAAACAGGCCCTGAGGAACACTCAGCCTCCTGTTTTGTTCTGGTGCGATGCATATGCTGATAGTGGCCAGGTGGAGGATTTGGCTAGCCCAGCTAATTGTCTCTATCTGGAGGAATAGCAAATAGTGCTGTAGCAGTGTACTGCCCCCAGATACAAATTAAACTGCACTCAAGTGCACTTAGAAGAAATTAACAAAGCTCCAAATGGAAAGTGACTTTAAAAAATTCATTTTTCTTTTTATTTCAATTTTACGATTAATGGGAAATGAATAAATAGAAAGACCAAGGAGAGAGAGAGGATACTAGTGATGCTATCATGTAAGAGAAAAGCCATCTTCAACATAGGAATATGTCAGGTTACATCTCAAATTTATCAAAATCTAATTCAAAGGGGTATAATCCTTATACTGTGTAAAGGATTAATATCACAACACAAAGCTTTTATAGATATTATATTTGAATGTGCTAAATAAAGGAGATGGATTTTTAATTATTTCCCTAGTTTTAAAGATCACTATTACTTAAGAAATTATTTATTTTGAAATCTGTTGGCTAAGCCAACGTACATTGGATTTTAAAATACAGAAATGACTGAATGTTAACTTATTCTTCCCATATAAACAAAGCTGAAGCCATCTTCTCTCTCCAGGTTGTTTGTGTGTGTGGGGGTGGGGTGGGTGGGGGGGGGCGGTTCTTTATGTTGTATCAAGGCAGATGACATAGTCCTTGGCACTGTATGAGCTGTTTTAGTTAAAGTGTAAATTATTCTTCTACCACACCATTGGTATATATTTTACCAAATATAAAGAGAACAAAACAGATTCCTAAGCAGAGAAAAGGCATTCCACATTATACAAAATTCAACTATGCTTCCTTTTCATAGCTTGAAATATCATCTGGTCAGTTGGATGGATCAACTAAAGATTATTATTTATTGAGAACTTAGTCCATGCCAGGCTCAGTGTTAACAATTTAACATGGATCGTCTATCTTGATTTTCATGTCTGTTCTATGAATTACTCCTCTCTTATATCTGAAAAAACTGGAATTTAGAAGAAGAAAGTAAATGCTTAAGGTCACACAATTAGGAGAGCCAAGATTTGAATCAGAGACATCGTGTTTATTTGTACTTGAAACATTAGGAAGAGAGACCTATGTAATCTGAAAAGGGATGAGTCATCTGAAAAAAAGTGTGAATTCAGGTGTGACTTTCACACTTATGCTTTTACCTGCTTCCTGGCTGGGTCTTTTTCATGATGGATTAAGAACAAAATAACACAAAAAACTTCATGTCAGAGAAATAATGTGATTTGAACAGATCTCATTTTCTTTGCTAGATAGCATACTATTAAGTGATTTTCCTCAATTGGCATTCTTATAAATTATTATTATTTTTTTCTAGACAGTTTTCTACCCAGGTGGCTAAATTTTTATTGCAAAATTAGTTCAGATAGTTTTATACAAAATTACATTAAATGTTACACGTGCTTTATTGAAATGAAACGATTAACATTTAATGAATTCCCTTTCCTCATTGGTAAGTCTAATCTATCCAGCACAATTTGAAAACAAATTTCATTCATGAGCCTCTTGTTTACTATTGTTTCTATATCGATTCCGTGTTTTTCTTTAGCAACTTACTGGGGTATTTAACAGACTTCTGGATTACTCAACAGTGGCCCAGAGGCCAACCAGAGAATCCAGTGGCCTCTAAGGTAATCATCAAATAAGATGCTTCTAGAATATTATTTGAGGAGCAGGGTGGTGTGTGCATGTGTGTGTGTGTGTGTGTGTGTGTGTGTGTGTGTGTGTGTGTGTGTGAAGTATTATTATACTTTTGAGTGTCAGTGTATGGTTGTGTATTTGAGGTATTTGGATAATAATTTTAATTGCTTGAGCTTCCCTACAATCTTTTTGACTGTCCAGAAATATTTTTAGGATTTTGCTAATGCTAATTTCTATTATGCTGTGGGATTAGCTAATGCAACCTTAATTTCTATAGGAAGAGCTTGATATTTAAGTGATAAAAATAATGTCTGCAAGTATTCTACTTTCAAGATTGGATAACTACTGATTGGATATGGAATAAAGGTTGAAAACAATAGCCCCTTTTCATTCTGAGCTGTTGAAGCTGCTTTCTTTCTTTTATTTATGACAAAGAGGTCTGGCCTGGTGCAAGCTGCACTCATCTCACACCTTGACTGCACTCTGAGGTACATTTCCGTCTTTGCCCAAACCTTCACTGCTTGCAAGGAAGACCAAGTCAAGGGCCTGCCCCAGCAGGGCTGCTCACATGCTCAGTGTATTGAGAGGTAGATCATGAAAAGTGAGAAAAGAAAATGCATTTGCGGAAGAGAATGGGAGGAGGAACTAAGGAAAGAAAGAAGGGAAGACAGATACGGAGAAGAAATAGCAAGAAACTGCAGGAAAAGGGCCTAAGAGACACAGGACACGTCTGGGAAAATGGAAGAATAGAAAGCAGCAGGGAAGACTCTTTTTTTACTGAACCTTTCTTCTTCTAATTCAGGGTCTCAACCTGAGGTCCACGGAGAAAACTCAGGGCCCATGAGTTCGGATTTGAAAATAATGACATCCTTATTTTCTCTCACTTCTAATTAAAAGTTGGCATTTCCCTCAATTATGAATATAGGCCACAAACCGCTGTAGTAATAGCAACACCCATTGTTCTTCAAAGGAAACCACACTTTTTCAAATTATCTTATACAAGGTATCTTTAGAAAAAGCTCTGTGAACAAGGAGGCTCAAAATTTCCTGGGGAGAGTTCCAGAGGTGAGTTCCTGGAACAAGAGCCAGGGAAATGGAGGCCCATTCAAGGGATGCTTTTTGGCTTCTTTCATGGGACAGGGTAGAGGGTGGACTGATTCTTCCTGAGAAATGTACTTCCCATGAGTCCAGAGATTATTTTCTATTTGTTTGGGCATAAAGTTCAAATGACTTTGACCCTGCACATATCCATATCTGACCTGTAAAATTTTCAATTTATTAAGTTATATCTCGTAGAGTATAATGTGACACTGTGTTTAAACTTAGATAGGTATAAACTAATTTCTTATCAATGTCCAAAGTATCTTGTGAGTGGTTTGACTGATGACTTTCTCTTCATGTAGTCAATTTTTAATAATTTCAGAATAAACTCTACTTGCCACTTGGTAGTGTCTAGTCTAAAATGTGTATGCATGTTGATTTTGCTTCAGTTTTTGAAAAATAGAATTATTCTAGTAAAAGGTCAGTATAGGTGAAGTTTTCTCAATGATACTTGATGTCTGAGTCCATAACTTTTCAGTAAAAGGTTTTAAAAGGAAATGGAATCCTTTTCTCTTTAAACTGTAACAAGCAGTGATGGTCCAAGGACCATACAGAGTGTTACACTCAGATGGGTACTGGAGTACAGAACAAGATTACTAACTGGCCACCAATGACATCTCCTGTTTCTCGGTATCTAGGAGACTGAAAATCATTTGGTTTCCTTTATCTATATCACAGCTGTCTTCGGTCCGATTCCAATTATTTTGATCTAGTGAGGCTTCTTGTTGGCAACATAAGTGCAGTTGAGGAGGGGCTGTAATGACATAGCAGTGACAGCTAACATTCCTCATTTGATCTAGGTGAATGTCCTTAGAAGTGTTGTTGGAGACCTTATGCTTATTCCTCTCACACGTCTAAGAAGTTTTTTAAAAGAGACTGAAAGGTATGTTTTTCTCCATTAAACTCTGGACAAAGAGAAATTGTGAGCCAGAGTTTGTTAATCCATCATATCATAAAGCAAGAAAATCGATAAACTGAAAAATGCAAAGTACCCCTATGTGCCCACCAAGCCCTCATTTCCAAGGAATTCATTCATCAGGAGATGAAGCTTCACAACAGATTTGTTCGCCTAATTATGATTATAATTTTAACCAACTTGTATGCAATAATTGATCAAAAATCTTCATAACAGGCTTCCCAGAGCAATTCATTAGTTCAGTAAAAGAGTATGAGTAATAGTTGGGGCACACGTGCTTCATAATCATGTTGCTAGGGGAAAAAGCGGAGCAGCTGCAGTTCACTGTAGATGGCCATCAGAAACAGTTGATTTATCAAAATCAATTGATCTTGGCAGTTTCCATTCTGGGACTTCGATCAACATTAGAGTTCAGTGCTGCTCACATAGCCAGAACTAAGTAATGTTGGCTCATTTTCCACTAACATAATGGGTTACACTAGATAAATAGAAAATTCAAAATTTACCCAGCCGACCAGATTAAACCATGCATCTAAGTGATCAATACACGGAGTAAAAACATTCTCTGCTCTCCCTCCACAGGGAAATGACAGTTAAATACCTTCTTTTAAACCTGGAGCTGCTATCCCATCCTAAAATATAGAGCACCATTAGTAATAAAACGCTTTTCGGCATACCAGGAGAACAACGGATGGAAAGAATTAAAGTTGAGCTTGCAAAATGACCCATCCCCCCCCTCCCAATGAAATGGATTATTGCTTGGACCCTCCATAGAGTTGAACTTTGGGAAAACCCTCAATCAATTAGTGCATATAATCTTGATTTTTAAGCATCAATCATAGCCATGAACAGCTGCATAACATCAAAATTTCTACCTTTTCCAATCCACACTCTCTCATCTTAAAAACTGTGGCCTGATTCATTTGGTTTAGCAGCTGCCTCCTTACAGCACATGCCTCTCAGATACACAGATCACATCCATAGCCCACCATCTGTGCTCAGAAGTCACCCTCACCAGCTCCACATCTTTTTGGCTTCTGTCTCCAAGCTCAGAGGGGTACTTGACCCTCAGGTATTGGGAGGCAGAGATGTAGAGAACTTTAGGTCACACACAGGGATGCAGAGCCCAATGACTTCATGACAGTGGCCTGTGTGGGAGTGTGACCATTTTTTTTTAAATGCAGAGAGATGCTGCAAATAACTCAAACTTATATTCACATTGCCTACCTTGTCTTGCTTAAGAGGACCAGACCAATGTTCATTTGTTGTTGCCACTAAACTTTTAAGGTCCAAAGCAGGCTCTCCCTCACACTGCCAGGAAGAATGCTCAGCTGAATATATTATCTGCTTTTAGTATTTCCTCATTCTGGAGACTTTGTGGTCTGCCTAACTACGTTGTCTTGGATGCGATGTCTGTTCTGCAGGTACCAATTGAAGAGCTTGGCAGAGAAACAATGAACTTGCTCAAATGCTAGGAAAATAATGGGGCTAAGGGAAAACAGACCTAATCCCCAAATCCCACAGTGAAAAGTTTGTGGTTTGCTGCTGAAGTCAGGAGTAAAAGAACCATACTGAGCTCTACTTAGAGGAAAGTGCATTGCACCTATTCTACTCCAGGTTGAACAACATTAACCCCCAAGAACTGCCAAGTTTTTATGACCAAGTGCATTCATGAACCACAGTGCAATGGAAATAAACTAATATCTGGAATAAACAGAACAAAACTGGAGAGTTGATTTGTACACTGTTACTCTGCTCTCAGTAATAAATAAGCCCTATTGCACTCTCTATGGGGCAGAAGCCAATCTGATGAAATACGTGATCATGAGGATTGTGTCCAGGATCAGAGTCACAGCTGCCTCCAGAGCTAATCTGGGTTTCCAACCTCCCCTGGCCAAGGATAAGAGGAAAACTGGGATTTGTGATGACTGAGCAATAATGAGTTCCTCGTCCTAGCCAGTTTGGTTCAGTGGATAGAGCATTGGCCTGTGAACTGAAGGGTCCTGGGTTTGATTCTGGTCAAGGGGACATGTCTGGGTTGTAGGCTTGGTCCCCAGTAGGGGACGTGCAGGAGGCAGCCAATCAGTGATTCTCTCTCATCAATTATGTTTCTATCTCTCTTTCTCCCTCTCTCTTCCTTTCTCTGAAAAAAAAAAAAAAAAAAAAAAAAAAAAAAAAAAAAGAATTCCTCTACTTAAAGGTTTTTAGATCATGTGATTTTTGGGGTGTTTTCAGCATTTCACCCAAATCCTTTGCAGTTGATTAGTAACTCTTGCCAATTGATTTTCTCTGCTCATGTGTTCCCCCACAGTAAAATGTCTTCATGGATGTGACCATTTTTAAGGGAACCACTATTGCCCACCAGAGGAAGGCCAGGGACAGATAGGATGGCCTGGGGACAGAGAGCTGAGCTGGGGGCAAGGTGCACTGGGTACTGTGTGATGTTGGATGAGCCACTTAATTTTTCTGAGTACAGAGTTCTCTGAAAGATGATAGGGTTCCCTTGACAGTCAGATCCTAGACAGCAAAATCCAACAATGCCTGATCCTTACAGCACATGTGACGGAAGTACATTAGTGTTTGTAAATATAAGATGCATGTGTTAACATCAACATGGCATAAATAGAAAATAAATATTCTGTCTTGGTATTAAAAAGTCAGTGTATTTTTTCACCCTCTTCACATTCTATATCAATTTATAGCTTTGCTATTCCCCAGGAATGCTAAGGATGCTGTTATTTAATATTAGCAAGAATTAGACAATCAAATATTCATGGTGTGGTTGTCTTTAGGAGTTTATGAGAATGTTATCCCTGGATAAGTGCTTATGGCACTGCATTCTCATCGTAGCTTAGGGCTTTTCCTCACCTCTACTCTCTCCTTCTCCCCAGAGCCCTATGTCAGAGGCAATGAATGCTTAAGTAGGCCCTGTCAGGAAAGCTCTTGGTGACCCTGGAAACGGTATTTAACCTTTCCATGGATCAGCATCCAAATTGCAAAGCAAATATGACAGGTACTGCCTTTGTGAGTTATGACTAAGAAAAGGGGTTGTAAAACATTCTGAAAATCCTAAATGCTACAGACAGGTTTAGTAATGTTAATAATTCACCAGCTCATGCCTGGCGGCCATCACTAGATCCTTAAAGCTGGTTGTTTTGTGATAGTCCAGGTCATTTCCTGCTGGAAATGGCAAAAACTCTAATGACAAAGACTTTTACTGGTATTGGATGCTTCATATCAAGAGGACTGGATTTTCTGATGTATGTGAGGTATGTCAGTGCTATAGGAAAGTGCTTCTCCTGTGGTTAAGCCAAGGCCATGAACACTTAGTGTGGCTTCTTTCAACAGAACGAAGTTCACAAGAGTCTCTTTATAGCAAGGTTTTCTTTTCTTCTTCCTTTTCTTTTAAGTAGGGAAGAAAACAGATTTGGCATAAGCTATATGACAGCCACAATGAGGCTTTTTTTTTTATGTATGAAAGACATTGACAATCAGCCCCACAGGGTTTATGTTGATTTGAGAATATAGCTTTAAAAATTACATTACAGGCAGCAGTACTGAAGATTAATACAGAGGCCGCTTACCTTTTTATTATATGGCTTATTAGCACTTAGAAGCTTGATTTATGAAAGAATAAAATCAATTGTAGTGTGTCAAAGAATAAAGACTGTGCTGTAAAAATTAACATAAGGAGGTGACACTACACCCATCAGTTTTAGAAAGGAAAGTTGTTGAGAATTTTTTGCAAAGTGTGGCTATGCGTTACTGGGGAGGTGATCTTCCAGGTATGGCTACTTAAGGAAGAATGAAAGAGAGGACTCTTTCAGGAAGGTGCTGCCTGTGGGAAGACCACAGGCACCACCTTGTAATGGGGTATGGGAGCAAGTGGGAGGCCAATAGAGAGAAAAGAGCATATGGAAAGGTCCTAAGTGAGCGAGGTTGGTGTATTTTGGGAGTAGGTCGAACAGTGTGGCTGGAGCATTAGCAATAGCATGGAGCATGCCAAAGTGAAGTTTAAGAGATATGCAGTTACATTTTTTATTAAAAATATAGTTTGTGAAGCAAATCGATAAATCAAAAGTTATTGTGTCTATATTAAAATTGTATACATAAATTTTATCACAGGCTTCCATTTCTAAAGATTCTAAGGAAATGACTATATATATATGTATATCCTATCTAATAAAAGAGAAACATGGTAATTAGCGTACGACCGCTACACTTCCCATTGGCTAATCAGGGCAATATGCAAATTAACTGCCAGCCAAGATGGCGGCAGGCAGCCAGGCAGCTTGAAACTAACATGAGGCTTGCTTGCTTCAGTGACGGAGGACTCCAACGTTCCCCACCTGCCGTTGCAGGCCTCTGAGCTGCAACTCTAAGCAACTATGTAACAAATATAGAAGCTAAACAAAACCCCAGAAACCTGCTTTAGTCCGCTGGGCTTCAGCCAGCAGGATCGCAACATTGTAAGCAAAGGCCAGAAACCTACTTTCAGCAGCGGAGGCCTAAGAGCTGGAGCCAAGCCTCAAAGCTAAAGCTGGCCCAGAATAAAAAAAGAAAAAAAAGAAGAAAAGGAGCAGTTGGGAGCTTCAGTCACCCCCAGCCTGAAAACAGCCCTCAGACCCTCACCCAGACTGGCCAGGCACCCCAGTGGGGACCCCCACCCTGAAGGGTGTGTGACCAGCTGCAAACAGCCATCATCCCCTCACCCAGGCTGGCCAGGCACCCCAGTGGGGACCCCCACCCTGAAGGATGTGTGACCAGCTGCAAACAGCCATCATCCCCTCACCCAGGCTGGCCAGGCACCCCAGTGGGGACCCCCACCCTGATCCAGGACACCCTTCAGGGCAAACCAGACGGCACCCACCCGTGCACCAGTCCTCTACCCTATATAGTAAAAGGGTAATATGCCTCCCAGCACCGGGATCAGCGGAGCCGCGAGGCCTCCCAGCACTGGGATCAGCGTGACGAGGGCAGCGCCCAAACCCCCTGATGGCCCTGCGGCTCTGTGTGTGACAGGGAGCGGGGCCACAACCTCCCTATCCACCCTGCTCTGTTCATGACAGGGGAAGGCGCTCCAACCTCCTGATCAGCCCTGCTCTGTGCCTGATACGGGGGAGCTCCCCAACCCCCTGATTGCCCTGGGGCTCTGTGTGTGACAGGGTGCCATGCCCCAACCCCCCCCCCCCCCACGGGCCCTGCTCTGTGTGTGACGGGGTAGAGCCATAACCTCCCCATCGGCCCTGCCCTGAGTGTGACAGTGGCGGCTCCCCAAACCCCTGATCGGCCCTGCTCTGTGCGTGACAGGGGCTGGCGCCGCAACCTCCCCAACGAACCTGCCTTGAGTGTGACAGGGGACGGTGCCCCAACCCCCCAATCGGCCCTGCTCTGAGCCCGACCAGGGGCTGCACCTAAGGATTGGGCCTGCCCTCTGCCAACCGGGAGCGGGCCTAAGCCAGCAGGTCGTTATCTCCCGAGGGGTCCCAGACTGCAAGAGGGCACAGGCTGGGCTGAGGGACCCCCCCTCCCCCCCGAGTGCACAAATTTTTGTGCACCGGGTCTCTAGCATATATATAATATATATATATATCTCCAAGGATGTTTATTTTGGTTTGTTGACTTTTATTTTTTAAATCATACTTATTCAGTTTCCATGGCATTATTATTATTATTTTTTCCCATGAGAATTGTCTTTTCCTGAAATGTTGCAGATCGGTTACAGCAAACAGAAAGGCGACCATCAAGGAAAACTGTCACTCCGGGCTCCTTTTTGACTGCAGCAGCTGCAGCTTCGTTAAGGGCCACATGGCATTATTTTTTTAACCTGCTTTCTAGGAGATTGATTATGTTTTTGTTATTTCTCACTTTTTCTTCTACTAATTTGGGTTTCTTGTTCATTTTCTACATTACCTACTTTAACATTTTTATGTGCCTTCTTAAGATGAAACACTGAACCAATGGAAGGTCCTTGCAAATCCCTAACTCTACACCCCACCCCCCGCCCCACTGTTTTCTTTTTAAATTTTTAAAAATTATTTATTTATTTATTTATTTATTTATTTATTTATTTAAATAAAATCTTTATTGTTGAAAGTATTACATGGGTCCTCCTTTTACTCTCAGTAATCTCTTCCAGTCCCCTTTTGAACTCCCCTCACCCACACCCTCACCACCCCAGTGTTTGTGTCCATGGGTTATGCATATCTGCATATAAGTTCACTGGTTGTTCTCTTCGCCCCCACCTTCCTGCCTTCCCTCTGAGGTTCAACAGTCTGTTCATGCTTCTATGTCTCTAGGTCTATTTTTATCATCAGTTTATTTGTTTCACTAGATTCCACATATGAGTGAGATCATGTGATACTTGCCTTTTTCTGACTAGATTATTTCACTCAGCATAATATTCTCCAGGTCCATCCATGCTGTTGCAAATGGCAAGTAAGAGTTCTCTCTTTTTTATTGCCACATAGTATTCCATTGTGTAAATGTACCATAGTTTGTATGTATGTATGTATGTATGTATGTATGTATGTATGTATTTATTTATTATTTTTAATCCAGTCATCTGCTGATGGGAACTTACCTAGACTGTTTCTAAGTCTTTTTTTTTCTTTTTCTATTTATTTATTTATTTATTTATTTATTTATTTATTTATTTATTATTGCTTAAAGTATTACAAAGGTTATTACATATGTCTCCTTTTTCCCCCCGCCCTTGACAATCCCCTGGCCTCCCCTACCCCCCAGTGTCTTATGTCCATTGGTTATACTTATATTCATGCATATAAGTCTTAGCTATTGCAAATTGTGTTGTTATGAACATAGGGGTGCATATATTCTTTCTTATGAGTGTTTCTGGTTTCTTAGGATATATTCCTAGAAGGGGATGACTGGGTCAAAGGGGAATTCCACTTTTAATTTTTTAAAATTGAGGAAACTCCATAATGTTTTTCATAGTGGCTGCACCAGTCTCCATTCCTACCAGCACTGTACTAGGGTTCCCTTTTCTCCACAACCTTGCCAACACTTGTTGTTGGTTGATTTGTTGATGATAGCCATTCTGACAGGTGTGAGGTGATATCTCACTGTCATTTTGATTTGCATCTCTTGGATGATTTGTGACTGAATATTTTTTCACATGTCCCTTGGCCTTCTGTATATTTTGGAAAAGTGTCTATTTAGGGCCTTTGCCCATTTCTAATTGGATTGTTTGTTTTCTTTTTGTTAAGTTGTATGAGTTCCCTATATATTTTGGTGATTAACCTTTTATCAGACGTATCATTGGCAAATGCATTCTCCTATGTAGTGGGCTCTCTTGTTATTTTGATGATGGTTTCTTTTGCAGTGCAGATGCTTTTTATTTTGAGGTAGTCCCATTTGTTTATTTTCACCTTAGTTTCCATTGTCCTAAGAGATGTATCTGCAAACATATTGCTATGAGAGATGTCTCAGATATTGCTGCCTATGGTTTCTTCTAGGACTTTTATGGTTCTACTTCTTACATTTAAGTATTTTATCCATTTGACTTTATACTTGTGTATGGTATAAGTTGGTGGTCTAGTTTCATTTTTTTGCATGTACCTGTCCAATTTTCTCAACACCATTTATTAAAGAGACTGTCTCTGCTCTGATATATGCTATTGCCTCCTTTGTCAAATATTAATTGAGCTTATAATGGCTTGGGCTGATTTCTGGATTCTCTGTTCTGTTCAATTGTTCTATTTGCCTGTTCTTGTGCCAGTACTAGGCTGTTTTGAGTACAGTGACTTTGTATTATAACTTGATATCTGGTATTGTGATTCCTCCAACTTTTTTCTTCTTTCTCAAGATTGCTGCAGCTATTCAGGGTCTTTTTTGGCTCCATATAAATTTTTTGGAGAGTTTATTCTAGGTCTGTGAAATACACCATTGGTATTTTAATAGGGATTGCATTCTATCTATAGATTGCTTTGGGTAGTATGGACATTTTAATGATGTTGAGTCTACCAATCCATGAACATGGTATATTCTTCCACTTCTTTATATCTTCCTTTATTTCTTTTTTTTCAATGTCCCGTAGTTTTCTGAGTACAAGTCTTTTACCTCCTTGTTTACATTTATTCCTAAGTATCCTAAAGTTTTTGTTGCAATGATAAATGGGATTGTTTTTTAAGTTTCTCTTTCTAAGAGTTCACTATTGATGTATATAAGTGCTATGTATTTTTGGGTGTTAATTTTGTATCCTGCTATGTTTATAAATTCATTTATTAAATCTAGTAGTTTGTTATAGAGTCCTTAGTGTTTGTTATCTACAGTATCATGTCATCTGTGAATAATGAGAGTTTTACTTCCTGTTTTCCAATTTGGATGCCTCTTATTTCTTCTTGTCTGATCACTATGGCCAGGACTTCCAGAACTATGTTGAACTAGAGTGGTGAAAGTGGGCATCCCTCTCTGCTCCTGTTCTTAGGGGAAATGGTTTTAGTTTTTGTCCATGGAGTATGATGTTGGCTCTAGGTATGTCATATATGGCCTTTATTTTGTTGAGGTATGTTCTCTCTATTCTCACTTTGCTGAGAATTTTTATCAAAAAAGGGTGTTGGATTTTGTCAAATGCTTTTTCTGCATTGATTGATATGATGTGATTTTTGCCTTTCAATCTGTTTATATGCTGTATCACATTTTTTGATTTATGAATATTGTACCAGCCTTGCATCCCTGGAATAAATCCCACTTGGTCATGATGTATGATTTTTTAATGCAATGCTGGATCTAGTTTGCTAAAATTTTGTTGAAGGTTTTAGTGTCTATGTTCATCAGGGATTTTGGCCTGTAGTTCTCTTTCTTTGTCATGTCTTTATTTGGTTTAGGAATTAGGGTGATACTGGCCTCATAGAAAGAGTTTGGAAATTTTCTTCCTCTTGAAGTTTTTGAAATAGTTTGAGGAGTAGAGATGCTAGTTCTTCTTTGAATATTTGGTAAAATTCCCCTCTGAATCCATCTGGACCAGGGCTTTCTTTACCAAGCGTTGTTTGTTTGTTTATTTATTTATTTTTATTACTGCTTCAATTTCATCAGTAGTTATTGGCCTATTTAGGTTTTCTGGTTCTTTCTGATTGAGTTTTGGAAGGTTGTATTTTTCTAGGAATATGTCCATTACGCACAGGCTGTCCTGTTTGTTGGAGTAAAGTCATTCATAGTCTTTATTACAATTCTTTGTATTCCTGTGGGGTCACTTGTTACTTCTCCTCTTTTGTTTCTGATTTTGTTTATTTGGGTCCTCTCTTTTTGTTTCTTGGTGAGCCTGGCTAGAGGTTCATCAATCTTATTTATCCATAGAGGCTAAATAGCATGCTATTAAACAATGAATGGGTTACCAAAGAGATCAAAGAAAAAAATAAACAAATGAAAATGAACATACAACAATCCAAAATCTATGGGACACAGTGAAAGCAGTCCTGAAGGGAAGTTCATAGCACTACAGGCCTACCTCAAAAAAACAAGAAAAACTGGTAATAAGTTATCTAACACAACAACTTAAAGAATTAGAAAGATAACAAGAAAAGCCCAGAATAAGTAGAAGGAAGGAAATACTAAAGATCAGAGTGGAAATAAATGACATAGAGACCAAAAAAAAAAAATACAAAAGATCTTTAAAACTGATTTTAGAGAGAAGGGAGAGAGGGAGGAGTGAGAGAGAGAAAAAGAGAGGGAAAGAGAGAGAGAAAGAGAGACAAGTATTGATCAATTGCCTCCCTCATGTGCCTCTATTGGGGATGAACCCACAATCTGGGTAAGTGCCCTGACCAGGAATTGGACCTGCAACCTTTTGGTGTAGGTGATGACCTCCAATAACTGAGCCACTGCGCCAGGGCCCCCATTTGTTTTCTTTGTTTTTGATCAATGTTTATTCCCATTGTTTTAAAATATTTGTACAGGAATGACTCCAATTTGCTTGCTTGTTTGACTCTTAACCCTATGATACTGCATGGCAATGCTCATGACTATAACTCATGTCTAATTATTATCCTCTTTTAAATTGACTTCATCTCCAAAATCATTGGCGACTACCTTCCCAGTGACTTTTTTCTCTTCTATTTTAAATCATTCCTCTCATCAATGTTCCTGCCCAACTTCCCTGTTGTCATTTCATGGGCTATTAGTGTTTTGCCATCCCTTTTCATACACAGAAAATACTGTTTTTACACTCAGGGGTGAAAAGGCCAGGCTGCTTGCTCTGGTAGCTCTGAGGATGAGAGACACCATCTCAGATCACCTGGCTCCTGTTTGCAGACTTGTACCCTTGGCAGTGGTGTGTGGATTGGGAAGTCGTGAATTATTCCATCTCATCTCTATTTCATTAGGATTTCATGTATGGGGTCTCAAGGTTTTCATTTTCACACTTATTAAAACTTTAGAGAACATACACCAACATTTTAAATCTATAAAAATTATTTGATTAAGCAATCAAACCCTCAAATGCATATAGCTCTTAAGGATGGTCACCACCTACACGTCAATAGTACTCATAAATGTTTATAAGTGGGTGGGCGTGGCTTTCCTGGAACCATTGGTGCTTGTGGGTGAGTTGCCTTGAGTGGTTACAGGAAACATTGTCAGCTAAATCTTGAAGTCTTAAAAAAATTTACATTTTTATAAACATGCACACATGATGCTGGTTTTATATGATTACATTCCCTTTTTCCATTTCTTTTCTTCTGTTTTCTTTACTCTCTTTTTAATCTAGTTTGAGAAATTTGTTATGAATAATCTATTTTTGAATTTTATATTATAATATAGGAGTTATTTATTTATTTAATAAGAAAGACTGTGTCTAGGAACTACTTCCAGGATAAAATAATTTCAAAACCATATTATTTCACAAAGGTATGCTACCCTCTAGAATTTATGTAAAATAAAGAGAAAAAGCCTCTTTTAAAAGGCAGGGGGAAATAAGCATATAGAGCAACTATGTACTAGGCACTACCTCAGCTTTTCTTACATATATATATATATATATATATATATATATATATAAGCTGTTTGCATTATTAAATAATATAAATTATGTTATGTACAAATAAAATTTTCAACAAACACAAATGGAGTTGATATCCAAGTTCAACACAATCTCTCTTTAGTTTCCTAATGAAATGCTCTCTTTGCTTCCTCTATATGGCTCTGATTTATCTACTTATTTTTAAAAGCTTCAGTTCATCTGTATTTTTATTGTATGTTCCTTCAAATACTTTTTATGAGAAAACAAACTTAATAAATATAATGAGGATTGTGATAAATGCTCTTGAAGGTAGCTTTGGACCAGGAACTTTCTATTACTGTATAGTGAGAGCATAAAAAGTTATCAGATATTCCAAATTCTCGTTTCAAGCTAGAGAAAACCTAATTTAAGGTTGTGGCTCTTCACAAGCATTTCACAAATTCCAAATTTTGAGGGGCATTTTTCTCTGAGGGAAAAATATAATAATCTACACTAATAATAGACAAACATGGTAATTGACCATACCTTCACTATGCCTGCCATTGACTGATCAGAGCGATATGCAAATTAACCACCAACAAAGATGGTGGCTAATTTGCATTTTGCAGGCAGGTCAGATGGCGCGAGCTGCCATCCAGGCCCCCGTGTGCGACCCAGGGGTGGGCGGTGACTCAGGCGATGTGATCAGCATCACTTGCCTTTGCCTGAGCCCCGCCCGCCCACCGGGGACACGGGGCCCTGAGAGAGAGAGAGAGAGAGAGAGAGAGAGAGAGGCAGAATTTGGCACCCTGCATCCCTCCCTGATCCACCACTGTGATTCCAAGCCAGCGAGGGCTGCCTTCAGGCTGCAGCTCCAGGTCCCTCACCCCCACCCCAGGCACGAGAGCACAGTGCTGGGCAGGGGCACCCAGGGGTTCGGGAATGCAGCGTGAGGGGCCAGCACGACGTGGGGAGGGGGGAGGCTGTGTTTACACTGCCAAGTTCCCCACTTCTGCCCTGGCCCACGCGTCCCTCCTCCTTCCCCTCAGAGGCCCAGCTCCTGCCTACATGCTTGCTGGGCAGGCCCAACTGCACTGGGGAGTGAGCCATGGTGATCGGGATGGCCACTTCCTGGGATGGGATGGCCGGACCATGGTGATTCATGAGGGTGATGAGGTCTGTGGGGCATGCGCAGCCCTTGGGCTGTGGGGGTGGCCGGCCAAGCCTAGTCTGGCTTCAGTGGGGCCAGTGGGAGCCCAAGGCCACCCCAACCCCCACAGGTCCCGGGCAGACGGTGGCTCAGTGGAGAGCGGTGTTTCCAGGCATGGTGCCCAGGGGCGGCTGTTAGCTGCTGCAAACCTGCCCCACACTTCAGAGAGGGGGAGAAGGCTCGCAGCCACCAGCACACTAGGGTGCATTGCCTGTGCCTCAGCCTGCCAGGCTGGCAGGGTCCAGAGCAGGTGAGCTGCTCCCTTCCCCCAGTGGTAGAACAGGGAGGAGAGCACTGGGTGCAGGCAGGGGACCTCAGCTGGGATCCTCCTGGTGTGGGAAGGGGCCCAGCCTGGGCCTGGTGGGGAGCTTAGGAAGTCTGGCTAAGCAGGCGCTGGTTCATACCAACTCTTACTCTGCCATCTTCCTCCAGTTCTTCAAGCTAGCGCCCCTGCCCCACCTGTCTGGGGGAACGGGCTCTGGGTGACCTCCCTGAGCTCAGACTGTGGACCCAGAGACCTCAAGGAAGAGTGCCCGGCTGGGCCCAGGCAGGGGCCGGTGCAGAACTACCAGGGCAGAGTTGCTTCGGGGTCTTGGTGAAGTTTGCAACTGACCCAAGGTGGAAACCTGAGAGGGGAAAGGCCAGGAGGCATGAATTGCCAGCACTTTAGCCACTTGAAAACAGCTCCACTTGGAATGTGAGGCAGTTGTATGTTCAGCTGAGAAGTGAGGGGGCTGAACTCCACCGTTGCTGGGCTCCTGTCAGTCCGAGGCCCAAGCGTCCACCATGACAAGGAAAGAACAGAGCGAAGGGCCTGGAGGAAGGGAAGACAATTGAAGAAAACTGTGTCTAGACTTTCCCCAGCCCTCTCTTTCTTTCTGCTGCCTATAAGAGCCCCAGGCCGGCCACAGTTCTGTCTCCACCTTTTAGTCCCCTATTCTCCAACCACAGAGGAAAGAAATAAGGAAGGAGTCTGTGCTGCCTTCAGAAAGTATCTATATACCTGATCAGCCAGTTGCCTTCCACAGAGGGAGGCCAGGCTGTGGCTTAGGCCCGCTCCCCACAGGGACATCAGTAGGACATCCTGTGAGGGCTCCCAGACTGTTAGAGGGGGCAGGCTGGACTGAGGGATGCCCCCCAAGTGCACAAATTTTTGTGCACCGGGCCTCTAGTTTATAATAATAATGCTTGATAAAATCTGGTAAAGGGAAACATCTTAGAGATTATCTTTGTTCCTTGGAATGTCTTTGTTTCATCTTAAAAACACCTGTGCAAACTTTAGTTGTAAAATAAAATCTTGGGAAACAAATTCTTTTCTTTTTGGATAAACGTAAGAAATTATAGAATAGTGGAGAGAGCAATAGAATGAGGCTCAGGGGAATAACCTGGGGTATTTAGAAAAACCACATACTTTAGAGATAGAAAGACATGGGTTTGAATTCTGAATTGCCAGTTTGCTGCCCACCTGGCCTCATGTAATTTACATAACTATTGACTCCAACTTTCTTATCTATATATATAAAAAAAAACTTACTTGGCTGGGTTGTTCTGAGACAACCTAATTCAGTGCCTGGCACCAGGTAGGCTACCCATAAATAGTAGGTGTCATTATTCATATCAATAAATCCCTGGTTTAAGTACTGGTCGAACTGCTGTGTGATCTTGGGCAAATCATTTTGCTTCTTTAATAAAGTTTATAATTCTTGGCCAAGCCCCCTTGGGAAGAATTTTTTGAGATGAATGTTGAGAATCATGACTCTTTTTGGTACATTCATCTCATGTAACTCTCAAGAGCACCAAGGATAAAGCTTGGCTGTCTGGATTTAAATCTGAGCCCTGACACACACCAGCCATTTGATGCTAGGCAGGTTGCTTTGCTTTTCGGGTCTCAGTTTCCACATTTGTGTTATGAGGATGCCAACAGCAGCTATTCCATAGGATTGTTGTAAGAATCATGTAATTTAATGTATGGCAGTGGCTGACTCATTGTCATTACTTAGCAAATATTAGGTATTAATGATACTTGAGTCACTTTCAGAAGAACTGGTGCTGATATTGGAAAGCAGTATAGTATAGAGAAGGGGTCATGAGCTTTGGCATAAGCAGAGTAAAGCTCAAGTTTTGATGGTGGTTCCCGGCCTTTCAGAGGTTTTCTGTTCAATGGCAATACTATTGTTTACCTCTTATGGTGATTTTGAGTGGTGAGCAACTTACGAGGGAGTAATTTCATTTTATTGGAACTGGAAAGGACAATGGGGATAGTAATTCAACTAGAAACTCAGAGTGACAGCAGCTGTTTGTAATCCAGGGTTCAACCTTAAGCTCTTTAATTCCACTCAGTCATGGACATCTTATTCTTTCACTTTTTCAAGTTGAGGAACCAGGAAGATGCTCTCCTTTGAATCTCTTTTCTGGCTCTCATGCTTGAAATAGACAGCTATCAATATTACTAATACTATTAAGGGCTTGATATCTGCCACACACTTGCCATACATTACTGTATTGTTTCTTTCCAATGACCTTGATGTTGAGCAGTTCCCTGTTTGACAAATGATTGAACTGAGGTTCAGAGAGATGAAGTGACTGGCTCACGATGACATGACTCATGGGCAATTGAACAGGGACTTAAATGGCGCAATCCATTGCACCCTGATTCCGCCCCATAAACCAAACATGAAGTGCTCACTGTACCTGCAGGGGCTTGTGCCCATCGGTGAGCCTGCCAGTTTAGAAAAATGGGACTCTTGAAATTGCCTGTAACTTGAAGTAGGCACATTTGGCCTCTAAACTTGAATCTGAGTAGGGCAGGGCAGGCTGACTTCTTGCCAGGCAAGTGGACATTTAGCTAGGACAGCAGGTTTTCATTGCTACCTCTGATCTGATAGTACTTTTTACCTTGACTCACTTGAATCTGTTCCCATGTGGTTCTGAAACACATTGAACCAATAGCAAAAGTGGTCACCACGGGGTCTACATGTCCCCAGAGTAATCAATGGCAGATGGGATAGTAGAAGTAGACCATACATTTCTGGTTTACGCAGTCAGATGCCCTGGGTTTCCCTCCAAGATAATTCTATTAGGTTCTACCACAGTACACTTGTGATACTATTTTTGGATTCATTTTGCGCATTTGTATTGGGCAATTGGGTGTTTATCTGCTCAATTTGCCTAACAGGCACACTGACATTTTTATGTGTAACAGATATGACTGTCATACTCAAGAAGATTGATACAATTTCAGAACATGGCTTTATGACAGTACCACAAATGGTAGACTCTTTTAGCTGTGTGCAGACTTTTGTAAATACTCAATTAGCAGTAAAGGAAAAAATGTGACCTTCAACGGCTTATTAAGGGGTGAGACATTTTCCATAGAAATATTGGAGTAGAATAATTGGTGTTTCATATTATGTTTTATGAGGCTTAATGAAGAATACATTATATGATACAGGTTTACTTTGTTGTCCCATTCATGGACCCTTAGAAGTAGACTCTAAAGTTATATGTTTATAAATTATGTCATTATCTTATGAATAATAGCATTACTGCATTTTTTTGTCTTATAAGGATCAATTTACTAAATATAAAGCTTTAAAATATACCACAATACCAAAACTCTGATTTGGCATTATTATTATTATTATTATTATTATTATTATTATTTTATAATACTGGGAGCCTCAAAGATAGAAGAGACGTGGATCCCTGTTGCCCATTCGAGGGTCTGGTTCTGCATTGTTTTCTCTTGAGTACACATATTATTTCTCTAAATATAAGCTATCAACTTCTAGAGAGCTGGGGCTATATTTTTCTTTTTCTTTATGATTTCCTTCCTTGTGAATGCTTTGTTTTTTTTTACTTTTCTGTTCCTAGTTCTTAAAGAGAGAGCTTAGATTAGTGATTTGAGAATTTTCCTTTTTACTAATGTACACACTTAGTGCTATAAATTTGTCTCTTGACACTATTTTATCTATATCCTGAAGATTTTTATATATTTTCATTATCATTCAGTTTAATGTATTTTTTTAAAAAATTATTTCCCTGAGACTTCTTCTTTGATCCATGGATTATATAGAAGTATGTTGTTTAGTTTCCAGGAGTTTGGAGATTTTCCTATTACTCTTTGTTGTTGATTTCCAGTGCAACTTCCCTGTGGTCAGAGAACATACGGTTAGCTTGCTAGCACTGCCCCAACATAGCACCACAGGCTTGGGGGCTTTAACAACAGAAACTTATTCTCACATTTCAGGAGGCTGCAAGTCAAATGTCAGTACTGGCAGTGCCAGTTTCTCCTGAGGCTTCTCTCCTTAGCCTGCAGACAGTCACCTCTAATGTGGCTTTTCCTCTGCACACCTATATCCCTGGCACCTCTTTCTCATAAGAATATCAGTCATGTTGGGTTAGGGCCTCACTCTTATGATCACATTCAATGTTCATTAATTCTTGAAAGGTCCAATCTCCAAATACAGTCACATTGAGGGAGATAAGGCTTCAATATATGACTTTCTGGAGACACCATTTAGTCTATATAACACTCTAGGTATGATTTCAATGCTTTTAAATTTGTTAAGATTCATTTTATGATCCAGGATATAGACTATCTTGATACATGTTTGGTGGGCACTGGGGAAAAATGTGTGCTTTCTGCTGCTGTTGTTCTTTTGTTCTATGTATATCAGAAGCTTTTAGAGTTCAATATTTTTACTGATTTTCTGCCTATTTTTTTATATCAGGTGTTGACAGAGGGGTGTTGGAGTCTCCAATTATAATTTTTAACCTGTCTATTTCTCTTTTTCATTCTCCGTTCCATTCACATATTTTGTGGCTCTACTGTTTGGTGCACACACATTTAGGATCTCCACATCTTCTCGGTGGATCGATCCTTTTCTCTATATTTAATGTGTCTCTGTCTCTGCTTATTTTCTGTGCTCTGAAGTCCACTTCCTTTGATATTAGCATAGCCACTCTTATTTTCTTTTGATTAATGTTTGTATGATATATCTTTTTCCAGCCTTTTACTTTCATCTTGCCCATATGATTATATTTGAAGTGAGTTCCTTATAGACAGCATATGGTTGTGATATGGAATTTTTGGACTGGAACCCAGATTCTTGTTCGCTGGAATTGAAGAATGAATCCACAGACAGAAGGTGGTATAGCAAACGTGGAAATTTATTGAAGAACAAGTACAGACTCCCCCATGGGGAGAGGGAAAGAGTCCCACAGAATGGACTTCCACGTAGGGAGGGGGGAAAGGGTCCCACTGAGTTTCTTTTCCTTATGGCTTATAAAGGCTACAGATTCTGGTGCCTTGATATCCCCTCTGATTGGTCACTATTCCCTTAGACTTGTTACTGTAGTAACTCCTGGGCTCAAAGGTGGAATCTCACATGGGATATGTAAGGTTCACCTCACCTCTCTCCTTATTGTTTTTCCATTCCCTTTGGGCTTTCTTCTTCTCCCTATGAATGAAGGGCTTCCTTCTCTTTATTTTGTAAATATAGGTCTTTTGCCATTCCCAGCTTCCTCATTCTATGGAAATATACCTTCCGCTGATCTGCAACCAGGTGCTTTCCTCCATGGTTCACTTAATTTCCAAAATTTCTAGAATTTCCTAAACCTGTCCTATTTTACCCCTAAAATTCCTGTTTCAGTTGGTTCATTTTTTTTAATACCACTCTGTCACTTTCTGTCTTTTATTTGGAACATCTGGGCCATTTACATTTAAAGTAGGAAGAATAATGCCTCCACACAGATGTCCACATACTAATTCCCAAAACCTGTGAATATGTTGCCTTACATGGCAAAGAGAATTAAGGTATCAGATGTAATTAAAGGTGTTAATCAGCTGGCTTTGGATACTTCAATTACCTGAGTGCTAACAATGTAAACACATGGGTCCTTAAAAGTGGAAGAGGAGGCAGAAGGGCTCAGAGTCATGCACAGTGAGAAGGATGTGACTTACCATGAAGATGGAGGAGTGAACCACAAGCAAAGGAATGCAAGCAGCCTCTGGAAGCTGGAAAAGGCAAGGCAGTGGATCCTACATAGTCTACAGAAAAGAATGAAGACTTGCTAACTCTGTGCTTTTAGACTAGTGAAACCTATGTCAGGATTTGACCTACAGAATTGTAACAATGAATTTCTGTTGTTAATGATGCCAAATTTGTGGTAATTTGTTACAGCAACAAAAAAATTAATACAGTGTTTAATGTAATTATTGATATGTTAGGTTTTCTTTTTCTTTTTTGTCCTTTGTTCTGTTTTTCATCTGTTCTATTTCCCCTGACTTCTGTGCATTATAAAACATTTTTAAAATTACATTTTATTTATGTATAGTGTTTATGAGTGCATCATATTGTCTAGCTGTTTTTAGCAATTGCTCTAGGCATTGCATTATGTAACATAACTTCTCACAGTCCACTGCTGTTGTCATTTTACCATCCCCCATTTATAATTGTCTGAACTATGTCCTCTACATACATTTGGAACCACATTAGATAGTGTAATAATTTTTCCTTCAACAGTTGTGTCCCAAATAACTTCTATTTCTTATATATTTAAGGCCCGTCACCTATGTCGAGGTGCGGGGGGTTCCCATGCGCCCTTGGCTGCTGGCTCTTTCGTAGATTGACAGTTAATTTGGGCAGAGTTTCGTGCTGGGAACCTGCAGGTCATCACGCTCTGGCAACAGGAGAGCTATGCGCTGCTGGGTCGATCAGACTGTCTGATTATATACCCCTCTGTAGGCATGGTCTAGAGAAGGAAAGGCTATTGCATTTACTATATTTTTGCTTACGTGTGTTTTATTTCCCTATTATGAGGTTCCAGTGTTCCTCCTTTCATCATTTTCCTTCTGTTTAGAGATGCTCTTATAGCCATTCTTTTAGTGTAGGTCTGCTGTGGACAAATTCTCTCAGTTTTACTTCATTTGATGATGCCTTAAGTTCCCCTTCATTTCTGAAGGACATTTGCACTGGGCATAGGATTCTAGACTGACAATTCTTTTCTTTCAGCGCTTGAAAAATACTGTGCCTCTTCCCCTGGCTCTGTGGTTTCCCAAGAGAAATCTGCTGTTTGTAATTAGTTTTTGCATAGGTAGGGTATTGTTTTTCCCTGGCTACTTTCAAGATTTTTTCTTTGTCTTTAATTTTCAGAAGTTTAATGCTGTGTTTCTGCATAAATTTCTATAAGTTATCCTGTTTGGGGTTTTCCAGTTTTTTGAATCTGTAACTTTATGACTCTTGCCAAATATAAAAGTTTAAAGCCATTATTTCTTTCGGTACTTTTTCAGCTCTGCCTTCTTTTTCCTCTCCTTTGGGGCCTCTGGTGACTCTAATGTTAAAAATCTTCTGTAATAGTGCCCCAGGCCTGAGGTTCTGTTGATTTAATTTTTATAGTTGTTTTTTTTTTTTTCCAGATTGGGTAAGTTCTATTGTTCTAGCTTCTATTTCTCTGGTTCTTCCCCTTGCCCCTCCATTCTGCTCTTTAGATAATTCACTTTTAAAATTTTGATTATTTTTCAGTTATAAAATTTCCATTTGGTTCTTCTTTGTATCTTCTATTTCTTTGCTAAGACTTTCTATTTTTTGCTGAGGCTTTAACGTCTAAAAAAATTGTTTTAAGGGTGTACAATATTGCTTATTACAACATTTCTATCAAAGCTGCTTCTAAATCCTTGTTCCATCATTATCATATTACCACTGACCAATCAAAAGTACACAAAATGTACTTTTATTTGCATCTTTATCAACAGATCCAAACTATTCATAGTTGAAGTCTTAATTTGCATTAAGTGGACTTTGGTGGGAAATTTGGGTGGGAACTTTTTCTATAAAAGATGATCTTTCCTTTATCTTAAAGGGGCACACTTTCAGTTTCCCATTTTGGAAACTGTTTTATTGAATAAAGTTTCTCCTTTTCTCTCTAGTGCCTTTTAGTGGATTGTTAAAAAAAATATAATGGTTAAATTCACGTCTATGTTGTGCAATCTAACTTACTTTGTCAATGACAAAGAGAGAGGAAGGGTTGAAGTACTCGGACCCTTCTTTTCATCAGCCTTCAGCTTTGTTTGCATGTACCAATCACCCTGAACATTGAACCAAGCTTCAGAAATTGTATTTCATTTGACTGTAATATCAAATTAACTTGAGCAATCTGATACCAGCAGCACTTGGAACACACAAGAACAATATTTATGCCAAAAAATGCATGATAAGACAACTGTCTACTGAAACTACAAGATTTTATATGTTGGAGGAGGACCTCATGCAAAATGAAAGAATTGATTTACTCACACATTGGACTGTTATCAGGACTGGTTCATTTACTTATGTATTTCAGCCATTGGCTACTTTACTAAATGCAGATGCTGAGTGATGGCTTGAGATGTGGAATGGGCATGCAGAGTCTTTCTCAACATGGGCACAAATGCATTTTTACGGACCTGGACACATTAGCTGGTGTCCTATCTGCTCATTTGCATCTTCCCTTAGAAATGAATTGCTGATCTGTGAATAGCTCAAAGGGAGAGCTGGAACTATGATTTTCTTAATTTGTTTTGACATGGGATTTATCTTATTCTACCTAATAAAGAGGAAATATGCAAATTGACCATCATGCTGTAACAAGATGGCTGCACCAACAGTGGAGGCCGAGCTCCCATAACGAGCCTTAATGAGCAATCAGCACAGACCTGAGGCTGTGTGGTGCTGGGCTGGGGCAGGGGACCTGAGGTTGCGCTCCCTTGCATGGTGGGGCTTGACAGGGGACCTCAGGCTGCACCCCTTGCCCTGGTGCCGGGCTGGGGGGCATCAGGCCATGCCCCCTGCCCTGGTGCTTGGCTGGAGGACCTGAGGCCATGCCCCCCACCCCAGTGCCAGGCTGGGGGACCTGAGGCTGCGCCCCCCGCCATGCGGGGCTTGATGAAAGTGGGGCTGGCCAGGTCTGGATCTAGCCCAATGGGGTTGGGGCCAGCCGGATCTGGGTCTCATGCGATTTTGAGGTGCACACGGGTGGGCGGGGACTTGACTCTGGTTCCTGTGGCGTGCCTCAGACTCTGACAGGAAGAAGATTTTCAAATACATTTTACTAATTTTCTTTAATCTCTGACACTTCTATTATAGAGAAAGGGCAAATAGCAATATTAAAATATTTCCTCTAATTCACTTTTAATGTGCACGAATTTCATGCACTGGATCACTAGCCCTATATAATAAAGAGCTAATATGCAAATGGTCATCATGCCCTCACATCATCACGCCCTCACGCCATCATGCCATAACAGCTGAGACACTCAACACTGGGGAAAGAAGAATGGGGACCAGCCAGGCACAAATGAGCTCTCGAGAGAGGAATGGGCACCAGCCAGGCTGCAGCCCGGGAGAGAGACAAGCCACCTGCCCTGCGGTCTTGGGTGCCAGTGGCTGCACCTGTGCCTATGGCCCAGGAGAGGGAGAAGCCACATGCCCCACGATCCCCATGTTCCTGGGTGCCAGCACTTGCACCTGTGGCCCAGGACAGGGACAAGCTGCCTGCCCTGCAGTCCCGGGCACCTGTGGCTGCAGCCTGGGTGAAGCCGCCCACCCATGGTCCCCTGAGGCTGCAGCTGGCCTGGGTGAAGCTAGCCTGGGTCCTGGATGCCTGCGGCCAGCCAGAGGAGGGAATCCTGGGTCCTGGATACAGGGAGAGGCAGAGGCAGTTAGGGGTGATCAGGCCAGTAGGAGAGCAGTTAGGGGCAATCAGGCAGGCAGGCAAAGGTGGTTAGGGGTGATCAGGCACGCAGGCAGGTGAGTGGTTAGGAGCCAGTGGTCCCAGATTAGGAGAGGCAGTCGGACATCCCCCGAGGGGTCCTGTATTGGAGAGGGTGCAGGCCGGGCTGAGGGACTATCCCCCCCCCCCCCCCCGTGCACGAATTTCATGCACTGGGCCTCTAGTTGTTAATAATTCTAAAATGCCACATGGACAGGAGCATTTTATTTAAGAAAATTAAAGACATAAATATTTGAGTCTTCAGTCTGGCCACCAACTTTGAGTCTGGTGAACATCTAGCTTAAGGGTATAAGAAAAAATACTGTTTTTAAAAAATAACAAATCTTGATTTCTTTTATTCCAATTTTTCTGATGTGCTCAACAATCTTTTCTTAAATAAAATATTTTATCATTTTTATTTTCAATTATAGTTGATGTACATTGTTATATTAATTTTAGATGTACACCCCAGTGGTTAGATTATATAACTTAATAAGTGATCATCCCAATAAATCTAGTACCCATCTAACACCATACATAGTTATTAGAATATTGACTATATTCCCTATGCTGTACTTTACATCTTCATGACTATTCTGTAACAACCAATTTGTACTTCTTAATACCCCCACTTTTTTTGCACATACCCAAACCCCCTCCCATCTGTCAACTGTCAAAATGTTCTCTGTATCTATGAATCTGCTTGCTCATCTACTTTGCTTTTGTATTCAACTAGAGGCCCGGTGCACAAAATTCGTGCAGGGGGGGGGGGTGTCCCTAAGCCCAGCCTGCAACCTGTCCAATCTAGAACCCGCGAGGGATACCCAACTTCCCTCTCACAACCCAGGACTGCTGGCTCTCAACTGCTCGCCTGCTTGCCTGCCTGATTGCCCCTAACCGCTTCTGCCTGCCAGCCTGATCGTTTAACTGCTCCCCTGCCGGCCTGATTGCCTCTAACTGCCCTCCCCTGCCAGCCTGGTCACCCCCAACTGCCCTCCCCTGCAGGCCTGGTCCCCCCTAACTGCCCTCCCTTGCTAGCTTAGTTGCCCCCAACTGCCCTCCCCTGCAGGCCTGGTTGCCCCCAACTGCCCTCCCCTGCAGGCCTGGTCCCTCCCAACTGCCCTCCCCTGCTGACCTGATTGCTCACAACTGCTTTCTCCTGCTGACCTGATTGCTCACAACTGCTTTCTCCTGCTGGCCATCTTGTGGCGGCCATCTTGTGCCCACATGGGGGCGGCCATCTTATGTGTTGGAGTGATGGTCGATTTGCATATTACCTCTTTATTGGATAGGACTAGAGGCCCGGTGCTCAAAATTCATGCACTTGGGATTGGGAGGGGTCCCTTATCCCGTCCTGTGCCCTCTCGCAGTCCGGGACCCCTCCCTCCTTACCGCCCACCTGCTTGCTGCTTCCTACCGCTCGGCTTGCTGCTCCTTAATGCTGCTATGAATGCTCCCGCCACCGCCACTGCACTCGCCAGCTGTGAGCCCCGCTTCTGGCTGAGTAGCACTCTCCCTGTGGAAACACACTGACCACCAGGGGACAGCTCCTGCATTGAGCATCTGCCCCTTAGTGGTCAGTTCATAACCACCAGTCATTCCACCATTTGGTCAATTTGCATATGAGGGTTTTATTATATAGGATAGGATATTGAATGTGAACTGTAAATGAAAAATAAAATTTAAAAAAGAACCAAATAAAATTTTAGATCTGAAAATTTTTTAATATATGTATATATATGTACATATACATACATATATATATATATATATATATATATATATATATATTTAATTCTCACCTGAGGATGTTTTTAAAATTGATTTTTAGAGAGAGAAACATCCATGTGACAGAGAAATACCAGTAGGCTGCCTCTGCACCTGCTGACCCACTGGGATCTAACCTAAACCTAAGTATGTGCCCTAACCTAGAATCCAACAGGAAATCCTTTGGTGTACAGGTTGAGACTCTGACCAATTGAGCCACCTGGCCAGGGCAGATCTGAAAAAAATTTTTTAAGTGTACCTCCAGACCCTGGTCAGTGTGGATCAGTAGTTAGAGTGTCCTCCCACGCACCAAAGGGTAATGGGTTCAATTCCAGGTGAGGGCACATACACAGGTTGTGGGTTCCATCCCTGTCAGAATGCTTGGGGAACTTTCTCTCTCCCTTCCTCTCTCTCTAGAATCAATGAAAAAAAAATCCTTAGGGGAGGATTTAAAAAGAAAAATAAAATGCTGGTTTGGTTGAATGGATAGTGCTTCTGCAGGTGGACTGAAGGGTACTGGGTTGGATTCCAATCAAGGGCACGTACCTGGGTTGCAGGCTCAATCTGGGCCCTGGTCGGGGATTCAGCAAGAGGCAACCAATTGATGTCTCTCACATTAGTTTCTTTCTTTCTCCCTCCCTTCCACTCTCAAAAAAAAAAAAAAAAAAAAAAAAAAATCAATGCAAAAATGTCCTCAGGTCAGGATTAACCAAAACAAACCAACAAACACCCATCCCCAGTGTGATTATTGAAGGAGCACATGAAGTATTTGTTGAATGAGCGGGAAGGGATGGGACTTCACTTTCTAACTTTTTAAGCAACCCTGCAAGCCAGAGGGTTTATTTTTTATTTTAATTTTTATTGATTGATTATTTTAGAGAGAGGAAGGGAGCGAGAGAAACACCAGTGTGTTGTTCAGCTTATTATGCTCTCTTTGGTTGCTTCTTCTCTGTGCCCTGACCAGGATCCAACCGGCAACCTTGCTATATCGGGACGAGGTTCTAACCCAGGGGTGGGCAAACTTTTTGACTCGAGGGCCACAATGGGTTCTTAAACTGGACCAGAGGGCCGGAACAAAAGCATGGATGGAGTGTTTGTGTGAACTAATATAAATTCAAAGTAAACATCATTACATAAAAGGGTACGGTCTTCTTTTTTTTTAGTTTTATTCATTTCAAATGGGCCAGATCCGGCCCGTGGGCCATAGTTTGCCCACGGCTGTTCTAACCCATTGTGCTGTGGGCGGTCTGTCAGGGCCCCTCAACAAAACCCCTCTGGCTTCCCTGGCCCCTGCTGTGGATCCAAGCTCCTCTGCCACAGCAAAGGTTTGGGTTCCATTCTGCCAGGGCACCTACTTAGGTTTCGGGTTTGATCCCCGGTTGGGGTTGACTGCTGCTCAGGAAGTGACTGAGGACCGTGTGCTCTAGTCATTAGGTGCGGAGCTGGGGTTCCATTGCCAACCTGGCCGACTCTGACCCCTGTTACCCCTGCTCTTACTTCAAGGACGACTTCAACTATGGCAGCTGCATGGCCTCCGCCAGCATACACATCCACATGGGTAGGTCACCTTCTCCGTGGCTCGCCAGGTGTGGCTGCTGTGCAGTTGCCCCAGAGGCGGATTTCCGGGTTCCCAGGGAGAGTGCCCTCTGCGCTGGACTCCCAGGGAGAGCGGGGTTGGAGGGAAAGCACTTCGCCTGGAGCGGAGCACCTGTCCTGTGCAGGGCTCACAGGGTTTATGTCTCCGATCCTGCCCTCAGCAGCCCCAGCGCCGAGGTGGTGGGCCTTGGGGCTGCTGGGCGCCGGCCCCTCCTGTGGGTTTGTGTCTCCGATCCTGCCCCCAGCAGCCCCAGCACTGTGGTGGCGGGGCTTGGTGCTGCTGGGTTTAGGGCCCCCCTGCGTGTTTGTGTCTCTGATCCCCCCAGCAGCCCCAGCACCATGGTGGTGGGGCTTGGTTCTGCTGGGTGCAGGGCCCTCCTGTGTGTTTGTGTCTCTCATCCAGCCTCCAGCAGCCCCAGCACTGCGGTGGCTGGCCTTGGGTCTGCTGGGTGCTGAGCCTGCAGGTTTGTGTCTCTGATACCCCCAGCAGCCCCAGCACCTTGATGGTGGGGCTTGGGGCTGCTGGGTGCTGGGGCTGCGGATCTGTGTCTTCAATCAGGCCCCCACAGCCCCAGCACCAAGATGGTGGGCCTTGGGGCTGCTGGGTGCTGGGCCTGCTGGTTTGTGTCTCCGATCAAGCCCCCAGCAGTCCCAGCACTGAGGTGGTGGGGCTTGGGGCTGCTGGGGCCTGACGGAGACATAAACACACAGGGCTTCCGTCAGGCTTCGCTGCTCCGGCCCCAGAGCAGTCAGGCTTTGCTGCGCAGCTTGGAGCCTATGTATGCAAATTAACCGCCATTTTGTTGGGTTAATTTGCATACTCTCCTGATTGGCTGATTAGCATAGCGAAGGTATGGTCAATTTACATGTTTGTCTATTATTAGGTAAGATTGTTTAAAGATATGTATTTATTGCCATTTTATGGTTCATTTTTTTATTGTTCATATTTTTGATCTTCTTAAAGAAGACTCTTTAACATTTCATATAATACTGGTTTGGTAATGATGAACTACTTCAGCTTTTTTCTTGCTTGGGAAGCTCTTTATCTGTCATTTGATTCTAAATGATAGCTTTGCTGTGTAGGGTACGCTTGGTTGTAGGTGCTTGCTTTTCATCACTTTGAATATTTCTCACCAATCCCTTCTGGCCTGTAAAGTTTCTGTTGAGAAATTAACTGAGTCTTATGGGAGTTCCCTTGTAGGTAACTAGTTGCTTTTCTCTTGCTGCTTTTAAGATTCTCTCTTTATCTTTAACCCTTTGCATTTTAATTGTGATGTTTCTTGGTGTGGGCCTCTTTGGGTTCATCTTGTTTGGGACTCTCTGTGCTTCCTGGACTTGTATGTATATTTTCTTCATCAAACTAGGGAAGTTTTCTGACATTATTTTTTCAAATAGGTTTTCAATTCTTCTCTTTCTTCTCTGTCACTCCCATGATGTGAATGTTGATATGCTTGAAGTTGACCCAGAGGCTACTTACACTATTCTCAGCTTTTTAAATTTATTTTGCTGTTCTGATTGGGTATTTTTTGCTACCTTATATTCCAAATTGCTGATTTGATTCTCAGCTTCATCTACTCTACTGTTGATTCCCTGTAAATTATTCTTTATTTTAGTTAGTATATACTGCATTTCTGACTGTTTTTTATTTTATGCTATTGAGGTTTTCACTAAGTTCATTGAGTAATCTTATAACCAATGTTTTGAACTCTGCATCTAGTAGATTGCTTGTCTCCATTTTGTTTAGTTCTTTTTCTGGGTTTTGTTCTGCTCTTTCATTTGGGACATGTTTCTTTGTCTCCTCATTTTGGTAGCCTCCCTGTGTTTGTTTCTATGTATTAGGTAGAGCTCCTATGTCTGTCTTCCAGGCTTGGTAGTGTGGCTTAATGTAGTAGGGTCCAGTGGCACAGCCTCCCCTATCATCCCAGCTGGGTACTTTGAGGTGCTACCCTCTCCTTGTGTGGGCTATATACTCCCCTGTTGTAGTTCAGCCTTGATTGCTGTTGGCACATCAATGGGAGAGATTTACCCTTAGGCCGATCAACTGCAAGGACTGGCTATGACCACTGACCACAAACTTCTGACCATTGTGAGAATCAGCTGTGCAGGGGCCTATTGCTTAGAAGAGGACTTATTTCAGCAGGGCTCTGATCCCTATTGAGTCCACTCCTTGAGTGTGGCACTTGTGGAGGTGGTTTGGTGGTATTTTGATGTATCGCAAGCTGTCTCCTGGGTGTGCTGGCTCTGGGGCCTCCCTGGAGGTGCAGGCCAAGGTCAGCCACTGCCTGTGTTCTTCCTGGAGCCACCCTGCATAAGCTATAAAGTGGTCTGAAGATGACTGCTTCTTGTGCTGGGTTTGGAGATCCCCAGGCAAAGCCAAGCTGTGAACCAAGGCCAGCTGCTGCTAGTGCCAAGCCCAGGGCCACTTAGTGAGAAGTATGGGGCTCGCTGAATCCAGATGTTGCTTGTTTGAGAGTTTGAGGGAAATCTGAAGCATGAGCCAAGACAGATGAGCTCAACATTCTTAACTAGCAGTGCTTAGCCAAATCCTGGGTCTTATCTATGAAATGTGCAGAAAAATAATAAAGAAACTGAAGCCTGAAGGAGAATCTTCAGTATTTTTTAGCATCTGTGCCTTTGGCCTCCTTCCAGTTATTCTTGGTTACATGTAGGTTTCTTCTGGGTTCCCAGTAATAAATAGGGCCTGACATTTCCAAAGCCTATTTCTGAGGTCAGTCTTCTTTCTTTCTTTTTAGAAATATGGTTTTATTAATTTCAGAGAGAAAGGGAGAGGGTGAGAGAGATAGAAACATCAATGATGAAAGAGAATAATTGATCAAAAAAATCATTGATCAGCTGCCTCCTGCATGCCCCTTACTGGGGAACGAGCCTGCAGCTCAGGCATGTGCTCTGACCAGGAATCAAACCAGGACCTCCTGTTTCATAGGTCCATGCTCAACCACTGAGCCACGCCAGCCAGGCTCAGTCTTCTTTTTTTGTGTAGACTGTTTATCTCATTCATCACATTAACAAACCACTGGGATGAGGAAAAAAAATACTGGCCTGAACAGAGGGAACTCTCATAATTCATGTTAGCACATGAGACAATGTTGCAACATCACCGTTCTCTACCAAAAAGAGAAAAAAAACACACACACTCAAAACAAAAAGTAAACCAAAGAAGCCCCAAACCAACCAAACAATCAAACAAATATGTTGTATGGATTTTGCAGAATCTCTAAGTTGTCTTACACTGTCCCTCAGTCAGAATGATTTGCTCACCAAGCATTGTAGACAGTCAAGCAGTTGGTAGGATTTACCTTCTTTTTTCCCCTTTATTTCATGGAGAACCAGGGCTTTCAAAAAATGCCATACATCATTTAAAAGAAGGCATATTGGAAATGCAAGCCGTCACTAAGTTCTAAAACATGAAATCCTCAGCCTGAGTGGTGGCTTAGAAATTTATTCCCTCCTACGTAATCTGACTTGATAAAGCTGGACTGGCGAGAATCTCAGGTCTGATGTGGTACATTTACAAAGTTACAGGTCATTTCATTTACTTTCCTAAATACGTTTCTCAAATTGGTTTAGTTGATCCATCTGCCTTAGCTGAATATATTGAAAGCATAAATGTCTTAAACATGACAGATAGTTAGCAGCTGGTGTTGAAAAACTGACATTCCATTGGAACTACCTCCATAGCGAAGTTGTGCTTTGCAAAAGCCACACACTGTGAAATATTTGCTTTGTGATAAGCTTTCACATGAAGTCTGTCCTGATGGTAACATTGAGAAAGTACATGCTACCATCTTCAGTTTTTGAGTTATAAATTTTTCCAAGAAAGCAAACTGAGAGATGCTATATACATTTATCAATTCAGGTTCAACATTTTCCACAAGTATTTAACAGATATTTTCATTGCCTTCTCCATATAGCACAATGTGGATTCTATTCCCATTATAGTGAACTATGTACATTTGGATTTGTTTTATGATTTGGGCCTGATGAATGTAGATAATATGGCAATATTATGTGGGTAGATAATATGACAATATATAATGTTAAGTGGGTCTCTGGGAAGGAAATGGAATTTATAAAAATAATCTAATCCATGTGGATATTTTCCAGTTCATCACGTGGCTCTTTTAATCCAAGCTTTTTCTTAAATACAGTCTTTGCAATTTAAGCTCTGCTGCATGCTGCCACTGCCATTACAGAGATACATTAGATTGATAGAATGATGCTGCCTTCTTTATGTCTGGAGAAAATAATGACTTCCCCCATTCTCTCTAATCATGTTTTTATGGTTTGTTTTCCAAAATACTGCATACTTGACCTTAAAAGGGAAAAAGATTGCACATTTCATTTAATGAGTAATAAAAAGTAGGGTTCTCATTTTGCATTTAAACCTATATAGAATACATTTTACTATAAGATATTTCATTATGGTCCCCAGGTCTCAGACAATTCCAGTGGACTCTGGCTGCTTGAAGACTGTATGTCTCAATAATTGAAAATAGATGCAGTGGACTTTGACCTATTTTACTTTCAGTGGCTCCAACTTGAAATCTGCTTTTTAGTCTTCCATGAGATGAGCTTTTAGAAAGCCACTATTTCAAGTAAAATGAAAAAACAAAACAAAACTCATGCTTTATCTCCCCCCATCACTACTAACCTTTAATGATTCTCCCATTAAAATATTAGAAAAGGGGTGATAATGATATTGTCTGTCACCCCTTGTTTAGATATTTATTTCACCAGTTTTCTGCTTTAAAGTATACGTGTATGAAAGCTAGCCCTCTTCAAACCTTCAGATCTCTTGCATTGGGCAACTGGTGTGTCCAACATCATTCATATAAACTAGAGGCCTGGTCATGAATTTGTGCACTGGTGGGGTCCCTCGGCCTAGCCGACAATAGAGGCCTATTTGGAGGGCTGGCTGGCCCGGGGGGAGGGACCGCAGGAGGTTGGCCAGCTGGCCAGGGGGGCAGGGGCTGTGGGAGGTTGGCTAGCCCAGGGGGTAGGAGGGGCTGCGGGAAGTTGGCTCGGGGGAGAGGACACGGGAGGTTGACTGTGGGAGCACACTGACCACCAGGGGGCAGCTCCAGCATTGAGTGTCTGCCCCCTGGTGGTCAGTGTGCGTCATAGCAACTGGTCGACCGGTCATTCTGGTTGTTCTGATCGTTTGGTCGTAATGGTTGCTTAGGCTTTTATATATATAGACTAGAGGCCCAGTGCATGAAATTCGTCACTCTGGGGGTCCCTCAGCCCAGCCTCTGCCCTCTCGCAGTCTGGGAGCCCTTGGGGGATATCCGACTGACTGATAGCTTAGGCCCGCTCGTGGAGGGAGCGGGCATAAGCCATCAGTCAGTCAGACATCCTTAGCTCTGCCACAGAGGCGGGAGAGGCTCCCGCCACCACTGCTGGACTCACCAACTCTGAGCCTGGCTTCTGGCTGAGTGGTGCTCCCCCTGTTGGAATGCACTGACCACCAGGGGGCAGCTCCTGGATTGAGCGTCTGCCCCCTGATGATCAGTGCGCATCATAGTGACCTGTCATTCGGTCGATTTGCATATTAGCCTGTTATTATACAGGATGGGAAGACCTCAAACAGACACTAGGAATAGCTAAGGTAAACTATTTTAAACACAATTAAAAGGGTAACTACTCCATTCATTTGGAAATGTAATAACATCGTAGATAAGATAAAAATCAATTTGGAACTTTCCCTTTAGTTATTAAGAACCTGAACACCCCCAATTTTGGCTATTTAGACCTTAGTTCTAAGCTATGAGGTAGAAGGATAGAATATGTTTATTTATTTATTTATTTATTTATTTATTTATTCATTCATTTATTTATTTTTAAATAAGAACAGATTCACAGAATTTTTCATCTGTCAATTTGGGGCCATAAACTCAAGAATTTAATGTTTCTATTGCATTCTAGCACAGTTTAGAAAACACATTTCATTTATCATTAGGATTTATTTGATGAAAGTCAACTTATTTTCAAAATATCTAAGAGGATCAGCCTTAAAATTTAATTAGAAATTGGTAACTAAATTGTCACTCAGTCTATACATAATCCATGCAATGTACTGCCAATTCTAATTTTTTCAGATTTGTTATTTTAAGTCTTCATAATTGACACTCAATCACAGATGCTTATTCCATAAAGGAAGGCCAACAGGAAAACCTGTTTGGAGATTTGTGTGTATAGGAGGGGCAGCAGTGGGGAGTGATTTTTGCTGAGTGTCCAGTATGCACTGAGCACACTAAGTAATTACACAGGTCTCACTTTGTAACATGAAGTTGTATGTTTGGAAAGCATATCACCTCAACAATTGTGGCTTATGCCCAATTTTAATTTATCAGCTCTGACTACTGGTTTCCTTATAGTTGCTTGTAGTAAAATGACAGAGTAGGAAGCCATGAGGACTTTCCTATAGATCAATAGAAGCATTTAGTTATAGGATCTTGGAGCTGTTAGGGATTTTAGAGCCCATGTAATTCAATCCCTTAATTTTATGGAGGAGGAAAGTAGGACTCAAGGAGGTTAAACAACTTGCTCAAGGTCCCTGCCATAAAGTTGTGGGCTCATCGTACTTCTAGACCATTTCCATGCATTCCAAGTGTTACTTCTGTGGTGTGTGGATGGACTTTCTCAGACCTCATATCTTGGAGTAGATGGAGTCCCTTACCTTATTTTTGAATGTCTACCTTTCTTTCAATGCCATCCTGTTCCATTTCCTATGGTGGCATCTGGATCTTTGCAAGTATCTTGCTGTAGCTATGTCAGGCTTGGGGAGTCTGAGAAACCAAACCAGAAGTCTGACATTTTCTGGCTCTAGTGAAAGCAAATTAGGACTTAACAGGAAGCTCAGCCACAAAACTGATGGAAAGATTAAGCCTGAACATACACGTCTTCCCATGTATTTCACAATGAATTATTTGGAGCCTGCATTCTCTATTAAATTTTATAAGCATCTTTATTCAAGCAAGGGATAGAAGACTGTAGAGTTTATGACAGGATCAAAGCATTTATTCCTTAATTTCCTCGAGCTATAGTATGAATCCCTTGACATTGGTGAATCTGTTCATAGAAACATGTTTGTCAGAGAAAAAAGAAATCAGCAGTATCCAGGCAGTGAAACACTCATCCTGTGTATGTGTGTGTGTGTGTGTGTGTGTGTGTGTATCAGGGTATGATAAATTATTATTTCCACAAATTCATATTATCTTTGGCTGCCTCTGAGATATTATTTAACAAGCTCCTTCAATTCATTTTGAAAATAATTTTCCTTGGACTCTTTAACAACTATATTTTGTAAGTTTTACTTCAACAAATATGAACATTAAAGATATTTTAAATAGCTCTTTAAGATATTTGTTATAATAAATGGAAACCTTTCTGGTTTCCAGCTTCCGTTTTCATGAAGTCCTTTTCTTAGTGATGGTGATAGGCATGTTTTTGCCATTACAGGGTTACATGTTTCCACCTTTACATTACATAGTAGGAGGGCTGCCCTCTAAAGTGTGTGTGGGTACACTCAGAACTGATTTTGGCTGACAAGAATTAATTAGACTTGTAAATTATTGCATAACTCTTCCATTCTTCACTGGGAGCTGTAGTTAAAATGCTGGTGCTGCCTACTTACCAGGCTCAATTCTGCCTTGTAAGTGAGGCTAGGCCATAAAGGATTCCATGCTTTCTTTCCTGAAACAAACAAAAACATCTTTGAAACTGTCAGGAAAGAACAGCAGCTTTTGAAGGCTAATCATTACCAGTTTTTGTCATATGGTTGCAATTATTGCATGAATTTTGCTTCAATCAGGGAAAAATATGCTTCAGTGCCAGTAAAAGTTTTTACACTGCTATGAAATTTTGCAATTTATGGCTTTGTGCAGATCTGCCTGTGTTACTAGGCAACACTGTACGTGTCATTCACTCAAATTATTCCTTAATCCCCAGCATTGCTACAAATTCTAGCTGAAAAAACATCACCATTACCAACAACAAAACCATAATACAATTTTATAACATAGAGCTAAATCTGATGACAGAAGTGAAATGCAAGTTGCGATGATGAAAAAAGAAGCAGTATTTTTAAAAAGTACACTTGGAGAAAACAATAAGAATATTTAGAGCTTAACTGTATTCACCTCAGGGGAAAAAAAAAAAGTAGTTCCAAATGGATTTAATGATCATGTAGTTCTCTGATTGCCATTAAGCAAACCAGGTTTTGAGCACTTAAGCCATCACATTTGTGACACTGGTGTTAATTAAGAAGTATACTGCAGGGTATTTAATGACCAGGCAAGTGTGGTATTGCTGCTTGCTTGCTGTGTATCCATATGCATTTGAGAGAAGCTAAAACCTGAAACAGATATAAAGGCCCTCTCTCCCTCTTAGACAGTCTGCCTGAGACTCTGCACTGATGCACAGACCAGGTCTTGGGATCTACGTGAAGCCTGAGCATTGTTGTTTAACAGACAAGACACTGTAACTTGTTCCTGAGAGCAGTACCAAATCAAATGGCCAGGTCAAAGCCACAGACTTTTCAGAGATGATTGATGGCTCAGCATGGTGTTAGAGAAACCCCAGGGTCAGTGTGGGAGCAGCTGTAGCAACCTCAATTTTTGGTTTGGAAGCACTTTCTGGTTAGAATGCTTCTGTTGTTTTCAGTTCCTATTGTTATTCTCAAGTCGCCTAAATGATCTTTCATAAATAGTTACCATGTCAAAAGTAACAAAACTCAAGTTTCAAGCAGAAGCTCCCAAAGGTTCATTTTAGCACAACTCTCATTTATAGGAAGTACTTCCTAGGTGAGAGCATGTGGCTTACCTGAGACTGGGAGATTTGAGTTCAAATACAGGCTGGATCCGCACCTGTAAGTTTGAGAAGCACCACTGTAGCATCCAACATGTCTAAAACAAATTGGGCCTTAGCTGGATTTGGCTGGTGGATAGAGCGTCAGCCTGCGGACTGAAAGGTCCCAGGTTCGATTCTGGTCAAGGGCACATGCCCGGGTTGCGGGCTTGATCCCCAGTAGGGGATGTGCAGGAGGCAGCCAATCAATGAGTCTCATCATTGATGTTTCTATCTCTCCCTTCCTCTCTGAAATCAATAAAAATATATTTAAATCAGTAAAAAAATAAAATAGCCTATGCTTCTATGTCTCTGGAACTATTTTGTTTAGTAGTTTATTTTGTTCAAAAGTTCCACATATGAGTGAGATCATGTGAGACTTGTCTTTCTCTGACTGACTTATTGTGCTTAGCATAATGCTCTCCAAGTCCCTCCATTCTGTCACAGTAAGAGCTCCGCCTTTTTTACTGCTGCATAGTATTCTATGGTATAAATGTACCACAGCTCTTTTTATCCACTCATCTACTGATGGGCCCTTGAGCTGTTTCTAGATCTTAGCTTTGTAAATTGTGCTGCTATGAACATAGCGGTGCAAACATTATTTCTCATTGGTGTTTCAGGTCTCTTAGCATATATTCCTAGAAGTGGGAACACTGGGTCAAATAGCAGTTTCATGTTTAATTTTTTGAGGAAACTCCATATTGTTTTCCATAATGGCTACACCAGTCTGCATTCCCAACAGCAGTGTACTTAGGGTTCCCTTTTCTCCACATCCTCGCCAGCACTTGTCATTTGTTGATTTGTTGATGTTAGCCATTTTGACAGGTGTGAGGTGATGCCTTATTGTCATTTTAATTTGCATCTCTCGAATGATCAGTGACTTAGAGCATTTTTTCATATGTCTCTTTGCCATCTGTATGTCTTCTTTAGAGAAGTGCCTATTTAGATCCTTTGCTCATTTTTCAGTTGGATTGTCTGTCTTCCTTTTGTTAAGTTGTATGAATTCCCTATATATTTTGGAGATTAACCCCTTATCAGATGTATCATTGGCAAATATGTTCTCCCATACAATGGGCTCCCACTTCATTTTGTTGATGGTTTCTTTTGTTGAGCAAAAACTTTTTATTTTGATGTAGTCCCATTGGTTTATTTTCTTCTTAGTTTCCTCTGCCCTAGGAAATGTATCTGTAAACATATTGCTATGAGAGATGTCTGAGATTTTGCTGCCTATGGTTTCTTCTATGACTTACATTTAAGTCTTGGATACATTTTGAGTTTATTCTTGTGTATGGTGTATATTGGTGGTCCAGTTTCATTTTTTTTTGCATGTATCTGTCCAATTTTTCCAACACCATTTATTATAGAGACTATCTTGACTTTATTGTATGCTCTTGCCTCCTTTGTCAAATATTAATTGAGCATATTGGCTTGCATTGATTTCTGGGTTCTCTGTTCAGTTCCATTGATCTATATGTCTGTTTTTGTGCCAGTACTAGGCTGTTTTGAGTAGAGTGACTTTGTAGTATAACTTGATATCTGGTATTGTGATTCCTCCAACTTTATTCTTCTTTTTCAAAATTACTGCAGCTATACGGGATTTTTTTGGGGGGGTTCATATAAATTTTTGGAGTATTTGTTCTAGATCTGTGAAATAAGCTGTTGGTATTTTAATAGAGATTGCATTGAATCTGTATATTTCTTTGGGTACTATGGATATTTTAATGATGTTAATCCTATCAATCCATGAAAATGGTATATTTTTCCACTTGTTTATATCTTCCTCTATCTCTTTTTTCAATATCCTGTCGTTTTTCAAGTATAAGTCTTTTACTTCTTTGGTTAAGTTTATTCTTAAGTATCTTATTTTTTTGTTGTTGCAATGGTAAATGATATTGTTTGTTTAGTTTCTCTATCTGATAATTAATTATTGGTGTATAGAAATTCCATTGATTTCTGGGTATTAATTTTGATAGCCTGCTACATTACCAAATTCATTTATTCAATCTAGTAGTTTTCTGGTGGAGTCTTTAGGGTTTTCTATGTACAATATCATGTCATCTGAAAATAATGAGGATTTTACTTTCTTCTTTCCAATTTAGATGCCTTTTATTTCTTCTTCTTGTCTGATCAGTGTGGCTAGGATTTCCATTACTATGTTGAATAAGAGTAGTGAAAGCAGACATCCCTGTTTTATTCCTGTTCTTAGGGGAAATGGTTTTAGTTTTTGCCCATTGAGTATGATATTCATTGTAGGTTTGTCATACATGATTCCTCTGTTCCCACTTGCTCAGAGTTTTATAAAAATGGGTGTTGGATTTTGTTGAATGCTTTTTCTGCATCTATTGATATGATCATGTGCTTTTTGTCTTTCAATTTGTTTATGTTATATGTCACGTTTATTGATTTGCAAATATTGTACCAGATTTGCATCTCTGGAATAAATCCCATTTGGTCATGGTGTATGATCTTTTTAATATGTTGCTGGATCTGATTTGCTAATATTTTGTTGAGGATATTAGCAGCTATGTTCATCAGGGATATTGGCCTGTAGTTCTTTTTCTTTAGAATAATGTCTTGATCTGGTTTTGGAATTAGTATAATGCTGGGCTCATAATAGGAACTTGGAAGTGTTCCTTCCTCTTGAATTTTTTGTAATAGTTTGAGTATAGGCATTAGTTCTTCTTTGAATGTTTGGTAAAACTTTCTTGTGAGCCATCTGGACCAGGGCTTTTGTTTGCTGGGAGGTTTTTTTTTTTATTTTTTCTATTTCATCAGTTGTTATTGGCCTATTCTGGCTTTCTAATTCTTCCTGATTCAGTTTTGGAAGATTATATTTTTTCTAGGAATTTGTCCATTTCATCCACATTATCCAGCTTTTTGGCATATAGTTGTTCATAGTATTTTCTTACAATCTTTTATATTTCTATGGTGTTAGTTGTTACTTCTCTGCTTTCATTTCTGATTTTATTTATTTGGGTCTTCTCTTTTTGTTTCTTGATGAGTTTGCCTAAGTTCATCAGTCTTGTTTATCATTTCAAAGAACAAGTTCTTAGATTCGTTGATTTTTTTTTTTTGTATTGTATTTTTAGCCCCTATGTCATTTATTTCTGCTCCAATATTTATTATTTCCATCCTACTTACTCTGGGCTTTTCATATTGTTATTGTTCTAATTCTTTAAGTTATAGGATTAAATAGTTTATTATTAATTTTTCTTGTTTTTTGAGGTAGGCCTATTTGTTATGAACTTCCCTCTCAGGAATGTTTTTGCTGTGTCCCATAGATTCTGGGTTGTTATGTGTCCATTTTCATTTGTTTCCAGGAATTTTTTATTTCTTTCTTGATCTCATTGGTAACCCACTCATTATTTAATAATATGCTAGTTAGCCTCCATGTGTCTGAATGTTTTTAAGTGTTTTTATTGTAGTTGATTTCTAATTTCATTCCATTGTGATCTGAGAAGATGCTTGATATGATTTCAATCTTCTTGAACTTGTAGAGACTTGTTTTATGTCCTAACATGTAGTCTGTCTTTGAGAATGACCCAGGAGCACTTGAGAAGAATGTATATTCTGCAGCTTTGGGGTTCAATATTCCACAAAATGTAATTAAAGCTATTTGATCCAGTATGTCATTTAGAGTCATTGTTACCTTGTTAATTTTTTGTCTGGAAGATCTATCCAGTGAAGTCAGTGGGATATTAAATTCTCCTATTCTGACTATTACTGCCGAACTCTCCCGTAAAGTTCTTCAAAAGTTATTTTTTAAAATATATATTTAGGTGCTTCTATATTGGGTGTATATATGTTTACCAGTGATATATCCTCTTATTGAATCAACCTATTTAGTATTATGTTGTGACCTTTATAGTCTCTTGTGATGGCCTTCATTTTGAAGTCTATTTTGTCAGATATTGCTAAGCCACTTTTTTTTTTTTCATTCTATTTTCGTGGAAAATTTTTTCCATTCCTTTACTCTCATTCTGTGTGAGTCTTTTGTTCTGAGGTGGGTTTCTTGTAGACAGCAATAATTGGGTCTTATTTTTGTATCCATTCAGCTACCCTATGTATTTTGATTGGAGCATTTAATCCATTTACATCTAAGGTTATTATTGATAGGTACTTATTTATTGCTATTTAAATCTTTATGCCTATGCCTATGTTTCTCTCTCTATTTCTTCTTCTCATTACAGAAGAAGAAATTCCCTTTAGCATTTCTTGCAGTGCTGGTTTGGTGGTGACAAACCCCATTAGGTTTTTTTTTTTTTTTTTTTTTTTTATGGAAAGCTCTTTATTTCACCATCTATTTTGAATGATAGCATTGCTGGATATAGTAATCTTGGTTTCATATCTTTGTTTCTCATTACCTTGAATACTTCATGTCATTCCCTTCTGGCCTGTAGAGTTTCTGATGCGAAATCAACTAAAAGCTTCATGGGAACTCCTTTGTATGTAACAAATTGCTTTCTCTTGCTGCCTTTAAGATTCTCTTGTCTTTAATTTTTGGCATTTTAATTATTATGTGTCTGTGTGTTGGCCAGTTTGGGTTTTTGCTTGGGACTCTCCATGCCTCCTAAATTTGTGTGATTTTTTCCTTCACCAAGTTAGGGAAGTTTTCTGCTATTATTTTTTCAAATAGGTTCTCTATCCCTTGCTCACTTTCTTCCCCTTCTGGCATACCTATTATGAGAATATTGTTATGTCATAACAACAGCTTAAGGGAGCTGTTATGTCCCATAGCTCCCTTAAGATGTCCTCCTATTTTTAACTAGAGGCCCAGTGCACGAATTCATGCATGAGTGGGGTCCAGCCAGCCTGGCCTCAATCAGGGCAGATCAGGGATGAGCCTGTCAAGAGGAGGAGATGGCCAGCTGACCCACCCAGATTGGGGCCTGATCAGGGCCACTGATCAGGACTGGGGCAGCTGGGGGAAGGAGCCTCGGGTGATTGGCCAGTGGGCCCTGCCCCCGATTGGGGTCAGGGGGTGATTGTGGGCAGGACTGGCCATGAGGAGGGGCTGCAGGAGGTTGGTTGGCCAGCCCTGCCCCTTATTGAGGTGGGGTGGTGATCAGAGGTGGGGCTGGCCAGGAGGAGGGGCTGTGGGCCGATCAGGGTGGTGGGGGCCCATCAGGAGTGTGGCTGGCCAGGGGGAGGGGCTGCAGGAGGTTGGCTGGCCAGCCTTGCCCCTATTGGGGTGGGGGGTGTGATCAGGGGTGGGCCAGCCTGGGGGAGAGGCTGCGGGCCTGTCGTGGTGAGGCAAGCTGATCGGGGTGCAGCTGGCTGGGGGAAAGGGAAGGGGCGTTTAGCCGACAGGCCCCTTAATTGGGGTGGGAGAGTCCGATCAGGGGCAGGCCAGCAGGGGGGAGGGGCCCCAAGGTTGGCTGCCAGCCCCACCCCCTGATTGGGTGGTTCGCTGGCCACAGTGGGCATCATAGCAACCAGTTGTTAGGTCATTATGGCCGTTATGGTAGCTTCCTTTATATATATATATATAGGTTGTTTTTTCCTTTTTGGTTCTCTAATTGAATGATTTTTTTCTACCCTGTCTTCTAATTCACTGATCTGATCCTTGGTTTTCCCTAATCTGCTGTGTATTCCTTCCAATGTGTTCTTTATTAGTGCTATGTCATTCTTCATAGTTTCTATATCTTTTCTCATGCTGTTGAGCATCTTTGCCTTTGTTATTCTGGACTCTATGTCTGAGAAATTTCTCATCTCCATTTCATTTAGCTCTTCTTTTGGAGAATTCTCTTGTTCTTTCATTTGGGGCTTGTTTTTATGTCTCCACATTTTGGCTGCTTGTTTGGATTTGTGTCTGTGTATTAGGGAGGTCTGCCATGACCCCCAATCTCTAGTGCAGGATAATGTCAGATGCTATTTGTGACTGGCTTAAGTACCCTGTTTGGAGCTATCAGCAATCCACAGCTTGTGACTCCCTTTGCTAGGGCTGGGTGCCTTTGGAAAGGACCAAGATGTGCACTAGAGTCTGCTTTTCCTAGCCCTGGGCCTCTGATTAGATCAGGCAAAGTCTCAAAGCCTCCAGAGACCAGCCTTTGCCCATTGTCTCATTGACACTTTGTTTTGATTAGCCTCCGGTTATCAACCACAGGGAAGGGGAGAGGTCTTCCAACAGGGTAGGGCAGTGGTCGGCAAACTCATTAGTCAACAGAGCCAAATATCAACAGTACAACAATTGAAATTTCTTTTGAGAGCCAAATTTTTTAAACTTAAACTATATATGTAGGTACATTGTTATTAACTTAATTAGGGGACTCCTAAGCTGGCCTTTGCTAAAATAATAATAAAGCCACCAACACAAAATAATTACATTTCTTAAATTGATGACAAAAATACCTGTAGGATTTGCAGCTGGTTGGAAAACTACAGGTAACTTCATGTTTCGAGTAGGTACTTTAGTCACCTGTGCGCGATTTGCGGACATGACTAGCACTAACCTCTGCACATGAGAGTGCTGACTGGCTGGCTCACTCAACTCGTGCATGAATCACGTGTGCCTCCCCCTTGCTGCGTATCCTGCGGCCCCCCTGTGCCGCATCTCCCATCGCCCAACGGACCGACACCCCCCACTTCCACTAACACCACTTCTTCAAAATAGACTCGCCCAGGTCGAAAACCACTTCTGCGCATGGGCCACGAAGTTTCAATCACACTGTACATGCGCTCTCGCATGTGGTATTTTGTGGAAGAGCCACACTCAAGCAGCCAAAGAGCCGCATGTGGCTTGGGAGCCTCAGTTTGCCAACCACTGGGGTAGGGCAACTGCCTTGCCTGGATAGCAAAGTTTTGTAGGAGAAAGTTGTCCTTTGCAGTATGAGGGAATGACTCAGCATTGTAAACTGAAGTGGCTGCCCTCCAAGCTCCAACCCTAGAGCCCCCAGTCCTGGCTTCTGCTCACACAGTTCCAGTCTACTCTGCCCTCCCTCTGCCAGAGACCAAGGTGAGTGGCTGCACACAAAATTTTGTATGTTGCCCCTTTAAGAGTGTGCCTGCATTTCCCTCAGCCTCTCGCTGGCAAACAGCAACTCTGACACTTTTCACAGCCAGCTGTTATATGGGCAACTTTCTCAGTTCTGGTGCTCTGGGTTCAGGAGTCCAGCTTGGGGTTTAAGACCCCAGAGTTCTCAGTGGGAACCCCCCACAACTGAGATATCCCTCCAGAACCTCATCTGCTGTCTATGGGAACTTAGCCAGTCCCTTTGCACCTCCGCAGTTCCTACCAGTCTCTGCGTTCTCCATTTTTTTGTCCTTGGTTATCAGTGTTCTCTCCAACTAGTCTTCAGTTGATTTTTCAGGGTGGTTCTTCTGTATTTTAGTTGTATTTCAAGTTTGGTCCTGGGAGAGTGTCAATGTAAGTTCCACTTACTCCACCCCCATTTGGGAATCTCAAATAATTTTTATGCTTGCATGTGTTACATAGAGAAAATTATTATTTAGAATGTGTACTTCTAGGTATTAGCTACATAATTATTTATATTTTAAAATAAAATAATATTGTTTTAAAATTTTCAGATAACTGTAGTATATGTGATCTTATTAAAAATTAAGCCCAATGATATGTTAATTGGATGTAAGAAGAACAAAGGTTGAGAGGTGCTTCTACTTGAAAATCCATCAGGTGAACCATGAGAGTGTCTTCATGAGTGGATGTTCACAGAGATTACGAGGGCCCTTCACACACAAAGCAGAGTGCAGCAGGCAAGTAGGAAGAGCTGGAAATGACAGAGAAGATTGACATGAAAACATGAAGATTGATGGACATGACTCCTGAATATAAATCAAATTATGAGCTCCTCCATTCCATGAGAAATTTTTCTGCTTTCCACCATTACGACTGGTGAACCACTGGACTATCAGTAATAAGGTGAATACTTTTTAAAAAAATATGTGTATGTTTTTTTAATTGATTTTAGAGAAAGAGGAAGGGAGAGGGAGAGAGAGAAACATCTATCGGCTGCCTCCCTCACGTATCCCAACCAGGGATCAAACTTTCAACTTAGGTATGCCCTGACTGGAAATTGAACCCATGACCTTTGCTGCACATGACAATGCTCAACCAACTGAGCCACACCAGGCAGGGTAGGTGAATATGTCTTTATCTGGGCAGTGTGTGTACTGAAATTTCTCCAGGGAAATATCCTGACAATCTGCATGGGGAGAAGATGAATCCCTGCCCCAGGTATGGTTGATATTCAGCAGTATGGAAACTAATGAGATAAATGGCTAGGCTGCTTTATAAGAGAAAATGGGTTTACTTCCCCAAGGAAGGTTGTGATAAAAGAAGAAGGGTGCAGAGAAGGGGATGCTATGTGAGACGGGGGAAAATGGAGACTGAAAGGAATCTAGAGAGAAATTTACACAGGTATGGAGAACTTTTTGAATCAAGGATATTCCTTAATGCCTATGCATGTGGTGTGTGTGTGTGTGTGTGTGTGTGTGTGTGTGTGTGTGTGTGTGATTGGAGCTGTTTCACACCTGTGTCACATCAGATGGGATACCCTACAGCCTGTGGGGAATGGTGAGGTAATCTCTAAACTGAACTGGGGAAAGCAGATGGATGGCTAGAATTAGACCATGGGAATGTGAACTTTTCAGGCTTCTGCAGAAAATTCTGGAGGTCTTGGATTGTTTCAGGGAGTTTGAGTTGACCTCATTTAGATTTCAGTGGACCGAGAGGTCTCCACTGATATCAACAAATACATCACTATTCCTATTAAGTACACCACTAGTTGACTCTCAGCAGAGTACTGGCGACCCTCACAAAACCACCTTTGTTGAATTTGCAGTGTCATGTTCTTCGTTTATAGAAGAACATTGCTAAAATAACCATATAAGAATCAGACCTACATGAAAAATATTGCTTACAAATGATCCATCATGTGACTCTACATCTCCACCCACAATCCTCTGTGAGAAATTCCCTGAGGAATTGAGTGTCAAGAATATGGCTCCATTTGCGAACCTGGTTTGCTATTGCTTTGACAAAAAGAACTGGAGATGTTGTGATGTTCATCTTTTCATCACAGCTGCAACAACCCTTAGCCTGCAATGACAGTGCCTGTGCTTCTTCCTTTCTGCTGACCTTATTTCTTATTTCTATTATATTACCCTGTTTAATGTGCTCTTCATTGGAAGCTGCTCAAATCCTCTATGGAAATATTTAGAGTAAAATTAAAATACACCGTCAATTTCATTCAATAAAAATTTTCATTAGGATCACATGAAATGCTAGAAATACTGTAGAGTGAGCTGGTGGAGCTGCCAGCAGCACCACCTTGCTCATGTGTTCCATTTCTGCACTCAGTGTCTTCTCAGAATTAGCTGTTCAGTGGTTCCTACACCTTCATCTCATCTCCCATGTCAGTAGGGGTGCAATCATTCAACTTTGTGTCATGCTACCAGCTGTTCTCCACCCCCCCCAACATTCATGAGTGAATTTAAATATGCAACTTTTTGCACAAGCTCAATAAATTTGCCTAATTGGTCCTGGAAATGATACTGCTCTTTTTCATACAGTTTTCCGTGGAATAGATAATTTGGATGAAGTTCACATGCAGTGTAATTTGAGGAGGTGAGTGGGAGCATAGAAAATAGACGGGGATACTTATGGGTCATAAAAATCAAAAGAGAAGCACTTTATTTACCACCATGCATGGCCTTAATTCATACTGCTTAAATGCCCTTCCCTTCCTTTTTAACTGCAGGGATCCTCAACCTTGGCACTAATGGCATGCTGGACCAGCTAATTCTCTTTTGTGTGGAGTCACCTGGCCATTGTATGATGTTAGCAGCATCCCCCACCTCTACCCACTGGATACCAGTAAAGCTCTCCTCCCCCAAGATGTAGCAACCAAAAATGTCTCCAGACATTGCCAAATACCCGTGGGGGAGGGGCAAAATTGTCCCCACTTGACAATTACTGATGTACCTCTGTGCCCAACTTTCCTTTAAGAATAGGCATCATCACTACTTTCTGGCTGCTGGAGCTTTTTCCACATGATGGTCATTCTCTCAGCCCATAGCTAAAGCATCTTGTCTTTAATGTTTCACATGGAACCCCTATTTTCTGCCTGTTCTGCAGCCAGAAGCAGATGTGTCATAGTGAGCATTTTCTGTTGCACTCATCTTACCTTTCACTGTCTTACTAGTAAAAAGCATCCCTTTCCTAGTAATTAGCAAAGATGCTGCTAGAACTGTCCTCAGGATTCATGGCTGTGAGTGTATCACTTTTCTACTCCTGGACTTGGGCACAGTTGAAATAAATCATATTTTTGTTTTCATTATTCCAGGTATATTCTTCATCTAAATTTATTGCCAAATCTTAATTGTATACCTTAAAAGGAAATCTGTCTCAGAATGTAATGTAGTTTCTCCACAATATTTTTTCAAAAGAACATACTTCCTTTAGGTTGTATGAAGGTAAAATTTGACATGAAAATTAATTTAGGAATTTTCTTCTCCTTCTCATTTAGTAAATACTATTTGCATTCCAGGCTGCAGAAAGGACCAGAGTGTTGAACTAATTACTGTGACAGTTTGCAGCCATAACCTGTTTTTTTGCCAGACCCAATATAAGCTCATCCAAAATCAAGTTATAATAAATATAAAATTCAGTGCTATGCTATGTGAGGTCAATTACTACTTTCTATTAAAGAGCCCAACTTTCAAGGACAAAGACTATTGGAATTCTAACTTGAAACTCATAAGTATGAGTTTAAGACAAAGTAAAATATTATTCATGTTGATTTTGAATAAATAGTCACAGATAATATTTTGGAAGTTAACTACACGATTCATAGTTTGTGTTGCCATTTTTTTTGGTTGGTTTTTGTTTGTTTGTTTGTTTTTATGGGGCAACATAGTTTAGCAAAAAAGAGCATAGATTGTGGAGTCAGAATGTTTGGATTCAAATTTCAGCTCTAGCATTTGCCAGTCAAGTTATGTTGGACCAATTATGTATAATCTCCAAGCCTCTTTTTGTCTCATCTATATATATAAAAGCCTAAGTAACCTTTATGATCAGTAGATCGAACGACGGGTCGACTGGTCACTATGACACACACTGACCACCGGGGCAGACGCTCAATGCAAGAGCTGCTCCCTGGTGGTCAGTGTGCTCCCAAAGCCAACCTACCATGGCTGACTAACCTCCCTCAGTCCCTCCCCCTTGCCATGTGGTCCCAATCGGCCCCAATCAGGACTGGGCGAGAGGGCCCTGATCAGCCCCAATTGCCAGCCAGGCTGAGGGACCCCACTGGTGCAAAAATTTGTGCGCCAGCCCTCAAGTTGGATAACAATAGAACTGACAAGACTGGTCATTGTGAGGATTAAATAATACAGTCCATATAAGTAGAGAACTCTGTGGCTCTCCTATAATAAGAATTTGATAAATGGTCATTACAATGATTTAGTGAAGACTGGGTATTGTGGATCAGGAAACTCATCAACTGGCATAAGAAAAAAAGGAGACATCTGGAGGGTAGTGCTAGTTCCTGGCATGGAAAGTCAATTCTCAAACAGTTATCATAAGGACCTTGCCCCTCTCCATTTCTTGGTTCAGCCTTTTGCTATGTTGCTTTCATATGTTGACTTTATTTTTATGCTCCCTGTGAAAACACTAGGAAATCCTTGCCTCTCCCTTTGGAGTAACCAATAGGCTGCAACTGCTTTTCATATCCACTTAGGTTCTATATAATGAGAAAGAATAACATTTTGTCTAGTAGTTCTTGGAAAAATCAGAAAATGCATTTTAATTGGGCCCATTTAGTTTATGTGCCCATCCCATTGCAGTCAGGGGAATGTGATGGGCCAGTTTGCTTAGGTCTTCTCACATCCTCTGTTGGATGTGTTGCCAACAGGGGTAGAGGCCTATCCAGACTGTGCACTAAATATGGGAAGGGAAGGCACCCAAATGGAAATAAGGAGCTATTTCTGGAAGACAATGGAACAGATAGGGGGACTCAAGGAACAGCCACAAAAGTGCTCTCATCAGTGACATGTTTTCTTTGTTGTTGTTTCCTCTACTGTCCACTTGCTACGTGAATAAATGAGAATGGCAGTTACTTATTTGTAAGGGCATCAGATTATTTCCTCGGGTTTTGTGTGTGTGTGTGTGTGTGTGTGTGTGTGTGTGTGTGTGTGTGTGTGTGTTTATTGCTGCATGTCTTCAGTGATTGCTATTGAGGTGCAGCTGCCGGGAATTGTTCTCATATCCTTTGGCTAATATACTTTGCTTTGTGTCCATTCAGTACCACTTAGAAACTTGTCTGTTACAGTGATAGCTAGGAGAATGCACCAGTCAGCATGAATCCACACCTGGGGTGCTTCCATCACATGTGCTGGCTGATTGATAACACAACTGCTCAGGAGTCTGGACATATGATGCTCTCTTTTCTGTGGTGAACTCTATGAGGGCTTCTCCCTGTTCGTTAACACCACCCATCCTGCTTTCTATCTGCCATTTTGGAAAATTGAAGCTTATTTTGTGAAAATTATCATTTAGCAATATGGCATAGCAAAACTTCATCACACTTGGAAAAGAAGTTCCATGAGATATATTATAACTTTTTGGTAGGTTCAGTGAAGATTTTTATTTCTTATCTTGTTCAGTTTTTCAAAAAAAGCTTTAAAAGACATGGAAAAAAATCAAGAAATGGGCCCAGGGGCATATATGACTCATCATTATTTTTGAATTTGAAGTAAAGTGGCTTTTAATAGTTTCAAAATTAACATCAGTTATTCATCAAATTTACAACTCTGTGAACAAAGATAAATATTTTCAGATCATGCAGCTTTGAAGGGCAAATCTCAGGGTATTAAAACTCTTAAAGGGTTATTATATGAAGCTTCTTTGTATATGAATGATTTAAAATTAAATATTAAACTAAATTATTGCATTCTAAGCTATTGTCTTTTGAAAAAAGACAACAATCTAATTTTGGCTATTTCTGATTGTCAAAATTCAAGTTTTGGACTTTTGTTACCTCATTTTTCAAATAAGGTGCATATGTTATTGATGGAAGTGGAGTCCTTGGGGTGTTGGGAGAAAAGGAATTTATTAAGGCTCCCACAGGTGGATGGGGTTTTGTTGAAAGCTTTATTGATGATGCAAAATTAAGGGGTGTCCCCTCCAAGTTCCCATCTCTGTCCATCTTGCCATGGGAGAAGTCCAATCTTACCTTCAGCAGGGCCAGAATTAAGGCCACTGCTCAGAGTTTCTGTTCCATATTAAAGTCCAGTCCAGCATCTGGCTAGCTTAGCTTGATTTTCCAGCTGCAGTCCATTGCATGTGGGGTTCGCGTGTCCAAGTTGGGGAACATTTTTCCTGCCAAGGGCCATTTGTATATTTATATATATAATATCATTCTTGGACCTTACAAAATTATAAACTTAAAAATTAGCCTGCTATATTTGATCAAACATTTAATTAACTCACCCCTAATGCCTTGGCAGGGCCAGACCAAATGATTTTTTTTAAGATCTTCTATGGCCGGTGGATGGGTGTTCCCCACCCCTGGCTTAAGGCCACATGACAGGTAAGCACAGGTCATGGGGAAAGAGAGGGTAAGGATAAACTAGGGGATGAGAGAAGGGACTCTTTGTCTGGGGATTTTGCCATTCTAAGTTTTTGTGCGTTTGCAGTGGTTCCACCTTCCTAGCCAATGATATTTTCCCCCAGCTAGACTGACAGGTCAGCACCCCAACGTCATTGCACATGTGCCCATCTCCCCCTTTGTTTGATCCATTTCCCCAGTGATCTTCAGGGAATGGACCAGTAGTTACCTGGGAAATGTGAAGCTGTTGTTTCCTGGTGAAGCTGCCCAGATGACCATGCTATAATGTCTGCCCTCCTCTTTGCTCTCTTCCTATTATTCATATTAATAGCCAGTTAATTACAATGATAACAGGTGGACTTGTTGAACAAAGGTCATTTCCACTGGATCTGGGCAGGGTAGGATGCTGTGTTCTCATGCTTTATGGAATCTAGACAACATCCAGGTCATGGAGAGAGGGGAGGATTTAAGCAGTTACAAGCCATATATTTAAGTTCTTAGGTGGTGTGGGTTGCTCTTTTTACTTAATATTTCAGGGTCCAAATCATATTTATTATAATTTGGGGGGGGCAAGAGAAGAGTGTTTTATCAGTATGCCACCTCAGGGGAAAGTATCAGTTTACAATACTAAGTACTGAGGTTCCTCCTCCTAGTCCAGCCAACTACAGGTCCTTCTATGTCATCATAACTCTTCTCCTCTAATACACACACTATTGAATGTCCTGGTCTTTACCCTGTCATAATAAGACTCATGAAAAAAAGATAGTCCACATGACTTCTTATTAAGATAGAGACCAAGATATTTTGGGACCTAGTCTGGTATCAATATTGCTGGATGGCCAATGGGTGATGCTCTGGCCACATCAGAAGGGAAATTCTTATTGGACAAGCAGGAATAAATACATGCAGATTTCAGTTATTAATCATTATATTCTATCCCTTGATTAGAGACATGGATGCTAGTTTCAAAGTATAAAGTGGGCAGGGAGGCAGGGATTCAGCTGGGCAACGACATAGGTAAAATGAAGGACTCAAACATTGTTGGAGTTTTCTTGCCTTTAGTGTTAACTTCACTCTCACTAGTACCTGTTTGAAAAATCCTTAGGGAAAAACTGATTGGTTCACTTTAAGCCTGGACCAATGAAGTATGGCCTGGGGATACAGTTATGTAGAAAAATGGTGGTCCTGTCCTTGGGTGAAGTAGGAAATTCCTATGATAAGGGACACTGCACAGATAGTTCCATAAGTGTCCACTCACAAATATATTAGACAAGAGTGGGTGTAATTACAGATGTCATATTTTAACTGATTCAATTGAAATTTTAAATTTGGAAAATCTGACTGATTATTAGTTTCAATATTCTACCTCTTCTATTTCCTTATTTCTTTTAAATTTATTATTTCTGCCCTAGCTGGTCTGGCTCAGTGGATAGAGTATCGGCCTGCAGACTGAAGGGTCCCAGGTTCGATTCCAGTCAAGGGCACATGCCCAGGTTGCGGGCTCAATCCCCAGTGTGGGGTGTGCAGGAGGCAGCTGATCAATGGATTCCCTCTCATCATTGATGTTTCTATCTCTCTCTCCCTCTCCCTTCTCCTCTGAAATCAACAAAAAATATATATATATTTTTTTATTATTTCTTAGTATTACTTATTTTATTTTTTGACTAGAGGCCTGGTGCACGAATTTGTGCACGGGTGGGGTCTGGCTGGCCCGCCCCAATTGGGGCCGATTTGGGGTGGGGCTGGCCTGGGGGAGGGGCTACAGGTGGTTGGTGGGAGGGCCCCGCCCCTGATCACTGTGGGGGGAGCCTATCAGGGATGGGGCTGGCCTGGGGGAGGGGCCACGGGCAGTTGCTCAGCCAGCCCTGTCCCCTGGTCAAACTCCTGGTTGAACTCCCAGTCAAATTCCCAATAGAGGGGACAATTTGCATATTAGCCTTTTATTATATAGGATTTTGCATTCATCACTATTTTGTATTAGTTTCAGGTGTACAGCACAGCAGTATATTTATTCTGCAATCTCATTGAAGCCTCCAGTATGGTGCTACAGAGGACCTCTTCTCTTCCAAAGTGCATCTGAAATATATAAATATCATACAGTTGAGTCTTGCCCCATGTCATTCTGTCTACTATTTATATAATTTGGCTCTCTTTCTGACTAATATTTAGGTTCCCTCTTCTTCTGATTGGTCTGGGTCCACTGGCTACAACATAGCCCCAGGACCCTAAACATCTCTTATGAGGTTTGCACCTTGGCCACAGAGGCAGTGCGTGGCTAATGTCCACTCCACAATCTCACTCTCTCATCTGCTCCTGATTTATTTTCTTCTCTACTCTCAGGGATCTCACCCTTTGTGCCAGTATCCAACATTCCCTGGGACTTGTTTTCTTCACTCACCACTTTGGGGACCGCAGCTTATTTTCTCCTCTTTGGTTCCCCAGGTTGGCACATATTGTTGGAAAAATTTGCCCTAGTATACAGTTATAAAATTGAGAATCTATGGTGTCAAACCTTTGTGGGCTTTTCCATGGCTTGGCAATCAGGTTCCTTCTCACTCAACCCACAGCAGTGACTGAAATGTTTAGCATATGTGTTCTAAGCTATATGTTACACAACTCCAGTCCCCTAGTGCAGAGTAGGCAGATAATAAAAATTACATAGAACCTATGAATAAATGAATTATTGACTGAAAAGATGAATCTTTCATGGAGAAAACAAGAATTGGAATGTAAATTGAAATATATGTATTGCTCTTGAGTTCTATTGGGCACCTAGATCCTTATAGTAAATATACAATTCTGCACAAATTTTAAAAATATTCCAAAAAATAGGGAGTCCACCTAACCTCTAAGTATTTTAATGAGGAATAAATAATAACATCCCATCCTATAATTTTGGTAAGTAGAGTCTTAATTTCAATATTAATCTCGAAAACGCAAGATCAATCATTGGAGTTATGAATATCTATTTCACAAAATGGGATGGTAAAACCACAATGTGATCCTATATAATAAAAGGCTAATATGCAAATAGACTGAACAGCGGAAATGCCGAACAACTGAACAACCAGTCACTATGACATGTGCTGACCACCAGGGGGCACGCATGGAACATGGCAGGCATTGGCCGCGGCAGGATGATGGAGCAGGTCAGCGGGGGCGCCAGACCAAGTCAGGGCACTGGTTGCTGTCATCCAGGCAAGCCTCTGGTGGTTACTGAAAATTCTTTGCTCCTGCATGCTGCTGTCCTGCTGGGCACTCGCACCCACTGCTGGCGCTAGAGCCGCAGTTCACACCTACTGCCATTTGCACCCTCTGCCAGCCCCAATCATCCCTCAGGGCTTCTCTACCTCTCCTTGCTCCTGAGGGGCTATCGGGGCTGGCAGCCACCTCTTGTAGCCGCTGCCAGCAACGACCCCAGTCGCACCCACTGCTGGCACCCGGTGCCCGTCCTGATCACTTGGCATCATCAGCAGGTATGAGTGGTGGCTGCTGGCCCTGATTGCCCCTGATTGAGGGCTTCTCCACCTCCCCCTGCTCCTGAGGGCCGCTTGCACCTGCTGATGGCGCCAGCCCCAATCTCATCCGCTGCTGACACTGGCCCCAATTGCTCCGTGCTATCAGTGGGTGTGAATGGGGCCGGTGTCATGAGTGTGTGGGAGCGATGGCAGTGGGAGTGGGGCTGCTGGCAGACAGGGGACTTGGGGGTTGTGGCGGGAGGGGCCGGGTGGGGTCGAGGAGGATGGGCTGAGACCCGCCCCTGTGCCCACCACAGCCTCCAGCACACAGTTCCTTTCAGGGTGCACGAATTTGTGCACTGGGCCCCTAGTTTGATAAAATAAAAATGAAAACAAGGCTTGGAACATGTCATTCACCCGGTTAATAAATACATTAGATAGAGGGTATCTAAATACAATTATTTACCAGAAATCCTATCAACTACAACTTACCAAATGGTTCAGTAAGTTTATAATTGCTGGGGTTCCTGTCTCAGCATCAAGGAGGGTTCAGGAATCTGGAGAAGGGGCTGTGCATAGATGACATAGGAATCCAGAGACTAATAAAGAGTCCGGAGATGAAATATAATTTTGAAAGGCATTTGGGTGTCAGAGGAGCTTATCTAAAGGAGCTAAGTTCTAAGATCTTAAGTCTAAGGCCTTAGGTTCTCTCCTTGCCCCCAGGACCCCATGCTTTTTATTAGCACAGTTTGTCCTCAGGCAAGGCAGAGATATACACTTCAAAGGGTCAGGGTTTGGTACAGAGTCCATTGTTAGAATGGGGGAATTAGCCTACAGCTGTTCAGGTGTTTGGCCAGTAGGAGGCAACAACATGTAGATTAAGATGCCCTTTAACTGTCTGGCAGCCACAAGCAATTTAATGTATCCTATTTAGGTTTGGGGAAATGCCTTTAGCCATTCCCAGATGCAGGTGACTACATGTGTGACTCAACCCTGTTGAGTCCCCAAGTCTCATCAACCTTTTGATGAAACTCTTGAAATTATGACATGCTGGAATTGGTTCCTGGTAATAATAGTTATAATCACTTGGATTAAGATACTTGAACAATAAAAGAACTGTCATAAAGCTGACTTGGAGGTTATTTCAAAAAAGATAAGTTTGGGATGAGCTGGTATTTATGTTTTAGAGGCAATCCTTTGTGAAAATTATAAAGGATCTTTGGAGTTAGGGGCTGGTATTATGTTAGTGAAATTAAAAAAATATATATATGTAAAAGGAAAATAATATGAGGCATGTGTAACCATATTCATTCACAATATAACTCTATCATTGGGAATGGGAATGTGATAGGCTGCTTTGACTACATGTGTGACTCAACCCTGCTGAGTCCCCAAGTCTCATCAACCTTTTGATGAAACTCTTGAAATTATGACATGCTGGAATTGGTTCCTGGTAATAATAGTTATAATCACTTGGATTAAGATACTTGAACAATAAAAGAACTGTCATAAAGCTGACTTGGAGGTTATTTCAAAAAAGATAAGTTTGGGATGAGCTGGTATTTATGTTTTAGAGGCAATCCTTTGTGAAAATTATAAAGGATCTTTGGAGTTAGGGGCTGGTATTATGTTAGTGAAATTAAAAAAATATATATATGTAAAAGGAAAATAATATGAGGCATGTGTAACCATATTCATTCACAATATAACTCTATCATTGGGAATGGGAATGTGATAGGCTGCTTTGTGGAGCTTCTGCCCAATCCACTATGGCCTTTCTGAATGGCCCTGTCACCCACTCCCCCATCAGCTACTTTTTATACCATCCCATCCTTTGGCCACTGTTTATTGAGCCTTGTCTGTGTGGTCTCTAGGAGCAGCAAAGACCTCCAGGGAGCAGAATTAGGCACTACCCACAAACAACCGAAATGCCACATCACTTTCTTCAGGGCAGTTCCCTCCCTGCTTGTAGTACTTGGGTCTTTACAGTAAAGTTTCCCTTTCTGTTTAAATCTAGTCAATATTACATGCTGCTGAGTCTGAGGTGAGATATATTCATGTTTGGTTGCTGGTATTGTAATTGTTTTAAGTTTCCTGGAAAACATTTGGCAATATGTATTAAGAATGTTAAAAATGTTCATATCTGTGTATCTAGTTGTACCTCTTCTAGGAGTGTATCATGTGTAATTTATCAGATTCATATACTTGAATGTTCATCACAGTGCAATTTATGATACTAAAAAAATCAGAAAACAAGCTAGAAGACCCAATTTGGGGACTAGCTAACTATATTAGGATATGTCAGTATTTTGTAATGTTATACAATTATTTAAATGTTTTAGAAAAAATATTTAATGTAGTGACAATCTACTATGTTAGGACATTAAGTGAAAAATCTGTATACAAAATACTATACACATTATGACTCCAATATCATGATTTATATATGTATGTGTATATAATGAATACAAAAAAAGTAAAAGAAAATGCACCCAAGGGTTAAAAATGGTAATTTTTGAGTGAAATATCTATACATGACTTATTTGTATGCTTGTCTATATCTTATAAATTTCCTACAGTGATCATGTATGTGTAATTAGAAAAATCCTATTATTGAAAATGTGCAAAATAATGTATTATTTTAGTGTTATAAGGAATGAGTTTTTTCTTTGTTACATAAAAAACTTTGGAAAGTTCAAAATGAGGTATTTATTCCATGCTGCTCAGTGGAATGAAATGTATTCCTTATCATTTCAATGACAGGATATAACATCCTATAACCAACAGTACTAATCCATCAGCTGTATCAAAATGTAAGTGGAAATATGTTTGTACTTATTCATAGTTGTCTTGTTTTAAAAATAAATCAGCATCTCTTTTAAGAAATGAAGATGAAATACATTACAATAAAATTATTTTATTTTAATGTAAATATAAGTTTACCAGATTTTAATAAAGTAACAATTTAGAGATATAGATGTACGTATGCATATATAGGGAGAATATATCCTTTTTAAAGCAGTAAGGCATACTTTATGATATAACCTTTTTACCAGAAGTAAAATGTATATAATTCTCAGATATGAAATGAAAGTAATGACTAGAAAGACACTATGACCTGGGACAAGAGTTAACAGCTTTACAAGTAGTTTAACTTTTATAAGTGACTTTAGTAACATCATTATACAAATAAGCCATTTAGCTGGCAGGGTGAATCAGTAAGACACTGGTTGAATTTCACAAGTTTCTAAAACTTTACAACCACTGCTTAGCAAGTCTTTGTAGTAAATGTGATGTGTGATAACAGGTACAAGTGAACCACAGTTGCTAATGGCTAAGCACAAAAGCTTTACTGCCCTTTGGACACTGGGGAGAGCAAGTTTGAGCTCTGATCTCCTGCTGCTCTTCTAAAAGTTTAACATATTCTAAACACCGTTAAGTGGAAATAAAAAATAACAGAACAAGAGCAGATTGGGGAGATGGCATTTCCACCAGTAAAATGTTTCCAAATCAATGCAGTTATTCAGTTTCTGACATTGGCCTTTGAGCAGCCATCATCTATCTTATGCAAAATGTGACAAACATGGCTTTGCTTCATTTTGTTGCAAAGGAAAAGTTTTGTTCAGAGCTCCAGAAAAGTCAATTCAGTCCACGTAATTCACTTTCTTCTTAAGTTTCTGAAAAGTAGCTGATGCTTATTTGGTAGAGACGTGCTGTAGAGGAATGCTTCTCTTGCTCCTTTTCCCACAAGATTACGTCACAGACAGGTTTCAAGTGTGTTACTCAACCTCAACACATAGGGCAGGCTTCTTGGTGGAGGAGTTTCCATGATCAGAGGGGCGGTAGGAAAGCATGCTCATTTTTGTGGATAAACTTGAGTGGGAGTTGGCCTTTGGGGGCATGTATTTCAGAAGCTGGAGAAAATATTTTTTAAATTTTTCCCCAAGAAAGCCATAGAAGAGAGGATTAAGGCAATTGTTAAAATAAGCTATGCAAATAGTGATGGGCATGGCGGTGTCGACAATATCTATGATTTTACAGTCATGTATGATGCCCAGATGAATCAGAACATCCAAGAAAGTGAATATTTGATGGGGAACCCACGAGAAGAAAAAGGAAAGCACAATTGCCATAATTATCTTGAAAATATCATCATTTCTTGGCTTGTTCTTCTGAATTTCATACGCCTTCTTTAGGGCTTTCCAAATAAGAGTATAACTTGTAAGAATGACCAGAAAAGGAAGCAAGAAACCCAGTATATTCTTGGTTAGGCCCAGCCCTACGGGGAGGGTTGAATTTTTGAATTCATAATGGAAAGCACAAACTGTGATATTGGTGTTTTCAATGAAAAATGCATTTCGGTGGATTATAGTTGGCAAACTGGTCAAGGCAGCCAGCAGCCAAATAGTGATGCAAGTGACTTTGGCCACAAGCATTGTGCGCCGAAGGCGGGACTTCATTGGATGAACAATAGCCAGGTAGCGATCAATGCTTAGACATGTGAGTAGAAACACACTGGCATAAAGGTTGAAACTGATACTGGCTGAAGCGATCTTACATAGGTAATTGCCAAAGGGCCAACGGTATTCCATAGCAGTGTAGACGGCCCACAGTGGCAAAGTCAGTAAAAAGCATAAGTCAGCCAGTGCCAAATTCAAAAGAAAAACACTGGCCACAGTCTTCACTTTCATGTAAAAGTAAATGACAATCACCACCAAGCTGTTTCCAAATATTCCCACCACAAAGATGATGCTATATAAAGTAGGGATCATGACAAATATGTAATTGTGCCGTCCAGATTTGGGACAGTCATCTTGGATTCTTTTAATACCATCTTCAGTGGAAGAATTGAGGATCATTTTGACCTCCTGAGTTAATTAATCTCAGATACTAATGCCAAATGCTCCTGGAAAAAAATAAAAAGGGAAAGATAAAAATGGATTAACTTTCAGTTATAAATGAGTATTTTTAGTTATCAATCATAAGTACAGTAACTCAACTTTGGTTTTAGGAAAAAAAACCTAAATCATATTTTCTTGACAAAAACTGAACTAATAAAGTCTAGATTGCATATTCAAGTTAATTTTGAGAGCATATTGCTTTTCGGGGAAGTGATAATATCCTCTAGACCAGCGGTTCTCAACCTGTTTCACAGGGGTCACCTAAGATCATCGGAAAACACATATATAATTACATATTGTTTTTGTGATTAATCACTATGCTTTAATTATATTCAATTTGTAACAATGAAATTGGGGTCACCACAACATAAGGAACTGTATTAAAGGGTCGTGGCATTAGGAAGGTTGAGAACCACTGCTCTAGACAAATAGAAGTAGGGTTCTATGTGAATAAAATGATCTAGATCCTTTGTGTGTGTTTTTTTTTTAGAAGTAAATCCTAGCTTTCAAATTTATTTAAAAACAATCTGAATCTCAGAAAACACTACTGAATTAAATTAGTCATTCAGAAAGACTTGAGTTTTTCTTGAGGTAAGCAAGGCCAATCAATTTGTCTTTAATCTCAGAAGTGTGACTTACCTGTACTTATTTTTTAAACAATTTATTTCATCTCATAATTTTTTCTTAGGTATAAAAGTGATCATCATCCCCCCTTGAGTGGTCAGAAGAGCTGTCTCTAGGCTTAACAGGAATTAGTGATTGTGGAAATTGATGTAAGAGGGGAGAAGAGGAAGGAAGTAGTATTCTTCCCATTATTTTTCAGGCCACTACAGGCAGTACCCACATTCTTTAACTTTCAACTCAGTCTTGCATAGGTTCTGAATCTCCTAACTTTTGTATCTGCCAGCCATTTCTGAAATTAACTTTAAGATTAACCATCTGTATAACAAGGATGACAAACGACTAAATTAAACCAGGATTGTCAACATGCCTTTTGTGGGGGCTTGAGATAGTAGCAGTTCTTTAGGATTCTGGGAGGAATCAGATGCTCAGAAAAGGACTCTATAAAGACTTCTGCAAATATTTGCTCCAATATTTTATGTAATCAACAATTAAGCTATCCATTCATGTGATTTAGAAAATCAACCTATTCAGACCTACATAAGAGTCCATCAGAAGACCCTTGGGAGAAAGGCTGATGATGCTGTGAGGGTAACATCACAGGAGGTGGCACAGGCATGCTCTGTGGAGAAGGTCAGCATTGGGCACAGGCAAGGTTTGCCAGGCAGAGCAGTGGTACTGGGTCAAGATCCTATTGCTACACCAGGAGCAGGTCCCTGGGTGAGCATGGCTACACAGTTCTCTTACCGAAAAGTGTGCTGGGCAAGATGAGGGACAGGAATAAGACATTACTAGTCTGCCCAGGATAGCTCTGTGTGCCATCCAGGAGAGCTGAACACTAAGGCAGTATGTATCTGGGTGCAAAGTGTTGTTGTAGAAAAGATGAGTGAAGATTTTAAGAGATAACACTGGGACGAAAGGGGTTCTTAAGTGGCTACTTTGTCTTTCCCATAGAGGCAGTTATTTTCCCTATCCAAGTTTCTGGTTCCATAACCTCATTAACTTCTTTTCACTTAGCCTTATGCAATCTAAATCCCCCTTTTCCCTTTTCATTCATAAGGGCTTTGCATTCACAAACAGGCAAATGGTCACCTCCACTGTGGAGCCTTCCTAACTTTTCTGGGCAACTGGCTGTTCCATTTTGAGTGGCTCTGGTATTTTGGATGCAGGTTTTGACACTCCATCATGATGATCTGTTAATAATGTCTTCTCCACTGGTTTGTCAAGGGTAGGGCCTACCAGCCTAGGCCCTGGCACATTCCAGGAGGCATGTGCTAAATGTCTGATGAAGAAGAGAGTGAGTGCACAAATTAGTGAATGAATAGCATATAACCTAAAAGATAATAGTATAGAGTACTGAGACTAATTTCTATGGGGCTAATGAAATCAATTTACATTCTGCTTCCCAAAGAATCTCATATAAGATATCCAAAGACGATCTGGGCTTCACCTTGGATGAGAAACCTAATCCAAAACCAAACCCAAACCAAACCAAACCAAACCAAAACACACACACAACAACAATAACAAAAAGCCCTTAGAACTTTTAGAAATCTATAGTTTACCAAACAAAAGATGAAAAGAAAGAATAATTTCAAAGAAACTAGGGCCAGGCTCTCAGGGAGGTAGGACCCATTTCCTCCTCACCCAGGAGGATTTCCTTACACTTTGCTGATTTTCTGTTCATTTTATTATAATTATTAAAATTATACCAAATTAGAAATATAAATTCATTTTAGTAAACAAATATTCTCTATTAAAAATTAAATGCTACAGTAAAGGTTCATGTGCTAGCAATCATTTATTCTTAATGTGGATTAATTTACTTATTTGCTTTCCTAACATCTAGTTGAGATTAGTTGGATTTTGCCTAGGAAAACATTGGAAATGTCAAGGTTAAAGAATATCAAAGATTAAAAGCAGCTTGGGTGAACTCTATAACTGAAACCAGGCTTCCTACTTAGTAAGGAAACAAGTTGCCTTATACTTAGGGGTGGAGGAAAGAGGAGATGAATTTTGAGTGATGGAAACAGCAGAGGGAAATAGCAGGAAGAAAGGCAGAGAAGCAGAAAATGCAAATAGTGCTTTCAGTGGGCAGTTATTCATTCATCATCTTATATTCACTGAACACCTATTATGTGCTGGGTGAATAAAGTCACATTCTCCATCATTTGAGTCTAGCTGGATGCATAGGAGCCTTAAACACAGAATTATCCAATGTGTTGAATATTTAACCATATAAGAGGCTTATGGAATGCTCTGTATTTACTATTGACCCAACCTGGTGGTGGGGGGCAGGGGTGTGGTGAGGGATGCTTCCCACAGAAGATGGTACTTGGACTTCAGAGGATGTATGGCAAACAGAGTGGTTAGAACTTAAAGGCAACCAGCTGGCCAGCCAAGGTGGAGTAGAGAGTGTGCCATCATTTTAACTTTTCCCTTCTTAAAAATGCCTGCAGCAGCATCTATGGAAAATAGCTCTTGCAATTTAAAGTTATTGCACAATCCTCTGGGCAAGGGTTTGGGGTGTGATGTGCACTGGATGGGAAGGTGACATAGGCCCTACTCATCTAAGAAACAAGAAAAATCATTCTCTGGTCTGCACAGTTTTTTGTTTTTTGTTTTTTTGTTTGTTTTTGTGGTTGTTGCAGTGGTTGTATTTTTAGCATAATCATTTGTAGTGATTGCCCATTTCTTTTTTTCTTCCTTCTTTTAACTGTTGGCCCCCTCCACCCATTTCTCCCACTGATTGGCTTCCCTAGCTGAGGGCTCTCAGGAAAGAGGCTAAAATGGAAGTCATGATTGGAAGCCATCTTAGGTTTATGCTAATGGTGGGGAAAATTGGCTTATTTTCTCTTTGAAGCTGAAAGGATGCTGTGTTGGTGAGCTGAGGGAGAGAGATGTGTTCTACTAGGAAACAAATTTGTGAGTCCTAGAAAACAGCTACATTTTGTTCATCCTGTTTCTTCTCCCAGTCTGGGATAGGCAAGTAGGGTACTAATAAAAACACAGGAGGGTCCACTTCTTCCTCTTTTGGGTCTCACCATAGCTTTTACCCATTTTCTCTTGAAGGAAAGAAGATAGGATTTGGAGGCAAAGTACTTGTAATGGCATCTTCCTTTGTCACTTACAAATGTCACCCCATATATCTCTGAACATGAGTCTCATTTTCCTCATCTATAAGAAATAGGAACAGTGATCCCAATGCACATGATGGTTACAGGGATTAAATGAGGTAATGTGAAAGCACTGGGCATATCTTTTAAATAGTGTTTAATAAATGTGTTTTATTGGAATTGTTGCTGTTATTTTTTGAATGCAAGACAAATGCTGATTCAGCTATGGGTCAAAAAAGCATGAGCAATTTTTAAAAAGGGGGTTTGTTATTTATAAACTCTTTCTCTTGCCATTAAAAGGCTAAAAATACAAAGCTGTTGTTCCTTCAAAGTATGAGTAAAAAATAATCATAAGCAGCTGAATAAATTTGCAATGAGTCAGGTGGGAACTTTCAGTCTGCTGCAAACACAAGGTTGGCTCATCGTGGCCACACCACCCACTGCTTGCTTTTGGAGGAGTTACCTGGAATTTCTTGACAGCTTCTCTGGCTTTTAAAAACAAGCATAAGGAAGGAGACATAAAAAAAAATTCTAAGAATATTTCCTCAAGACTTTTGATTAGAATATCAATACTTTCTTCAGCTTTTAGGCAAGCCAAAACCAATCTAATTAAATTGTTCATTACAAGTTCCTTTTTTTTAAATGAGGTTGCAATCTAAAGAAAAAAAATACCCATAGTTTTCTATGATAATAAGGAGAAAACTAAAAGACGAAGTAATTATATTTTGGAATAATCTATCAAAGTATCTTTCTTAAATTCAAAAAGAATAGGGGAGTGTTTGGAAGTCATTTGCTTATAGTGCTAGAAAGCTCAATAAACCATCCCATTCAATTCATTCTCTTTATTGCTCTTGTTTTATAATTCAGACTTTAGAAAGCAACTGCTTCTGCTCCTGTGTTCCCAGTCCTCTTCCCCACCACCCACCCACCGCCGCCACCTCCCCCCCCACCCCCGCCCTGCCTGCCCCAAGTAATGAATGAGGCATTCTACAGGCAACAATTGCTAGCCACTATCTATTTGTGAATTGATTAAATCATAAAAGTTAACACTAAAATTTTTAGGGTTTCTACTCCCTACCCCCAAAATATACTTGGTCTTATTTTTAAACCTTCTGTTCTTATTTTATGAGGTCTATTTCTATCCTGATTTCCTTAAACATTTTGAACATTTGTGTGTTAGGAGGCCCTATCCAATTGCTTTATTATTTGTGGTTTCTTCAGGGACAAATTCTATTTGTTTTATCTGTGGAGGCCTTTCTTTTTCAACAAATGAAAATGGTGGCACCTATGGACTCTCTCAGTCAATAGCAGCTGCTCTATCCACCTTCGAAGCCATTCTAGTTTGCTTCTTTGAAACCAAATCAGCAGCAGAAACCACTCATCTCATTTCAATTTCAATTTTAAGGGGTATGAGGAGAGCTATTGGGCAGAAAAGGAAGCACTTACTAATTTATATTATAACATTTATATGCATTTTGAGTTTTATGTTAGAGATTATAGACCACACGGCAATTTATTTCAGATTAAAGTTTTTAATATTACATAAATCATATAATAAATTTTAAATGAAGCTAGAAGAATTAAGTATTCAATATATTTTATGTGTTTCCCCAAACTGCCCAATGTCCTGATTGCAGTAGGTCTTGAATGATAGTACACTAAGTAGTCCTGCATAGTATGTAAGGAGACCAGTTCGGATTTTGGCTTTCCCACTCCTTAGCTGGGTGAACTTGACCAGTCCCTAAGCTTCTCGAGACCTGTGCATCCTCAAGGAGCTCGTACACGCTTAAAGAAATCTCTCAGCACTGAGATTTCATAATCTTTCTTTTGAATAGGAATGCATCTTTTGAAGACAAGGGCAATAGTGGTGTGACAAGTAGAAATGACCTGATAAGTCATTAAATCAGCCAATTATCTGTCTATTATCTATATAAATATTAATGCCACAATGATTTGATAATTAAATATAAGAAATATTTTTATTAAAAATGAAATGAAAATAATTTTACTTTTTAATGAACTCCACATAAGTTAATTATATTATAGTGATGGTGTTCTCCCCCACCCCCATTTAAAAATTTAACTGTTTACTCAAATGAATGTTTTCCTGGCACAGCATTTGGATAGTTACTGTGACCCTTAGTTGATAAGGTCAAGGTTATAGGTTTGGACTCTATCTAGATTAGCTGGTTTCACTCCATTTATGGGAAAAGACTGTGAGTCTCTTAGGTATCCCCTTTGTTATTGATTGGTAACACTAAGTGACAGAGTAAAGGCAGATTGGTTCATGACTGTACATCAAAATGAAAAGCATACACTGCAATCTACACTAATAAAAGAGAAACATGCAAATTGGTGTCACTCCAGTACGCCCACCAGCCAATCAGGGTGACTATGCAAATTAACCCAACAAAGATGGTGGTTAATTTGCATACGCAGGTGTGGAGTGAAGACTGAAGACTGAATACTGCAGAGGCTTGCCTTCTCTGGCCGGAGGGGAGAAGCCAAGCCTTGTTGCAGCTGGAGGGGAAAAGCCTAGCCTCAAGGCCTGGCTTCTCCACTGCGGCTGGACCAAAGGCCTAGGTCCCGGGTGCTGGAGAAAAACCGGTGCTGGCAGACAGGGGAAGGAAGGCCTATTGTGTGAATCTTTGTTCAACGGGCTTCTATTTAGACACTAAGATGACATCATTGTATGAAAAAGGTGGCACAATATGTTATTGTTAAAATAACTCCTACAACATGAACCTATTCTCAGATTCTTTGTAGGGAAAATAAACTTTTTAAAGTTCAGCAATCAGTTAAGGTGGTTCAGTTGCCCAGATAAAACATAGACATGAAGGTAGAGAATTATAAAAGAACTACTGGCCCAGTGCACAAAAATTTGTGCACTCAGGGGGGAAGGGGGAGTCCCTCAGCCCGGCCTGTGCCCTCTCGCAGTCTGGGACCCCTCGGGAGATAACGACCTGCTGGCTTAGGCCTGCTCCCGGGTGCCAGAGGGCAGGCCCAATCCCTAGGTGCAGCCCCTGGTCGGGCTCAGAGCATGGTCGATTGGGGAGTTGGGGCACTGCCCCCTGTCATGCACAGAGCAGGGCAGATTGGGAGGTTGTGATGCCACCCTCAGTCATGCTCAGGGTAGGGCCGATTAGGGGGTTGGGGCACCGCCCCCTGTCACACTCAAGGCAGGGTCGATGGGGAGGTTGCGGCGCCACCCCCTGTCACGCACAGAGCAGGACCAATCAGGGGGTTGGGGCGCTGCCCCCTGTCATGCACAGAGCAGGGCCCATCAGGGGGGTTGGGGCTCTGTACCCTGTCACGCACAGAGCAGAGTCAATCAGGGGGTTGGGGAGCTCCCCCCTGTCATGCACAGAGCAGGGCCCATCAGGGGGGTTGGGCGCTGCCCCCTATCACACTGATCCTGGTGCCGGCAGGCCTCGTGGCTCCGCTGATCCCGGTGCTGGGAGGCATATTACCTTTTTACTATATAGGATAGAGGCCTGGTGCACGGGTGGGTGCCGGCTGGTTTGCCCTGAAGGGTGTCCTGGATCAGGGTGGGGGTCCCCACTGGGGTGCCTGGCCAGCCTGGGTGAGGGGATGATGGCTGTTTGTAGCTGGTCACACACCCTTCAGGGTGGGGGTCCCCACTGGGGTGCCTGGCCAGTCTGGGTGGGGGGCTGAGGGCTGTTTTTAGGCTGGCGGGTGACTGAAGCTCCCAACTGCTCCTTTTTTTCTTTTTCTTTTTTTATTCTGGGCCAGCTTTAGCTCTGGCTCCAGCTCTTAGGCCTCGCTGCTGAAAGCAGGTATTTGGTTTGTTTGGGTTCTATAATCGAAACACAGTATCAACTCCAGCTCTGAGATCCTGGCTGGCTGAAAGCAGGTTTCTGGGGTTTTGTTTAGCTTCTATATTTGTTACAATGTTTCAAACTGCAAGCTCAGAGGCTGGCAAGCCTGGTGGGGAACATTGGAGTCCTCTGTCACTGAAGCAAGCAAGTCTCATGTTCGCTTCCAGCTGCCTGGCTGCCGGCCGCCATCTTGGCTGGAAGTTAATTTGCATATCTCACTGATTAGCCAATGGGAAGGGTAGCAGTCATACGCTAATTACCATGTTTCTCTTTTATTAGATAGGATGTTATAATAATCTTATTTAGAATACTATTTTGCAGTATTATATTAAGTTAATGTTCTGAAGAGCTAAATGGACTTTTGTTCTAAGAAAATGAATTCTGTAAGGGTAATTTTATTTGATTTATTTATAATTACATTTTTTTCATATAGTTTTGTACATATTATATTCTTTGCTTTTTTATTTTTTATACTAAAGTGCTGTAAACACTGAGAAACAGCAGAACAGCCAGATAGAGAATGCACTGGACTAGTGTCCTGTTGAAATGTCTGCTCATTCTAACCAGTGCACATCATGTGCAGGTAACTTGATCTCTTATTTTGATATCCTTTAAATATTAAGAAAGATGTTTAGAATGAGAATAACAACACTTGTTCTCACCTCTATTTCATAGAATGTTAAAGGTAAAAAAGTGAGGTCTTTGAAAAACATAAAAGTACTGAAAATACATTCTTTCTACAATGCAAGAGTAAGTAAAATGAATTTAATGAGAGAAAATTCAGAACTTCAAATGACTAATAAAATTTTTTCACTCAAAAATTCAGATAAAAAGTTGGATTGATACAACTGACATATAAGTATTACATTAGTTTCAGGTGCACAACATAATAATTTGATATTCATATATATATTGTGAAGTGACCACAATAAGTCTAGTTAACATCCATCACATACACAGATTTTTTCTTATGTTGAAAACTTTTAAGATCTACTTTCTTAGCAATACTCAAATATATAATACAGTATTATTAACTATAGTCACCATGCTGTACATCACCCAGCACTTATTTATTTTATAACTGGAAGCTTGTATCTTTTGATTCTCCTTTGTACCTTTTTATTCCTTTTGTATCTTTTGACTCATCCATTTTTCCTGTTACCCCTGCCCCCTGCCTCCCCTCTAGTGACCACCAATCTGTTCTCTGTATTTATGAACAGTAGACATATTTCCATTTTTATAATCTACTGCTTTTATTTAAGAATAATGAGGCACTTGATTAATGTCAAAAGAAAGGTAAAACTGTAGATATTGTATAGCTTCTACATTTAATATTTATGACAGCAATTGTTTGTGTACAAAGTGGGGCCCTCAGGCTAAATCTGGCCAACAGACATATTTTCTTTAAAGCAAAAATTTATATATTTTTATTGGTTACAGAGAGAAAGAGAGAGGGAGAGAGAGGTAGAAACATCCATGATGAGAGAATCACTGATCAGCACACCCAGGCATGTGACCTGACCAGGAATCAAACTGTGACCTCCTGGTTCATAGGTTGACACTCAACCACTGAGTCACAGATATATTTTCTTTGGCCCAAATGCATTTAGAGCTTTGGAATTTTAATCCTCTATAGATCACTACTCCCCACAACTCTATGTTTCCCGATGCTTTAGGTAAGTGCTTTTTAGAAAAAATCTAATGTGAGGCACATGTAATTCAAATTTCCCTTGTAGCTACATTAAAAGTTAAAAAGAAACAGGTGAAATTAATTTGAATAATACATTTTATTTAACCCTATATTTCAATATGTAGTCAATATAAAATTATTGATATTTTCCATTCTTTTTTTTAATACCAAATCTTCAAAACGCAGAGTATAACCTGCCGGGAGCCGGTCCATCCTTGCTGTTTCAAGGGACCTGGCATATATGGCATACTGTTCTTGATATGTTTGCTCACCTTCTTGGCACTATGTGTTTTAACCAAGGTCACCTCTCTGAGAAAGGTTGTTTCCCCAGGTAGGGATTTTCCCCTGAAGTTAGGGAGGGAATAAAACCTCTTAACTAAGTGCCAGGCAGGTAATTAATCACTTTAACTACGAACAATCATGCTTAAGCTACATAATCTTCACTCCCTGGAATGGAGATAAGAAACGCCCTAACCTTTGGAATAGAGATTGATAGGATTGGAATCAACTGGTATAAATACAGATGTAACAAGACAGAACTTAGAAAACAGAACCAAGAGGCACAGAACTTAGACACAGAACCTAGAGAAGAACCTAGAGACAGAACATGGCAAAAGATCCCGGACAGAAACTGGCCTCAGAACCTAGAAACAGAACCTAGCGAGAGAACATGGCAAAAGATTCTGGACTGAACCTGACTACAGAAATTGGCAAGAGAACCTGACTAGAACCTGGTGACTGAACCTGGCTGGAGAACCTGGACAGAACCTGGCTGGAGAACCTGGAGAACCTAGCAAGAGAACATAGACACAGAACCTGGCTGGAGATCCGAACCAGAACTTCGCTGGAGATCCAGACCAGAACTTGGCTGGAGATCCTGGCTAGAGATCCTGGCTAGGCTGCTGATCAACTGAACGCTGCCTCCGTGTCATTCCTTCTTCGCTGACTCTGTCCACACCTTTGGGGACCCCTGGACCCGCTGGGGTTGGACCCCAGAATAACCTGTGTTTCCAGCATATCTCAGTTGAAACTAGCCACACTTCAAGTGCCCACCCACCACTTGGGGCCACCTCATTGGACATGCAACATTAGGTGCTTGAGTCACATACCCAGCCCTTCTAGCAACAGGAGCATTACCATCACCTGGGAATTCCTTAGGAACACAAGTCTCAGGCCCCAGCCCAGACCCACTAAATCAGAGACCCTGTGGGTGGGGTACAGCAATCTGTGGTGCTAGAAGTAGAACAGCTAAAAAGTACCAGAAAGAGATGGAAGGCTCAGAGAGGGGGGCTGACAGGCACTGCTCATAAGCAACTTGGACAGGACCATTTTGCCAGCTCTAACTATTCTCTTGAATGCCTATATAATTTTAAAACATTAAATTATGTAAATGATATTACACCACTGATTGTAACAAAGACTCTAGACCAGCCGTGGGCAAACTACGGCCCGCGGATCCGGTCCATTTGAAATGAATAAAACTAAAAAAAAAAAAAAAAAGACCACACCCTTTTATGTAATGATGTTTACTTTGAATTTATTTTAGTTCACACAAACACTCCATCCATGCTTTTCTTCCGGCCCTCCGGTCCAGTTTAAGAACCCATTGTAGCCCTCGAGTCAAAAAGTTTGCCCACCCCTGCTCTAGACCATTCTATTTCCTATTTATTAGCACTCCATTTTCTTGTGTTTTCTAATTAAACAGCCTGTGATAAGAGGCATGGATGCCAGGTATAGCAAAAGGTAAACAACACTTTGCCAACTGAAAAAATACGATGAAATACTGGTGACTGCTGTTTCTTGTGAAAATTTCATTAGCAATAAATGAGTTACCAGATGTCACACATCAAATTTGAAATTAAAATATATTCCCAGTATTTATGTGCAGTTTGAGCAGGAGGGAAAAATGTACTGTTTCCAAGAGAGCTATATGAGATAATGTACCACTTCTGTCCTTGACTGTTGTTTCTGCTCTAAATGTAAAATAAAATGTACCCCTTGATTTGGAAAGTGGAAATAGAGCCTTTTGCAAGGGCTACTGAGTGAAATAGCACATTACTCATACAGTAGCAACTCTGTAACGGCAAGGAGAATATTTTTGAACATTCTGTGCCACATCAAGACCACCATCTCCTCTTGTTTTTAACTTTGCTATAGCAATTTCTCCTTTTCACACCTTCACTTTCAGCAAGCAATTTCTACTTGTATTACCCACAAAAAACACTGTTCTATCAGCAACTGTGGATGTCAAATCCACTCTTCCTGAACTTGCTGTAACAAACCTGGTAGTGCTTCATCTCCCCATGAGATATGAAACTCTCCTTATATTGTTCTAGCTAGCTAGCTGAGCTGACTGTCCTTGTCCTCAGCCACATGCCTCAGCAACATGGTTAGAAGGGAATCCACAGTAGGAAATAGGACAGCACAAGTTCATGTGAGCTAGCAGAAGTTTCAAATAACAAGCTGGTGTGATAGAAATATCTAGCATCCTCTAGTTTTTATGAACAAATAGTTTTGGCTTATGAAGGCTCATGTTCCTTTGCAATTTCAAAATCTCCAGTTACTCAGTTCCAGCTGGAAACCATGGCTGTTAGAAACTTAATTTATTTCTTGTCAATTAATTTTATTCTTAGGTGAAGCTTATAAGTAAAATTAAGAGGGTGAAAGTGAATTTTTAGTATCAAGCTTCCTCTTGGAGAAATATTTTCATTGAATTTCTTTACACACAGAAATCCCCAAAGCACTTAGAAGTTTATTTCTGGATCATTAACAAGTCATGGGGGTTTGAGGGGAATGGTGTTTCAGGAGCTACTACCCTTTGTCTTAAAGGAAAAGGCACCTTGAAATGATTATCAATGTCAATGTGGGAAATGCCAACTTAAAATTTTCAGCCACTTAACTTCAGCACAAAATGACAAGTGTTCAAATAAGCTCATTTAATGTGCAATTGTTTTATACTCCTCTTTTTATGGTATCTGATGCACAAAGAGGACTTAAAATAGTGGCTCTATAATAACATTAGTAACGTTTATGACTTATGATTGATTGCTCACTATGTGCCAAGTATTGTGATAATTGCTTTTATTTCTGTAAGAGCTCAAGAAATATGGACAGACTGTGTCTCCCCACAACCCATAGGTTGAACCCTTAATCCCAAAGGTGACTATATTTGTCAATAGGGCCTTTAAAGAGGTAATTAAGGTTAAATGAGGTCATACGATGCCGGGAGCCGGTCCATCTTTGCTGTTTCAAGGGACCTGGCATATATGGCATACTGTTCTTAATATGTTTGCTCACCTTCTTGGCACTATGTGTTTTAACCAAGGTCTCTGAGAAAGGTTGTTTCCCCAGGTAGGGATTTTCCCCTGAAGTTAGGGAGGGAATAAAACCTCTTAACTAGTGCCAGGTGGGTAATTAATCACTTTAACTACGAACAATCATGCTTAAGCTACATAATCTTTACTCCCTGGAATGGAGATAAGAAACGCCCTAACCTTTGTAATAGAGATTGATAGGATTGAGTCAACTGGTATAAATACAGATGTAATAAGACAGCAAGAGACAGAACTTAGAATACGGAACCAGGAGAGACGGAACCTAGGCACAGAACCTACACAGAACGTTCTCTAGAGACAGAAGAACTTCGCTGGAGAGAACATGGCAAAAGTTCCTGGACAGAAACTGGCCTCAGAACCTAGAGACAGAACCTAGCGAGAGAACATGGCAAAAGATCCTGGACTGAACTTGACTACAGAAATTGGCAAGAGAACCTGACTAGAACCTGGTGACTGAACCTGGCTGGAGAACCTGGACAGAACCTGGCTGGAGAACCTAGCAAGAGAACATGGCTACAGAACCTGGCTGGAGATCCTAAGCAGAACCTCTCTGGAGATCCAGACCAGAACTTGGCTGGAGATCCTGGCTGGAGATCCTGGCTAGGCTGCTGATCAACTGAACACTGTCTCTGTGTCCTTCCTTCTTCGCCTACTCCGTCCACACCTTTGGGGACCCCTGGACCTGCTGGGCCTGCTCCCGGCAATACGATTGGAATCCTAATCCAATATGATGGGTGGAAAGCCCCATGAATGTGCTTGCAGTATGAAGAAAAGCCAAAGGAGCACAGGGAGAAGGGGACCATCTGCAAAGTGAGGGAAAGAGGTTTCACAGAAACCAACCCTGCCAGCACCTGAACTTCTACCCTGCAGAACTGTGAAAAAATTAATGTCTGTTGTTTAAGCCACCCAGTTCCAGTCTCTGATATTTTGTTATGGCAGTCCAAGCAAACTAACATGAGGCCTGTGAGGGAAGGCCTCATTATTTCCATTCTTCAGATGAGGAAAAAGGTTTAGAGAGCAGGTCCTTACGTTTCTCACATTCTAAAGTTTTCAGGCTCAGTAATTTATTTATTTATTTATTTATTTATTTATTTATTTATTTATTTTTTATTGATTTCAGAGAGGAAGAGAGAGGGAGAGAACGATAGAAACATCAATGATAAGAGAGAATCATTGATTAGCTGCCTCCTGCACACCCCCTACTGGGAATCGAGCCCACAACCTGGGCATGTGCCCTTGACTGGAATTGAACCCAGGACCCTTCAGTCCTCAGACTGATGCTCTATCCATTGAGCTAAACCAGCTAGGGCTCAGTTGTAGTTCAATGCTTCTCAATTGGAGGTAAATTTGCTCTTCAGGGGTGTTTGGCAATGTTTGGAAACATTTATGGTTCTCACAAAAGGCAGAGGTAGGAAACTGTTGCTGGCATCTAGTGGGCAGAGAGCAGGGATACTGCAAATCAACCTAGAAAGGACAGGACAGGACCCTGCAACTAGGAATTATCTGGCCTAAGATGGCAGCAGTGCTACTGTTGAGAAACCTAGGTCTAGTTCCTACTTTTTTTTTCTCAAACTTTGATAATCTGTAATTCTTATCTTTTATGGAATAAGTTAACTCTATATTTTATTGGTGATGTTTGTTTCATGTATCATATTCATATCTTCCCAGGGAAACTATAGATCCTTCAAAGGATAAAATCCTGTTAGGTAACCTCCAAATACCCAAGGTCATGTTGAATACTTAGAAGGAATTCTGAAATTGATCTGTTGTGTCAGATCATTCTAGAGATTACCCTCTTTGGCCATTTCCCAGAGCTCCGGCATTCTGCACAAGTACACTGGAAGGGAGCATTGGAGTTTACAAGGTAAGGTCTTCAAGAAATTTGATGCTTATAGTGGCCTCAAGGCTGCCTCTGGAGGGAGGAAGCCACCCAGTCTGAAGTCAAACCCTGCCCTCTGGTGGCATCAATGCCAAGGATACTGCCAACTGGGAATCTGACTGAGGGCCAGAGGGAGTCAGTCTGTAATTAGGTTCTAAACTGACTGCAATATTTGAATGTAAATTCAACTTTGCATTCATTCATCTTAGGCCCTTTTTCTCTGTGGGACAACACATTAAATGCAGCCTGTCATCAAGGCTCTCGTTAGAATTAAGCTAAGTAGAGAAAAGTCAGAGACAAAGAGGATAAACATGAGTAGTTACAAATGATAATTTCTGCAAGTTTGGCAACCAGAGTTTCAGTTACTTGGTTTGAGTCTGTGCCTTACCTCCTCTACCCAGCTGCTTTACTGATCCATAAAGACATTGAATAGTTGTTTTTGTAGCCAAAGGAGAGCATTTGTGGAAAAGGGCCTCTAGAGGATCAATTAATAGATCTGTGGCCAACATTTGAGTTGTTCATTGGTTCCTGTAGTATTTTCCCTACAACTTTCTTATAGAGTGGTTCTAGAAGAAAACACTATTATGTTTGAAATACCAGCTAAATCTGAGGAAATTATCCTTTCCTCTTTTTCCATTAAGAACTCTCTTCTCTTACTAGGAAAATACCACTGTACTTATTATCACAGAGTGCAGCCTTTTCTGTATACTGATGCCAAGTGAGTAACATTTTAGTGAGGCATTGAAGTCATGATATGCAACTCCACTGAAGACAAACAAGGTCATTTAGAAGGTCTTTTCATTGAGGACATCAGAACTTTCAAAAGATACAGGTAGCCTTTCCTGGATAATTGGGATAAAACAGAAATAAAGAAAAAAGTCAATAAAGTAGAAAAATAAGCCATCAGATGGAAGCACTCAGAATTAAGATTGAAATATATGGTGAATCTTTAAAGTGGGTGAAAGAATGTCAAATCTTTTCTTTTTCTTTAGATTTATTTATTTATTTTTTTTGAGAGAGAGAGAGAGACAGGGAAGGGGAGAGAGAGAAAAACATCTGTGGGTTGCCTCCCACACATATCTCTACTGGGGATCAAACCCCAAACCCCCAATCAGGAATCAAACCAGTGACCTTTCAGTATACAGGATGATGCTCAAACAACTGAGCCACACTGGCCAAGACCTAATGTCAAATCTTAATATATAAAACCAGAAACAATGAGTAAGAAAGCAACATAATTTAATAAGTCAAGAGTAGAAGTCAGTTGATCACAGGATATATCAGGGGAAAAATAACTTAGAACAAACACTAGTCTAGAACTTGGGGTGGGTTTTTTTTTGTCTCTCTAGAAATTGAGATCTTAGGCAAATCGTTAAACCTTCCCTGAACTCTGATCTGACAAATAAGAATGAAACTCTATGGCTTCTACCTTGCCCTTGGAAGAATGTTGCAAGATTATATGTTTAAAGTAATTTTCTTAAAAGACAGTATATTATACCCATTTAATATAGACTAGATATAATAAAAAATAAGTTTAATACATGGCTGAAGTGGAAAGCTAATCTATATGTCAAGAAGTATATATTGAGCACTTATAATCTTAAAGGAAACATTAATCAATGTTAGAAAAGTCCATTGGCAGGCAGGCATTACAGAAAATGTCCATAAGCTTTGAAATCACAAAGATCAGTTTAGGTTATGGTTCCACCTCTGAGTAATCTTGTAACTGGCTAATTTATTTACCATCTTTGAGCATTAGTCTCCTCATCCTTAAAGTGGACTGAAAACTTACTGTATACTGCTAACATGAGCATTAAATAAAACAAGGGGGGAAAGATTGCCATATATTAAACACTCAATAAATCTAATACCTAATATTATTATTTATTATTATTGTCATTATACATATTCTTAATATATATTCATATGTCCCCAGACAAATACTAATTACCCCATAATTTTACTTCATACATGTGTTATTGTCACATTATTATTCATGGCCAAAAAACAAAGTGGAATGATAAGAGCCCTTCAGTATGGTGTTCTAATGTGTTATTAAAGCAATGTAAAAAGGATCCATAAAGGATGCACTTTTAAGAAGTGAAAGTATGAACATCTAAAGCACAGATAATTTGAAGATAAAGTTGGGGGAGGAAAATATATCATACTATAGGCCTTTGATATCTCAATAATTAAATGACAAAAATTTCCTTCAAAATTCAGGATTCAGGGAAAAAATTTCTTTGCCAACAGCTACCCTAGTATTCCAATAACTCTCTTCCTTGAATTATCTGAGTTAAGATGTGGTAATTGTTGTTCTTTAATATGATTTCATGAGATTCACTTTGTAATAACTATATAATACTGTATTGTTTAAGATAATAACATTTTTGGTATCACTTTATTAATATATAAAATAATAGAAAAACAAAAATTAGGCTAAATATTTTGTGCTCAGAATAGAGCAAACAGATTTGTGAAGTTCATTAGAACTTTGTGAGAATCCAATATAATAAAAGAGAAACTTGCAAATTAACTGTCCCTCCACTATGCTCAAGCCACACCCACAAGCCAATCAGGAGGGAGTATGCAAATTAACCCAACTAAGATGGTAGCGGCCATAGAGCTGGAGCAAGCAGGAGGCTTGGGTTGCCCCTGATGATGGAGGAAGGCAAGCTTCCTCCCTGCTCTGGCCAGCCCTAGGCTCTGCTCAAGGCTACAAAGTTTCAATTATAGAAGATAAATAAACCCCAGAAAAAAAAGGAGAGGCTGGGAGCTTGGGTTGCCAGGGGGCATGGCCAGTCTGAAAACGGCCCTCAGCCCCTCACCCAGGTTGGCCACATCCCCATGGGGTGAGGGTCCCCGCTGGGGGGCTTGGCCAGCCTGCAAACAGCCATCAGCCCCTCACCCAGGCAGGCCAGGCACCCCAGTGGGATCCCCCCACCCTGAAGGGGCTATGGCCAGCCTGCAAACAGCCAGCAGCCCCTTACCCAGGCTGGCCAAGGACCCTAGCGGGACCCCCACCCTGATCCAGGACACCCTTCAGGGCAAACCAGCTGGCCCCAACCTGTGCACCAGGCCTCTATCCTTTATAATGAAAGGGTAATATGCAAATTGACCCTAACAGCAGAACGACTGGGAATGACTGGTCACTATGACACACACTGACCACCAGGGGGCAGACACTCAATGCAGGAGGGGTCAGTGCACTCCCACAGGGGGAGCTCTGCTCAGCCACAAGCCAGGCTGATGGCTGCCAGAACAGTGGTGGTGGCAGGAGCCTCTCCCACCTCCTCAGCAGCGCTAAGGACAGAGGTCCTCAAACTACGGCCCACGGGCCACATGCAAATACAAATATTGTATTTGTTACCGTTTTGTTTTTTTACTTCAAACTAAGATATGTGCAGTGTGCATAGGAATTTGTTCATAGTTTTTTTTTAAACTATAGTCCGGCCTTCCAACGGTCTGAGGGACAGTGAACTGGCCCCCTGTTTAAAAAGTTTGAGGACCCCTGGCTAAGGATGTCCGACTGCAGCTTAGGCCTGCTCCCCGCTGGCAAGTGGACATCCCCCAAGGGCTACCGGGCTGCCAGAAGGATGTCTGACTGCCAGCTTAGGCCCGACCCCCCGGGGAGTGGGCCTAAGCCATCAGGTGGACATTCCCCGAGGGGTCCCAGACTGCAAGTGGGCACAGGCAGGGCTGAGGGACTCCCCCGAGTGCACAAATTTTTGTACACCGGGCCTCTAGTAACTTAATCTGCTAATAATTTTGAATATCGTGAGATGAAGAGGTTCCAATTCAGAGAATATGTTTATAAATCAGTTGATTTCACTAGGTATAGTATACATGTCAATGATTGGCTTAAAGCTAGTTTCCAGATAAATTACACAGTTTCTTTGTGCTATACCAACAAATTATAATGTTCTCTTTACATAAAAAGTCATTCTGCAACTATGGACTTTCAAATTATTTGGGGGAACAGCTTTAGCTTAGTGTGGATCAGGAAGTAACATAAATTTATGCTCTAGAAGGAAATATGTGGGTCAAATTTATTGCTTTTCTTCAGAAAATATAGGAATATATATGTATGCCCATTGTCCCTGTACATATACACAACTGCTATACTGCAAATGCTGTTTGGGTTGACAGGTTATCCCAGCAAAGTCTATTTTAACCTATAATGTAGTTGAACTATTATTCTCTACTAGAGGCCCGGTGCACAAAATTCATGCACTGGGGGGAGTGTACCTCAGCCCAGCCTGCACCCTCTCCAATCTGGGGCCCCTCGGGGGAATATCCAACTGCCGGTTTAGGCCTGATAGAGATCGGGCCTAAACTGGCAGTCGGACATCACTCTCACAATCTGAGACAGCTGGCTTCCAACCGCTCACCTGCCTGCCTGCCTGATTGCCCCTACCTGCTTCTGCCTGACAGCCTGATCACATCCTAATCCAGCCGTGGGCAAACTACGGCCCACAGGCCAGATCCGGCCCATTTGAAATGAATAAAACTACTGAAAAAAAAGACCGTACCCTTTTATGTAATGATGTTTACTTTGAATTTATATTAGTTCACACAAACACTCCATCCATGCTTTTCTTCTGGCCCTCTGGTCCAGTTTAAGAACCCACTGTGGCCCTTGAGTCAAAAAGTTTGCCCACCCTGTCCTAACCACTCCCTTGACAGCCTGATCAATGCCTGACTGCTTTCCTGCTGGCCCGATTGCCCCCAACTGCCCTCCCCTGCTGGCCTGGTCTCCCCCAACTACCCTCTCATGCAGGCCTGTTCCCCCCCAACTGCCCTCCCCTGCCGGCCTGGTTGCCCCTAACTGCCCTGCCCCTGCCAGTCTGGTAGCCCCTAACTTCCTTCTCCTGCAGGCCTGGTCCCCCAGAACTTCCCTTCCTCCCCTGCAGGCCTGGTCCCCCACAACTGCCCTCCCCTGCTGGCCCAGTTGCCCCACCTGCCCTCTCCTTCCAGCCCGGTCGCCTCCAACTGCTCTCCCCTGCAGGCCTGGCCTCCCCCCCGTCAACTGCCCTCCCTTTGGCCTGGTCGCCCCTAACTGCCCTCCCCTGCTGGCCATCTTGTGGCGGCCATCTTTTGACCACATGGTGGCGGCCATCTTGTGCCCACATAGGGGTGGCCATCGTGTGTGAGGGTGTGATGGTCAATTTGCATGTTACCTCTTTATTATATAGGATAGTATTTTGCTTTGATTGAAACAACATGTCAGAGATTTGTAACACTTTATTGCTGGAATGGTCCCTAGAAATGATATGCTCCAGGGTTCACATATTCACACAATCAGTGGGGCTGGGTGTAACAGGTGGGTGACTCAGGCATGGTGGTAAATGCAGGACCCTTTCCCTTCCTCAGAGGAAGTGGGGCTGGGGAAGATCACTTGTCAGCTACAACCAATTATGGCAATTGTGATCAGGAGAGATACAGGCCAATTTCTTAAAAATAAGCTTGAAATTTTAAATTTTATGAGAAATATCTTATTTTGAAGTGTTTTCAACTCATGCAGGTGGGAACAAAAGCAACACTGTGTTGAACTAAAATCAAATCTGGTCCAAGGGCTGCCAATTTACAACATAGGATGTAGGCCAACCACCTATTTTTACAACTGAGAAACAGACTGTAAGCTCCTGCAAGATGCTGCAGACCTGTGTTGCAATGTTTTTAAACTGCACTAAATATCTTAAGTCTATCTTGATTAGACATCCCCTCCTTCCATTTCCACAATTCATGACGGAGGGGATGGAGGTAATAGGAAAGCAGAGGTGTGACTGGATGAGGTTATTATTCACCCCTGCTCCCATACAGCTGGGCTGCCCCACTTGGGTGTGCAGGAGATGGATGGAGCGCAGTGCAACAACTTTCAGAGCGGCAGTCTGGATGTCACCTTTCACTTCATTGTTCCTGCCAGCAACTGATTTTTCTCTTTTCATTTTCTATATTGTTAAAGATACCATTATATCTTTTAGAGCTTTTGTTGTGTTTCACTAATGTGATGTCTCCACATGGGTGAATATAGCACAGAATCTGAGATATTTTGGTATTCTTGCATATTGTTTTAATATGCATTTAAAAGAATCATTTAGTGCCCAAAAGGTTTTCTAAAGTGAAAGGGACTGATGCTATTTCCCAGAGCCACACTGATCCAATGTCCTGGTCACATAATTGATGATGAGGTTAAATTTTAAAAGATGTTTAGTAATTGCTAAAAGATATTTATTTTTTAAAGCTTCACTATCTAAAGTGAACTGTGATGCTCTAAGTATATTATCTGCACATTTGTGTCGCAAAATTACCTTCGTGTTTTTATACTAATATATTCTCCAAATCCATTCACTGAAGGTTTAGGAACACAAGCAGAAGCAGATAAAGAGAACATATCTGCTATTGATCAGGAGAATACATTGATTGAGGGACTTTCACTGGATTAATTCTGGGTGGATATAGGATGTTTCTAATGAACTGTAACACTTGGCTAGCATGTACATGTCTTGGTACACCAGCTCTAATAAAACTTCCTGGACAAGTTGATTTTTCATCTTTGCTGAAAAAGTAGTTTAATTCTCATGACTATATTTTGAATTCTGTAAAAAGAAAATGTACAGTTTGGTTAATTGCTTCATTGGCTGGAAGAACACAATTCATTATTTTATACACAGTACATTGGATGGGGAAGAACAAAAGTACTAATTTTCATTTTAATTTTATGTAAAGAGATAAAATTGTATGCCTTTTCAAATCACAGTAGTTTCTTCTTATCCATGATTTCACTTTCTGTGGTTTTAGTTACCCATGTCAAGTGTGGTCCAAAAATATTAAATTTCTTCAACCATCAACCTTACCTGCTCCTGACAATCAACCATTGACATTGTCATGGCTTGATGATCCTGCTTCTGATGTATTGTTAGAAAGTCAACAATAGCCCAACACTACATCAGTGCCTATGTCATTCACCTCACCCCATCTCATCATATAGGCATTTTGTGGTTTCATACCATCACAAGAAGAGTGAGAATAAGACAATATATTTTGAAAGAGACAACACATTCACATAACTGCTATAATTGTTCTATTTTATTATTAGTTTTATTGTTAATCTCTTACTGTGCCTATAAACCAAAATTCATCATAGGTATTTAAGTATAGGAAAAGACACAGTATATATAGGATTTGGTACCATCCACATTCTTGTAACTCAGACAGTGCCATGTTGAGAACTTCTAGCAGCTCCTTTCCATGTCAGTCCATGGAAAGTGGTGGAACCTGCTCCATGAACCAGAGACAGGCTGTGGGAATGGATCAAAGTGATGTGGAAAGGGCACACATGATGGCTTGGGGAACTTTGTTGTCTTTAACTGGTAACATCCTCCCGCTCTCTTAAGGGGAGCATTCACCTAGGACTTTTAGTATTAAGCAGGTATTACGTATTGGGCTGCTAAGATCAAACTCGGGATCCAGGGAAGAATATTGTGGAGGCAGTGGAAGGAACATGGTCTTGACATCTGAAGTCCTGATTGGAGTTTTCATCTCAGACATTCAATTTCAGTGTTTTCTATGTATTCCATGTCTCTACTTAACATGTTCAGACTTTCTTTCCTCTAGCTTCTTAAACATATGGAATTCAGTTATAATTACCATTAATGTCCTTGTGTACTAATTCTATCACCTGTGTCATTACTAGGTCTTTTTCCATTGATTGCTTTTTTTCTTCTCTTTATGGATTGCATTTTCCTGGCTTTTTGCATGCCTGGTAAATTTTTTTAAAAAAATTGATCTTTAGAGAGTTATAGGAAAGGAGAGAGAGGGAGGGAAGATAAGAGAAAGATATTTGTTATTCCACTTATTTATGCATTCATTGGTGGATCCTTATATGTGCTCTGACCAGGGATTGAACCTGCAACCTTGGTATATTGGATGACGCTCTAACCAATTGAGCTATATAGCTAGGGCACATGCCTGGTGATTTTTGAATGGATGCTAAACACTGTGAATTTTGCCTTGTTTGGTATTGGATGTTTTTGTATTCCTATAAAAATTTTCCAGCTTTTGCTCTGGGAAGCAATTACTTGCAAATAGTTTAATCCCTTTATATTTGGCTTTTGGGCTTTGTTAGGTAAAACCAGAGCAGAACTTAGTCTACGGCTGATATTTTCCCACTCCTGAGACAAAACCCTTCTGAGTATGCTATCTGATGTCCCATGAATTATGAGGTTTTTGCACTCCAGCCTGTGGGAACAGGAACTATTTTCTGGCTCTGGATGATCTCTGGGGATTGTTCCTTCTAATCCTTTTGGGTGATTACTCACACACAAGCACTGAAACACAAAGGCCCCTTTGCAGATCTCTGGGCTCTTCCTCTGTAAAGTTCTCTATTCTCTGGTACTCTGCCCTGTGGACTCTAGCTCCTTGCCTCTCTGGACTTCCAACTCCATCTTCTCAACCCAGGGAGATATTGGAGCTCCTCCAGGATTCTCCTTCCCTGTGCTATGCTGGAAACTCCCTCTGGGCAGTGAGCTGGGGCAATCACAGGGCTCACCTTCCTTTGTTTCCCATCCCTCAGAGATCACTGCCCTTTGTTGTCTGATATCTACTGTCCTGAAAACCATTGTTTCAGATTTTCCTATGTTCTCGTTCTCTCTCTCTCTCTCTCTCTCTCTCTCTCTCTAATTTTTAGTTGTTATTTTAGGTGAGAAGGTAATCCCTGTTACTCCATCCTGGATCGCTTGAAGAAGAAGCCTCTGGTTTTTACTTTTGAGCCTATATCTTTTGTGCTATTTGATTTCGGAAGAATTACTCAGCCTCTTCTTCTTCTTTGCCTATTTATGAAATGGGGATAATAACACAATACTTAATCAATGGAATCATACAGGGAGAGAATGTCACAGTCTATAAGGTTAGGCAAAGAAGTGTTCATACACTGAGAGTGTGAGAGTGGACTTTAAAACAACACCTGAATGGGATGCATCTCCCTTCTAGCAGGAATCACCTGAGTCCTTTTCTCCTGCCCAAACAGGAACACTTGTCTTAGTGGTTGCTCTTATCCTAACTAATGACCCTGCTCTTTACCTTGTGAGCCTGCTGGTAAAGGGACTATAGGTCAAAAGACAACTTGTCTCCTCCCAGAACCCATGGAGCACACACCATGTTTAACTGAAACATTTTGCCAAAGCTATGCCACAACACAATTGTGGTACCATTAAAAGAGTATATGTGATTTACAGTTAAAAAAATCAAATTTTTTATTATTTACACCTTAATTAAAATAGATGATCATTTTCACCAAACTCTTGCGAATCAGACTGCATAGAATACTAATTGAGAACATCTGCCCACCATTATAAATATATGGATCTCATTAGGTTATAATCAGTATATTGACTTTTGAAAATAGTGATTTTTTTAAAGGAAAGATATATTTCTCCTGTCATATTAAAATCCAACTTACTAGAGTAGTAACCAGTGAGGAAATAATAAAATTGTATGCCTTTTTTATTGCATGTTTTTTAGGCCAAACCAGTATGAGGCAGCTAGATTAATTACTTTTATACTGTTAAGTACTGTACATAGTTAATTATTTCATCTAAGTTGTGTCTGAACCAGACTTGTGAATTACCGTTCATGCAAGGCAATGATGATAATTTATGTACTCCATGCTACAGCTTGCTAATATATTATTTTTTACTTGAAACTAGATGTTGGAAGTTTGCAAGAGGCTTTTAAAGGCTACCCTGTGACATAAGTTCTAAAATTATGTGCTTCAAAATTAAGGTTGACAACATGCTATTATAGGAAGTAATTTAGATGATGGAATTATAATAGATTTTGTCTGAAAAATTATATTTTCCAAGACTTTGACTCTGATCTGTTGACTCTTATGGTTTCAGTTTGTGCTTTTTATTCTGCCCCATTTTATAATATGGATGTTGCTTTGGGCCCGTCATAGGTTTTCAACATGCACAAAACCAGGTCTTACCCCCTCATCCAATATGGCTAACCAGACATTTAATTGTGGTTATAAGTGCCTAATGACCTCAGTGCTTAGAGGGGGGCTCACAAGTACCCAGGAACTCACCAACCGAAACAGATGATACTAAATAGATGTTTACAACATATGAGCAACTTGACCTAGTTTGATTAACAGGTTCTCAAAGATATTTGTACATAGTCAAGTAAAAGGGAATTTTTAAAGTTTTATAAACTCAAAAATTAAAATTTAAGAGATGCTATTAAAGTAAAAGCAAAAAAGATGAAGAGATTAGTAAAAACAAAAAGCATAATTAATAAACCGGTGCTAGAGTCTCCTTGTTACTCCCTGTGTGGTCCTAGAGGAGAGTATCTGCATCATCTGGGAGCTCCCTAGCAAAGCACTCTCAGGCCCTACCACTGAATCGCCTGCATTTCAACAAAGTTATTTGTGTATCCATTTAAGTTTGAGAAGCACTAGTCCAGGACAGTTAGCAATCACTTAAGCTTGAGCATGGATCCAAGAGTTTGTCCCTTCTGTAGACTGGAGAGCTACCCCAATCGCTGAGCTTGCCCCAGAGAAGTGTGGCTGGCCAGGGAGAGACCTGGAATAGCACAGCCAAGCTGTGGCTGTGTGAGGGTCTCCTGCATTTCCATGGAAAGCCCTCAAAATTCAGAGCAAGGGTCCCACTGAGGCAAAACTGTGAAGATAGGAAAACAAAACCTATTTCACATAACAAATATCTGTCAGCTCCATTTATATATGGATTGGATGTTAATCTTTTAGAAGACTCAATACAGATGCAAATTTCTTGCTGGATCTTTGGTGGAAAGATTCTTGCTTATTTAAGGAGAATTAAGGAGCATTAAAAATGATGGGAAGTACTCCACCTTCCCTTGAAGCATATTCTTACCTTTTTTGTTTGTATGAAATATGTGAGTTTTGCAACATGAATAATTTTAACTAACAACTGTTTTTTTTCTCCTTAAAATGCTGGCACTTGCTCCTGCCTTGCAGAGGCGGTCAGACTGTTCCACCACTAGAGGTCTGTATTACCTATTTAAAGACATCATACCCAGTAGGCTGGGATTTTATGCTCTCAATGTCAATACCTATTTCTCTGTTTTAAGATTTAAAATCTTTTAAAGAGACAACACCATGGAATAAAAATTACAACACTAGGAGACGAAGGAGAAAAACTAATAGGGATCCTTCCATTCTGAAGGGGCCAAGTCTTCACTGCTATTGCTGGACAGCTGAGCACAACTTTATGCTCTGAAACTCATAAATCAATGGCCAGTCGCAATCAGAGGAACAATATATATTTTCTGCAAAATAGTTTTCCAGAATGTATTTTAAGACCTCTATGTTTAACTTGAAATTTTAAAGTATTTATTTTCTTATTGCAACAAAAAAGTTAAAGTAATTTAATTAATTCTCAGTTTAGCTCATTTAAAAACCAATTTTACAACATTTAAGAGTGTTTTAAAATAATATTTTCTTCTACTGGTCAGCCAATATTAGATTAAAAATTAATGTTCTCTCAATCTTAATTTATAAGGATCTGCTAAAATGTTATAAACTAATGCATGAGCCTGGGCTTGCCTGGTTAATGCTATAATAGAAATGATGATTGCTAGTGGCTCTCGCAAGTTTTCACTGTGTCCCCTGCTGGCCCCAGGATTTTCACAAGAGTAGCCCATTTGGGTTGGCCCTCTTCCAGCAGTGAGTGGTGGTGCAGCTCTGAGCCCTCCAGAAATCCAAATGTGGTGCCCCATTTACAGAACACCTGATAGTGATGAAACCTTTCTTTCCATAGTCTTATAGCACAGGACTCCTAAAACATTGAACACTCATGAATTCACATTTTTAAATGCAATGGTTGCAAATATTACAGACAAAAAAAGCTGTAATTTACTGAGTATTGCACCAGGGGTTTGGGATTCTGATGTTAGATTTTCATAGATCCTAATTATGCCTGCCTTTGGAGTAAGTGGCTACATTTGTTGCCAGGCAAGGTGTGAGCTAATAGGCTCCCTCCTTTTAAAAGGCATGATTGCATAATGCCCCTGGCCTGTGCCACCTCCAGAAACAGAAGCAGGCCGAGTGTGGCTTCTGTCTGTCACTTTATTAAAACACAACAATTTGCAAGTGTTACTAAGCAGATCAGCTGGATTATTTCAAAGGCTAATATTTAACAGAGGAGAAAATAACCCATCCCAATCCCTTTAAAAAGTGTTTTCTGATGCATTCACAGGCAAATTACCTAGTGTTTTATATAGGTCTCAAATCTAGGACTCAAGATAATTTTAATAATGTTTTACCCTTCTTGTCTACATAATTCAACTGATCAATTCTACAGCAGAAGGAAACTAGTTCCCAGTGCAATCATGTGTACCACTGACCACATTATTTAGAATAGTTAAGTTGCATTTCTGTGTATGGCTGGTGGCATATGACTTAACAATTTTCTCACTGAAATGTAACAGATAAACATGTTTTACCCAAACCTGAATATACCTTTCAGAGCTTCTGACTCTTCTATTATTTAAAATAAATCTAGCTTATACTTGCATCCAATATCAGTATAAACCTATAATTAAATATTAACAGTGTTCGCTTGTATACATATGTATATGTTAAAAAATAATACCAATAGTATAGTACCTAATTTAAAATAGCAACAGGAAAATCTCAGGCTCTGGAGAATTTGATGGGTTACATCTCAGAGAGAAATGGTCACAACTAGGACCGTGGAGTCAGTCCCCAATTCTAGTCTGATTCTGGTAGTGGTTAGCAATGTGGTCCCTTAGGCTCAGTGTCTGTGAAAAAATGAAACCAATGAGAGAAGCCGGCCTGTAGGGGTTGTTGTTGTTATTGTTTTGGTGGATTAAGTAAAAAAAGGCAGATGAGGGGCCTGACCTAGTAAATGTCCAATGAATAGATGTTAACTATGGTTTTCTCTGATCCTTTTTGTCTACACTTATCAAATAGCAATATAATACAATGACAGTAATCATAGTTGCCTCTAAGTGTTACTGTGAGAAGTAAATAAGATTCTATGTATGAAACAGTACCTGGCACTGGATGCTTCCCAAACTTGTCTCCCACAGTTTTCACCCATAAAACTGGATGGAAAGTTTGGAGAGTTTCAAGGATGATTCATCCTGGATCTGAGGTTTTTATTTATTTATTTTTGAGTGCAAAGATCTGCCATTTAGATTACTTTAAGTCTGACTTATTTCTTTCTTTTCTGGATGATGACTTAAATTTGTGACTCTACCCAATTAACAAGACAAAATATTGCATGGAAGTAAGAGTCAACTAGAAAGAAATTATTTTCAGTGCCATTAAAAAAACTAAAGTTAAGAATTTGTTCAACCTCAGGGAATAAAAACAACATAATCATGCTCAAAATGCTATTTTCAACCCTTTCATTACTCCGAGCAATCGTTTTCCCTGTATGGTCTCTCTTTTCAGCAGAAATTTTTGTGGGAGAAGGAAGCTGTGACTAGCTTTTTCCTAGGGACAGAATACTGACTCAATTTCAGACATTATTTTAACTAGCTTTCCTTCCCAATACTATTTGGATTTAGAATTAGAATTGCTGAATTTTGCAATGAGCACCAAAGAAAACAAAGACTAGCTACGGATACACAATTAAAAAGGCCTTACCGGGAGGAGGACTCGACTTGGCAGTTTGGCCTTGATGCAGCAATTCCCAAGGAAGCCTTGGAGTTACAAAGGAGGTGCGTCCTGAAGTTGGAGACACTTGCCTGGACAGAGGTCCCATAAATTCAAACCAACTCTCACGTTTTTGTGTGAGAGAAGGAAAACCTCTCCCTTAAAGTTATCTATTGTATATTCTCAAAACATCCTAGCTCCTTGCAAGGTTGATTTTATGGAATGTCAGTGATATGAGGGGCACTGGGAAATAAATTCCTGTCTAGTTATAAATAACTAACTGTTCCTATCATTTATGAGCCCTAAGACCTGAAATTGCCCCAAAAGCTCTTTTGGGGTCACATTTCAGTTAAAAGCCAGCCAAACACTGGTAGTTAAGGCCTCGAAACCACATCTTTCTGTCAACTTGGCATAGCCTAGTTTCCACGAGCCTTCTTAAATCGCCACTTCTTTGGAAATCAAACCAGCATTTTCATATGTACATACCCTAAAACTCTCCACGTGTGCCAAAAATGTACAAAATGTTTACTGTAGCATTGTTTACCAGCCATTGAGTATTGCTTTTCTAGAATAAAGGAAGCTGCATGTTTCCCCTCATTCTATTCATGATTACTTCTCATTTTTCACTCTTCGGGGCCTGTAAAGCAGTTAAAAAAAACTAGTGCATGTGGGGAAAGCATGGCATCACAGATGGTTGTCTTTTCTTTGTCCCTATCTGCTAGAATTAGTAACTGGTAGGAGAGGAGCTTAGAAAATCAAGTTATCAGCAGAGAAACTATTAGTCTTCATTTTCTTGTTTCCTACCTGGAAATACAAATTGTTAAATACACTGGCTTCCTAATCCTCATTAGGAAATTTTGAAGAATAGCAGAACAGGAAAAAGAAAGAAAAGAAAAAGCATGGGGATAATGAGAAAACACTGACACTAAAAATAGCACAGCCCTAAACAGTTTGGCTCAGTGGATAGAGTGTTGGCCTGCGGACTCAAGGGTCCCAGGTTCGATTCCAGTCAAGGGCATGTACCTTGGTTGCGGACACAACCCCGGTGGGGAATGTGCAGGGGGCAGCTGATCAATGTTTCTCTCTCATCGATGTTTCTAACTCTCTATCCCTCTCCCTTCCTCTCTGTAAAAAATCAATGAAATATAAAAAAAATAAAAAATAAAAAAAAAAATAGCACAACGTTGTGATTGTTCCTTCTCACTCGGAGCACCCTACATATTTACAGTTGGTTGAATTTGAGATTTTCCATTAAATAATTTTATTCCTAGTTACATGTGGATGAATGCCACATATACAATTCCAACTGTATCTTTTTGTTTAGAATTCTTTATGTTGGACTTGAAGATACAGTAATTTAAATGGAATAACTGGTATATGAAATTATTTCACATTCCATTGTATCCCTAGGACTTAAGTTCATTGGTGTATTTGTCTAAGAATAAGGATTATTATTAGAAGCAATCTAATGGCAATGTCATGCAACCCTAACTCTCTGTTGTTGAAGAGTTTTATTTTAAGGCCCAGAGACATGGGGTTAAGGTCAGTGACAGGAAAAGTCTTTTGAAGTATACCAAAGGCACTAAAGAAATCAGTTGAGTATTCAGGAGGAACTGACATCAAATGTAGGTTTTCAGTCTGGCTGGTGTTGCTCAGTGGTTGAGCATCGACCTATGAACCAGGAGTTAATGGTTTGATTCCTTGTCAGGGAACATGACTGGCTTGTGGGTTCGATCCCTAGTTGGGGGCCTGCAGGAGGCAGCCATGATCAATGATTCTCTGTCATCATTGATGTTTCTATCTCTCTCTCCCTTTCCCTTCCTCTCTGAAATTAATAAAAACATATATATAAAAAAAACCCATAGGTTTCTTTTTGTATGGTTTCTAGGATACTGGCCTATTTGCTGTGCTTGAATATTCTGGCACAGTACTGCCTCAGGGCCTTTGTGTTTGCTCTACCCTCTGTCCAGAACAATCTTCCCCCAGACTCCATAGAGTTCCCTCCACCTTGCTAAGGAGGCTTTCTCTAAATACCCATTTAAAACTGCCCCTTCCCCTCTCACTGCTTCCGAGTTCTATTCCCATTCTCCAGGTCATCCAGTCTGCTGTATTACGTATTTGACTTGATTGTTTCTCTGTCGACGTGCACTGGGACTAAGTTCTGAGGCCAGGTTTTTTTGTCTGCTTTGCTCACACTTCATCCTCAGTGCTGAGAACAGTGACTAGCATGTAGGTGTCTAACAAAAATACTTACTAAATGTATCACAGCAGAATCTGTTGCAAACAGCAGTCTAAATAGGAGTAACTTGTATTTAATGTAATTCTTTCAGGATTCTTACTCTCATGACATTTCTTTGATATTTCTATTTCAGATTAAGAGAAAAGAAACTTTAGGATTACCCCACAGCCTTTTAATAATAAACTTCTAGGTCAGGAATGTTGCAAACTGAAATGTCCTCAGGATCTGGGCAGTTAAATAAATGTGTGAAGCACCCAATATAAGGCATTAGGGAGTGGTGGGGTCTGTGATTAGTATGTTCATATACAATCTTACTTAAAGGTATTCAGATAAAAACGGAATTTAAACCACAGGCCAGTCTGAAGAAAACCTGTTTACCTGTAGTTTCCAAGGCCCATTTCAGCTGTCAGTTTGTGGCCATTAGGACCATGAAGACATTTTTTAGGTCATAACATTTTTTTCTACCCATTTTCAACTATATACTTAGGCTTGGGTATGTGCCTGACTCCACATCAGGACAGAAATACTCAACTGATCAAATCTAATTACATTTGCTTTCCAACTAAATTGTGTATCACCTTCCCCTCTTGTGAGAGACATGGCCTCGCGTGGATCCCCAACATCTGATTATTTCAAACCTAATTGATTTGTGGCATTTCATTAATACAGTTAACTAAAACTAATTATACATATTGAATAAAAGTTTCCTGTGAGATGAATTATTTTACTTAGCCTAAGGGTTCTTAATTGGCATGATGAACTGCTGAGAAGGACTGCAGAATTACATCCTCTTGGGATGGTTAGCTATATATATATATAAAATCAGCCAATATGTATTGATAGATGATAACATAGAAACTAAAAAAAAAAGTGATTAAATATAAAAGTTAAAGACATAAAAACATCCTCCTAAATAGATAAAAATAAAAAAATTGATTACATAGATCTCTTCATTTTAAGATGTCAAATAAGTCTATTAAATTTGTCCTATCATAAGCAAGCTAAACTAATTTTTTAAATTTATTGGCATTTATTGTTTTATTCATAGTATAACTTTTCTTTTACTTAACTGGTACATACTCCATTTCTCCTTCTTTAACTCAGATGGTATGTTTTGTCTGTCTATCCATCTAATTAATTTTAAATCCTAGTAGAAATGTAAGAAGAGACTACTACTATGTCAGTTGCCCCAAACCAAGCTGATGCATTGTGGGCTAAAACTTCTCACAAGGCCATTTCCAATGTCCTGCTCTGTCCTATTGTATATAGATAAACATGCTCTGTATAAAATGAAGACAGGAGGGTCTGGCCTATAGAGGGATTTTCAATCCCAGCAACAACACAGCACTGGTAACTCTTACGCAGCCAGCTCTGGGCAGTGAACTTCCACTGGACAGAGAGGCCCTGTAGCCTCAGAGGCCAACCCCAGAACACTGCCACCCAGAGGCTGACCCACAAACTGACTCTTTGCTAAACACAAAATAAGGCAGTCTGGGAAACAAATGTGGCTTGCTTTAAAATAAGGACTGTGGTTTACAACACAGAGGAACAGTGTATCGCAGGGAAACTCAACACTCTCCTGAATACCTGGCAGGTCTAAGGCGAGCCACACTGAAGAATAGAAGAACCGAAGGACCTTCACTACTGCAATATTTTTTTTTCTTTTTTCACCTTTTAACTAAGGAACCAATTTTTTTTCTTTTTTTTCTTTTTTTTTCTTTTCTTCTTCTTATTCGTATTTTTTTTTTGTTCTTTTTTCCATCACCTGATTTTACCCTTTTAATTACTACCTTCTTATTTTTAACCAGTATTATTACTGCTACCATTTTACCATTTTTTTTTAAAGTGCCATTTTATTTTCTCTTTATTTTATTTTGGGATTAGTGTTCTCCATTCTATTTTCATCGTTATATTATTGGTTGTTTCTAGTTTGCATTCATCTCCAGGGAGCTGTTGCTGGAATTTGTTGGGATTAATGGCTGTTCTATAGGAGTATTCTCCTCATATAAAAAAGTCTCTTCCCCTCTTCCACTTCATTCTCTCTTTTCGCTCTTTTTTTTTCTTTTCCTTTCTTTTCTCGCTTTTACTTTCCCCCCTCCTTTTTCCCAATTTCATTTTTGCACTACTTTTTTTGGTCCCTAATTTTCTTTTCTTTTTTCTCTTTTCTCTTTTTCTCTTCCTTCTTCCTTATCCCCTAATTCTCTTAATTCAGGTGGTCACCTTTATTTGGGGTTATTAATATCGTGAATATATTTGTGTATAGTGCCTGGTACGTGGTGCCTTGTTGTGTTGTATTTTGTGCCTTTAAATCAACACAGCAGATCCAAGCAACAGCAACCTCCTGAGCACCACACCCTCTGCTGAGGAACAGCAGCTGTACGTGAAACCTCGCCCCACCAGCCAGAAGAGCCACCACAGCTGTGAACAGCACCCACCAGAGGAGTTGCTGCCAACTGAAGAGCAGCTGCTACCGCAACCGCCCGAAGAGCAACCGCAGACCAAGGAGTCACTGCCACCAAGGGAGCAGCCACTGAACGACTCAACGTCTAGATATGTCAGTGAGATCAAACATGGGTAGACAAAGAAACCCCCAAAGGAAAGAGAAGGAGGACTCTCCAGAAAAGCAGCTAAGTAATACAGAGGCATGCAACATGACAGAAAAAGAATTCAGAATAAGGGTCCTAGAGTGCATAAACCGGATGGAGGAAAAAATCGACAACCTCAGCAAGAAGCAAGAAGAAACAGATGAAAAAATCAACAACTTAAGTAAGACCCAAGAAGAAATGAAGAGTGATATAGCTGCAATGAAAAACTCCATTGAAAGTATCAACAGTAGACTAGGAGAAGCGGAGGACCGAATTAGTGATTTAGAAGACAAGGAAGCAAAACACACCCAAAACGTACTGCAATTGGAGAAAAAAATGAAAAGACAGGAAGAGAGCCTAAGGGAGCTTTGGGACAACATGAAACGAAACAACATACGAATAATAGGGGTACCAGAACAACAGAAGGATGAACAAGGATTAGAAAACCTATTAGAAGAAATAATATCAGAAAACTTCCCTCAGGTGGGGAAGAAAAAAGTCACACAAGCCCAGAGAGTCCCAAACAAGGTGAACCCAAAAAGACCCACACCAAGACACATCATAATTACCATGGCAAATGTTCAGGACAAAGAGAGAATCTTACAGGCTGCAAGAGAGAGACGGAAAGTTACATACAAGGGATCTCCCATTAGATTGTCAAATGATTTCTCAACAGAAACACATCAGGCCAGAAAAGAATGGACGGAAATTTACAAAGTGATGCAAAGCAAAGGACTGAATCCAAGAATACTCTATCCAGCAAGGCTATCATTCAAACTTGAAGGGGAAATAAGAAGCTTCACAGACAAAAAAAGGCTAAGGGAGTTTATCACCACCAAGCCAGCAATGCAAGGAATGCTAAAGGGACTGGTATAAAAATAAGAAATAAAAAGCTCAGAAAGAAAACAGCCACACAAAAACAGAAATGGCTACAAACAAGTACCTTTCAATAATAACTTTAAACGTAAACGGACTAAATGCTCCAAACAAAAGACATCGAGTGGCTGAATGGATAAAAAAACATGACCCATACATCTGCTGTCTACAAGAAACCCACCTCATTAGAAGGGACTCACACAGACTGAAAGTGAAAGGATGGAAAAATATCTTTCAGGCAAATGGAAAGGGAAAGAAAGCTGGGGTAGCAATACTTATATCGGACAAAATAGACCTCAAAGTGAAGGCCATAACAAGAGATAAGGAAGGCCACTTCATAATACTAAAGGGATCAATACAACAAGAAGATATAATCCTGGTAAACATATATGCACCCAATGCAGGAGCACCCAAATTCATAAAAAAAACTCCTGGAAGATATCAAAGGAGAGATCGACAACAATACAATCATAGTAGGGGACTTTAATACACCACTGACAGCACTGGATAAGTCCTCTAGACAAATAATCAGCAAAGATACAGCAATCCTAAATGACTCACTAGATCAGATGGACTTAATAGACATCTTCAGAACACTTCACCCGAAAGCCAGGGAATATACATTCTACTCAAATGCTCATAGGACATATTCAAAAATAGACCATATATTGGGTCACAAGCAAAGTATCCCCAAATTCAAGAAGATTGAAATCATAAAAAGCGTCTTCGCAGACCACGATGGCATAATATTAGAAATAAACTACAATAAAAACAACCCAAAATACTCAAACACCTGGAAGCTGAATAGCATGCTATTAAATATTGATTGGGTTACCAATGAAATCAAAGAAGAAATTCGAAACATCCTGGAAACTAATGACAATGAAAACACAACAATCCAAAACCTATGGGACAAAATGAAAGCAGTCCTGAGAGGGAAGTTTATAGCTCTACAGGCCTATCTCAACAAACAAGAAAAAATGGTAGTAAATCATCTAACTCTACAACTCAAAGAATTAGAAAGAGAGCAACAAGAAAACCCCAGAGTGAGCAGAAGGAAGGAGATAATAAAGATTAGAGCAGAAATAAATGACATAGAGACCAAAAAAACAATACAGAAAATCAATGAAACCAAGAGCTGGTTCTTTGAAAGGATAAACAAGATTGACAAACCTCTAGCCAGACTCACCAAGAAGCAAAGAGAGAGGACCCAAATAAACAAAATCAGAAACGATAGAGGCGAAATAACAACAGACCCCACAGAAATACAAATGATTGTTAAAAAATACTATGGACAGCTCTACTCCAACAAACTAGACAACCTGGAGGAAATGGACAAATTCCTAGAAAAATACAACATTCCAAAACTCAATCAGGAAGAATCTAAAAATCTCAACAGGCCAATAACTATGGAAGAAATTGAAGCAGTCATCAAAAAGCTTCCAGCAAACAAAAGCCCAGGACCAGATGGCTTCACAGGGGAGTTTTACCAAACATTCAAGGAAGAACTAAAACCTATCCTCCTCAGACTACTACAAAAAATTCAAGAGGAAGGAACACTTCCAAGCTCATTCTATGAAGCCAGCATCACCCTAATACCAAAACCAGGTAAAGACAACACAATGAAAGTGAATTACAGGCCAATATCCCTCATGAACATAGATGCCAAAATCCTCAACAAAATCTTAGCAAATCGGATCCAGCAGTACATCAGAAAGATCATACACCATGACCAAGTAGGATTTATCCCAGGGATGCAAGGATGGTACAATATCCGCAAATCAATAAACGTGATACATCACATAAACAAATTGAAAGAAAAAAACCACATGGTCATATCAATTGATGCAGAAAAAGCATTTGACAAAATTCAACACCCATTTTTGATAAAAGCTCTCAGCAAGGTGGGAGTAGAAGGATCATACCTCAACATAATAAAAGCCATATATGACAGGCCCACAGCCAACATCATACTCAATGGACAAAAACTAACACCATTTCCCCTAAGAACAGGAACAAGACAGGGATGCCCCCTCTCACCACTCCTGTTCAACATAGTACTGGAAGTGTTAGCCATTGCAATTCGGCAAGAAGAAGAAATAAAAGGCATCCAAATTGGAAAAGAGGAAGTAAAACTGTCCTTATTTGCAGACGACATGATATTATACATACAAAACCCTAGAGACTCCATCAAAAAGCTACTGGACTTAATACATGAATTTGGCAATGTAGCAGGATACAAAATTAACCCCAAGGAATCCGAGGCATTTCTATACACCAATAGTGAACTTTCAGAAAGAGAGATTATAAAAACAATCCCGTTAACCATCGCACCAAAAAAATTAAGCTACCTAGGAATAAACTTAACTAAAGAGGTAAAAGACCTCTACTCAGAAAACTACAGGACGTTGAAAAAAGAGATAGAGGAAGACATAAACAGATGGAAGAACATACCGTGTTCATGGATTGGTAGAATCAACATCATTAAAATGTCCATACTACCCAAAGCAATCTATAAATTCAACGCACTTCCCATTAAAATACCAACAGCATACTTCAGAGATCTAGAACGAACTCTCCAAAAATTCATCTGGAATAAAAAAAGACCTCGAATAGCTGCAGCAATCCTGAAAAAGACCAAAGTAGGTGGGATCTCAATACCAGATATCAAGATGTATTACAAAGCCACTGTTCTCAAAACTGCCTGGTACTGGCACAAGAATAGGCATATAGATCAATGGAATAGAATAGAGAGCCCAGAAATCGGCCCGAACCAATATGCTCAATTAATATTTGACAAAGGAGGCGAGAACATACAATGGAGCCAAGATAGTCTCTTCAATAAATGGTGCTGGGAAAATTGGACAGATATATGCAAGAAAATGAAACTAGACCACCAACTTACACCATACACAAAAATAAACTCAAAATGGATAAAGGACTTAAATGTACGACAGGAAACCATAAAAATTCTAGAAGAATCCAAAGGCAACAAAATCTCAGACATATGCCGAAGCAATTTCTTCACTGATACAGCTCCTAGGGCACTTGAAACGAAAGAGAAAATGAACAAATGGGACTACATCAAAATAAAAAGCTTCTGCACAGCAAAAGAAACCATGAACAAAACAACGAGAAAACCCACTGTGTGGGAAAACATATTTGCCAATGTCATATCTGATAAGGGCCTAATCTCCAAAATTTATAGGGAACTCATACAACTTAACAAAAGGAAGATAAACAATCCAATCAAAAAATGGGCAAAGGACCTAAATAGACACCTTTCAAAAGAGGACATTCAGAAAGCCAAGAGACATATGAAAACATGCTCAAAGTCACTAATCATCCGAGAGATGCAAATCAAAACAACAATGAGGTACCATCTCACACCTGTCAGACTGGCTATCATCAACAAATCAACAAACGACAAGTGCTGGAGAGGATGTGGAGAAAAAGGAACACTTGTGCACTGCTGGTGGGAATGCAGACTGGTGCAGCCACTATGGAAGACAGTATGGAGTTTCCTTAAAAAACTTCAAATGGAACTCCCATTTGACCCTGTGATCCCACTTCTAGGAATATATCCCAAGAAACCAGAAACACCAATCAGAAAGGATATATGCACCCCTATGTCCATAGCAGCACAATTCACCATAGCTAAGATCTGGAAACAGCCTAAGTGCCCATCAGTAGATGAATGGATTAGAAAACTGTGGTACATCTACACGATGGAATACTATGCTGCTCTAAAAAGGAAGGAACTCTTACCATTTGCAACGTCATGGATGGAACTGGAGAGCATTATGCTAAGTGAAATAAGCCAGTCAATGAAGGAAAAATACCACATGATCTCACTCATTCATGGATAATAGAGACCATTATAAACTTTTGAACAATAATAGATACAGAGGCAGAGCTGCCTCAAACAGATTGTCAGACTGCAGCGGGAAGGCCGGGGAGGGTTGCGGGGCAGGAGGTAGGGGGGTAAGAGATCAACTAAAAGACTTGTATGCATGCATATAAGCATAACCAGTGGACATAAGACATTGGGGGATAGGGGAGGCTAGGGGACTGTCTAGGACGGGGGGATACAATGGACACATATGTAATACCCTTTGTAATACTTTAAGCAATAAAAAAAAAATAAATAAAATGAAGACAGGTGTTCATTAATGGTTAATTGAATAAAAGATGGCTAATCTATTAGTGTCACATATATCACATGAGAAGCTGTTATCATTAGTGACTAATTCGCGTTGTTTTCACACTGCCAAAGCAGGTTGGACTTCTTGCATTGCATTGTTAAAGAACACACTCGGTTGTTTTTTCCTTCTGCTCTGTACACTGACCCCACTGAAGGGACCAGGAGGCAGCAAAACACCCACATTCTTCTTCTTCTTTGACCTGAGAGCATCACTGAGTGGCCAAGGCTCAGGCTCTAGGTCAAGAAATAGCCTTGACCTACTGCCTGGTTTTATCTACAGCAGCTGTTTGCTTTCTACCGTGGCCCCTGCTGTGTGTAAAAGTATTTTGGCTTTGCCTGGATGAGAGGAGGAGGAAGACTGCTCCTGACTGGATGTTGGACTTGTGGTATGACATTATTCCTGTTGTCTGTCCTAGGACCACCTGGTTGATTTTATCATTTGTTTACATTCTGAAAAGGTGCAAAGACCTAGTTTCAGATAACTGGTTACCTTCTGCCAGATATGCACTATATTATTACATTTCTAAGATATCCTAGACCTTTCTGGAATTTAAAAAACTACTCCTATATGTTTCAATCTTCTTAAATGTCTTTATGAGAATTACCAACTAGTTAAAGGGAGAATATGACAACACTTTTAGTACTAGTCAAAAACTCTTTCTGCCAACAAAACAGAGTCTTTGAATTTAGAGGCTAATTCTCTTTTAATTGTTGAAAATATTAACAGTAATATCATTTAAATTAGTCTCCTACATAGTTAGTTATGTGCTAAGTATATTAGTCAAACCTAGGAACAATATTTATGTAGAATAATAAGTTATTTGGGGTACACTCTACAAAAAGATATAATTTCTTTTTATTGAAAAACATTCCACACATTGCTAATGTTTACTTTGTCTTCTTTTTCATTAGTAAGACTCTAGGACTCATATTTGACATTTACAAATTGGGTTCGAACTTCGAAATCATAAAAATTATGATTTCATTGAAAAAGGATACTTCTAAGTGTGCAAATAGAACATTGGCCTGAATATTTATATACCTTTGCCACAGCCAGTTATATAGCTATTTCAAATATTCGATGCTTCAATGACTCAAAGACAAATTTGTTTTTAACTTTTTGCTTTGTGTAACACACAACTATTAGTCCAGAAGCCAAATATAATTAAACTAGTAGGTATAAGTGACTGGAAAGTAACTGAGACTGACATTTTAATAACAGGATCCTATCAGTGGAAAATGGTGACTGAGAACTTGAAGAATATACTATAATGGGGTGATTATGTTAATTAAAATAAAAAACAAACTACCATTACTGTGATATACATAATTTGGAAATAAAAATGGAGACTACTAATATCTTGTACATTTTCATAAAAAAAGAAGAAATAAGTGGTCTAAGATTTATTTTGCTTTGCTTTCCAATTGCCTAAAAAACATAAATCAGCTTTAGCCAATATAATGGAGACCTTTCTGTAATTGTAGAAAAATAAAATCTTACAGGATATAAATAGTAAGAAAGAAATATTGGCCTTTGAAAAAGACCCTATATCTTTTTTAGTGTTTCTTACTCAGAGAGGTCAGTGATAGAGGTAAAAAAAAGCCAAAAGCCATATATTAGCTCAACATAACTGTGTACCTCTTTTCACAATTTTTAAGAAATCAATAACCTCTGACTTTAAAAAGTTAAAATTATTTTATATACTCTTCTAAAGTCAGATACACACACACACACACACACACACACACACACACACACACACCTTTTAAAGTGTATAGTTTGATGAGTTTTGATAAATGTACCCATCTGTGTAATTACCATTACAGTCAATATGCAGAATATTTTCATCACCCTCCAAAATCCCTTATACTCCTTCTCCCCTCCTCCCAACCCCAGTCCTTGCAGTCATTGATTGGTTCTGTCCCAATAGTATTGCCTTTTTCAGACTGTCATATAAATGGAATCGCACAGCATGTAACATATTCTGCATGCTTCTTTTACTGGGTGTAGCCCTAGTTTGCTCTTTTCACTGCCGAGTGGCATTTTATTTTATTTTTTATTTTTTCTAAGTGGCATTTTATCATGTGGATGGAGCACAGTGTCTTTTTCCATTTCCCTGTGGGTGGACATTTGGATTGTTTCCAGTTTTCAGTAATTATGAGAGAAGCTGTTATAAACATTCATGTTTAAGTCTTTGTGTGAACATATATTTTCATGTTTCCTAGGTAAATACCAGAAAGTAGGGGAGCTTGGTTAATAAGCATTTATTTAAAGTTTACAGTGGGGCTTGACTTACGAGTTTAATTCGTTCCGAGACTGAGCTCGTTAAGGAGCTCGTTAACTCAAATTACTCTATCAACTCAATGCAAAAAATGGGTGGAGAGACAGCTGGTATCTCAAAAAACTCGTTAGTCGGGACACTCGTAAGTCAAGGCCCCACTGTATAAGAAATTGCCATACTGTTTCCCTAATTGGCTGCACCTGACGAAGGCTTTTAAGATGCTAAGACTATACCAAAGTGTATGCTGATGAAGGAACCTGATTCTCACTGAGCACAGATTTATTTTTATTTTATATCCAGTTTTAACAGGTTTAGTTAGCATTTTTTTAAAGTCCATGGTGAATTAGAAACAGTAAGCTAGAGGCTGTACAGATAGGTTGTTAGACAAAAATGATATTCACTAATATGACTATAATTACTGATTTTTTAAAAAGGCAGGAACCTACAGGGCTGAATTTTCCCATTTGATAAGTTCTATTTGACAAGTCCCAAACATGTCCATATATTAGAATCACCAGGGAATATCCAAGTGTCAGAGCCCAGGCTACACCCTTGCATGAATAAATCAGGAGTCTGGGGTAGAGCGAAGACAGCAGTATTTTTTTAAAGCTCCTTGGATGCTGTCAGTTTGGAACCACATCCTGGAAGCCCTGTAATGGCCTGCATGGCTCTGGCAAGCCTCTGCCTTTGTGGCTTCAATGTCAGTGTCGTCCTCTCTATAGAAAGACATTGTAGGTACGTTAATTCCAAGATGATATTAACATGGTTCTAGGTATCATTAGACTGATAACAGTCATGCTTAGGAGACACCACTGCCCAAGGAATGGCTCTACTCTGAATGGTTTCAAGGACTTCTTGGAAAGAATTTTGTACACATGATGAAATTTTTGTTCTGTAAATTAAGACATTTATATTTGTTTTCTCTTAAATGATATTGCTGTATATATTTTTAGAATATTTTTTATTGATTTCAGAGAGGAAGGGAGAGACCGAGAGAGATAGAAACATCAATGATGAGAGATAATCATTGATCGGCTGCCTTCTGCATGCCTCCTACTGGGGACTGAGCCTGCAACCTGGGCATGTGCACTTGACCAGAATCAAACCTGGGACCCTTCAGTCTGCAGGCTGATGCTCTATTCACTGAGCCAAACCAGCCAGGGCAAAACATTGCTTTGTTGTTCCACTTCTTTATGCATTTATTGATTGCTTCTTGTATGTGCACTGACTGGGTATCGAACCCACAGCCTTAGTGTATTAAGACAATGCTCTAATCACCTGAGCTACCCAGCCAGGGCCATATTGCTGTATGTTTTTAAAAACAGTTCGAGCATATGGAACAGTTTTTGATTACTGAGGGTGACTTATTTTGATAAGCCTGATGTAAAAAAAAAAAAAAAAAAAGCTTTAAGAACTTCTCAAAAATAATTTTTGAATAGCAATTGTGAAACTTATCAGCTATTTTTAGAGCTGGTCTAAGGAGCTAAGGAATCTAGGCTATATTTTCAAAATGTTGCTCCATTTGCCAAATGTATAAGAAGTTTGGACTCTTAGAGGGTGTTCAAAGCTGAGCAGATTCTGTACAGGTGACAGTGTTTTGAACACGCTTCCTTGGTACATCTATACACATCAGTTCTATTGCTACTGACTGGATTGTGAGAAAATTTGATATTGAAGATACTTAGGTGTCATTTCGTGAAAGACTTAATTTCCTGTATTTTAATACGCAAATAAACAGGAAAAAGAAAAGGGTGCCTATGAGAACCCAATACCAGATAACCCACTACTCAGAAAATTGGAATTTAAAAATGATTTTAAATTTCCAAATAAGTTTAAGAAAGCATACAGCCTTTTTACCAATAGAGTCTGCTGCTTTCCTAATAAATTTGTATAGACAGTACTGTCCAATAGGGCTCTCTATGATGAAAGAGATGCTCTCTATCTGTGCTGTCCAGTGTGCAGCCACTGACTACATGTGTCTCCTGAGCACTTGAAATGTGGCTAATACAACTGCAGAACTGAAGTTTCAATTTAATTTATTATAAATAATTAATATTTAAATTAAAATAGCCATAGTGGCAAATAGCAACCATATTGAACAGTGCAGGTCTATAGGTGTTAAGCCACTGAATATGGTCTTTTTTCTTTTAACTATCCTAATCAGGTTTCCCCCATTTTCATAAGTAGATTTCAACCAAAATTCTTTTGGTCCTATAAAACAAGGTTTAAAATACTGTTTACACATTACTGGTTTAAATCAATAAGAGATCAGAGTTCTGTGGTTGTCAGTTGGTTAAAGGGACATTACAAAGTTCAGGAGGTCCTTCTGAAAATACCTTTTGTATTTCAATATAATGCCCATGGGCAGGGATGGGGCCTTGAAGATCATCTCACAGGAAACCGAAGGTAAAATTGCTATAGTTAGTGGCAGAATTGGTATAGCATCGATTTAAAAAAATATTTTTATTGATTTCAGAGAGGAAGGTAGAGGAAGAGAGAAATAGAAACATCAATGATGAGAGAGAACCATTGATTGCCTACTTCCCCCATCCCCCCTACTGGGGATCAAACTCACAACCCAGGCATGTGCCCTGACCAGGAATCGAACCATGACTTCCTGGTTCATAGGTTGATGCTCAACCACTGAGCCACCCACATGGGGCAGCATCGATTTTTTAACTAACAAAATATAACCTAGAATTAAGCATGTTTTGCTTATTTGTCTCAAACTTAAAAATTTGAAAAAAGCTTTACATTTTACATAATGTTTTCCTCAATGTTTTGCTACTTGTAAGCAAAATGTAATTGTGAATGTTAGAGACTGAGGGCTTCCAACATGCAAAAGGGCGGCTGGTCCCAGCCTCCTTTCCAGGCATCACTGTCCTACTTCTTCCATGGCAAGGCAGATGGGCTGTTAGGGACCAAGAGCTCGTTCTATTAAGTACTCTTAGGAGGTAAAATAAAGCTTCATGCCTTCCTAACTAGGACATATATTTTAAACACTTTCTCCAGAGTTGAATTTTTGCTGAAAATATGCAGTGTAGCTTCCTAGGCTTAACCACACCAAAAAAAAAAAAAAAAAAAAAAAAAAGCCCTAAAGATTTCCAGCAACAGAACTCTGTGGAATGTTGCTATTTTTATCGCCAAGATTAAAGCAGTCCTAAATAGTTTCCTAACACCACCATGGAGTGCCCTTCAGCAAGCATTTCCTACTTGCCAATCCAGCAAATAATAGAGTCCAGGGAAGTTTGTCAACCTTCCCACCACCCATCCTAGCTACCTTCTACTTTGATTAGGTGCAATCACACATAATCAGAAGGGGGAAACTACTCTTTTCATTCGCCCTAGAGGGATTAGGGAGTGTCGCCCCTGTTATTTGGAAAGCTGAGGGCTTGTTCTTTGAGCTGAGTTTTTATCAGGAAAATAAATATTGCAAGCTGGGTAAATTCAGGAGTTTTATTTGTATGAAACCCATTTGACAGGAGTTGGGCCAACAAAGGTTCTGAGTGTGATGCCCTGTTACTCTAGGGACTCCTGCCTACCAGGGCCTTAGCCAGCATGGGCATTAAAGAGAGCCTCTATCTCCAACCTCATAGTGCCATTTTCCCTATTTCTTAATGGAGTAAGGGAGACTTTGTAAGAATGAGACTGAGGCATGTGGCTTTTCAGAAGGTGAACAGATCAAATTTTAAGGTTTATGTGCTTCTGGAAGTCAATGCTGGGGCATCTCTAATGACAATTCTCCCATCTTGCGGCAGTGAGGGCGCACAGCATTCTCCTGGTTCTTCCAAAGCCCAGAGCTGTGCTGCATGGAAAGCCATCACCCACTCGGAGGGCAGTCCCTGTCACAAAGGACTGCAGATCTTTCACATGGTTTAACATCAGTTTATACCTGGATATCCTGGTAACTCTGACACCATTTGCACTTAAACTCCTCTGAGTATATACGTGTTCTTAAGCTGTCTACTAGAAGGAATAGGTAAGACTGGAATTTCTTTCTTCTTCTGTTTCTGTCACTGGACAGGGATTTGTGTGGCTTCTTGTGCTACCTCTACTGCTGATGTGTTACAGAAAACTCCTAGCAGATACAGTGCTACAGGTGGAAGGTATTTACCTGGGCACAGAGCTTCTGTGATGGCTTCAGTGACTTACTCAGATAAAGGCCCAGCCATTTTACAGCAATTTATGATATACCAGATCTGGAAAAAAAATTAGTGAGATTCACTAAATATCGTCAGATTTATTTTGTAATTTACAGAGCAAGCATTAACACTACATTTTATGAGTGGTTTTGGAGGGAATGAAGTCATCTGGTCCCCACTGAGGACATCTTTTTATACAGAATCAGGCTGCACTGAATGGCTACCCTGTCGTGGGAATCTCATCCTCTGCTTCTGCTCCACATCCGCCCCAGCCCTAGTAGACACACACTAGAGAATAAGAAGTAGGCTATTTTAATGTTAAATAGTGCAGTTTTATTCTAAGACATTTCTGTAGACATAACTACTAAATATAAGAAATATACCACCAAATATAAGTGTGGTTATCACTGGATGGTGGCACTTAAATCGGTTCAATGTTTTATACAAATAATGCACATGCATTATTGAAATGTAAGAAAATAGATTAAAATAAAAATAAGAAATGAATGATCACAATTCCACAAAACAAAAATAGCTATTTAAAAAAATATAATAGATTAGATTTTTACTTGTGAATCTAGTTAAACTTTGATAAATACTTATTTTTAATACAAAGCTTATAGTGTTATTGAACCATAACTTAAACAATATTTTAAAAGATCTTTGTTTTTGTAGTTCATAGAATATATGCATGTGAGATAAATGTAAAGTTACAGATGAGTATACTTTAAAAGTACATGTCTCCTAGCCCTCTCCAATTGTCTCTCTGGATCCACTTCCCAGAGCTACTTCCTACTAATAGTTTCTTATGTATCCTTTTAGGACTTTTAGAAAATATATTTACATGCATATAAATGTGTATATCCACATTTTTTTTTAAACTCTACACATCATATTAACATTTTACTATCCTACTCTTTGCTTTATTATTTTTAACTTAACAATATGGCTAGAAGAACTTTCAACATCAGTGTATGTAAATCTGCCTCATTCGGGTTTTTTATTTTATTCTTCACCTGAGGATATTTTTTTCCATTGATCTTTAGAGAGAGAGTGGAAGTGAGGGAGAAGGGATGGGGGAGAGCGAGAGAAACACTGATGTGAGAGAGATACATCAAATGGTTGCCTCCCACACTCACCCTGACCAAGGCCAGGGATCGAACCTGCAACTGAGGTACATGCGCTTGACAGGGAATTGAACCTGTGACCCTTCAGTCCTTGGACTGATGCTCTAACCACTAAGCAAACAAGCCAGGGCTGCCTCCTTCATTTTGAGGACTGTACTGTATTATATTCATTGCACTGATAACATAACTTATTTATTAACCAATCCACTATAAATGGACTTAAGGTTTGTTTGATTTTTTTCTTTTCAGTTTCCCTTTTTGGCTGCTTAAAAAATTGCCTCAATAATGATATTTATACATATGCATTTTTATATTTATTTGAATATATCAGTAACATAAGTTTAAAACATAATTATTGAAGAAAATTGTTTGTATTCTCTAAGTTTTAAAAGATATTTACAAAATGTCTTCTATAAAAATTATACCAATTAATGATACCAAAAATCTGGTCTTTAACAAATCTTAAATTTTTTTCTCTGTTGGATAAGTAAAAAGTATGTATTTTCTTTGATTTTCATTTCTTTAGTTACGAAAGAGGCTGTGATTCTTTTTGCTTTCTTGGTTTAGATAGTTATTCTTCTACAAGTTTGCCAGTCATGGCTTTTGCTCATTTTTTTTCAGGTTGGTTATTCATTGTTTCTTATTTTAAAGAGCTTATGTTATATTAAGAAAACTGGCATTTTATATGCCGTGTGTGGCAAATTGCTTTCCCAAGTTCCTGTTTATCTTTTTATTTTGTTTATGGTATTTTTTACTACACAGCCATTAAAATATATCTTTAGGTAGCCAAAAAAGCATTTACCAATGCTTTTCATTATGGACTTTGATATTTTTATGTAAGATATTTTTTAAGCTGAAGAGTTAATAAGAAAGATTGTGATTAGGTTACTTTTTTAAAACCATACACATCAACTTTACTAAAGCGTTGTACAGAAGAATTTTGGCTTTAGAAGGATCTATTTTTATCCCTATTTCTTGTTGGTTTTTTTGATAGCAAAAGAAATTTCCCATAAGATGACTTCTCCTATAAAATATCACTCCGGTGTGAATTCTGTGGAATCTTGTGAAGTTCTAGCGTACGTTAGGGGGGAAAATTAGAGATGGGTCAGATTTGTTATTCTTCAGAGAGTTCGTAGTGGTTGTCTAAGATCTAAAATCTAGAGTGGGTTAGAAAGAAAGTAATAGAAATTCTAAGACAAACAGAAAGTAAGAAATATAAAAGTAATAGAGGTTTATTATTGGAAATTTTGAAAGCACATAAAAATAAAAGGAAAGAAAAAAGTCACCTTTGATCTTAGTAGCTTTGATCTTAATAACCCTCACAAGCTTTTAAGATTTGTTATATATATTTCCTAGTCTTTGTTTTTTGTTCTACAAATATGTAGGCATTTAAAAATTATATAGGCAATTTTACTCACAAATCAGTGCCAATATACCTATATTGTTTTCATTAGAACACCAAAGACCTAAGAAAGACCTTATGGAACCTTGACTAGAATCTACCAAATACATATGCACACTGGATCACATTCAGGATTTGTTTTTATACACTACTTTATCCACTTATGATTACCTTTCTTTGCTATTAAATATTTTAAAATATATTATATATTAAATATATATTTATATAAATATATTATGGCTATACAGTATAATGTTCCATCATATGGCTTAACCTAATGGGAATTTTAAAAAATATAAATAGATTTGTGTTTCTCTCAGAAATATCTTCTGTTAACTTAGTACAGGGGTCCTCAAACTTTTTAAACAGGGGGCCAGTTCACTGTCCCTCAGACCGTTGGAGGGCCGGACTATAGTTTAAAAAAAAACTATGAACAAATTCCTATGAACACTGAACATATCTTATTTTGAAGTAAAAAAACAAAATGGGACCAAATACAATATTTGTATTTGCATGTGGCCTGCAGGCCTTAGTTTGAGGACCCCTGACTTAGTAGATCAGAGGCCAGGACAATTTCAGGAAATCACTACATAGCAATCATATCAGATTCATTTTCATTCCTGATAAGGTGGCAGCAATTAATTGTGTGACAGTTAAGGGCCGAGAGACATCATAGTATAACATCTTTAATGTGAAGTGACATCATTTGATTGGAAAGAGTTAGATTATTAAAGCTGAGGTAATGGAATATTCTTGTTCTAGGGGCAAACCACGTAGATTTAGAAGTTTGTACAACGCAATTGAATTGGATAGAAAGAATAATTTGGGTCTAAATGTGAAGAAAGTATATGTGATGATAAACTTATAAATGTATGAAGTTTATTAGAAGAAATGATAATGATATTTTTCCCATTTATTTAGAAAAAAAACTGGTGTATATTATATTCAGCCACAGTCACAAATATTTGAGCTTAGTGAGATGAGCAGGACTTTAAAGGGTCATAAGAGGATCACTGCATTGTGTCAGCACTAAGAGAACTGCCTGCTATGTGCAGGCTGTCTCCTGGACACTACTTCCCCTGGTTTTGACTTAACCAGTAACTTACAAGTTAGATGATTTACCATTAGTGCTGCCTGTACATCTAAAGTTCCAGATCCAAGCAGCTAGTGAAATTCTTTCTCCCAAGGATATGTCCCTTCATGACTGAGAAAATTGTGTCTGCTCAGTCCTGATGACATATCCCTCCTCTCAACTATGATCACAAGGAACCCAGACTCACCTCAGGCTTTTGAGCAACATCAATGATTACCTGTCAAAACAACAGACATCGGGCCAGATCTACTGACAGCTGTCAGAGAATTGACATGCCTGGGAGAAAGCATTCAGAAGCGGAAGCATTTGTGGAGTCACTGCCTTAAAATAAGTTAGCACTAGCTTGCAGACTGACTGGTTAGTAACTATATTCAACTACAGTTTTGTAAACAATTACTTGTATATAAGTGTTTACATTAAAAACTGAAAGAATGATATGTAATTTGAATTGGAATGAACAGTTTATGTATGTAAGGAATGACATGTTCAATTCAAGAGAGAACTTTTTTTCATACCGTCAAAACACCAAAAGGTAAAAACAGTAAACTTAAGTTATGAGAAAAGATAGAGATAACAAACCTTAAGTTTAAAATGGGCTGCCATAGTTTTAGTATTTATTTCCCAACTAAAGAAGGAATTTCTAGACTCCATTATTGTACTTAAATGTAAGATGACAGACAAATGTTACAACTAAAATGAAATAGATCTTCTTTTTCCCACGATGGAAACAGAACCTGACTTCACATCATAACTTTAAATAAATTCTCAAATAATTAGTTGGCTTAAAAAGCAGGCAGCCAAGTGTAGAATATACAGTGGGGGTGGCACCTAAGAGCACAGCAATCAGAATCCCTGTGTTTAAATATTGAATCTACTAGTTACTGCATTTGGGTGAGCTACTTATTTTCTTATTACTCAGAATGCAAATGTACAAAATGAGGATAAAGCAGTGGCTATTTCATAGAGATGTTGTGAGGATTAAATAAAAAATATTTAAAAAAGACTGAACACTGTGTTTGGCACATTACACATGCTAATGGCTTTCTTTAAAATGTTTATTTAAAAACCAAGAAAATAACCTCTAGGTCAGTGGTTCTCAACCTTCCTAATGCCGCGACCCTTTAATACAGTTTCTCATGTTGTGGTGACCCCCAACCATAAAATTATTTCATTGCTACTTCATAACTGTAATTTTGCTACTGTTATGAATTGTAATGTAAATATCTGATATGCAGAATGTATTTTCATTGTTACAAATTGAACATAATTAAAGCATAGTGATTAATCACAAAAACAATATGTAATTATATATGTGTTTTCCGATGGTCTTAGGTGACCCCTGTAAAAGGGTAGTTCGACCCCAAAGGGGTCGCGACCCACAGGTTGAGAACCGCTGCTCTAGGTGAACAAGTCATAGGTTGTTGTTGTGCTTCTCTAACTTAATGTGCATTTGAAGTACTTGGGGATCTTGTTAAAATTCAGATTTTTATTCAATGGGTGCAGGTGGGGTCTGAGATTCTGTGTCTTTAACAAGCCCCTAGGTGATGTCCATGATGCTGGTCTGAGGACCTTGACACCTGAGGCAATTGTGGATGGTTGCTCCCTAAACTGTGATTCAGTGGTTCTCAAAGAGGAAGAGGGGGAAGTGGCAGAAAGGAAATGCAGACATGTATTCAAGCTAAAATGCTCCCCAAGTGATTGTAATATATTTGCTTTACTTGTTCCCTAACACTTTTAGAACTATATCAATGTTTTATTCTTCTTCATTTCTCTTTTTCTTATTCTTTCCTCTACTTGCTCCTTGCCATTGCAGCTTAAGACTAAAGAATGGAATTAATATTGGTTCCCCAATTAGTAAGAATCATCAATTTTAAGTCATTAGCAGGATAATGCAGGATAATGTACTTAAATTAGATTAGAAAAATGGTTTCTAACATTTCTCTTCTAAAATACAGGGATCTAAAAAAAAGTATTTAACATTTTCTGTAGCTTTAGCAGAAAATAAAGAAACAACAAAGAGTAAGCAAGTGATTGTGGAGCACTTGGTAATAGAATACAAGGATATTTGGTCAACATATGACATGTGGTCCATACTGTCAAACGAGTCATAATCCCATGGGAGGGGAAGGCTGTTGTGGTTATCTTGGAAGTGACAGAATCAAACTATGTGACCACATGAAACATTCCACCTGGTCTGATAGGTGGACAGGAGGAGAGTTGTTTTTAAATGGCTTCCTACCCAGTGGTACTGAGATGATTAAAGAAACCCGTATCTAAATATGTACTTAGTGTGAACAACATTTTTCTAGGACAAAGATCATTTTTCTACTTTGGTGTGTCTTTAGGGCTTAATATCACTAGATTCACAGTATTCCCTCTGTAAGTATCTTCAATTGTTGATACTATAGTTGATACATTTCATAGATGAAATTCTTCATTTTCCAAGGTAGATAAGAGGACTTTGATTAATATGTAATGGGAAATATCTAAAGAAAGCTTAAAGAGCAAATTAGCAATCATAAACTCCCTTTAAGAGTGTATACCATATATGTAATTCTCTAATACCTTTACTCTGAAGTTAACCATTCAAAGTACTAAATACACTGATCTAAATAAGATTTTCACATCAGCTGATGAAGGAACAAAGCAATGTATCCTATCTAATAATAGACAAACATGGTAATTGACTGTACCTTCGCTATGCCTCCCATTGGCTAATCAGTGAGATATGCAAATTAACCTCCAACAAAGATGGCGGTTAATTTGCATATGTAGGCACGAAGCGGCGGAGTGAAGACTGAAGGTGGCTCCGGCCAGAGCGAAGGCCTGGGTCACTGGTGCCGGAGGAAAACCGGTGCCAGCAGTCAGGGGAAGGGAAGGCCTTTTGCACGAATCTTTTCATGCAACAGGCCTCTAGTATATGTATGAAATTAATTAGAAATCACATAAGAATTGACACAAACTAAATGATTATTAATTCCATGATTTAAAATTTTGCAGACATCTAGAATTGGGTCCTGAAATATGAAGGCAAATGAGATTATAAAGAACAAAGCATATACATTTCTTACCCATTTTCCAAACTTGTAAATGTTAGAAAATTAAACATGAGACTAGCAATACAATTTAAAGTATTCTTGGGTACAAGAATTGGCTGATTCTAGACATTTATTTCTGCTTAAGATATTTAGATGATACACCTATTTTAGAAACCAAAGAAAAAAAAGCTTCTAAATTGAGTTATAAGAATAATGTAAAATAAACAGTCCTACAGTGTTTATAGTATATAGTGAATTCTCTGTTAGTGAAATATTTTGAAAGACAATTTGGTTTTCATACACAAGGGAATTTTCCCCCCATGGACATCTACTGTGAAGAGAATAAAAATCAAATAGCAAAACTTTAATGTGAATACAACTAGAGCTAAGAGCAAGATTCACTTGTCATTTCCATGACTATTCTAAATATATACTGTTTTCTATTTCCAATCGTCAAATTTGCCACTTAAGTAATCACTAACTAATGACACAGCTAGCAAATTCATAGCTCTTTAGATTTTTTTTTTTTAGTGTGATTGAAACATATTTTAGAGCTTTAGTAGGATGATGGCACTCAGTTGCCACATTAGTTCAATATTACCTTAAATCCTTTTAGATACTCCTTGATTTAAGTTGGCTTATATATTAAGCCATCGAAGAGTTGATTTTTGGTAGGAGAAATTCATATCATAAATAAAATAGAACATATAAAGTAATAACTAAATTTAGACTGAAAATGAAATAAAATTTACTTTTGCTTATGGAAGTTTTATTAGACTTTGAATAAGCACCTAGTGAGAAGAAATACGAATCATGTAATTTGCTGACTTTAAGCAATTTTGAAAGAGAAGCCTATTCTGAAGAAGAAGAATGAGCACTTTCCAATGGCGATGGTTTTAAAAGTTGATTTGTAGAGTGAACAAGGGAGAAAAGCATTCCTAACCTGGCCTGGATACTTTGTCTAATGTTACTCTGGCTCTGATTTGTTTATTGCCACACTGTCTTCAAGACAGCTTTTTAATCCTCTCAACTCTTGGATTTACTTCAAACTTCTGAATAAAATTCTTAATTTGCTAACCTACATGGGAGACTCTCTGGCATTTTGAGTCATGAAGAATAGGAAAAGGACTAGGTACACGAATGAGCATGGAAAGAAGGACCGGGAGCCTGCACTGAGCAGCCCAAACACGAAAGTGTGATGGGACTTGATTGTTCCCTGTAGCAAATTTGAAAGCAAATACAGCAACTCTTAGGTGGCCGCTTGAAAAGAACAGTGAAAACACAGACAAAACCATAGGGGACATACATCATGCATTTAAACTATGAGTTTCAAATGGTATTTTATCTGGCCTTTGGGTAAGCAGCAAATTAAATTTCCTTAAATTATTTTCCCATGAGCATAGGGAAAATAATTAATCATAGTAAGAATAACAGTATATGCAGGAGCAAAACCCTCAAATCATGTACACGCATACAATTCTTACCTCAAACTAGAAAAACAGCCAAAATAAGAAAACCAAGCAATCCACAGTTCTGTCCTTTTTTGAACACTGAACCAGGCTCAAAAGTACAGAAAATATTTAAACTCAGTGCTCTCAGGATGGGGAGCACGGCCGAAGCAACAATGACTGGAAGACACTTTCTAACTCACAAAGAAGTTGAATCTTATTTGGCACCAGTGGAACCAATGGAAGAAACCAGTTTTCATCTGTGTTGGATGATGGAGCAGCTGATTCATTTCAAGGACAAAGAAGAGTTGAACCAGAAATCAAGGCCTCATGATGGGCACAAAGACCAATGATGTCAGACAAGAAGGGAGAGACAGAATAGACAACAAACATAACTCTAGTAATCACTTGCCTTTAGCAAATGTTGAGGCCTAGTGACTTGGGGCCACTCCAGAGTCTCAGGTCAGGTTATAGGAACTGCCAGCCATAAGTTGTGGGATGGACACAGAGCCAGCAAAGAAAGACCTACTGATTTTCCAGAGCAGGTAACTTATCAGGTGAGTTATTTTGACAGTTTTTAAAATGCCAAATATGGGCTAAAAGGGTAATTATTTTAGACTTATCGGTATCTTCAAACAATAAATAAGAAACAAAAGGAATCAAAGGCTTTTATTAGTGGAGGGAAACTTAAGTGCAGAGACTTGAGGTTCAAAGCTATGAAATATCACCCAGCTAGTTAAGTAGGAGTCTCTTCCCTGCTCCCGGGCTTCCCTGCCCTGCACTCTCTGCCAGGAAGGCGAGTGGCATCCAGAGCACCTGAGGAGGGATTACCCACAGGGCCTTTAGAGCTAGGGAAACACTACAGAGACCAGAGGAACAGGTGATTTCTTTTTTAGAGAAGATTGCAAGGGGTTACAGCTTATGTTAAGGGGAGCAAATGCCTTGGGCCCAGATCCCTCAGGTAATAACCACCAAGAGAGACATGTTGGGGATGAGGCACCTTCAGGAGGAGGTGCAAGTTGTTCTGCAAAGTTATAAACATGGAACAGCAAGGTGCCAGATTTTTTGCCTCCCTCACTGTTCCTTTCTCCTTCTGGAATGACACTAGAAATAAATGTAGCTAAGTCCTGAAAGTGATCCCAGGGGAAAGAGAGCACCCAGACTTTCACCAACAGGGAGGGCTACTGGGTGTGGTAGTGGGTTTTAATGTTTATGAGGCCATCAGCAAACCGAGATTTGGTAAAGACGTCCCACATGGATTTAATAGCCAGGACTCTAAAGCTGCCCAAAGACAAAGGGGCAGCAGGAGACAGTTTGGGAAAGACTTGCTGAGGTCTTCTGGACACCTCAGCAGGCTGGCACTGTGGAGAGATCAGGCTGGATGGTTAAGATAATTGGAGAGTGGAGCACTAAACAGGCAGGTGGAGTGGAGGAAAGGAGCCAGCAAGAACTGCTTCTAAAAGCCCGACTCAGTTACAAATGTGCATTGGCCTCTAGGCCAGTGGTTCTCAACCTTGGCTGCACATTAGAATCACCTGGGAATCTTTTTAAAATCCTGATTTCTGGGCCTCATCCTCCGGAAATTCTGTTTCTTTGTTACTAATGTTGTGGCCCCACCCCATAACAAAGAAACAGAATTTCCGGAGGATGAGGCCCAGAAATCAGGATTTTAAAAAGATTCCCAGGTGATTCTAATGTGCAGCCAAGGTTGAGAACCACTGGCCTCTAGCCATGGGGATTAAGGTGTGGAGACGCCCGGGCTTCTTCCTTCCCTAATTTGTTGAATCAAAGGGCACCTGAGGAAATCTGAAGGAGGGAGAGTTTACCCCAGGGTGGGCGGCGTACTGTGCCAAGGACCCGTCAGTAGGGTTTGCAGGGAGGCGGAAGGTAGATGAGCAGGGCATCTCCTGGGAAGCAGAGGGGAGTGTGGAGATCTCTGCAATTTCGCCTTAGAAGTAGCACAACTTTAAAATAAATGGACGCCCGGGGGAGTCATACCGCTTCCATTCAGGTCAGGGTTAAGAGACAGGAGTTAGCTAAAGCCTCCGGAAGAGAGTTTACTTGGTTTCATCCCATTTTTTCAGATTTCTCCCTTGTACTCGAAAGAGTTTGGTCAAATCGGAATGACATTTGGAGGGTAAGCAAGCAATCAAGCTCAAATTGTACCCTCTCAACCCAGACGCGCCTCTCACCTGATTTGGGGAAGGGTGGCCAGCTCGGGACGGGCGCGGACCCGAACTGTGTTCGCTCTGCTTGGTCCTCGGAGCCTCCCAGTCCAGCCCATAATTAGGACAACTGACAAGAAACTAACCACCTCCGCCCACCGCCCCCAAGCCCGGCCCGCAGTCCGCACCCACTCACCGGTGCCTGGGCCGCTGCGCGCACGTCGGGTCGAGAGCTGGCCGCTCTGGTGCGGTTATTCGCGCGCCGCCTTGGCGTCCGGGCTGTGAGCCCTACTCCGGGGTCCGTCGGGCTGCTCCGCACCGATCGCCGCCGCGGACCGGGTGGAACCGCTAGCCGCGCGCCTGCTCAGGCACCCTGTCTCCAATGATCGGGCCCTGGCTGACAGGAGCTGGAATCATCCGCGAAGAGGCAGCTCGGAGTTTATAGGGTGGGGCGTTGCTGCGAGTGGGTTCCTGGGGCGAGGCTCTGTTTTGCATTCCCTCCTCCTCCGCTCCGCCCCAGGAGACCCTCTCGGCCAACCCTCTTCCTCTCCAGCTGCTAACGGAAGCGGGATGATGCCACAGTCATTCCCAGTGTCACCTTTTAGATCTGGGCCCACCTGTCCTGGAACCCGCTTGGGGAGAGATTAAGAAAAGGAAGAGAGCTGGGGGTCCAGGAGCAGCCATTCACGCCAAGAGTAATGTTCTTCTACTTTTTTTTTTTTTTTAAACTTGGAAAACTTTTAAGGCTAAAGTAGGGAGTCCTTTTTCCTGTCACTCAAACTTGGGCTTTACTGTTGTGGATCACAGATGACCTCATAGATAAATTTCAGCTAAAGGGTGAATTTTTTTTCTCCTATTGGACATCCTATCAGAATTTCATTTTTTAAAAACATAAAAGTATAAAAAGCTATACTTTTTATAACAAAATATAACTCAATATTTATGGAAGAATTAATGTAAATTCTTTATAAACTCTTTACGAAAACAAAAGAGGAAGTATAATTTCCAACTCATGCTATCAGTCCAGTGTTACCCTGATACCCAAACTAGATATCAGGAAAAAGCTACAGGCAAATATTTCTTATGGATATAGATAAAATGAAAGCAGATAATTCAGTAACATAAAAAGGATTATATACTGTGACCAAGTGAGATTTACCGTAGGAATGCAAAATTATTTTACAAAAAATCAATTGATGTAATACACTGTTTCAATAGAACCAAAACAAAAACTACAGTATCATCTTAATACATAAGAACAAATATTTGACAAAATCCAACACCCTGTCACGATAAAAACACTCAACAAACTAGGTATAGAAAGAAACTCCCTCAGACTGTGAAATCTATCTATGAAAAACTTACTAACATCACCATGGTGAAAGATAAAGTTTCTGCATCTAAGATCAACAAGGCAACCATGTCAGCCCTGCACACTTTTATTCAACATTGTACTAGAGATTCCAGTCAGGGCAATTGGGCAAGAAAAAGAAATAAAAGGCTTCCAGATTAGAGAGGAAGTACAAGTATTTGCAAATGACATGATATTGTTTGTAGAAAAGCTATTATAACCAATGAACAAATTCATCAATGCTTTAAGATATAAGATCAGTATACAAAATCAGTTCTATTTCTATACACCAGCAATGAACATTCCAAAAGTGAGGTGAAGAAAAACTACATATACCATAAGTCAAAAGAATAAAATACTTAGCAATACATTTAACAAAAAGGGTGTAATTCTTGTATTCTAAAACCCAGAAAACATTGTTGAAAGATATTAAATTAGACCTACATGAATGAAATGACAGTCTATGTTCATGGATTGGAAGATAGTATTATTAAAACAGTAATAGCCCTAACCAGTTTGGCTCAGTGGATAGAGCGTTGGCCTGAGAACCAAGAGGTCCTGGGTTTGATTTCGGCCAAGGGTATGTACATTGGTTGTGGGCACATCCCCAGTAGGTAGCTGATCGATGTTTCTCTCTCATCAATGTTTCTAACACTCTATCCCTCTCCCTTCCTCTCTGTAAAAAATCAATAAAATATATTTTAAAAAGCACAGTAATAATCTGAAAATGATGTAGAGATTAAACACAATTCCTATCATAATCCCAACAAGAAGTTTTTGAAGAAATTAAGAATTCTAAAATTCATATGGAAGTGCAAAGATCCCAGAGTATCAAAAACAATCCTGGAAAAGAAGGACAAAATAGGAGAACTCACAATTCCTGATTTCAAAATTTACTCCAAAGCTATAATAATCAAGACCGTGTGTTACTGGCATAAAGATAGATAAATAGATCAGTGAAATAGAATTAAGTCCAGAAATTAAACGAACACATTATTGTCAATTGATTTTTGACAAGTGAACCAACACAATTCAATGGGAATGAATAGTCTTCTCAGCAAATAATATTGGACTGGATAGTCACATGAAAAAGAATAAAGGTGGGCCTCTTATAATACCATAAACAAAAATGAACTCAAAATGGATCATAGATATTTTCTCCTTAAAAAAGGATCATAGAACTAAATGTAATAAGTAAAACTATAAAGTAATAGAAAACATGGAAGTGAATCTTTATGAATCTGGGTTATGCAAGGAAAATTGGTAAATTAGACTCATCAATATTAAAAACTTCTGTGCTTCAAAGGTCAAACATTAACAAAGTTGAAAGGCAACCAACAGAATTAAAGAATATATTTTCAAATCATATATTTGATAAGGACTTGTATCCAGAACATATAAAGAAAATGGCCAAAAAAGATGGCCAAAATGGCCAATAAGCACATAAAAAAAAATGTACACCATCATTAGTAATAAGGGAAATGAAAATCAAAACTGTAATGAGATATCACCTCATGCAAATTGACCATACCTTCACTACACCTTAAGCCAAGCCCACCAGCCAATCAGAGTGACTATATGCAAATTAACCCAACCAAAATGGCGGCTGGAAGCCACGGAGCTGAAGCAAACAGGAGGCTTGGTTGCCCCAATGATGGAGGAAGCCAAGCTTCCCAGCTGCTGCAGCTGACTCTGAGCTACCCTCAAAGCTACAAAGTTTTAATTATAGAAGGTAAATAAATCCCAGATTTAAAAAAAAGAAAAAAAAAGGAGAGATTGGGAGCTTCTGTTGCCAGAGGGGCTTGGCCAGCCTGAAAACAGCCCTCAGCCCCTCATCCAGACTGGCCAGGCATCCCAGTGGGGAACCACCACCCTAAAGGGGTTTGGCCAGCCTGAAAACAGCCATCAGCCCCTCACCCAAGCTGGCCAGGCACCCCAGTGGGGACCCCCACCCTGAAGGGGGTGTGACCAGCTGCAAACAGTCATCAGTCCCTCACCCAGGCTGGCCAGGCACCCCAGCGGGAACCCCACCCTGATCTGGGACACCCTTCAGGGCAAACCAGCCAGCCTCCACCCATGCACCAGGCCTCTATCCTATATAATAAAAAGGTAATATGCAAATTGACCCTAACAGTAGAATGACTGGGAATGACTGGTCACTATGACACACACTGACCACCAGGGGCTAGATGCTCAATTCAGGAGCTGCCCCCTGGTGGTCAGTGCACTCCCACAGGAGGAGCTCTGCTCAGCCACAAGCCAGGCTGATGGCTGCCAGTACAGCGGTGGTGGTGGGAGCCTCTCCTGCCTCCTCAGCAGCGCTAAGGATGTCCGACTGCAGCTTAGGCCTGCTCCCCGCTGGCAAGTGGACATCCCCAAGGGCTGCCGGGCTGCCAGAGGGATGTCTGACTGCCAGCTTGGGCCCAATCCCCCAGGGAGCGGGCCTAAGCCAGCAGGTGGACATCCTCCGAGGGGTCCCAGACTGCAAGAGGGCATAGGCTGGGTTGAGGGCCCCCCTGCCCCCGAGTGCACAAATTTTTGTGCACTGGTCCTCTAGTATGAGAAATAATGTGCCCTAAACTTTTGTCAGGGTTAAGGGAAAGAGTCTATATAAAAGCTTCTTTCTAATGCTGTGCCTGGCACATAGTAGGTACTTTAATAAATGGCAGTAATTTTTACTGAGAAGCAGGCAGTTTTGTATGCTGGTCAGGGATGTAGTAGTAGTTTCTTGATGCTTTAAAAAAAAAGAGATAAACTCATTGTTATCTTTTTGATTATTTAATTTGTTCCTACTATTTAAAATTTGAAATTTTGATGTAAATGAAGTCTTCTTTCTCTCTTTCCTCTCTGTATGTGTCATATAAGGCAGGATTGGAGGTAACTGTCACATGAAGTTGGAAGTGAGAACACAGAACTAAAGGGTAGTGGGCATGGCAATGCTAGATGAGTGAAGGCAGCGGTACTTCACTTCTGTGGCAGCCCAGGCTCAGCTTGTGCCAGATTTGAGACCATCTACGAAAGACCCAGTTCTGAATATTAGACTGGAGTAAAAATCAACAGGGCATGCAAAAGAAGTGCAATGCCTAATATGTTTACCTGTCACAGTAATAACAATGCAACTTAAAACAATAAGCTGCAGTTTTCCACTGATAAAATTATCAAAGATTAAAGACAAAAGATAATAACACCATAATTCAGTTTTTGATGGATGTAGGAAAGCCACTCATATGTAGAAAAAAATGATACTGTAGTATTGTTGCATGCCCTCAGCAACCAGGAATTTATTTTAAATAATAATCATGAATATATGCAAAGATTTATATATAAGAATATTATGCATAATATCACATTATTGGAAAAACCTTAATGTTTTTCAATAACAACAACAATAATACATCTAGAATAGAACTTATCCATTGAGAATAATGTAGAAGGCTATTTAATATGGATAGTGTTCATGATATGTAAATTAGCAAAAATCAACATATGAAACATTATGTATACTGTTATTCAAAATATCTAACCCTGGCTGGTGTGGCTCAGTTGGTTGTTTATCTTCAGTGCACTGAAGGGTTTCCAGTTTGGTCCCTGGTGGAAGGCATGTGGAGGCAGCAATTGATGTTTCCCTCTCACATCAATGATTTTCTCTTTCTCCCTCTTCCTTCCTCTTTCTCTAAAAATCACTTTAAAAATCTTTAAAAATATATATATCTTGAACATAGACACAAATATATACATACACATGCATATGCAGAAAAAATTGGATGTATATTCACTAAAATGCATACAATGGTTATTTCTAAATGTAATAATTATGAGTATTTTTAAATTATGTTTTCTTTTTATGCTTGTCTATGTTATCAAAATTTTATATAACAATTACAGCACTATAAAAATTAGCAGAATGTATAAGAAGTCAGAGAACTTAGCACAGGAACTGTTTGGAGAGCAAGGATATCAGGGGCACTTTTGTGGACAGTTCTTGCTGACACTAAACTTGAAGGCCCAGTGATTTCTGCCCTGTGAGTATGCCTATGCTTGCACTGTTTTTGAAAATAAAATGTAGCATGATTTTATGGGAGGAGATGTTATTAGGAGGTCACAGACCTGGAGTCTATTTTCCATTCTCTCAAGAGGCATCAGTGGAGCTTGGCCAAGCTAGTTGACATCTGGATCTTCCGTTAAAATAAGGGTTTTCTAATACCCTGTTTAGTAGTTGTGCAAACTTGGACAAGTTATTTAACCTCCTATACTTTAGTTTACTCATCAGCAAGACGTGGGCACTAATAGCACCTAATTCAGCGTGAATGAGGATTCAGTGAATTAATACTTGTGAAGCAAATAGTGCCTGGTCTGTATTTGTGCTCAAGAAATGTTAGCTTTTTATTAGTAAATTTACCCCAATAATTCTAAATATTATGTTATCCAAAAATTAAAATTTCTAAGAAATCCTAAGGAATCTACCTTACTTGATATACTTTACTAAAATTGGCACCCTGCTTTAAATAGTTTTATAGGAATAGAAAGAGATGACTATAACAACATAACAGTATCATTGAACATTCTTGATTGGAATCATATTGATAGCCTCATTAACCATAACGAAGTTTTACAGTGCTGTGAATTATAATGATAGTCTACGTCTCAGGTTATCTATTTTAATTGCCTGCAAAGTGTAAACAACTGCTTTACCTCTCTGATTTTCTACCTTTTGCAAATGTAAGCACTTAAAAAAAACAAAGTTATAAACTTCATAGATAATTAATCAGACAAGATTCCAACTATTACTTATGACCTTCATTTATAAAGATGGAGAAGGAATATTTACTTAGTCCTGTAACCCACCAGAGCATAAGGACATTATCCAATAAGCTGGTGGATGTGATAAAATTTGTAAAGGTCAGGAAAAGATCTAAAAGAGTTAAATATATTATTCTAAGTCATATTTTGCTTTAGCTATGCACTAGATATTTTAAAATTGTTTAAATGTTCATGAGGAACCAGGAAAAATACTAGTAAGTATAAAGCATTCTTAACTTTAGAGATGAAATCAGATGTAGTAAATTGAAGACGGACAAACTTAATATTGAATTCATTTCACTTTCTTAAAAAAGGCAAGGTTACTGTATTCATCAAGAAAAATTCTGATAGCCCTGCCTGAGTTGCTTAGTTGGTGGGAATGTTGTCCAGTACACAAAAATGGTTGTGGGTTTCATTCCCAATCTGGGCATGTACGGGAGGCAACAAATTGATGTCTCTCTCTTTCTTCCTCTCTCTAAAAATCAACGAAACATATCCTCAGGTGAGGACTTAAAAAAAATGTTGATAGATGATAGGAAAGAATGAAAAAAATACTACTCAAATAAAATTCCCAACAGGAGAGTTGTAAAGTGTGAGTGTTTTAAATCTGAATATTTTATTATCATTAAATTATTGGTAATACATCATGCTCTGCACAGATGAACTGACATACATAAAACTATCAATTTCTTAAGTATCTAACTTTAAAATAAGGAAGTTTTATATAAAAGTGTTAAAAAAATGAAGGTGCTGAGAAATTAAGTATCTGGAAAGATAAAGGTGGATACTTAGCTAGATGGCAAATAGTATATATTTGGACCCATATAAAGAACTCAGTAGACTTTCAGATTAAACATTCTAGAAAACTGGGTGGCATTTACAAAGTTTTGTTTGAATTTAACTGGCTGAGGAAAGATGAGATTAGGCTGTCCCAATTTTAGTTAAATTCCCATTGTCTTCAGAATATAATCCAAATATTTCCTACCATGTTTCTTATTTTGGTTCACTTTGTGTGGGTGGCTTCTTCTTTACTCTGAGATAGTTCATCCACACACTCATGCCTGCTGTCCTTGACTTATTACAGAGGTCATGATATCAGGCTGCCCACTTGACTGATGCTTGTCTGGCGCCAGGCCACCCTGAGAATTTTTCTGCTGGCCCAGGGCACACACCCACCTGCTGACTGAGCTGCATGATTCCTGGTCCACACAGGAGCATCCTTCCTAAGCAATGAAAGGCATGTCTTTGACAGAGGGGAGATGGTATAGCTGATTTCAGCTCCACTAGGCTAGAGACCACTCCTAATGAATAAAGCTTCCTCTATTCATTATACGGACTTCTGTGCATGGGCCATGAAGTTTCAATCGCACTGTACATGCACGCCCACATGTGGTATTTTGTGGAAGAGCCACACTCAAGGGGCCAAAGAGCCACATGTGGCTCGTGAGCCGCGGTTTGCTGACCATGGCTCTAGTCCATTTAGAATGTTTAACTTGACCTTGCAGGCCAAATACTTCCTTACACATAAAGAAATTATCTTTAAAAAAGTAAAATTTGAAACACTCACCTGCAGCCTCTGTGTTGCTAATAGCTCTGACCTTGTAAGGATTTCATCTACACTAGTTTTCATGCTGGAGGCTTTTGCAAAGACAGCCTGCGTAAACAGTTCAGCTTCGGCTGCCTTGGAAAATCACTTATTAGCAAGGTTTGAGCAATTGTTTGTTGGGAGATGGAGTAAGAGTGTTGAAGTAATACCATTGGCACTCATATACACCACTTGGAGTCCTGTGGTAGAGCTGTGGTTGGGTTGAAGGTATCTTCTGGATAGAAAGTTTTTTAAATTAATTGTTGTCTTCATATCAACCAAAAGTTACTTTCATATTTATTCTTATAGGATTAACTAATTTAAAACACTATTTTCACATGGCTATTGGCATAATTTGAAATAGACCAGTTTTGGTTCTTTTGGCTGATTCTGCTTGTACTCACACTTTCTGTCTGGTTTGTATTCCATGATCTTTCTACATGAAGTCATGCTGTTAGTTGCTCATTAAATTCTTACATAAGTACTTCCTGATCAATTCTATTATTATTTGTTCTTACTCTTTCCTAATATTGATGTTAACTGCTTATGCTTAACTGCTTGGTAATTTCCTGGATCTCCCCTTAGGCACATCTTAAATATTAGAAAAGTTATGATTATAATTATTTCCTTCAATTTTTCCACAGCTCACCCCTTATTCTCTATTTTCTACATTGTTTATGACTTGAAGACCTACATGATATAAATATATTATTCACATAAAAATATATTACAGTGAGGTTAACATTCTAAAATATTTATTAGCAGAGAGATTTATCCTATATAATAAAAGCCTAATATGCAAATTGACCAAATGGCGGAATGACCGGTTTCTATGACACACACTAACCACCAGGGGTCAGATGCTCAATGCAAGAGCTGCCCCAGCCCGCAGGCCCCAGGCCAGCCAAGGCAGGTGCCAGCGGGGGCCCCCGAATCGCCCTGCCAGTCGCCCCACAGATTGGCCCAGATCACTGGCCAGGCCTAGGGACCCTACCTGTGAACAAATTTCATGCACCAGGCCTCTAGTATTTCAATAAAATATGCTTTCAACATACTAAAATGAGAAAATTAGCAGATAAAAATCAAGCATTAATAGCTAAGTACGCCTTTATTGGCACATTATTTGGTTTCTTCTGAATTAAAACAATATAAGAGCAAATTATTAAAAGTAACTAGAGGCCCAGTGCATGAAATTCATGCACAGGTGGGGTCCCTAGGCCTGGCAGGCAATCAGGGCCAATCGGGGCCAGGCCGATTGGGGCTCAAAGGCCCTGGCAGGGTCAGGAGAGGAGGTGACCGTCACTGGGCCGGGTGTGGAAGGAACAGATGCCAGATGCTGACACTGCCCTAGGTGCCTTGCCACCCCACGATTCCCCATCTCTCCCCCCCTCCTTCCCTCAGTGCCACACCACCACCGGGAGCCTGCTGGATGGGGGAGGGCTGGGAGGAGAGGCTGGGGAAGGTTTCAATACCCAGTTTGGAACATGCAGGAGGCAGCCAAGCAATGATTCTCTATCATTATTGATGCTTCTGTCTCTGTTTCCCTCTCTGAAATAAATCAAATATATATATTTTCAAAATGCAAGGTTTTTAGAGGAAGAAAGGTAGGGTAAGGGAACTATTGACAGGGAGGAATTTGAGATCTTGCTCACATTTCAAATAGGATAACATAGGTGGTCCTCAGAGGGTGACAGGTGAGGTGTGGCAGTGGGTGGAGCAGGGCACTGTGGGCTGAGGAACAGGCTGTAATGACTGGGAACATCTGTGACAGTGACACTGAGTGTGTGTTGGGGCCATTGCTGGGATCATTCATCCCCAAGAGATTTGGATTCTGGACAGGAGGAGAAACATGAAGATCAGTGGGGCTTTCTTAGCCTAGAAGGTGAGGCGGGCTGCAGGAGTGGGCTGCCCTGCTTCCCTACAAATGTAAACACACAGTGTAACTGCACATGGATGTCAGTCAGTAGCCAAATCAATGCCCAACCAGCTCTGGTGGCTGTGTCCTGCCACTCTCTGGTTGTGCTGTGGCATGATTGGCCAGGGAGGCCGAAGCCATGCCCCCAAGTGCACGTAGTATATGAAGGGGCAGGCAGGAAGCCAGAAGCTGGAAGTTGGAGTTGAGGCAGCCTGGCAGCACTGCATCCACCATGGAGCTGGATGGGGAGCAACTGTGAATGCGACTGGCTTTGGAGTCAGAGGGGCTGCACTTCCTGCATGTCACCGGTGAGTCCCCGCGAGCCCACGGTGCACCAGCCAAGCCAGGTGGGGCCTGGGGAGGCCTTTCTCTAGTGGAGCCATTTTCCCCAGGGTGGCGGTGTTGGCTGCTTTTTAAAAAAAATTATTTATTTTTTATTGGAAAGCAAGCTCTGGGCTTGTGGTTCCTGGGATCCCTGGGCCATAGCATGCATCTCCAGGCCTCACTGTGCCCCCCTCTCCCTCCTCCTGAATTGAGCGTCTAGGCCCTGATGGTCAGTGCACATCATAGTAACTGGTTGACTGGTCGTTCTGGTCGTTCCCCTGTAATGGTTGCTGGGCTTTTATTATATAGGATTACTTACAAATGCAAAGTAATATTTTATTTATATTATTTTCCACAAGGGGCTCAGTGCATGAATTCGTGCACCTTGAAAGGAACTCTGGGCCGCAAGGCTTTGGTGGGCACAGGGGCATGTCTTGGCCCATCCTCTGCGGCCCTACCTGGCCCCTCCTGCCACAGCCCCAGTCCCCTGTCTGCTGGCAGCCCTGCTTCTGCTGCTGCCGCTCCCACATGCTGATGGCACTGGCCCAGCCGTGGGCAAACTCCGGCTCGCGGGCTGGATCCGGCCCATTCGGCTGTTCTATCCGGCCTGCGGAGTCGAAAGAGCGGAGGGTTCTCTTGCTCTCCCCTCCGCTCCTTCACCAGCAGCAGTGTTAACATGTATTAGTTCACACAAACACTCCATCCATGCTTTTGTTCCGGCCCTCCGGTCCAGTTTAAGAACCCATTGTGGTCCTCGAGTCAAAAAGTTTGCCCACCCCTGCACTGGCCCCACTTGCGCCCACTGACAGCATGGAGCAATTGGGGCCAGCACCAGCAGTGGGTGCGAGCAGCAGCTGCTGCCCTCGGGTGATCTGGGCTGGCAGCTGCTACTTTCATCCACTGACAGCACTGAGCGATCAGGACCTGCACCAGGCCCCTGCTGCTGGTGCAAACAGGACTGGTGCTGGTAGTGGGTGTGAGTGGAGGCTCTGGTGCTGGCAGTGGGTGCAAGCAGGGCTGTCAATGGCAGCGGGTGCAAGAGGTAGCTGCCGGCCCTGATCACCCATAAGGAGCAGGGCGATGTGAAGCCCTGAGGGGTGATCAGGGCTGGTAGCCACTGCTGGAACTTGCTGATGGCACTGAGCAATTGGGGCCAGTGCTGGGCTCTGGCAGCGGGTGCAAGCAGTAGCTCCAGCGCTGGCAGCAGGTGTGAGTGCCAGGTGAGACTGCGGCGTGTGGGAGCAAAGACTTTTCAGTAACCACCAGAGGCTCGCCCTGATGACAGTGACCAGCACCCTACCTTGGTCTGGCGTCCCCGCTCACCTGTTCTACCATTCTGCTGTGGCCCATGTCCACCATGTTCCGTGCTCTGTCGCCCGCTGCTGCCACCTGCTATGTTCCATGCACGCCCCCTGGTGGTCAGAGCATGTCATAGCGACCAGTTGTTCAGTTGTTCGGTTGTTCTGCAGTTCGGTCTATTTGCATATTAGGGTATTATATAGATACTAGAGGCTTGGTGCATGAAATTCATGCACTGGGGTGGGGGTGTCCCTCAGCCCAGCCTACACCCTCTCCAATCTGGGACCCCTTGGGGATTGGGCCTAAACCAGCAGTCGGACATCCCTCTCACAATCCGGGACTAGTGGCTCCTAACTCCTCACCTGCCTGCCTGATTGCCCCTAACTGCTTCTGCCTGCCAGACTGATCACACCCTAACCACTCCCTGACCTGATTGACACCTAACTGCTCCCCTGCCGGCCCAATTGCCCCCAACTGCCCTCCCTTGCTGGCCTGTTCACCCCTAACTGCCCTCCCCTGCTGGCCTGATCACCCACAACTGCCCTCCCCTGCCAGCCATCTTTTGGTAGTCATCTTGTGATGATGTGGGGGTGGCCATCTTGTGATGACGTGAGGGCAAGATGCACCTAGGCTTTTATTAATATAGATAGATGAGCAACATGTTGTCTCTTTAAATTTGTTTTTTACTTATTTATTTTTTTTCAGATAGTGCTTATGATTATAATGTAGATATAAGCCAGTTTTTGGCCTTTAGAGCCCAGAAGAGACACAATTAATTAATCAAAGCACCTATAATGACAATTGCACTAGGCCTGGAGGCATCAATGGACACAGCCTCTGATTATAAGATGTTGACAGTCTATTGAGCTCAAAGTAGGAGGAAAGTATAATTTTGTGTTTAAATACTAGAGATACACCCAGAGAATATAAAGGCCAGAATTAACTCTGATAGCTCCAAGTTGGGGAAGGAATTTGAGCCTTGTCTTGAAGGGTAGGGTATTCTACACAGAGGTCACTGCACATGCAGATGGCACTGTGACATTGTGCATTTTCCAATATGGGTAGAAGCAAAATGCAGTGATTCTTTGTTTAATCTTGATCTCTTCTGCTAGATTAGAATCCCCCTTCTGCTGGTGTTATTCACCAGTAGTCTGGCATAGCACTGGTACATAGTACATGCTCAAATATTTGTTGAAGGAATGAGTGGCTAAGCTGAGGGCAAGATTGTAAAAGACCAGGTTTAAGTGTTTAGACTTATTTTGTGGGCAATGAGAGTTACAGGGATCAATGAGCAGGGAGTCCTATGGTCCCATTTGTTATGTAGGAAGATGAAAAGTAATTCTGGTGGAAATGTAGGGGATAGATCCAAATAGGATCAGACTGCATGTCTATTGAGTTGGAAATTCCAGGAGATGAGTTAAAAATTCCAGAAGAGAAATGAAGATAACTTAAAATGGTGACTCTGTAGATGGTGGGACAGTTTCCGAAAAGCAACGGAAAGGATTCATTGATGAGTTGGACATGAGGGTGAGAAAGAGGTAGAAAGGAAAAGGTGAGATTTCTGGGTTGAGAGGTGGGTGGATTAACTGAGATCATGAATATAAAAAAGGAACTTTTTTTTAAGAGAAAGGATGAGTTTAATTTTGGATGTGCTCAGCTTGCTTTCTTGAAGAGCATCCATGTAAAGCAAGGTTTGGGCTAGGATATGTAATTTTTTGAAAGTCATGAGTATGGAAATGATGCTTGAGGCTATGTGAGGAAATGAGGTTTACAAGGGTGAAGAGAAAAGAGAAGGAAAATATTAAGATGAAATCTTGGAGAACACACTTCTAAGGGATAGGCAAAGTGGGGAATAGTCAGCATACCTTGAAACAGATGCCACCTTAGGTACTTGCATATGTCATCTGGTTTAATCTCCACAGCAGCTCCCGGAGGCCTTGCCAGAGAAGTAAGCACTTTTCCAGTAAAAACTTCCTGAAACCTTGGTTGAAGGGAGTGTGAGTAGGCATTGGCAAACTTTTTTTTTTTATAAAGGGCTGGATAGTAAATATTTTAGGCTTTTTGGGCTATATTTCTCTATGGCAACTACTCAACTTTGCCTCCTCTGAAGTTCAAAAGCAACCATAGACAAACAAATAGGTGTAGTTGTGTTTCAATAATACATTATTTATAGACACTGATATTCAAATCCTAATATATAAAAGCCCAGGGTTGCAACACCCGATCACAACTGAAGGCTGACCAACCTGGAAGTCCTTCAGTCAGTGCTGGGTTGCCTGGCGACCCAGCACTGACTGCCCAGGGGGCTGAGACCCAGAGGGAGAGGCAGGGTCTAATCTGTAGCCTCAGTGGCAGCACTTGCCTCTCTCTTTCTCTCCCTCTTTCTTTCTGGGCTTAGACAGCAGCCGGGCCTTTCTTTCTCTCCCGGCCTCTGAGGGGGCTACTGTTCAGCCCCGCCTCTCTGATCAGGCCCAGAGATAGGCCCAGAGATGCTGACCTGACTGCCATAGAAATCAGAACCAAATCTGGGTGCTGTGGGCAGCCAATGGCTGCCTAGCAGGCGGAGCTTTTGATGCTGACTGGCATAGAAACCGACCAATCATAACCAAATTGACCAGCAGAGGAGGGCAGTTGGGGGTGAGTTCAGGCTGGCAGGGGAGGGCCGTTGGGGGCAACCAGGCCGGCAGAGGAGGATAGTTAGGGGTGATCAGGCTGGCAGACAGAGGCAGTTAGGGGCAATCAGGCAGGCAGACAGGTGAGCAGTTAGGAGCCAGTGGTCCCATATTGCGAGAGGGCTGTCTGATTGCCGGGTTAGACCCGATCCGACAGAAGAGGGTGCAGGCTGGGCTGAGGGAACCCCCCTCCATCCACAAATGTTGTGCACCGGGCCTCTAGTTTTATATAATTTTCATATGTCAACAATGTTATTTTTCTTTTGATTTCTTAACCATTTAAAAATGTGAAGACTATTTTAAGTTCATGGGCCATATAAAAACAGGGAGTAGGCTATAGGTTCATTTATAGAAAAAGGGGGTGTTAAGTGTCAGATATGAACTCTAAAAATATTACTGAATCTTGCAAATAGAAGGCGGTTGATGTCCCAGAAAAAATGATTTCAATAGAGTTGGGAGCAAAACCCCACTGTAATAGGTGGGGGAATAATTAGGAGAGAGAATAAGTGTAGAGACGTTTAAACAAGTTTGACAGAGAAGGAAAAGACAGAATGAAGGAGCTGCCTTAAGCAAAGACAATGCCTAGAGAGATTTTTTTGTTTGTTTCTGAATGTTTTAGGATTTAGTACAAATTGACTTTCTTTTTTTTGGATAAAGGAGCTATGTTAAAAATATTAGAGATTATTGATTTTGCAGAGAAGAAATCATTGGCAGGGCAAGATCTTGTGGAATACAGGGGGGCATGGGGTTCTGTGCACAGGTGGACAGATAACCTTTGGTTTTTATGCCCTTTGGTTGAAGTTTAGACCAAGCCATCATATCCTTTCCCATGGTCCTTATACTGAATGGTGCTTCTAAAATAGCTTCTAAGATGACTACGAGGAATTCTATTTGATTTAAAAAATAACACTGTATGATAGATAAGTCTGGGTTACTGTCTACATTTTACAGATGAAGAACCTGAGGACCAAGAGTTAAATGTATACAGAGACATGTAACTGGCTGATAGAAGATTAGAAACCAGATACTAATTCTTGGTCTAATTCCATTGTATTCTGCTTCCTCTCTCATTCTAATTTGCAACATACAAGAGAATTTAGTGGTGATATAAGTAAGATATGAATGACACATTAATCTCTTTACTTGTATTTAAAGAATATTTGATTTAAGGGCTTATGTTAAGAAGGAATCACATCCCTGTAGTCTTTTATTCTGGAAGTCTAAAGTAAACATATATTAATTGAAGTTTATTTTTGGCCTCTAGTTATTAAGACCATTTAACAAACTTGAATTACAACTCTTAGCTATATAAGTGTAAGTGATTCCTACATACCAGATATCCTGCTTTGATGATGTCATTTGTAGGACAGTTGACTTGGTATGGTTGTCCCTCAGTCCTTTTCAGCCACTGTCTATGGATTATTCTTGAGGTTAAAAAATTTTGCCAAAAACTTGGGGATGTTTGTAGATAGTTGAAAAATAATGGAAATAGTTGATTTAATCCATGCTGAAATATTAACCATATCAAAGGCTCCATCTTTTTTCCTTTGCTTGCAAAATAATTGAGAAATGGTGATGGAACATAAGCAGTGGTGTTTAAAAACTAAATTCTACCTGCTGTTTGAATTTCTCTTGGGCCTCCATGGATCCAGAGAAGTCTGGAGCCAATGCTACTAACCTGACAAAGAAGCATGCATATAAGCATAACCAATGGACATAAGACACTGGGGGTTAGGGGAGGCTAGGGGACTGTCAAGGGCGGAGGGAAAAAAAGGACACATATGTAATACCCTTTGTAATACTTTAAGCAATAAAAAAAAGAAAAAGAAAAAAAAAGAAGTAACTTTCCTTGGCTCCCCTCACATCTGGCTCTCCCCATACTCCTGTATCACTTCTGCTAAAGCAAAAATTGCTAAAACTTTCAACTCTATTGTCCTTAATAGGTACTAAATAGGAAGGGCAGGGGTCTCCAGGGAAAGTCATTTAAAATAAAAAATGAACCTTGTGGAAACATTTTAGGTCATGAGAAAAGTATGGTGTAAAAAGGAGTTCAACAGAGGAAGAAAGTCTTAGTATAGCTTCATAACACATTGCATTTAAAGTAATTTTTTTAAATTAGTTAAATCTGCTAAATTATTACTTAAATATTTCTCATTACCCATGATAAGTGACATCTCCAATATGCTTGCATATGAAAGAAAAATTATGCTGCCCTAATTGGTTTGTCTCAGTGGATAGAGCATCGGCCTGTGGACTGAAGGGTCCTAGGTTCAATTCTGGTCAAGGGCACATGCAGGGTTGCAGGCTGGATCCCCAGAAGGGGGATGCAGGAGGCAGCTGATCAATGATTCTCTCTCATCATTGATGTTTCTAGCTCTCCTTTCCCTTCCTCTCTGAAATGAGTAAAACTATATTAAAAAAAATTATGTCAAAGTGTAATGGAACTTTTCAAAATTTAAAGGAATAGAAATCAAGTATGCTATATTAGGATTAGATCATTCTTTGAAGAAATAATTTTGCATATCAAATTAGGGCTCTATTTTAAGTTTCTTTTCCTTTCAGTAGGCATTTTCCTCCCAGGCTAGACTTGCTTTCCTTCTACTTCTCTGTCTGGAACCCTGAGTACATAGCTCTCTCATCACTAGCCTTGACCCTTACCCTGATATGTCCCTGAGCCCAAAGTCACTTTGAATTTTGGCACAATAATATTATTTTAATTATTTAATGATGTTTTCATACTATAATTCTTCTCATCTGAGATCAAATCATGCAGTTATATTCTCTGTGCTGTATTTCCTTTCAAAGACAGGAGTCTTGGTACATGTGTTCTGGGGACAAACTGTTTTCATCAATATAGGTGCACCTGAGGTGTCTTTTCTACAGGGATTGTAGAAACAAAATGATTTGGGTTTTTTATATTCAGTGAGCACTATAATTGGAGATTAGGTGCCAACGGAAATTACTTTAAGCATAAAGTTTCCTGGAAAGGCATTATCTGTCTAATTACCAAGAAGGCTTCTAATTGTAAAATTCAAAATATACAAGTAAAAGAAACTCAGGTAATAACTTTAAAAACATTTTCATTGCAAATTATTACACACATAATAGGAAAATACATTATAGCAAGTAAATACAAAGCAAAGATCCATATAAATACCATCTGTTATAGATTGAATTGTGTCCTCCTGAAGTTCACATGTTGAAGCCCTAATTCCAGTGTGACTCTGAAGGTAGGCCTTTACGGAGGTAATAAAGGTTAAGTGAGGTCAGAGGGTGGGGCCTTAATCTGAAAGGACTGGTGTTCTTATGAAAAGAGGACCAGAGACTAGAGAGCTCTCTCGCACTGCACAAGGACACGGAGGAAAGGCCATGTGAGGATGCAGTGAGAAAGCAGCCATCCAAAAGCCAGGAAGAGAGGCCTCAATCAAGCATTATGGTGCCTTACTCTTGGACTTACAGCTTCCAAAAATATGAGAACATACACGTGTGTTAAATTCCCAAGACTTTGGAATTTTGTTATGGCAGCCCTAGCAGACTATTATACCACCCAAATCAAAAAATAAAACATGACCAAAATGCTCTATTCCTTGGGAAGTTGACTCCTAGGGTGGGCTTCAACTTGGTCTTCTTGCTTCTGGTTGGGTTCTGCCAATAAGAGATTGGGTTTGCATTCTGCTTCTGGCATCTTGTTGGGTTTGGCTAATCTGAGGTAAAGGCAGCATATTTGAGGGGTATTTTTTCCTGTCTTCCTTTCTACTTTGGAATTGAGTCTCTAGTAGTGGTTCCACTCCTCTATGTATCTAGTTCCTTCTGTGAGGCTCACTCTTCTTGGTTCCTCTTTTCACTGGGTTGCAGGGCCATTGTTTCTTCTCCGGTCTCTTTAGTCCCAGAGGTGGTAATGATTTTCCATTATTACTTGTCTACAAGCATCTTACTATGCCTTATTGTTTCCTTATCTCTACCCACACTTCTATAAGGCTTGTGAAAGTCTTCACTGATCCTTCTGGGTGAATGTTATTTCTTATTGGGACTCTGACTGATAATCTGGATCTTGAATTGCTATTAAATCAAAATTGCAAGTTTTTCTTTAAGAACAGTGCCTATTCAAATTTTCTGAATTGTTGTCACATTTATTTTAGGTTTAAGTAGAAAAGTGTGGCTAAAATTGAAAACACTGATCCAAATGTAAAAAAACAGATATTAAAGACTGACTAATGTTATTGTGTATTAGGTGATATGCATGAAAGTGAATTGAAATATGCAACATATGAATTAATCTAGGATCACAAATTGGAGCCAATATACCTTATCTGCAAGTCAATGATTAGTCATATTACTCATGGTTTTCTAAATCTCTAATACTTAAGTATTTATTACTTACCCCCCATTATTTTATCTTTTAATTTATTTTCCCTTTATTGATTAAGATATTACAAATGTGTCCTTATCCACCCAATGTCCTCTCATCCCCCCAATCCTGCCCTCACCCTCACCCCCTGTTGTCCACATCCATAGCTTATGCTTATATGCATGCATACATGTCCTTTGGTTGATCTCTCCCCATCACCCCCACCCCCGCTACCTTCCCTCTGAGTTTTGAGCACCTGATTGATGCTTCTCTGTCTCTACATCTGTTTCTGTTCATCGGTTTATGTTGTACATTATAATCAACAAATGAGTGAGAGCACGTGATATTTATCTTTCTCTGACTGACTTATTTCACTTAGCATAATGCTCTCCAGCTCCATCCATGCTGTTGCAAATGGTAGGAGTTCCTTCTTTTTACAGAAGCATAGTATTCCATTGTGTAGATGTGCCAAAGTTTTTTAATCCATTCATCTGCTTATGGGCACTTAGGCCGATTCCAAATCTTAGCTATTGTAAATCGTGCTGCTATGAACATAAGGATGCCTATATCCTTTCTGATTGGTGTTTCTGGTTTTTTGGGATATATTCCTAGAAGGGGGATCACTGGGTCAAATGGAAGTTCCATTTTTAGTTTTTTGAGGAAACTCCATACTGTTCTCCATAGTGGCTGCACCAGTCTGCATTACCACCAGCAGTGCACAAGGGTTCCTTTTTCTCCGCATCCTCACCAGCATTTGTCATTTGTAGATTTGTTGATGATAGACATTCTGACAGGTGTGAGATGGTACTGCATTGTTGTTTTGATTTGCATCTCTTGGATGATTAGTGACTTTGAACATGTTTTCATATGTCTCTCAGCCTTATGTATGTCCTCTTTCAAAAAGTGTCTATTTAGGTCCATTGCCCATTTTTTATTGGGTTGTTTATCTTCCTTTTGTTAAGTTGTATGAGTTTCTTGTAAATGTTGGAGATTAAACCTTTATCAGAGATATCATTGGCAAATATGTTCTCCCATGCAGTGGGTTTTCTTATTGTTTTGTTGATGGTTTCTTTTGCTGTGCAGAAGCTTTTTATTTTGATATAATCCCATTTGTTTATTTCCCCTTAGTTTCCATTGCCCTAGGACCTGTGTCAGTGAAAAAATTCCTTTGGCATATATCTGAGATTTTGCTACCTGTGGATACCTCTAATATTTCCCTTCTTACATTTAAGTCCTTTATCCATTTTGAGTTTATTTTTGTGTATGGTGTAAGTTGGTGGTTTAGTTTCATTTTTTTGCATATGTCTGACCAAATTTCCCAGCACCATTTATTGAAGAGACTGTCTTGCCCCCATTGTATGTTCTTGCCTCCTTTGTCAAATATTAATTGAGCATAGTGGTTTGGGTCAATTTCTGGGTTCTCTATTCTATCCCATTGGTCTATATGTCTGTTCTTCTGCCAGCACCAGGCAGTTTTGAGAACAGTGGCTTTGTAATACAGCTTGATATCTGGTATTGAGATCCTTCCTACTTTGTTCTTCTTTCTCCAGATTGCTGCAGCTATTAGAGGTTTTTTTATTTTTCTTTTTTTTTTTTCCCCAGATGAATTTTTGGAGAGTTCTTTCTAGATCTGTGAAATATGCTGTTGCTATTTTAATGGGGAATGCATTGAATGTATAGATTGCTTTGGGTAGTATGGACATTTTGATGATGTTGATTCTACCAATCCATGAACACAGTATATTCTTCTATCTGTTTATGTCTTCCTCTATCTCTTTTTTCAATGTCCTGTAGTTTTCTGGGTAGAGGTCTTTTACCTCCTTAGTTAAGTTTATTCCTAGGTATCTTAATTTTTTTGGTGCAATGGTAAATGGGATTGTTTTTTTAATTTCTCTTTCTGTATGTTCACTATTGGCATATAAAAATGCCATAGATTTCTGGGTGTTAATTTTGCATCCTGCTACATTGCCAAATTCATTTATTAGTTCTAATAATTTTTTGATGGAGTCTTTAGGGTTTTCTAAGTACAATATCATGTCATCTGCAAATAATGACAATTTTACTTCTTTTCCAATTTGGATGCCTTTTATTTCTTCTTCTTGTCTGATCGCTTTGGCTAGCACTTCCAGTACTATGTTGAACAGGAGTGGTGAAAGTGGGAATCCCTGTCTTGTTCCTGTTCTTAAGGGAAATGGTTTTAGTTTTTGCCCATTGAGTATGATGTTGGCTGTATGCCGGACTCCATTCATTGTCTTCACTAGCTGAGTTTAGAGAGAGACCCCCCAAAAGCTAGTAGCCCTTGAAAGTCCTAGTAAAGGTCAGGGCTTGAAAGTCCTAGCAAAGGTCAGGGCTGTGCACCACCCAGTTAATCTAGGAACCACTCAGTTAATTTAGGTAATAATAGTTGAAGCATCCCCACCTTAGTTCACTTAATTCCTTAGATACTTATGTAGATCCTTGTTGATTATTGTTAATCAGATACACCCGGAAATCTATTGATGAGTTAATCAGATACTTTGTCTATTCCTGGAAATTGTCTGCTGATCTGTGTGTCATTGAAACTTCCTTACCCTAAGGGCTACTCCAGATCAATAAAAGATTGGAGCAGCCTGAGCATGGGTGGAAGTCCTTCGGGACTTGCCCTCCTGGTCCTCCAATATTGCAAAATTATCTCGTGTCTTTTTCTCTCATTTGTTGTGCGGCTCCTCTTTCAGATACCGAACCCTACTCCATGCAGAACGTGGAGGGAGTCTTACTCGACAGCTGTAGGTTTGTCATATAAGGCTTTTATTATGTTGAGGTATGATCCCTCTATTCCCACTTTGCTGAGAGTTTTTATCAAGAAAGGGTGTTGGATTTTGTCAAATGCTCTTTCTGCATCAATCGATATGATTATGTGATTTTTGTCTCTCAACTTGTTTATGTGATATATCACATTTATTGATTTGCGGATATTGTACCAGCCTTGCATTCCTGGAATAAATCCCACTTGGTCATGGTGTATGATCTTTCTAATGTAATGCTGGATCTGATTTGCTAGAATTTTGTTGAGGGTATTAGCATCTATGTTCATCAGGGACATTGGCCTGTAATTCTCTTTCTTTGTGGTGTCTTTATCTGGTTTTGGGATTAGGGTAATGCTGGCTTCATAGAAAGAGCTTGGAAGTGTGATTTACTCTCGAATTTTTTGGAATAGTCTGAGAAGGATTGGCTTTAGTTCTTTGAATGTTTGGTAAAACTCCCCTGTGAAGCCATCTAGTCCAGGGCTTTTATTTGCTGGAAGCTTTTTGATTACTGTTGCAATTTCATCAGTAGTTATTGGCCTATTCAGGTTTTTGATTCTTCCTGATTGAGTTTTGGAAGCTTGTATTTTTCTAGGAATGTGTCCATTTCATCAAGGTTGTCCAGTTTGTTGGAGTAGAGTTGTTTGTAGTATTTTTTGACAATCCTTTGTATATCAGTAGGGTCTATTGTTACTATACCTCTTTCATTTCTGATTTTGTTTATTTGGGTCCTTCCTCTTTGTTTCTTGGTAAGCCTGGTGAGAGGTTCATGAATCTTGTTAATCCTTTCAAAGAACCAGCTCTTGGTTTCATTGATTTTTTATATATTTTTTTGGTCTCTATTTCATTTATTTCTGCTCTGATCTTTATTATTTCCTTCCTTCTGGATTATGTGGGCTTTTCTTGTTGCTCTTTCTAAATCTTTGAGTTGTGGGGTTAGATCATTTATTACCAGTTTTTCTTCTTTTTTGAGGTAGGCCTGTACAGCTATGAACTTCCCTCTCAGGACTGCTTTCATTGTGTCCCATAGATTTTGGATTGTTGTGTTTTTATTGTCATTTGTTTCCAGGATGCTTTTTATTTCTTCTTTGATCTCTCTGGTAACCCAGTCATTGTTTAATAGCATGGTATTTAGCCTCTACGTGTTTGATTTTTTTCACTGTTTTTATTGTAGTTGATTTCTAGTTTTATGCCATTGTGATCTGAGAAGATGCTTGTTATGATTTCTATTCTCTTGAATTTGAAGAGACTTTGCCTGTGTCCTAATATATGGTCTAGCTTTGAAAATGTCCCATGTGCACTGGAGAAGAATGTATATTCTGTAGCTTTGGGGTGAAATATTCTGAAGATGTCAATTAAGTCCATCTGATCTAGTGAGTCATTTAGGATTGCTGTTTCTTTGCTGATTTTTTGTTTAGAGGATTTATCCAGTGGTGTCAGTGGTATTAAAGTCCCCTACTATGACTGTATTGCTATCAATCTCTTCCTTGATATCTTCCAGAAGTTTTTTTTATGTATTTGGGTGCTCCTGTATTGGATGCATATATGTTTACCAGAGTTATATCTTCTTGTTGAATTGCTCCCTTTAGTATTATGTAGTGGCCTTCCTTATCTCTTGTTATGGCCTTTACTTTGAGGTCTATTTTGTCAGATATAAGTATCACAACCCCAGCTTTTTTCTCATTTCCATTTGCCTCAAAAATTTTTTCCTATCCCTTCAGTCTCAGTCTGTGTGAATCCTTTGTTTTGAGGTGGGTCTCTTGCAGACAGTAAATATATGGGTCATGCTTTCTTTTCCATTCAGCTACCCTGTGTCTTTTGATTGGAGCATTTAATCCATTTACATTTAATGTTATTATTGAAAAGTACTTGTTTGTGGTCATTTTTATTCTTAATGTTTGTGTTTCTTCTTGTCTGTTTCTCCTTTTTACAGCAGACCCTTTAGCATTTATTGCATTGCTGGCTTGGTGGTAATAAACTCTCTTAGCCCTTTTTTGTCTGTGAAGCTCCTGATTCCACCTTCAATTTTGAATGATAGCCTTGCTGGGTATAGTATTCTTGGATTCATTCCCTTGCTTTGCATCACTTCATATATTTCATTCCATCCCGTTTTTGCCTGGTGTGTTGAGAAGTCAGCTGATATTCTAATAGGAGATCCCTTGTAGGTAACTTTCTGTCTCTCTCTGGCAGCCTTTAAGATTTTTACTTTGTTGTTGGTGTTTGCCAATTTAATTTTGATGTGTCTTGGTGTTGGTCTTTTGGGGTTCATCTTGTTTGGCACTCTATGTGCTTCTTGGACTTGTGTAGTTTTTTTTCTTGCCAGTATCAGGGAAGTTTTCTGTCATTATTTCTTCAAACAGGTTTTCTATTCCTTGCTTCTCCTCCTCTCCTTCTGGTACCCCTATGAAGTGAATGTTGTTTCGTTTTGCATTGTCCCAAAGCTCCCTTAGGCTCTCCTCTTGCTTTTTAAGTTTTCTTTCCAGTTGCCCCTGTGTTTGTGTGTTTTTTCCTACCTTGTCTTCTAATTTGTTGATGTGGTCCTCAGCCTCTTCTAGTCTGCTGTTTAAGCCTTCCATTGTGTTCCTTATTGCAGCTATGTTGTTCTTCATTTCTTCTTGATTCTTTTTCATGTTGGTGACATTCTCATTCAGCTCCTTATAATTCTCATTGAGTTGTGTGTATTTGTCATCCAGCCATTTGAGCATCCTTATAACCATTACTCTGAATTGTTTCTCTGATAAGTTAGTAGCCTCAATTTCATTTAACTCCCTTTCTGGTGATCCTCTTTTTCTTTCCTTTGTGGATTGCTTTTTTGTCTTCCCATGTTTTGCTGTAATGTTTTAATTGTAGCTCTGATTGCTTTGTTACCCAGTTTCTTTTGGGTATGGTGCTACTGGTGGACCTCTCAGGTCTCCTGGGCTTGGTAGTCCAGTGTAGCTCCCTACTTGAGCTATTTGAGTTCTCTTGATGTAGGCCTGCGAGCTGGAAAGGCACAACATAGATGTCTAGAAGTCAGCAGCCGTGGAGGGGGTGTTCCAATTTTTGCTGTCTTGTGCCCTTGGTTGAAATCAAGGTGCCCAGCGGGGACTCACAGTGGCACCCAGGAACCATCTGTTGGGGTGGTGGGGCTCAGGAGGCCTGCGTTCTGGAAAGGTGTGACTATGGTGTCCAAAGTTCTGTAGTTGTGGGGTGGGCAGCCTCAGCTTTTGCTGCTGCCTCCATGGTTGGATACACCTGATCCCAGCGGCAGTTCACAGGGGCACCTGTGGTGTGTTTGCCAGCAGGGTATGCTGACACACTCTGAAGGGCCCTGGCACTGAAGCCACTGGATTGTAGTGTCTGTGGGCAGGTATCCCAGAAGAGGGAACTCAGTGTTTCTACAGCCTAGCAGTGCACCCCTGTTTGTTTAAGTGCGTTTCCGGCGGGGCTCACAACAGGGCCCCAGGGCTGCCTGTGGAGCGGTGGTCTTGGGAGACCTGCACGCTGGAAAAGCATGCAGCGGTAGTGTCCACAGTTCTGCAGCTGTGTGGTGGGGAAACTTAGTTTTTGCTGATGCACCTGTGGTGGATAGGCGCGCGTTCCTGGTGGTGGCACACAGGAGCACCCGCAGTGAGTTTGCTAGCGCAGGTACACTGAAGTACTCTGAAGGGCCCTCGTATGCTTAATCGAGGAGTCTTTGGGCAGGTATCCAGGATGGGTGAATTCAGAATTTCTATTGCCCAGGGGAGTGTGTCCCTATGTGTCCAAGATCGGACCCAGCGGAGGCTCACTGCAGCTTCCCAAAGTGCCTTGTGGATAGATGGGCTCAGGGGGAATGAGCAACTGTGGCAGTGCCTTTGCTGGACTCTTGAGTCCTGAGGCACTCTGAGGGACCCTGGCTCTAAAGGACCCTGGCACTTAAGTTGCGCAGCTGGGTGTGTGTGGGCAGTTATTCAGGCAGAGGGAATTCAGAATTTCTACTGGGGGGCAGTGCGCCTGTGTCTGTACAAAATCACACCCAGCTGGGGCTCACAGTGACTCCCATGAGAAGTCTATGGAGTGGTGTGCCTCAGAGACCTGCGTACTGGAGATGCTTGAATGTGATGTCAGAGGCCTGCCGCTGGGGAGGGGGAAGGTTGCACTTACTGCTGCGGGTGCAGTGCACCTTTGGAGGTAGAGATCCCAGGATCTGAGAGTCTGCGGGTGTGGCTGCAGGATTTTGGCTGGAGTAGCTGCTGGGTTGCGGGCAGTATCCCAGGCCTGTCTGGGTGGTGGTGCTGATGAGTTCCTAGAAGAGGCCACTCTCCCCTTCAAGATGGTGTGGGCTCCATGCCCGAGTCCTGCAGTCCAGGGAGTGCCTGCAGTGGTGGTAGTCTCTCCCTGTCCCTGAGAGCCTGTTCTGCCAGCCTCTGCTTCTCCTGCCGGATTTAACTATCCCTCACTCACTCACACACACACCACACACATCCACACACTCTCTTTTCATCCCCTCACTCACTCACTTCCTATCCCTCACCTCCGTCCTGCCAGCGGCCATCTTTTTCCTCCCTTACCCTCCTTTAATAAGTGCATTTAAGAAGCCCTTTTTAAAGGCCTACTAAGCTATTCCCTGCATTTTATCTGACTTCCCTTTGTTCTGGTCTCTGCAGAGAGTACCTCATGTTCATGAGTTTGGTAACAAGATTGAGTCCCTGGAAGAATCAGGAATTTCAACATTTCAATTAGTCATGAGTTCTACCTCTATTTTCCAGCATTTAAGCTTGGAAGAAGAAAATATGCACAACCTTTCCAGAATTCCTGCTAGATTGAGCTCAGAACAGTTTATAATCCTAGTTTAGCTTTTATAGGCCTTGTTGCTGTTGATAACTCTAGGCTTGGTGTGAATTCCTAATCTACACTGAGGAAACACCTATGTTTACTAGCCCATTTGTCGTGGGCATTTTGATTTTATCAAATTCCAGCCACAATAACAAATTAATTATTTTTTAAAGGAACATTTATAGTTTAATTTGAACATAATATTTTAAAAAACCTATCTTTTCCTAGCACCATTTTTCTAGCACCATTTGAATGTACAAGCATGAAATATTTAAGCACAATCACCCAAAGGCTTCTCACCTATATGATGAAAAAACACAAAAAGACAAAAAGAAAGGTCAACATATTCAATTGACTTTAGAGATATTGTATTACTCTTGAGTAGATATAAATGGTGAAGATTTTATTTGTTGATATATAAAATAATATAAGAACACTCAGTTTTGGTATGTTATTTAAAAGGAAAAAGATGATATGATATTGCCCATGATATTCTCATTGTTCAGAAGAATGTCTGGAACATAGTAGATGTTCAATAAAGATACTTTTTGTTGTTGAGAAAGCCAGTGCTCTTTATTCATTGAGGAGATCCACTCCTGCCAAATATTTATTATCATATAAGATTCATTTGATACTTAAACAAATCTGTTGTTTATATCTTCAGTGTTTTTCATGTGGTATTAAACAGATTATAAAGATGAATTCCTATGGAATATGCTGTGTTTGAGGCGAATTCCCAGCCACCAAGATACTGTTTGTATTGCTTAATAGCCTCTGAAATCAGTATAAGAATAATGTACAGTTGGTAATTTTATAACTGTCCTCTTCTAACATAAAACATAAGGTTTTAAATAAAAAAAACAAGTTTAAATGTAATTTGTATCAACACATTAGAGTAACATTTGTACTCAGGGAAAAGAAAAAGAATGTAGTAGGTTTTAATGCATATAACAGTACAAATAGGTGCTTAGCATTACTTTGACATTGCAGTGTCCTTACAGTTTTGAAAGTTAATTACTTTTTCATTTATGTTAAATTTTAATTGCTTAAAGTTCTTAAAGAAGTGAAATTTTTGATGATTTGGAATAAATCAATCATTTAAATGTGTAGTATGTGATACATAGTAAAGAGGTAATATGCAAATTGACCATCACACCCTCACACAAGATGGCTGCCCCCATGTTGTGAAAGATGTCTGCTACAAGATGGCTGGCAGGGAAGGGCAGTTGGGGAGGACCAAGCCTGCAGGGGAGGGAAGTTGGGGGCGACTGGGTTGGCAGGGGAGGGCAGTTGGGGGGGGGGGACAGGGCTGCAGGGGAGGGTAGTTAGGGGCAACCGGGCCGGCAGGGGAAGGCAGTTGGGGGTAACCGGGTCAGCAGGGGAGGGCAGTTGTGGGTGATTGGGCCAGCAGGGGAGGGCAGTTAGGCATTTATCAGGCTGGCAAGGGAGTGGTTAGGAGGTGATCAGGCTGGTAGGCAGAAGCACTTAGGGGCAGTCAGGGAGGCACACAGGTGAGCGGTTGGGAACCAGCAGTCCCGGATAGTGAGAGGGATGTTCGACTGCCGGTCTAAGCCCGATCCCCAGGCTTAGACCGGCAGTTGGACATCCCCTGAGGGGTCCCAGATTGGAGAGGGTGCAGGCTGGGCTGAGGGACACCCCCTCAGTGCATGAATTTTGTGCACCAGGCCTCCAGTATATATATATATATATATATATATATATATATATATATATATATATATATATATATTATGTATAATTAATATATGTCATATATATATTATTTTAAAGTTACATAATTACTGACCCTTGGCTATATTTTGATTTAATGTGTTCAATATTTGGGAAAATACAAAATGAAACCAGTTAATATCATGGAAATAAACAGGGCTAAGGTAGGATGCCAAAGTGAAATTGGAGTATAAGAAATATTGGCCATAGAAGGAGAAGGTTTAGCAGTGCCCAATCAACATTGTCAGGCAAACTGATTAAACTTCTTAGGATGCTTTTGGGCTGTGTAACAAGAAGGTATGCATATGAAAACATTTAGCACAGTATCTGAAACATAGAAACAGCTCAATGAATTATTAGCAGCCTCCATCTCCCCTCTATGTGATATGTTGTAACTCATCCATACATTTTTAAAGCTTCCCTGTTGAATAAAACCTGTATAGAGTTCTTTCTGTACTTGCTACATACACAATAAAGCAGATGAAAAGTGTCCTGCAAAGACATACTGATTTATCATAATTCCTAGAGCTGGAGAGAGCCATAAAGAGCTTAGAGTGCTCTCTGATTGTGTAGATGAGAAGTTGAAGAATAGAGAAGGTAAGTAATTCATCCAGATTCACTTGTTACTGATATAACCAGAATCTCCTACTTCCTTATCCAGGGCTCTATTAATAGCACACATCAAAAAATGACTTAAATCCTATATAATAAAAGCCCAGGGACCGAATGGCAGAACAACCAGAACGACCGGAACAATTGTGGCCCCTTGCCCTGGCCTACCCCACCCCTGATTGGCCCCCATCGGAGTGGGTCGACTGGATCCACCAGAGCACGAATTCGTGCACCAGGCCTCTAGTTTTTAAATAATTGTGATACATCAGAAAGAAACACTGTTCTTATAATATAGTTTTTTAATCTTTAATTTCTTTATTGGTTAAGGTGTTATAAATGTGTCCTCATCCCCCCAATAACCGCCAACTTCCCCCCCACCACTCATACTCTCATCCCCCTGTTGTCAGTGTCCATTGGTTTGGCTTATATGCATGCATACAAGTCCTTTAGTTGATCTCTTCCCCTTACCCCCACCCTCCCCTACTTTACCTCTGGGGATTGATAGTCTGATCGCCGTTTCTCTGTCTTTGGATCTGTCCCTGTTCATCAGTCTATTTTGTTCTCTATATTCCACAAATGAGTGAGATCATGTGGTATTTATCTTTCTCTGACTGGCTTATTTTACTTAGCATAATGCTCTCCAGTTCCATCCATGCTGTTGCAAAAGGCAAGAGTTCCTTCTTTTTTACCGCAGCATAGTATTCCATTGTGTAGATGTAACAAATTTTTTTAATCCACTCATCTGCTGATGGGCACTTAGGCTGTTTCCAAATCTTAGCTATGGTGAATTGAGCTGCTATGAACATGGGGGTGCATATATCCTTTCTGATTGGTGTTTCTGGCTTCTTGGGATATATTCCTAGAAGTGGGATCACTGGGTCAAATGGAAGTTCCATTTTTAGTTTTTTGAGGAAACTCCATACTGTTCTCCACAGTGGCTGCACCAGTCTGCATTCCCACCAGCAGTGCAGAAGGGTTCCTTTTTCTCCACATCCTCTCCAGCACTTGTTGTTTGTTGATTTGTTGATGATAGCCATTCTGACAGGCGTGAGATGATACCGCATTGTCGTTTTGATTTGCATCTCTCATATAATTAGTGACTTTGAGCATGTTTTCATATGTCTTTCGGCATTCTGTATGTCCTCTTTCGAAAAGTGTCTATCTAGGTCCATTGCCCAATTTTTGATTGGATTGTTTATCTTCCTATTTTTAAGTTGCATGAGTTCCCTGTAAATGTTGGAGATTAAACCCTTATCAGTGATATCATTGGCAAATATGTTCTCCCATGAAGTGGGCCTTCTTGTTGTTTTGTTGATAGTTTCCTTTGCTGTGCAAAAGCTTTTTATTTTGATGTAGTCCCATTTGTTTATTTTCTCTTTAGTTTCCATTGCCCTAGGAGCAGTATCAGAGAAGAAATTCCTTTGGCATATGTTTGCGATTTCGCCGCCTGTGGATTCCTCTAGTATTTTTATGGTTTCCCGTCTTAAGTTTAAGTCTTTTATCCATTTTGAGTTTATTTTTGTGTATGGTGTGAGTTGGTGGTCTAGTTTCATCTTTTTGCATGTATCTGTCCAATTTTCCCAGCACCATTTATTGAAGAGACTGTCTTGACCCCAATTTATGTTCTTGCCTCCTTTGTCAAATATTAATTGAGCATAGTGGTTTGGGTCAATTTCTGGGTTCTCTATTCTATCCCATTGGTCTATATGCCTGTTCTTCTGCCAGCACCAGGCAGTTTTGAGAACAGTGGCTTTGTAATACAGCTTGATATCTGGTATTGCGATCCCTCCTACTTTGTTCTTCTTTCTCCAGATTGCTGCAGCTATTCGAGGGTTTTTTTTTTTTTTTGGTTTTTTTTCAGATGAATTTTTGGAGAGTTCTTTCTAGATCTGTGAAATATGCTGTTGCTATTTTAATGGGCAGTGCATTGAATGAATAGATTCTTTGGGTAGTATGGACATTTTGATGATGTTGATTCTACCAATCCATGAACACGGTATGTTCTTCCATCTATTTGTCTTCCTCTATCTCTTTTTTCAGTGTCCTGTAGTTTTTCGCATATAAGTCTTTTACCGCCTTAGTTAAGTTTATTCCTAGGTATCTTAATTTTTTTGGTGTGATGGTAAATGGAATTGCTTTTTTTGTCTCACTTTCTGTAAGTTCACTATTGGTGTAAAGAAATGCCATAGATTTCTTAGCATTAATTTTGTATCCTGCTACATTGCTGAAATCATTTATTAAGTCTAATAATTTTTTGATGGAGTCTTTAGGGTTCTCTATGTACAGTATCATGTCATCTATGAATAATGACAATTTTACTTCTTCTTTTCCAATTTGGATGCCTTTTATTTCTTCTTCTTGTCTGATTGCAACGGCTAGTACTTCCAGTACTATGTTGAACAGGAGTGGTGAGAGGGGGGCATCCCTGTCTTGTTCCTGTTCATAGGGGAAATGGTTTTAGTTTTTGCCCATTGATTATGATGTTGTCTGTGGGTTTGACATATATGGCTTTTATTATGTTGAGGTATGATCCTTCTATTCCTTCCTTGCTGAGATTTTTTTTATCAAGAAAGGGTGTTGGATTTTGTCAAATGCTTTTTCTGCTTCAATTGATATGACTATGTGGTTTTTATCTCTCAATTTGTTTATGTGATGTATTATGTTTATTGATTTGCGGATGTTGTACCATCCTTGCATCCCTGGGATAAAACCTACTTGGTCATGGTGTATGATCTTTCTGATGTACTGCTGGATCTGATTTGCTAGGATTTTTTTGAGGATTTTGGCATCTATGTTCATGAGGGATATTGGCCTGTAATTCTCTTTCATTGTGTTGTCTTTATCTGGTTTTGGTATTAGGGTGATGCTGGCTTCATAGAATGAGCTTGCAAGTGTTCCTTCTCTTGAAGTTTTTGGAATGGTCTGAGGAGGATAGGTTTTAGTTCTTCTTTGAATGTTTGGTAAAACTCCCCTGTGAAGCCGTCTGGCCCCAGGCTTTTGTTTGCTGGAAGCTTTTTGATAACTGCTTCAATTTCTTCCATATTTATTGGCCTATTGAGATTTTTAGATTCTTCCTGATTGAATTTAGGAATATGTGCATTTCCTCCAGGTTGTCTAGTTTGTTGGAGTAGAGTTGTCCATAGTATTTTTTAACAATCCTATGTATTTCTGTGGGCTCTGTTGTTATTTCTCCTCTTTCATTTCTTATTTTGTTTATTTGGGTCCTTTCTCTTTGTTTCTTAGTGAGCCTGGCTAGAGGTTTATCAATCTTGCTTATCCTTTAAAAGAACCAGCTCTTGGTTTTGTTGATCTTTTGTATAGTTTTTTTGGTCTCTATGTCATTTATCTCCACTCTGATCTTTATTATTTCCTTCCTTCTGCTTACACTGGGCTTTTCTTGTTGCTCTCTTTCTAACTCTTTGAGTTGTAGGGTTAGGTAATTTATTATCATTGTTTCTTATTTTTTGCAGTAGGCTTGTAGACCTATGAACTTCCCTCTCAAGACTGCTTTCGCTGTGTCCCATAGGTTTTGGATTGTTTTGTTTTCATTGTCATTTGTTTCCATGTTTTTTCTTTCTTCTTTGATCTCTCTGGTACGCCAGTCATTGTTTAATAGAATGCTATTTAGTCTCCATGTGTTTGATTTTTTTGGATTTTTTTAATTGTAGTTGATTTCCAGTTTTATGCCATTGTGGTCTGAGAAGATGCTTGATATGATTTCTATCTTCTTGAATTTGAAGAGACTTTTTCTGTGACCCAATATATGGTCTATCTTTGAAAATGACCCATGTGCACTTGAGAAGAATGTATATTCTGTAGCTTTGGGGTGAAATTCTTCTGAAGATGTCAATTAATTCCGTCTGATCTAGTGAGTCATTTAGGATTGCTGTTTCTTTGCTGATTTTTTTGTTTAGAGGATTTGTCCAATGGCGATAGTGGGGTGTTACAGTCCCCTACTATGATTGTATTGCTGTCAATCTCTCCCTTGATCTCCTCCAGAAGTTTTCTTATGTATTTGGGTGCTCCTATATTGGGTGGGTATATGTTTACCAGAGCTATTTCTTCTGGTTGGATTACTCCCTTTAGTGTTATGATGTGGCCTTCCTTATCTCTTCTTATGTCCTTCACTTTGAGATCTAATTTGTCACATGTAAGTATTTCTACCCCAGCTTTTTTTTCATTTCCATTCGCCTGGAAAACCTTTTTCCATCCCTTCACCATCAGTCTGTGTGCGTCTTTTTTTCTGATGTGGGTTTCCTGTAGACAGCAGATATATGGGTCATGTTTTCTTATCCACTCACTTACCCTATGTCTTTTGATTGGGGCATTTAATCCATTTACATTTAAAGTTATTATTGGTAGATGCTTGTTTGTTGCCATTTTTATTCTTTACTCCTATGTTCCGTCTTTGTTTCTTTTTTTTTTTTTCAGCAGACCCTTTAGCATTTCTTGAATTGCTGGTTTGGTGGTAATGAACTCCCGTAGTCCTTTATTGTCTGTGAAGCTCTTGATTTCACTCTCAATTTTGATTGATAGCCTTGCTGGGTATAGTATTTTTGGATTCAGACCCTTCCTTTGCATGACTTTGTATATTTCATTCCATTTCCTTCTTGCCTGATGTGTTTCTGTTGAGAAATCCATCACTAGTCTGTTGGGGGATCCTTTGTAAGTAACTTTCTGTCTCTCTCTGGCCACTTTTAAGATTCTTGTTTTGTTATTGGTGTTTGGCAATTTAATTATAATGTGCCTTGGCATCAGTCTTTTGGGGTTCATTTTGTTTTAGACTCTGTGAGCTTCTTGGATTTGTGTGAGTTTTTTCTTCCCTATATCAGGGAAGTTTTCTGTCATTATTTTTTCAAACAGGTTTTCTATTCCTTGCTCAGTTTTCTCTCCTTCTGGCACCCCTATTATGTGGATGTTGTTTCGTTTCGTGTTGTCCCAAAGTTCTCTTAGGCTCTCCTCCTGCTTTTTAATTTTTTTTTTCTAGAAGCTTCTCTGCTTGGGTATTTTTTCCTACCTTGTCTTCTAGCTCACTTGGATTCAGACCCTTCCTTAGGCGATCCTCTGACTCTTCTAGTCTACTGTTGATGCTTTCTATTGAGTTCTTTATAGCAGTGAAGTCATTTTTCATTTCTTCTTGGTTCTTCTTCATTTCCTCTTGGTTCTTACACATATTGTTGAATTTATCTTCCTTTCTTTTCATCCACCTTATGGCCATTTCTCTGAGTTCTTTCACTGACAGGTTGCTTGCCTCCATTGCCTCCATTTCATTTACTTCCTTTTCTGGTGATGCCTGTTTTTCTTTCATATGTGGGCTCTTTCTTTTTCTCCCCATGATCTCCCTTCTCCAGGTGTTTGGTTATGTAGTTCTCTCTCTGCTGTATTGATTTAAAGGCACAAAATACGACACAACAAGGCACAATGCACAAGGCACTGAACACAAATGTATTCATGATACTAATAACCCCAAATAAAGGTGACCACCAGATCAAAGAGAATTAGAAGATAAAGAAGAGAGAAGAGAAAAAGAAAAAAGAGAAAAAGAGAAAAAACGAGTGCAAAAATGAAATTAGGAAAAGGAAAAAAAAAGTAAGAGAGAAAAGAAAGAGAATGAAATAGAGGAGGGTAAGAAACTATATGGGGAGAAAACTCCAATAGAACAGCCACTAATCCCAACAAATTACAGCAACAGATCCCTGGAGATGAATGCAAACTACAGACAACATCTAATATCAAGTGAGGTGAGGGAAAACAGAAGTAAAAAAAATAACTGGAAAAAAAACCAACAGAAAAATAAAAAGAAAAAGCAAAACAATCTCACAAGCAAGCATTAAAAAAACCCAATATACTCAACAATCAAGCAAATAACAAAATGACAGAGAGGAAAAAAAAACTTTGGATAGTGAAGAAAGAGAAGAGAGATGTGTATATGGATTTAGAGCAGGAGATTGGTAATTAGATATATAAGTAGGGTGAAATTTTAACAGGGGGTGAAAAATAAGGAATAGGGAAAATCTAAAGCAGGAATAGGGTAAGAGAAACAGGACAACAAAAGGGGAAAAGTGAGGAAGAGAGTTTTGGCATAAAGGTAATGTGAGGTAGATGCTAAAGGATGCTAAAGGAAAGATGAAAATAGAATGTAGAACACTAATCCCAAAATATTCACTTTAACAAGACATGACCCAAAGAGAACAAAGCATGAATGTACTCATAGCACCGATAACCCCAATATAAGCAACCACCTAAGAAAAGATAATTAGGTGAGAGAAAAGAGAGCACAAATGATATCTAAGAGAGAGAAAAAAAGATAGGAGAGAAAAGAAAAAGGAGAATATATATTTATGGAGAAAACACCACAGAGCCAATCTAATATAGTTTTAATTACCAAACTGGTACTCATGCATTACTAGAGAACAAATATCTCTTGTTCACACACACACAATAAGCACTAAATGTAATAAATAAATTTTGAATATTTTAAAGGTAATAGTGTGATGTAACAAGAAAAGAAGTTTTACTATTTTTTTTTTTGTTTTTATTTTTTCATTGATTTTTAAGGAGAGTAGAAAAGAGAGGGAAAGACAAAGAGAAACATTGATGTGAGCGAAACACATCGATTGGTTGCCTCCTGCACTCCTGCATGAGCCCCAACCAGAGCCTTGGCCAGGAAGGAGTCTGCAGCCAAGGTGCATGCCCTTCACTGGAACCAAATCCGGGACCCTTTGGTCTGCAGGCCGACACTCTATCCACTGAGCCAAACCAGCCAGGGCTCAAGTCTTACTATTGCCATGCATTTCATGATTGATGATTTTAAACTATTTCATAGGAAGCAGAGTAGAGAAGAAATAATACAGATTGTGTTCCTTTCCCAAATTTATCATGTCTCAGCTGTTTGACTTTAAAAAGATTATTTAACTTTCCTGAGTCTCAGCAGCTTTGCCTTCAAAATGCCAAGGAGATCATGTGATAACATTTTGTAAACTTTGAGGTGTTATTACATGGTAGAACACAGTACTCAAGAATGATTTGAGCGCCAAAACCGGTTTGGCTCGGTGGATGGAGCATCGGCCTGCGGACTGAAGGGTCCCAGGTTCGATTCCGGTCAAGGGCATGTACCTGGGTTGCGGGCACATCCCCAGTGGGAGATGTGCAGGAGGCAGCTGATCGATGTTTCTCTCTCATCGATGTTTCTAACTCTCTATCTCTCTCCCTTCCTCTCTGTAAAAAATCAATAAAATATATTTAAAAAAAAAAAAAAAAAAAGAATGATTTGAGCTACACTCTCTGTTTTGTAATACTGTTTCTGCCACTTATTGGCAAGTTACCTTTCCAGGCCCTGTATCCTCATATATAAAATGGATATCATAATAGCATTTACATTGGCTAATTTACATGACACTAGCATAGTACCACTACATTTTTTAACACTATTGTTAATGACATAAAAATGCTTTTATATTATAAATTCATATTTTTATAATGCTCAATGCTTAATTACTAATATGATGTAACAATGTTAATTATTAAGAAAGGGAAATATTATTGTTATATAGTGGTTCCTTCATTAAAATGTACAAAATATTGGTAAAAACTAAGCAAAGAGGAAGTTTCTTGAACAAAATCACTTGAGGATAGACATGACTATTTAAAAATCAGGCGAGTAACTATTCTTAGAATTCTTCTCATCTCTTGGATCAGCTTTATAATCTTTTTTGTTGTAATGATAATTCCTTATTTTACTTCCAGCTGTGCACTCTGTCCCCAAGTCATAGAGGAAAATAAAATGAATAGATTTTAGCCTGAGTCCAGTGCTGAGAGAGAGAGAGAGAGCAATTAAACATGTGAAGATTAGTAGAGTAGTTTGTACTTTGCACGTAAAAAAGAAGGAAATTAGAATCAATAAGCAACAGGAAAATAGCACTTTAAATAGACCAGTAAGTTTTGATCTCTGGGTAAATCTCTCACCAGAGTTTAAAACTTCAACTTATTTAGTTTAAAATTTTTCATACAAAGCATATGTTTTCCTGTGTTTTATTTATTTACTTACTTACTTACTTAAAATCCTCACCCAAGCGTATGTTTGTATTAATTTTTTAAAATTTTTTATTTAGAGATAGAGGAAGGGAGAGAGAGGAAGAGAAACATCCATTGGTTGTCTCCTGTATGTGCCCTGACTGGGGATCGAACCCACAATCAAAGTATGTGCCTTGACCAGGAATCAAATCTGTAACTTTTTGGTGTACAGGACAATACTCCAACCAACTGAACCACCTGGTCAAGGCATTTATTAATTCACTAGAGGCCTGATGCATGAAGATTCATGCAAGAATAGGCCATCCTTCCTCTGACTGCCAGCACTGTCTTCGCTCTGGCCGGAAGGCGCCTTTCCGCCTTTGCTCTGGCTTGGAGCTGCCTTCCGCCTTTGCATGCTGCCCAGTGGCCGGGAGCAGCTGGGGCTGGGTGGAATGCCTGCATTGTTGCCATGGCGATGACGCAACCATCCCGGCCTGGCCTCCGCCATCTTTGTCGTGTCAATTTGCATATTCCCATCTTATTGTCTGTGAGCGCTGCCATCTTTGTCATGAAGTGATGATCTATTTGCATATTCCATTGTTATTAGATAGAATTTAATTTTTAAAAATAGAGTTTACATTTACTATTATTTTGTATTAGTTTCAGGTGTTTTGCATTGTAGTTAGATAATCACATACTCCATATACTGTTTCCCTGATATTTCAAATACCCACCTGAAGCATACATACAGTTATTACAATATTTCCTATTTTTTGCTTTACATCCCCATTACTATTTTGTAACTACCAATCTGTATTTCTCAGTTGCTTTACTTTCTTTTCCCAGTCCACCACCCCCATCACTTCTGGCAACAATCAGTTTGTCCTCTGCACCTATGATTCTGTTTCTATTTCATTGGTTCATTTATATTGTTCATTAGATTCCACATATAAACAAAATCATGTGGTGTTTGTCTTTCTTGGACTGACTTATTTCACTTAGCATAATACCCTCTAGGTCCATCCATGTTGTGGCAAATGGTAAGATTTCATTCTTTTTTTTCAGCTTATAGATATATACAATTTATTATTTTTAATATATATTTTATTGTTGATAGTATTCAGATGATGCCCATTTTCCCTCTTTTACCCTCCTCCTCCCAGCCCCTATCCACTCTCCGAATGTCTTCACCACCCTATTGCCTGTGTCCATGGGCTATGCATATCTAATCTAATAAAAGAGAAACATACAAATTGACCGCACCTCCGCTATGCCCAAAGCCATGCCCACCAGCCAATCAGAGCAACTATATGCAAATTAACCCAACCAAGATGGCAGCTGGCAGCCACGGAGCTGGAGCAAGCAGGAGGTTTGGTTGCCCTGGCGATGGAGGAAGAAAGCAGGTCTAACTTTCTCCGCTCAAGGCAACAAAGTTTCAATTATAGAAGATAAATAAATCCCAGATACCTGCTTTCAGCCAGCCTCCACTGGGAGCTTGGGTGGCTGGAGGCCTTGGCCAGCCTGCAAACAGCCATCAGCCCCTCACCCAGGATGGCCACACCCTCATGGGGTGAGGGTCCCCACTGGGGGGCTTGGCCAGCATGTAAACAGCCATTTGCCACTCACCCAGGCTGGCCAGGCACCCAAGCGGGGACCCCCATGCTGAAGGGGGTGTGGCCAGCCTGAAAATAGCCCTCAGCTCCTCATCCAGACTGGCCAGGCACCCCAGCAGGACTCCCCACCCTGAAGGGGGTATGGCCAGCCTGAAAACGACCCTCAACCCCCTCACCCAGGCTGGCAAGGCACCCCAGAGGGAACACCTACCCTGAAGGTGCTGTGGCCAGCCTGAAAACAGCCATCAGCCCCTCACCCAGGCTGTCCAGCCACCCCAGCGGGGACTCCCACCCTTAAGGGGCTGTGGCCAGCCTGAAAACAGCCATCAGCCCCTCACTCAGGCTGGCCAGGCATCCCAGCGGGGACCCCCCACCCTGAAGGGGGTGTGACCAGCCTGCAAACAGCCATCAGCCCCTCACCCAGGCTGGCCAGGCACCCCAGCAGGACCCCCACCCTGATCCAGGACACCCTTCAGGGCAAACCAGCAGGCCTTCACCCATGCACCAGGCCTCTATCCTATATAATAAAAAGGTAATATGCAAATTGACCCTAACAGCAGAATGACTGGGAATCACTGGTCACTATGACACACACTGACCACCGGGGGGCAGATGCTCAATGCAGGAGATGTCCCCTGGTGGTCAGTGTGCTCCCACAGGGGGAGCTCTGCTCAGCCACAAGCAAGGCTGACAGCTGCCAGCACAATGGTGGTGGCGGAAGCCTCTCCTGCCTCCTCAACAGTGCTAAGGATGTCCAACTGCAGCTTAGGCCTTCTCTCCACTGGCAAGTGGACATCCCCCGAAGGCTCCCGGGCTGCCAGAGGGATGTCTGACTGCCAACTTAGGCCCGATTCCCATGGGAGAAGGCCTAAGCCAGCAGGTGGTCATCCCCCGAGGAGTCCCAGACTACGAGCGGACTCAGGCCGGGCTGAGGGACCCCCCTCCCGAGTGCACAAATTTTTGTGCACCAGGCCTCTAGTCTCTCTATATAAAAGGCTAATATGCTAATTCTCCCTCCAACCGTCTGACTGGTCACTATGACGTGCACTGACCACCAAGGGGCAGACTCTCAATGCAGGAGCTGTTGTGATGCGTACTGGCCATTTACAAAGAAATAGCACTGCGGACCTGGTGCCTACAAAGCAACACTCGGCTTCCCCCAAGTGGGACACAGGCTCTGCCAGCACCCTGGAGTAATACCCCACCAAATTGCAGTCAATGCTGTTGAGACCCCGTGGTGCAAAATGTGGCCCACAGCCCAGCCCAGCCCAGCCCAGAAACGGTTGCTGTGGGCACCAGGTAATGACATCATGTAGCAATGCCCGGCTTCCTCTCCCTAGTGACTAGCCTCCTTGGAGTTTCTTCAGCCCAGGAACATGACTTGCTTTATAGCCAGGTGCAAACATTTTACACCAAATGTCTGTGAAGCATTTTCCCGTGCCTCATCTCATTTGATCCTCACAGAAGTCCTGGAGTAGGTAGATAGGAGACTTGGTGGAATCTTATTTTCTTTTCATTAGCTGAAAAATGGAGATTTAGAAAGTTTAGAAACTTGACTTGACTTAAAAGAAATAAGAAATTCTGGACATTGAAAATGACTTCAGGTTTTTACACTGCACAGAATATAGTCAAACACTGCTGCAGTTAAACATTTTACCCTTTGTTCTCCCTGAGTGATCTACAATAATAATCTGCTTCATGTTGATATTTACTGGTGTGTTGCTGACAATTATCTGAAAGAGAAGTTGGGATGCTTCACTGGGCTGGAAAAAGTTTAGCTAAATCAGAAAGCCGTTCTAATTAAGCAAGTTTATTCTATATATATAAAAGGCTAAGTTGACTCACGCATGTTTGATACATATAAAGCTCTTGCTGGTGCCAATTGCATGTGTGTGTTTTGATCTGTCATTGTTGATCCTGAATTCAGTTGGCACTTCTATTATAGAGAAAGGGCAAATAGAGATATTAAAATATTTTTTAATTAATTTCCTTTCAATGTGCATGAATCCGTGCATTGGGCAACTAGTCTATATATATAAAAGGCTACGTGACCGTCCGACCGTCCAACTGGTAGCTATGATAAGCAATGACCACCAGGGGTCAGACACTGAAGGCATAAGCTGCTGAGATGCAGTGACGTGGCAGCTGCGGTTCTCAGGTGTTGCACCCACAACCAGAGAGGAAGGAGCCCGATTCTGGGGTGCATCACCAGAGAACCACCCTTTCACAACCTGGGACCCCTTGGGGGATGTCGGAGAGCGGTTTCGGCCTGATCCCTGCAGGTCAGGCTGAGTGACCACACCGGTGCATGAATTGGTGCACTGGGCCTCTAGTAAGTATATAAGTTCTTTGGTTTATCTCTTCTCATCCCCCCATCCCCACATTGAGGTATGTCAGTCTGTTCCCTGCCTCCATGTTTTGGGTCTTATTTTGTTGGTCAGTTTGTTTAATAACCAAGTAATATTCCATTGTATATATGTACCATCTCTTCTTTACCCACTTGTCTATTGATGGGCACTTGGGTTGCTTCCATAGCTTAGCTATTGTAAATAACACTGCAATGAACATAGGAGTGCATATGTTCTTTAAATTAGTGTTTTGGGGTCTTTTGACTATATACACAGAAGTGAAATCACTGGGTAATAAGGCAGTTCCATTTTTAATGTTTTGAGGAAACTCCATACTGTTTTTCACAGTGGCTGTACCAATCTGCATTCCCACTAACAGTTCACAAGGTTCCCTTTTCTCTATGTACTCAGCAGCACTTGTTGTTTGTTGACTTATTGATGATAACCATTCCAACAGGTGTGAGGTGATATCTTATTATGGTGTTAATTTAGATTTCTTTGGTGATTAATGATGTTGAACATGTTTTCATATGTCTATTACCTATCTGTATGTCCTCTTTGGAGAAGTGTCTATTCATTTCCTTTGCCCATTTTTAATTAGATTGTTTGTTTTTTGGTATTGAGTTTTATGAGTGCTTTCAAAACATATTTTGAATTGGGAAGGCGGGGGTGGGTGGGAGAGATTAACCAAAGAACTTATATGCATACTAGTGGCCTGGTGCACAAAATTCATGCACGGGGGGGGGCGCCTCAGCCTGGCCAGCACCCTTTCCGATCCGGGAGCCCTCAGGGGATGTCCGACTGCCAGTTTAGGCCCGATCCTGGCCTGGTAGCTCCTAACTGCCCCCTGCTGGTCTGGTCACCCCAACTGCCTCCCCTGCCAGTCTAGTCGCCCCTCACAGCCACCCTGCTGGCCTGGTCACCCCATGCAGCCTGCTGTTCAGTCATTTGGTCGTCCCTCACTAACCCCCATGTCGACCTGGACATAGGCAGCCATCTTGTGTGGGCATGAGGGTTAATTTGCATATTACCTCTTTATTATATAGGATATGCATAACCTACAGACCCAAACAATAGTATGGTAAAGGACTGGGGTGGGGGCATAGTGGGTGTGGGCTAGAAGGAGTCAATGTGGGGAAAAAGGGGACATCTATAATACTTACAATAATAAAGATAAATTCATACAAATAAAAAAAATAAAAAATCCTACTTACAAAAAAAAAATAGCTTCTGAGAGAAATCCAATCCTTTGCTCCAATAGTGGCCTAATTTTTTATGAGGATCGATACCACACACACACACACACACACACACACACACACACACACCATGAATGAAAAAAGGGTTCTATGGAAAGTAATATTACAGGGAGATAAAAAAAAGAAATTCAATTTTCAGAAGGAAAATATCAGAAACTCAGATTGCAAAGTCTTTGAGTTGCTAGAGGTATAAATTCTGCAACCAGGGGAAAAATTCTTTAAGATCTTTTTAGTGAACAATCAGGAAATAGACAATTTTGGGGATTTTGAAAGAAGATATTGAAGACGTTGAGCAAATAAGGGGAAGTGATCCTTTGAGCACACATCAGAGGAGCTTTTATTACAGGAAACTCACAGCAGCAATACCCCTGCAGGTGTGTTGCCCCAGCACTCTGAGGAAGCAAGCAGAGATGTAGCAGTATCATATGCCTTTTCCAGACTCTGGGAGAAGGAACCCTTGAGCTGGAGACCTCTTTAAACTGAATGATTAGGAGAAGACTAGCCCTCACCCTACCATGATCAGGAGCTGAATGAACAACTCTCAAAGATGGGGAAGGGACGTCACATGCTCTTTTCAGATGTACATGGGATAGTTGTGTCATGTTAGTTGGCAGCAGGACTTTGCTCTTGTCTTTAGTTGGAAGTTAAATATGATTTAAAGGAATATATGGGGGTGTTGACATGTTGCCAGGAGGTGGACTATGGTGGCTTTATGATGTGTCAACTTGGCTAGACTCAACTTCATTTCTCAGAATTTCCTTCACTATATGTTTTCAATTGAGGTGGGCCACAAGAGAGATGTTTTTGCAAGATTTGGGGCTGCAAAAGCAGCAGCTTCCATATTGTTTATGCATTCAAAAGGTCCATGCAGGTGCTATGCAGCTCACTCCTGTTGTCGGTGCTGGTATGGGGCAGCAACCAGGCCTGCCACTGCTTTCTCTTCCTCTCAGTCCTCTTTCTGCTTCCTCGGCTTCTGGGTTAGGTGTGTGTCTAGTTCTGTAATGGAGAACACCAGATCTTGGTTTTGACTGACTGTATTTATTAAAGAGAGACAAACACCAACATGTCATTTTGTAGAATTTTGGTTGAAGTAGACTCGCTCTCTTTTTATTGATAAGGTATTTTAAATCATATTAACTATTATATTACATTAATTTAGAAAGTAGAGTCTGTTTTTCAATTTTTTTCTTTGTTCCTCATGTATAGTTGAATGTCTATGTACATGCATATCTGTGTGTGTGTGTGTCTGTGTGTATGTGACAAGGAGGGAGAGACTTGTTAAAGCCAAACATCTAAATGTGGCACTAATTATTTCATAGTTTAAACAATTTTTGCTATAATCCCATTGCCATACTCTGCCAATACTTGCCTTTGCTGTATTTTTATTCAGGAACTTAATCATCTATACTTGTTCAGCACTTAAAATTCAATGAATAAACAATTGTAAAAGTCCTTTATAGAAACAAGTATGAAACACGAAGAGTTTATCTCCCTCTTTAACTTAACTCATTTATTAATGTTCTGCTAATAACTAATTCATATCATTTTACTCTCCCCTTCTATATATCTGTAAATGGGAAAAGTAGTGTTTTCTTATAACTAGGATGCCACTGTAAACAAGTTGTTAATAAAATTGAGCCACCTACAATGCTAGTAATTGACTTTTTCATGAAATATATAAAGTCTTTGAGTTTACATGTAAATTTTAGAGACTTGAATGATTGGTAATTCCCCAGGATATAGATTTTTTTTTTATCTAGCAGTAATCCTGCCTTGGCCAAGCAAAATAAAGGAAATTTCAGAAATAAAGGTCATTTATAAAAAAATTTCTCCCTTGTTGGTTTTTTAGGAGTATCACCTGAAATGTCGTTACTCTGATGATGCAGATCATATATCACTCACTTCTTAAAGGCAGAGTGACTGGCAATATCCAAAACTATCTTTTGCTTAATTCATCCATTCATCCACCCATCCATTTATCCATTGATCCACTTATCCATCCATCCATCCATCCATCCATCCATCCATCCATCCATCCATCCATCCATCTTGCTTGTTATTTAAGTGAAAATATTTATTAGGTACCTGTTATGTGCCAAGCACTGTACTAGGGGCCTCACTTCCTTAATCTCCTTTTATCTTTATAAATAGTACTCATTCATTTTACAGATGAGAAAACTGAGGTTCAAAGTAGTCAAGTGATTTGTACAAGGTCCTAGTGCATAAGCACTTGAGCTGGAATCAAATTCAGGTATGTCTGACTCCAGACACTAAACATAGTCCCTTCTTTTGGTAATTTTTTTCTGGAGTAAAAGGAGTGGAAAAAGGGGAGAAGAGCAAGACATCAGCAGTAGTTTGACTGAAACAATTTGTATTGCTTGTTTTTGAATTGGAGGTTCAGCACTGGAGGGGATGGGGAAGGGTACTTTATGTTATGTCTTTATATGAAATAAGAAAAGACACTTCTTCCTCCAACTCAGAGCAGAGCATACACACTTAATTCTAGCCCCTACTCACCACTTTGACAGGTGCCCTTTTTCAAGGTACAACTAGCACAACCATTTGTGGTGGCCCTGAATAGAAGCGTGTACCAAGTAGGGTTGATGGGGTGAAGGTAGGGACACAAAGCAGATGACTTTTCTTGTAACTGACTCCTACCCAATTCTTTCATTCTCACCCTCAACTCCTCACTTTATTTATAAAAGGGTATGAGAAGTAAAATATTATGAATGTATAGTTAAAAAATAGCTAATTTTTCCCATGCTGCAAGCAAGGGAAGTGCGTAGTTTAGAATCATTGGATAGGCTAGCAATTTAGCTGCAAACTATCTTACTTGTATATCCCCACCATCTGCTCTGCAACAGCATTTTCAAGTACATGGTATTTTACACAGAGCAGAGTTAAGAAAATTCTAATAAATAATAAATGGAAAAATAACATAAACATTAGTAAACTATAATAAAACATAACAGTTAAATAGCAACATGTCAGATAAGTATACCATGTTGTATCCCAAGTTAAATATTGGAATAAAACAATAAAAATATTAAAATACCAGTAAAGGTTTTTTTGCCACCTGGGTGCTATGAAGAGATGATGTTTAAGGGAGTTGAGAATGTTGGCAGGTGATTGTTGAAGAACTGAGTATTAGGCTATTTTTTGAGAAGAAAACAATGAAAGGAGGAGGGATTGATGGCTGGGAATAAGGTGGAGGAGTTGTGGGACTGGAGAACCCAGAAAATTAAGGAACAGAAAAAGGAGTAACTGCAACAGAGAACTGGCAGGAGCAAATGTTATGGTGCCAAAGCATTAGTTCTTGGAGGTGCCTGTTTAGAGTCCAAGGTTTCTGTGGGGGAACTGGATATGTGGGTCCCTGCCAATGAGAAGATCAAGGAAAGAGGTCAAGGTGTTGTGTAGTTCTTGTGGACATTGATATTACTCAAGATTACATCAGATCTTGGGGTGGAGAAATGCTAAAGGATGGGTACCATACTATTTTCCAAGAGATGAGGAGGGTATTGCCAAAGAGGGAAAACCTCTAGGAGGAAGACATTACTGTGAAAGTCAAAGAGAGGTGTGGAGGTCTGGAGAAGTGAGCTGGTGCTGTCTGCCCCTGTGAAGCCACAGGGAACATGATGTCTGATGAGAAAACCCAATTTCTATACAGAAAGCTGGGAGATGAAATGTTTAGTTAAGAAGTTAGGACAGAGGACACTCTGTTTATGATTCCACAGATATTCCAAGAGGGCACAGTAGGAAGATCTGGCTAAGAGTGGCTCTGTGGGATAAGAGGGCAGAGCAGGATAGAGATTAAGAAGGGAAAGGAGTGAGACATGAAGGTTTTCACTGTTCCTGCTTCCCAAAAGGTATTCCCAGCTGACTACTGGTGTCTGATGAGAGGAAAGAAAGATCAGGCCTTTCAGGAGTGGTCAGCTGTGCCTGAGATGAATCATTGTCCTGGGAACTCTTGGTACAGTTGATCAAACTGGTCCCAGGACATTTGCTGCTCTCATGGCCAGTAAAGTGTTCTGTTTTGCACTAAGAATTTGTACTTTTTACTTGAGGATGTTGAGGGAAATAAAGGAAAGTGTACACGATACAAAGTAGCGAATTCCAGACTACTTGACTTGTAAGACTGAATTTCAACCATGTGCAATGTTTCTTAGGAAAACAAATTAAATTTTCAGGTTAATGTTGGAATAGAAACAAATCCTAGAATGGAAAATGACACAAGGGATTGAGAGGGCAGTAATTCCCATACATGAACACGACCATCCCCAGGGTGGAGGAAGTGAGCATGTGCAAGTGAGAGAGAGGTAAGAGTGCAGAGTTGGTATAAAATTTAGGGGAGGAACAAGCTTAAAATTGTGTTTCTCTGCTTTTATGTGTTTGTGTTGTTACAAAATACTTTTAGGACTTGTCACAAGGGAAGAACTTAGTCTGATATCTGGTAGCTTTGATACGTATTGTAAAATATTCAAATTATTCCTGGAAAAGGGGGATTGACAAGGGGAGATGGCTACCAAGCAGGGAGAGGAAAATATAGAACCTGGTTTAAGTAATAAATTCAACACTATTTACAAATTTCAAATTTAGAATACTAGAGATAGGGTTGGCCCAGATCCATAAAAACTAATTGGTATTTTCCCTTTCCTAATATTTTCAGGTTGACCTCTTGGGAGATAAAGAATACTCAACCAAAGAACTTACATGCATATATGCATAATCCATGGACACAGACAATAGTGTGGTGAAGGCCTTGGGAGCGGAGTGAGTTCAGGGTAAAGGGGGTTAATAGGAAAAATATGGGGGGGCATCTGTAATACTTTCAACAATAAAGATAAATTTAAAAAATAAATAAATGCTAGAGATAAAATAATCTCAGCCCTTACCTGAATACATTTGCTCATAAAAGTTTACTAACTACCTCTTGTTTGGATTTCAGGTGTACAGAGCAGATTTATTCTCAGCCTTCAATTCATGTCATAGTATCCACACTGGTCTATGCAAGCCCTCTCTTACTTTATTTATTTATTTGTTCTCTTTTATACCTATTTACCACCATGACAATGATTCTAATGTGTTGAATTTGCTTCCTTCTTATTGATGTATGTTCCTGAAAATGTGTGTTGCTGTACATATATATTTAATTTATATAAATTGTGTCTTCAGTTGTACTCCCTGGAAGCAGAGCCTGAGACAGGAATTCTGTTCAAGTGATTTACTGGGGGAGAATACTCAGAGGAAGGGGAGTGGGGCAAGTGGGATGGGTCAGAGAAAAGAGCTTGGCAAGGATGGGGCCTCAGAGACTAGCTTCAGTCTGATTCCACAGGAAGCTTGGGTAGCACAAGTTGTAGTTCAGTTGATCCAACTTGAAGGTAGGGGCTGGACCTTTGTATGCCCTGCTAGTCTGTCACTGGCTGAAGTCCTCCCATTCTTGGGTATGTTGGGGAATACTTCCAGGACTAGAAGGTTTCTGTGAGTCATTAGTAGCCAGCACAACAGCTGGGAGAGGGGCACACCAGCCAGAAGGGTATGTAGACTAGGCATCAATAGTGTTGACTACAGACTTCCCCTTGCTTCACCCATAAACACTTGCTTTTCACCTTAATTTTGCTCCATCCAGGTACACCTTCTCCAGGATTCTGTTTGGTTATAATCTCTGAAAATTTACAAAAGGAGTAGTAGTAGGACAGCAGACCCAATACTATAGTGGACTCCAAGGCTGTAACTAACCCTCCTATTTCCCTCCTCCACCACTCATTCCAGATCCCTTCCCTTTTGGCTGGCACTTCTACTGGGCTGGTTTTTAGTATAATGATATCCTCCTTCTAGTGGATGCCTCGCTGAATTGGTTCCAAGAACTGTAGTCCATGTTGCCAAAAGCTACAAGGATACAAAGCACAGATTCTCCAATTGGGTCTCCCTGGGAGTGGTGATGAGCAGTGTCTCTCTGACTTTTATCATTTAGTTTCTGCACCCACATATTTTAACCATATAATGTCTTCAGTTTAATGTGTATATCATATCCTAAAAGATAGTATTTCATCCTCACAGGATGTCATACCCAGGCTGGTGCCTCAGCTGGTCTTTTTTTTTTTATATATTGCTTAAAGTATTACAAAGGGTATTACATATGTGTCAGCTGGTCCATTAAGAGGTCATTTCCTTGTTTGATAGGATCATTGATTCACATACTCATTTACTCATCACAGTACCTCTTTTGCTGTGGATGCTCATTTTGCTGTGGGCATTAATTGCAATAAAATATTTTCAGATTTTGTGGTCACTCTTATAGGTCCATTCCTATACCTCTTTCCCTGCCAGGACTGACCGGTAGACCCTGAGCAACGGATGAATAGATTACTCTGACACATATTTTTGTGAAAGAGAAGGCTAAGGGGCTATTTGGCTTTAGAGTAAATAGCCTCGATTGCCTGCCTTGTTAGGCTTTTATTGTAACAACAGCTTGAATTAAAATTAACCTCTAGATACAATCAGCAAGGTAAGCATCCTTGAGAAAGCACATGCTTCTACAACAGTGGTTCTCAACCTGTGGGTCGCGACCCCTTTGGGGGTCGAATGACCCTTTCACAGGGGTTGCCTAAGACCATTGGAAAACTCATATATAATTACATATTGTTTTTGTGATTAATCATTATGCTTTAATTATGTTCAATTTGTAACAATGAATTGGGGGTCACCACAACATGAAGAATTGTATTAAAGGGTCACGGCATTAGGAAGGTTGAGAACCACTGTTCTATAAGGTCAGGTCTTAAAGACTAAATATAGAGATTTCAGTAAAACGCCCGGGAACTCAGAAGACTTGTTTGGAAAAGTCAAGGTAGGGGCTGCCACCTTTGGCAAGGTTCCCTCAGAGGCCCCTGACCTTTCAGAGAATCCTTCTTATAGACATTGCAACCAAGTCCTGTGCTTCCCCACATTTCCCAAGTATCCCTGATTTTCCAGTCTCATTTCTTCCAGGCTTTAGACCAACCAGCTAAGCGATTCTGCATTGTCCATGAATCTGTGTGAATCCTCACTTTGGGCTACTTCTTTCTCCACACAAAGTGAAAGGCCAGATATGCTACCCATTGGGAGGATTTCCCCTCACCATTGTCTTTCAGGGCCACTCCTGAATGGGACTGTAATGCAGCACCAGTCCATTTGGTCTTTTCCCACTTTCCAAGCCAATCCATTAAGAATGAAGCTCAGACTTTTTCTTTTTTCATTCACTGGTCATAGGTGTGAGTTGAAAAACTAATGTCAATGCAATAAAGGTACATGACATGAAATATCTGGTACCTTAGCTGACCATTGCCCCCTGAACTTAAGCCCCAAACAAGATGTCTTAGTTCATTTGGACTGTTAACAAGCTACCATAGACTGGGTGGCTTGTAAACAACAGAAATTTGTTTCTCATGGTCTGGAGGCTGGAAAGTCCAGATGATGCACCAGCAGATTCAGTGTTTGGTAAGGGTCCACTTTCTGGATCATAGATGGTGTTTTCTCCTTGTTTCCTCACATAGAGGAAGGATTAAGAGATTACTGTGGGGTATCTTTTATAAAAATACGAATCGCATTCATGAAACTTCTACCCTCATGACCTAAGAACCTTCCAAAGGCCCACATCCTAATACCATGATCTTCAGAGGGTTAGGATATGACATATGAATTTTGGGGGGACTAATATCAGAGATGCCACTTCCATTTGATAATAGAGTGTTACTTCTCTCCCAACTCTATACCATTATTGTTTTGATAGAAACCAACTCATGATAGGCAATTCTGGCTATATGGTCACTTGATGTCCCATGTTCACATGCTCAGTTTTTATCAGGACCCAGTAGCAGGCCAGGACCAATAATTATTTTTGAAGTATTATTTTTCTTTGTCAGAGATGGCCTGATCTTCTCCAGAATCCTAGAGGTCTTCACTACAACTCTCTTAGCATACCAAAGACTTCCCATGATGTGTTCTTTACCACTGCTTGGATTTCTGGCAAAGTTCTGTTCTACTGTGGGCCCCATTCAAAGCAATACATCTTCTGCATGATCTACTAAGTCATTTTGGTATTTTTGACTGTGGATGGTGCTGCTTCCAAAACTCAAAGAGGCCCACCAGGTATTGTGATTTTTTTTCTTAGTGGAAGGAGATACTTTTTACTTTGAAAAGGATATTCCAGCATGCCTCAGGATGCCTAAAAACTGTACTCATATTGAAAGTCCTTGATCATTATAGAATTTTTCTTCCACACTCTAAAGCTTATGTATTTTTCAAAGGCATCCAAAGTGCTTGCCATTTCTTGCCTATAAGCTCTGATTAACATGATTCATCAATATAGTGGACAAAAGTAATATTCTGAATGACCAGATCATATGGGTTCCTTTGAATTATATTATGATAGCAGAAGAATTAATATAGATCTAAGAAAAAAACAGAACAGAACGTGTGCTGTTGTCCATTCCAAATAAATGCAAACTGCTTCTAATCCTCCCTTTTGATAAGTATGGAAAGATTCGTTAAGCCATATTAATAGCTGCATATCATGTACCCGATGCAGTATTTAACTTTCATTAGATACCATACTCAGCATAGCAGTTGCAAATGGAGTAATGATTTGGTGTTTCTTACTGTAATAAATTTTCATGTATAGGTAAAAAAAAAAATCAGTGTGATGCCTCTACCAATGCTTAGTATATCGGTTCCCATTATTTACTTGAGAAATAGTGAAATAACTATAAAGTTGTATCCTTGGATTCTCTGTGAGACATCTGATACAAATATGTCCCTTTGTTACTAGAGGGGTCATCATAGTATTTTAGATGTCTGAGTCAATATTAACGTGGGCCTCGTATCCAAAGAGTATTCCCCTTCCCTTAGTGTATGGCTATCTGGGTGAGTGTCTGTAGGCCTTTGGGGGAGAACTGAGGAGTCGCTGCTATACACATTTGCATGATGTGGCAGGGTCCTTTTTTATAGGATCTTGCCTACCTGTAGTTGATTGGTTCTGTGTTTGAAAATTAGTCATACTAATGCTCTAAAGGTTACTTTTCAAGTTTAAAAAAAATGGAAACTCTTAAAACTTGACAATAAGAAAATAAGAAATCTGATTAAAAATGGGCATGGGTCAAAGATCTTAATAAACACCTCACTAAAACAGGAATATAGATAGTAAATAAGGATATGAAAAAGTATTCTATATCATATATCATCAGGTAAATGCTAATTAAAACAACATTGAGATGCTACTACATAACAATTAGAATGTCTAAAATCCAGAACACTGATAAAACCAAATGGTGAGGGTGTGGAGCAACAGGAACTCTCCTTTATTGTTGGTGGGATGCAACATGGTACAACTACTTTGAGAAGCAGTCTGGCAATTTCTTACAAAATTAGACATACTATTACCATACAGTCCAGCAATAGTGGTACTTGGTATTTACCCAAATGAGTTGAAAACTTATGTCCACATAAAAACTTGCACACAAATGTTTACAGCGGCTTTGTTCATAATTGCCAAAAATTGGAAGCAAAAAAAAAAAAAAATGTCTTTCAGTTGGTGAATAGATATATAAATTGTGACACATCCATATAAAGGAATATTATTTAGTGCTAAAAAAATGAGCTATCAAGCCATGAAAATACATAGAAGAACCTTAAATGCGTATTACTAATTGAAAGAAGCCAATTAGAACAGACTACATATTATATGAGTTGATTATTTAACATTCTGAAAAATGCAAAACTATGGAGACAGTAATAAGATCTGTGGTTGCCAATGTTTGAAGGGTGCGGGAGAGAGATGAATATGTGGAGCACAGAGGATTTGTAGGGCAGTGAGAATAATATGTAGGATATTGTAATGATGGATACATGTTACTATACATTTGTCTTAACCCATAGAAGATAGGACACCAAGAATGAACCTTAATGTAAACTACGGACTTTGGGTCATTATGATGTGTCAGTTTAGGTCCATGAATTGTAATATATGTATCACCCAGGTGGGGATGTTGCTATGAAGGAGGCTGTACATGAGTGAGGGCAGGAGGTATATGGGAACTCTCTGTATCTTCTCAATTTTGTTGTGAACCTTAAACAATTCTAAAAACATAAACTCTTAAAAAAATTGGACAGTAACCAGCATTTGTTGACAAATGCAAAAATTAGAAATATGTATTCTTCCAGAGGAAAAGTCAGTTCCTGAGATGGTACTTGTCACAGTAACTCCTACCTTCAAGGAGTTTATAATGAATTATGGAACCAATATCTATGTATATAGAAAGATTACAGAAGTCTATTAAGTAGATTGCCTATCACAATTCATCATAAAATAATTTTCCAAGTTTGCTAAAGCTCACCAAACATTTTTATGGTATGAGAAATGAGATTCTTGAAATCTGCTTTCGCAAAATTAATGCTGTTTGTAGCACTATGTTTCACCTATAAAACTAGAATCCTCTGTAGACTCAACTCCTCTGACAATATAAATTATTTTCTTCTTCAATTTAGGAAGTTTTAATTAGAAGAGCCACATACAATCACTTGCTAGGAATTGGAATAAATGCAAAATGCATATAACTCCAGAAACTGAGTGGGTTAAAAATGAGAAAATAAGAAATGAATCTCTTCTGTTAACAAGCACATATTATACAATCAGCATGGAAAACTCTATGGAAATACGAACTACCTTTTCTCTTTAGTAGGGTTATGCTTCGCCAATATTTGTCATATCTCTTTTGGTTCACAGGAGATGCTATTCCAGGGGGAATGTCTAGAGGAATCTATAGGAGGTAATTTTCATTTGGTTCAAATGGTGCACCAGGGATTTCTTAAATTTAAGCTTAAATAGATTAAATTTACTTTTATTTACTATCTCCTCAAATAACTGTCTGTAAACTCATCCTTCTCTTAAATATTTTTCACTCACCCCAAGTTCTCGCTTAATTACATAAAGACAAGTAAAATGCTTCCAAGGAAAAAAAATTACTTAGTTTTGATGATCAGGTTTTTTTTTAAAAAAATGGAAATCTAATTTTTGCAGTATGCTTCTTTTTATTGTTTTCACAATTGATCAGATGCTTCAGAGTCATATATATGTACATGCAGTAAATACAAATGTTATATGTTCTGTGTTTCCTTTTGTAACAATGGGTATTAGAAAGAGTATTCTATGTTTCCATCCTCAAAATTATATGTGCTTAAATTTCATGGTTTGCCTAAATAAACCATATGTTAAAGATCTAGTAGTGGAAAAGATATGAGTACTAAAAATGTCATCCAGGAAAGGTAGTTAAAACATCTTCTAGCGATATACTAGTAGAAATAGTTGCAAATTCTGTGCGCGTGTTGCTCTGTCATACCTGGGAAAATTAATTCATATTTTACCCTCTGGCAGAATCCCTTTCTCCTCTTGCCTTTGTTCCCACTACTTCCTATGTGTCCTCACATTCTTTAAACCCACTTCAATTGCCAGCTCACCCAAGAAAGCCCCCTGGATAGCCACCTTAGGCTGACTTCCCTGTTTTTGTGTCCCTTGCATGCTGCCATGTGATTTTTTCCATTAGCCCATAAGCTCTGGACATCAGGGACTATCTATCTAGTGAGGTGCTCTCACAGGGTTCTGCCAATGAGACCAAAACTTTTGAGTTCATGGCATGTTGTTTAATGAAATGTATTATTTTGAACAGTTCTTAAGAAATTTTCAAAACTGAGCAAATATAACTTGTCAGATAGTTGAAGCCATTTGGAATGTAAATATAATTTTAATATATATTGGGCACCAACCACAAAGAATATAGAAGCTAAAGAAATACCAGTAACTTCCCTATGATTAGTTTTTTCCTCTGAGAATTATTCTCTGTGAAATTTAGTAAGCCAAAAATTGTTTGTTTTTCTCAAAGCTGTGTTTATGAAATGCTGTGCTTAAAACAGATATTTTTCTGAGTTAGATAAATTCCACACAAGTTCATCCATTTAAGCATGAAACACTTGACCCTCATTTCATTTCAGTCTTCTAATCAGTTTAAATGTACCACCAGCCTGACTCTCACATATTTCAATATCCCTTCCTCTCTTCAGCTGCCCCTTCCCCTCACATAACCCTCCGAGGAAGAGCAATTATTTGATAAAATGAAATCAGGTAAATAAGCTCTATTAAAAGAGAAACCAAGTAGCCAGCCATATTAAAGCTATTCAGGTTTCTGTGTCTTGGTGAAACAACAATAACTATTTCTTGTGATGCTTATTTTTATGAGCATTTCAGGGCCCATCTGTGGTATTAATGGCTTATGAAGCAAACCTATGCATTAAGAGAAACTGTTTTCATTGAGATAAATGAAGCAGAGGCAAAGGAAAATGAGGCAAGGTTCACCTTGTGAAAGTCACAAATTAGATGTGGAGCACTGCCACAGGCAAATTTGAATTCAATAGAATAAAGCTGGCAGCCATGAGCATAATGGAATAGGCTTATCAAATGAGGTTTTGTATTTTTTTAATAATGTACATTTTATGGGGAGCAGCATAAAACTAGTCACTAGAATAAAATATAATTTAAAAAGAAAAATTCAACAACAGATTCTTTTTTTAAATTGAAAAACAAACTGCCTCAAATTTGCACCAAGTGAAAGGTGTAGAGAAGCTTGTAAACAGGCTTCCTCACCTCCTAATTCCTGATGACTATCCACAGTGTCTCGTATTCTCCTTCCACTCTCATCTCTCAGCCCTGCCTCAAGAAAGAAGAATAAAAAACTCATGCAACAATTAGGATATAAAAGTACGTGAATTCGACTTAAAAATAGTTATTGTCCTTGGTCAGTAACATCATTCTGTAGGTGAATTTACCCAACATTTATTGAATACTCAGTATATTCCAGACCATACTTTAGGAGCTTTTATATTTATTATCTCATTTAATGCTCACAAAAGTTCCTGCAAAGAATGGGATTATGCCTTATAGAATACAATCCATTTATATAAAACACAAACAATGCATGCAAGCCATAATGTTTTATGTTGAACCATCTGTCTTAACCTAGGCTATCAGTATCTGTGTTTCCCTTGAACTTCTGCCAAATTTAGAAATCTATATAAATGCACATGTTTTTCTCATTTGCAAGCTTGTCTTGCTATTACTCATTTAGTGAGTAAACAGTAGCACACACTAAATAGGATTCCTTTCCTTCATTGCTGTCCCCATCTTCCTGTGGTTAGCATATTCTCTTTCTGACCCTCCATGGATCAGATTAATTTAAAATAAACAAAGTCTCAATTAGACAGGAACCTAGCATATAGTCATAAATCAGTCTTACACAGCACCACTCTGCTAGGAGCTTCAGAGTACAGAAACATGACAAATGTGTATGTTGTAAGATGTTATGTTATTTATAAACAAAGGTTACAAATGTTATGTTATTTATAAACAGAGGTTTCTAAAATATTGTGACATGTGCAAAAGTGGAGTTGTGTACAAACTAGGGAAGTACATGGTAGGAATGGAACCTATTGGTAGAATAATGCTCCACAGAAGCTTAGGAGCTGGGTTTAAGAATTAATACTAGTTGATCAAGGGCAAAGGGCTAGAGAGGAGAGTGAAATTCGGTGTTATAAGCAGAAGAATCAGCGTGTGGAAACACATGGAAGCACGAAAGTGCATGGCACACGGGTTATTATTGTGGAAGCACGACATGGTAGGGGGGTGCGTGCATTAGAATAATTCATACTGCTGTTGTAAATAAATCTCCAAATTTCAGTGGCTTAACAGTATGCAGGCTTAGTTCTTATTCATGTAAGGAGCCAGTGAGGGTATTCCTGACTGGAAGAGCCTTTCTTCTACGCCCATTGTATCCAGCTGGCGAAAGAGAAAAGAGGAAGTGAGGAGAAGACACATTTACTTCCTCAAACGTCTTGGCTCAGAAGTGACCCATCTCACTTTCGTGGACAGCCCACTGGCAAGAACTAGTCACATGGGCACCACCTAGATGCAAGAAGAGGTAGGAACTGTAGTCTCTGGCTGGGCAACTACTTCTCAGAAGCAGCTTAAATTATGGAAAAGAGGACTAACAGGTGTGGGGACAGCTAGCTATCTCTGATGTCAGAAACAACTTGTTCCTTAAGCCATGTTGACTTCTTGCTGATTAGATTAATTAGAGGCTGACATTAGAGTGGAAGAGGTATGGCCGCTGGTAGCAGGAGCATGGATAGTAGAAGAATAATAGTTCTTTCCACTCTCCCTGAGGCTCTAAATTTTCCAGAGCAATTGTGGATCCACTAAAGGATCACATCTGAGCATCTTGTGAATTGATCTACCCTTCAATGGAAAGAGCAACTATCTTATTCCCTCAACAAGAATATTACCTTTGATTAAATTGAATCCTCATTTAATTGAGAGGTTAAAGAATTAATGTTCATTTTACCGGTTCACTAATGGAGATAGTTTTGTTTAGGAACAGTGTTTATTATGAAATCACCTGTCTCACCATGATTTTAAGAATTTTAGATGGTAAATCAAATGTTTATGTTTTCAGTTTGTGGTAAAAGCTTGCGTTTATTTATTCATTTATTGAGCAGCATTTCTGATGTATAACAGACATGGTGCCATCAGTATATCTCTGAGTGGGTGGGATTTAAAGAGCAGTCCTCAACTTTTGTACCAACGTACCTAAGGGATACTACATAGTTTAGTCAAAACAGTGGCTCACCGTGTCACTGTTTTTCAACTGATAGGAAGTGCCATTCTTTCCCATTCCCACCTGCCAGGGGAAAAAATGCAAATCTCCAATGATGTCTATAGGTGCAGCTTGGCAGGGTACTATAGGGATTCTGATATGACACTCTTTGGCAAGCCATGTCTTTACATTGTGTCCCACTACTAATTACTGATGCTGAGATTCAACTACCACCTCAATAAGGCCGAATGGATTCCACATGAGTAAACCAGAGATCTGGCTGGTTAGAATGCAGAGACTCTAGAAAAGAGAAAAGGCAATAGGAAATACACAGTGTAGGAACAGAGACAGCTTTATCTTGATGAAGAATTGTTTTTTAAAATATCATATAACTACTCCAGCAAAACCACCCAACTGTGCAATAGCTACCTAATTACTAAAGGCAGCTTTTTGACAGATGTTATTTGTGTGGCTATTTTTGCCCCTGAAATAAAAGGAAAAATATATGCTAATATGCTAATTTAAGATAAAAGTGTGAGAGAGTTTCAGCACTTCATGTTCTTATGCAGGTTGACAATGTTAATGTGCTTGTGCTACTATTGAATAAAAAGGCCCAATTACAATGGGTGTTGGAAATGTTCAAGAAAACAGGTCCCTGGTGAATGCCAGGTTCTTTGAAAAACATGCATTATTCAATCACTAAGAACTATTTGTGGAAAATCAAGTGTCTGGTCTGCGTATACATTGCTACACAAAACTCCTTCACGTCATTTAGGTAAATTAATAACCACTACAGTTTCTAGTTTTAAAAGAGGCAGAGGCTCTCCCTTGAATGTTTATAGAAGGAAACAATTTGCTACTATTGAGGATAGATATCAATTGTCAACTAGAGTTCTACAGACCTGGAAAGTTTCTTACCTTCTGTCCCTTAGGGGGTCAATTCCTTATTGTGAATGAAAAGCTGTTTTTTCCCTCAAGAAAATGAAAAAAAAAGTAGAATAACCTTTGTGCTTCCCCTGCCTGCCTTCCCAGACTAGTATTTCAATATCTGAAGAGCTTATATTTGAATGTCATTAAATATAGCTAGTGATCCTTTAAATGAAATGGATTATATGGCAAATGGCTTACTGTCTTCTACCCTTCAGTTTAACACCTAAAAAAATTCACAATTCAAAATAAGACATATAAAGTAATCCTAATTCATCTATATTTCTATTTTTCTTGGGGAAAATGTTTCATTGGTGATAATTGTTTCAGTGTATGCTGATGTACCTTTCATCAACATCTTCTTACACTTCTTACAGTAGCAAGGAAACTAGTCTTCTCAGTTGTCTCACTTAAGGTTTGGAAGTTGTCATGGCTTCCAAAATTTTATCGGGGAAAGAGAACTGTAATTCCTCCGCCCCTAAGAAATGCTTTTGCTAATGGAAAGTTTACTCATAGATGTGTGACATTTTGAGCTATTTATTTCTTAATTCCAACAATTTCTTACCAATAGCCCTGCAAGGAAACAAAGGGAAATATGCTAATTAGACCAGGTCGACTAGACATCTTCCTGACATCCGACTTCCTTCTGGACAAAGCCATAGTGGTGGGGGTCGGGGCAGAGGCAGTTAGGGGTGATCAGGCCAGCAGAAGAGCAACCACTTAGGGGCAAGATCAGTCCTGCATAGGGGAACAAGCATTTAGGTGGCAATCAGGTCGGCAGGGGAGAGCAGTTAGGGGGTGATCAGGCTGGCAGGGGAGGGCAGTTGGAGGCGATCAGGCCAGCAGGCAGAGGTGGTTAGGGGTGATAAGGCAGGCAGGCAGAGGCAGTTAGGGGCAATCAGACAGGTAGGCAGAGGTGGTTAGGGGAGATCAGGCAGGCAGGGAGGCGAGCGGTTAGGAGTCAGCGGTCCTGGATTGTGAGAGGGATGTCTCAGATTGCAGAGAGTGCAGGCTGGGACAGAGGGACACCACCTCCCGTGCATGGATTTCATGCACTGGAATTCTAGTCTACACTAATAAAAGAGAAACATGCAAATTAACAATCACTCCACCACTCCCCTACACCCACAAGCCATGCCCACCAGCCATTCAGGAGCAAGTATGAAAATTAAGCCAACTAAGATGGAGGCAGCCATGGAGCTGGAGTGAGCAGGAGGCTTGGGTTACCCCTGGTGATGGAGGAAGCCAAGCTTCCCGCCTGCCCTGGCCGGCACTGGGCTCCGCTCAAGGCAACAAAGTTTCAATTATAGAAGGTAAATAAATCTGAGAAATAAAAAAAAGAAAAAAAGGAGAGGTTGGGAGTTTCCATCACCGGGGGGCTTGGCCAGCCTGAAAACAGCCCTCAGCCCCTCACCCAGACTGGCCAGGCAACCCAGTGGGGACCCCCCACCCTAAAGGGGGTGTGGCTAGCCTGAAAACAACCCTCAGCCCCTCACTCAGGCTGGCCAGGCACCCCAGCGGGACCCACACCCTGATCCGGGACACCCTTCAGGGCAAACCAGCCAGCCCCCACCCATGCACCAGGTCTGTATCCTATATAATAAAAGGGTAATATGCAAACTGACCCTAACAGCAGAACCACTGGGAATGACTGGTCACTATGACATACACTGATCACCAGGGGCAGACGCTCAATGCAGGAGCTGCCCCCTGTTGGTCAGTGCACTCCCACAGGGGGAGCTCTGCTCAGCTACAAGCCAGGCTGAAGGCTGCCAGTACAGCGGTGGTGGTGGGAGCCTCTCCTGCCTCCTCAGCTGTGCTAAGGATGTCCAACTGCAGCTTAGGCCTGCTCCCTGCTGGTAAGTGGACATCCTCTGAGGGCTCCCGGGCTGCCAGAGTGATATCTGATTGCCAGCTTAGGCCCAATCCCCCAGGGAGCAGGCCTAAGCCAGCAGGTGGTCATACCCTGAGGGGTCCCAGATTGCGAGAGGGCACAGGCCGGGCTGAGCCCCTCCCACCTGGAGTGCACAGATTTTTGTGCACTGGGCCTCTAGTGAGTAATATAAAAGGGATATTGTCTTTGCTGTACAATTTGCTGTACCTGTTTAAATAATATAAATAGTCTTTGGTCATTGAGACATTTTAATTGAGCAGGCTCAATTTTGTTTACCAGGCCAGCAGCATAGGCAAAATCAGAAATATTAAGAGGCTCTTGGAAATTCTGTAGTGCAGCTTTGATAGCTTCGAATTCAATCCTTTGTATAGAAGTGTGACTAGTCTGGATGACTCAGTCTGAATCCATTGCATGATAAGCAGCTTTATATCAACCTATTCCAGGAATGTTTCAGGAATAGGTTCCTGTCTAGTATTTTTTTGGTATAATAATAGGGGTGTAATATAGGTGACAACTGAGTTCCCCTGAATATCTACTTAGTCCAATCTGCCAATTTAAATCAGTCTGAAATAACATTTCTAATTGCTTTCCAGTGAGGAGAAGATAGATACATTGGGATTCTTCTCCTCTAAGCTGCCTGCAGCACTTTCTGAGTTGAGATATTAACTGAGCCAGGAGTTCTATATGTGTAACCACAGTTTTAGAGGATTGATGCCCTAGGTCAGTGATGGCGAACCTTTTGAGCTCGTCGTGTCAGCATTTTGAAAAACCCTAGCTTAACTCTGGTGCCGTGTCACATATAGAAATTTTTTGATATTTGCAACCATAGTAAAACAAAGATTTATATTTTTGATATTTATTTTATATATTTAAATGGCATTTAACAAAGAAAAATCAACCAAAAATATGAGTTCACGTGTCACCTCTGACATGCGTGTCATAGGTTTGCCATCACTGCCCTAGGTGGACCCACTCAATAATAGTTGGAGAGTTCTTATTTTGTAAAATAACTCCATTGGGACTATTTGCAGTAGGATTAATCTTTCCTAATAAAGGTAATCCAGGCTGTACCTGTGCTACTTGGGCTGAGGAGATTGCCTGCTCAATTTTTTATTACTCCTTCCTAGCTTCATCTGTTAATGTTCAGGGTGAGGAAAGATTAGAGTCACCCGTAAGTATATTGAATACATTTAGCATTTCTCCTGTAGAGATTTTTAGATAAGGTATTAACCAATTAATGTCCCCTAATAATTTTTGAAAGTAATTTAAGGTCTTAAGGCAATCCTTTTGTATTTCCACCTTTTGAGGCCTAATACATTAGTTTTCATTTATGGTTCCTAGATATTTGAAGGGCATTTCTCTCTGTACCTTTTCTGGAGCAATCTTTATTTAAGCCCCATTAAGGGAGTTCCTTCTCTAATTGGGAAAACATTGCTAAAATCTGCTTTTCCTGTGGGCTTGCCATAAGTCACTACATTAAAGACTTTTACTTTCTTTCAAACAGAACAACCAACTTGGTTGCTTTTCAGAAAAACAGGTAAGAGAGAAACATGCTGGCCAATACTGCAATGCATACATCTCAAGTAAAAGTAACTTTCTTTTTACTTATGGTATCTCATTAATGCTGATATTTAATGTTTGGGAAATAACTTTTAGTTTACTTTGTAAATAGTAGTGGAAGAGATTTTTAAAATTTCTCCTTTTTAAGCTTAAATTTACTTCTAAACAACATTCCTTTTGGCTAGTGCACGTTTGCATATGTATACAAATTTTTCTTTGGACTGTACTAGAATCAGTTGCTCATAAAATATTGACTTCACATATAAATTAGTTTATATGAGACCTTGATTATGTTGTGAAAAGCTAACTTATTAAGTAATTAAAGTATGCACCTTTATTGAAAAAGCAAAGTAAGCAAACCTATACATTTGACCCATGAAGTACAGATGCCACCCCACCTCCCAACCAATCTGTAGAGCAGGCTAGGTGGGAGTCTGTGACATTATGTATGCTCCTGTTTTGAAATTCCACTGCTGAATATTCTGGTGTTGCTTAAGAAGTATTTAGCAACTTTGTCCTGCCAAGCTTAGAGGCTGAAACTTCTATAATAGTTATATGTATATAAATAGAACACAGTAATTAATTTTTTATTTGACAAGGCTTTCCACATGACTTCAAGTATATTAGATTGGCCTAATTTAGTTCAAAAATATTTCTTTTAAGAAGAGAGAATAAATCCTTGAATCATTCCAGGGCCCTTGAAATGTCCCAAAGCTATCTCTCAGATAAAGTTGAAATTTAACTTGGAAAGACTATCAAATATACATAACCTAAATATTATATTATACGCTTTTTGTAATTATTCTAAAATACATCAATTAAATTTAAACCGGTTTTAACATTAAAAATTTTGTTCAGACAATAGAATTAATCTTCCTTTTTAATTAGGCCAATAAAATATTATATCCTAAGTTAAAATTTTACCACATGAGGTACACAGGCACACATACACATAAAGACTATAATATATTTTGAACTATTTTTTCAGAGAAAACGCAAGAATTATTTTCCTCAAAAATGAATTTCTATACTTCATGCATTCTATTATCACAACCATAATTTCTCCCAACTTAATTTGAACTTTTAACTCTTAGAAGCCTCAAATTTTAGATGACAAGTTAAATACTTAACATTTCTCAGATTATTAATATATTCATATTTTTAAGGATATATTTCAAATAAAAACAAGACATATTCAATTAATAGATTCAAATCTATCCTTTAGAATTTTTATATGAGGCATACACAGATTAATATTTCAGTATCCTGTTATTTCAAAATATCTAGCTATTTAATAATTTTTTTAAAAAATATATTTTATTGATTTTTTACAGAGAGGAAGGGAGAGGGATAGAGAGTTAGAAACATCAATTAGCTGCCTCCTGCACACTCCCCACTGAGGATGTGCCCGAAACCAAGGTACATGCCCTTGACCGGAATTGAACCTGGGACCCTTCAGTCTTCAGGCCGACACTCTATCCCCTGAGCCAAACCAGTCAGGCTTTAATAATTTTTATTATTTAATTCAGCAAACTCTAGTTTTAAGTTACCGAAGACTTTAGAAAACTATGTTTATTCATATATAATTACTACTGAAAAATATTTTTTACCATATGCTCTTCATTTTAGTGGTACTAGTTTATATTTTGCCTTAACAACTTTGAGATTTTAAAGCCAATTACTATTACCCAAGGCATTTTCCTTGGCAAATTCTGTAACAGCGATAACTTACTGACTTTCAGTGGCTTTAATGTTAAAGTATTATTTTATTTTATTTTTCTTTATAAAAATAAGAGTGCCCCCGAGATCTGGGAGGAAACCTTAGAATGCAGTCCATTATTATTCAAGAACTGCCTTTTATCATGGAAACATTAGTCTTGCTTCCCAAACACAGCCTGTATATTTTCCTTGTGACATTTTTGCCATCTTCTAAAAAAAAAAAAAAAAAAAAAAAAAAAAAAAGCAGCCTGGGGCCTATTCTATAGCATCTGTAAAGAGATGGGGCTTAGGCCAAGAGGCCACCCAAAATTGGGTGGGGCACCTTCCTCTTAAACTAGCCTTTTTCTCTTCATGGGTATAGAAGTCCCAGAAGTATACCTAAATTGTGAGAAATGTCTCATTTATCCAAATTTTAAATGACAAACTGGGGAAAATGAGACTTTTAAGAATGCTCCTGAGAGTGGGAATTTATTTTACAGGATCACTAAGAGACCTAGTAATTAATGGGCTGGGGCCATTTTTAGTTACTTCCCTTTGTCTAGGGAATTTTTCTAGGACCTGTGTTATTGGCCATGAGTACTGCTCATATTCTTTTTCTCCACTCCCATATTCTGTTTGCTCTGGAGAAATTTAGTAATGTCCTGGCTACCTGCTGTTTCTTTTCTATGAAGATAAATTAAAGGCAAATAACATAGAATATCAAACAATCAAAAACTTATGGGACACAGTGAAAGTAGTCCTGAGAGGGAAGGTCATAGCATTCATTACACGCCTACCTCAAAAAACAAGAAAAACTGGTAATAAATTATCTAATGCTAAATCTTAAAGAATTAGAAAGAGAGCAACAAGAAAAGCCCAGAGTGATCAGAAGGAAGGAGATAATAAAGATCAGAGCAGAAATAAATGACATAGAGACAAAAAAAATACAAAAGAGCAATGAAACTAAGATCTGGTTCTTTGAAAGGATAAACAAGATTGATGAGCCTCTAGCCAGGCTCACGAAGAAGCAAAGAAAGAGGACCCAAATAAACAAAATCAGAAATGAAGGAGGCGAAATAACAACAGACCCCACCAAAATACAAAGGATTGTAAAAAAAAAAAAATACTATGAACAACTCTATTTCAACAAACTAAACAACCTAGAGGAAACGGACATATTTCTAGGAAAATACGACCTTCCAAAACTCAATCAAGAATAATAAAAAAAAAATCTCTACAGGCCAATAACTAAGGAGGAACTTGAAGCAGTCATCAAAAACCTTCCAGCAAATAAAAGCCTGTGGCCAGATGGATTCACAGGGGAGTTTCACCAAACATTCAAAGAAGAACTAAAACCTACCCTTCTCAGACTATTCCAAAAAATTCAAGAGGAAGGAACACTTCCAAGCTCTTTCTATGAAGACAGCATTACCCTAATACTAGAATCAGATAAAGACACCACAAAGAAAGGGAATTACAGGCCAATATCCCTGATGAACATAGATGCTAAAATCCTCAACAAAATTCTAGCAAATTGGATATAGCATTACATTAGAAAGATTATACACCATGACCAAGTGGGATTTATTCCAGGGATAAAAGAATAGTACAATATCTGCAAATCAATAAACGTGATACATCACATAAACAAATTGAGAGACAAAAATCACTTAATCATATTATTTGATGCAGAAACAGCATTTGACAAAAGCCAACACCCTTTTTTAGATAAAAACTGTACACAAAGTGGGAATAGATGCATCATATCACAACATAATAAAAGCCATATATGACAAACCTATAGCCAACATCATACACAATGGGCAAAAACTAAAATCATTTCGCCTAAGGACAGGAACATGACAGGGATGTCCACTTTCACCTCTCCTGTTCAACAGAGTACTGGAAGTGCTAGCCTTAGCAATCAGACAAGAAGAAGAAATAAAAGGCATCCAAATTAGAAAAGAAGAAGTAAAATTGTCATTATTCACAGTTGACATGATATTGTACATAGAAAACCCCAATGACTCCATAAAAAATCTACTAGACTTAATAAATGAATTTGGCAATGTAGCAGGATACAAAATTAACACCCAGAAATCTATGGCTTTTTTATATACCAATAATGAACTCACAGATAGAGAAACAAAAGAACAATCCCATTTATCATTGCAATAAAAAAAATTCAGATACCTATAATTAAATTTAACCAAGGGAGTAAAGGACCTGTACTCAGAAAATTACAGGACGCTGAAAAATAGATAGAGGAATACATAAACAAATGGAAGGCTATACTGTGTTCATGGATTAGTAGAATCAGTATCATTAAAATGTCCATACTATCCAAAGCAATCTATAGATTCAATGCAATCCCCATTAAAATACCAACGGCATATTTCAAAGACCTAGAACAAACTCTCCAAAAATTAATCTGGAATAAAAAAAGACCCCAAATTCAGCAGCAATCTTGAGAAAGAAGAACAAAGTTGGAGGGATCACAATACCAGATATCAAGCTATATTACAAAGCCACTGTTTTCAAAACTGCCTGGTATTGGCACAAGAACAGACATATAGAGCAATGGAACAGAACAGAGAATCCAGAAATCAGCCCAAGTCATTATACTCAATTAATATTTGACAAACGAAGCAAGAGCATACAATTGAGTCAAGACAGTCTCTTCAATAAATAGTGTTTGGAAAATTGGACAGATACATGCAAAAAAATGAAACTAGACCACCAACTTATACCATACACAAAAATAAACTCAAAATGGATAAAGGACCTAAACATAAAATACAAAACTATAAAAATCATAGAAGAAGCCATAAGCAGCAAAATAGCCAACATATGTTGTAGCAGTATCTTTACCAATACATCTCCTAGGGCAATGGAAACTAAGGAAAAAATAGAACTATCTCAAAATAAAAAGCTTCTGCACAGCAAAAGAAACCATCAACAATAAGAAAGCCCACTGCATAGGAGAACATATTTGCCAATGTTATCTCCCATAAGGGTTTAATCTCCAAAATATATAGGGAACTCATACAACTTAACAAAAGGAAGAAAAATGATCCAATCAAAAATGGGCAAAGGATCTAAATAGACACTTTTCAAGAAAGGACATACAGAAGGCCAAGAGACATGAAAACAAGCTCAAAGTCACTTATCATCTGAGAGATGCAAATCAAAACAACAATGAGGTACCACCTCACACCTGTCAGAATGGCTATCTATCATCAACAAATCAACAAAGGACAAGTGCTGGTGAGGATAGGGAGAAAAAGGAACCCTCTTGCACTGCTGGTGGGAATGCAGACTGGTGCAGCCACTGTGGAAAACAGTATGGAGTTTCCTCAAAAAATTAAAAATGGAACTTCTATTTGACCCAGTAATCCCACTTCTAGGAATATATTCCAAGGAAACAGAAACACCAATCAGAAAGAATATATGCACCCCTATGTTCATAGCAGCACAATTTACAATAGCTAAGGTTAGGAAACAGCCTACTGGTAAGTGCCCATCAGCAGATGAGTGGATTAGAAAACTGTGGTATATTTACACAATGGCATCCTACAATACTGTAAAAAAGAAGGAATTCTTACCATTTGCAATAGCATGTATGGAACTGGAGAGCATTATGCTGAGTGCAATAAGCCAGTCCAAGAATGATAAATATCACATGATCTCACTCATTTGTGGAATATAATGGACATCATAAACTAATAAAAATAGAATCAGATTCACAGAAGTAATGAACAGACTTTCCAACCTATGAGGGAAGGCAGGGGGTGAGGTGGTAAGAAACTATCCAAAGGACTTGTATGCATGCATATGAACATAAACAATAGACACAGATTTGGGGAGAGTTGAGGGCATGTGCTGGTGGTGGGGGCAACCGGGAAGAGGTCAATGGTGGAAAAAGGAGACTTATGCAATACTTTAAACAATAAGATGTTAAATTTAAAAAAAGGAAATAGGCTGAAAATTCAATGTCTAAAAATATTTTAGAAACTGTTATCTAATAAGGGAGAAATAGGTGAATTCATATAATGTAGGCAATATGTCAGAGAAATACTGATTTATCCAGGTGTGGGATGGATCTGCCTCACCTTTGCTGACAATGACTATGATCATTTTGTCAATCCTTTCTGAATCAAAAAGTATAAGTAGAATACTATGGCCCACATTGTCAGAGGAGAAGAGGACTAGCAGGTAGAAACCGCTGTTCATAGGATCTGATGATAAGAGTACACATCTGTAAAAACTTTTTGGAGAGTAATTTGGTAATATGAGTCAGACTTAAAAAATACCCTTTAGCCCAGCAATTTCACTATGAGGAATTTATGCTAAGGAAGAAAACATCAGACGAATGCACCAAGTTGAATGTATAAAAATGGATTATTCATCATAAGGTTTTTTTAATAGTGAAAAAATCCTCCAAAACAAGGAAGTATTTAATGAGAGGTATAACTTCATACAAATGCAACAAATGTGTTATATGTATTTGAAAAAATTAGGGTCATATTACACATGCAAAATCTGGAGCATCTTTATATGTCAGTAACATACAACTATATCATCATTTTTAGTAATGACATTTTTGTTCCACTATAGATTTTCATATAATTTATCCATTAAAATGGTGTATACTGGCAGCCCATGACTTGGAGCTTACAATTGCATTTGCTTTTTCCTGCACATAATTTTAAAACTTAAAAATATCTTACAAAAATATGAATTTACAGTTAATTTTGATAAATCAAAAACTCTGACAACCCCAAGCCCACAACTACAACCAGAAATCACCCACTAGAGCTACCTGCATGGTCTGGGGCCCTCTCCATTTGCCACAATTGTCTTCCATCCAGCCTATTTCACTGACTTCAGTTACTTTTCACTGGGAAAAGACTTGCATTATATCCACTAAAATCCTCATGGCTATCCCTGGATGAGGAATTCAGGGACATTTTTATTTTATATTTTTTCTACTTTAAGTATATATTCTGTAATAAAGTTTAATTAAAAACAGCAAAATATGTTTGATTCTGTAATGGAAAATGTGATACAAAATGCAACAAGAGAATAACATGAGAAGAACGTAATGATAGTGATGAATTTAATAGGAAATTTAGAATGCACTAAAACTGTTGAGGAAAAATATTAATGCTTCAAAAATCATTTTGACAAATATGTTTTATATTACTGAAAGGGTTATTTTTCAAAAGGATACCAGAGTTACAAAGATAAATAAGACAAAATCTCTTCCCTCTAAAAATCCAGAGTCTAATGAGGATCTCCCAGTGTTACCTTTTAATTGTGTAATCTAGAAATGTAATTGCAGAATAAAATAAGGACATAAGGCCCGGCTGGCATGGCTCATTAGGTGAGCATCAACCTATGAAGCGGGAGGTCATGGTTTGATTCCTGGTCAGGGCACATGCCTGGGTTTCTGGCTTGATTCCCAGTAGGGGACGTGCAGGAGGCAGCCAATCAATGATTCTCTCTCATCATTGATGTTTCTAACTCTCTCTCCCTCTCCCTTCCTTTCTGAAATCAATCAAAATATATTTAAAATATATTTAATATAGTTCCTCATGTTGTGGTGACCCCAATTTCATTGTTACAAATTGAACATAATTAAAGCATAGTGATTAATCATGAAAACAATATGTAGTTATATATGTGTTTTCCGATGATCTTAGGCGACCCCTGTGAAAGGGTCGTTTGACCCCCAAAAGGGTCGCGACCCACAGGTTGAGAACCACTGCCTTGCGGGATGTCCACCTCGGGGGATGTTTCCACGGGGATTGGGCCTTAGCTAGCAGTCAGACATCCCTCTGGCAGCCTGGGAGCCCTTGGGGATGTCTACCTGACAGCTTAGGCCCATTCCCCAGGTGATCAGGCCTAAGCTGACAGTCAGACATCCCTCTGAGAGCCCGGTGCAGTTGGACATCCTTAACACTGCCAAGGAGGCAGGAGACGTTCCCACCACCACCGCTGCATTTACAGCCATCATCCCAGCTTATGGGTGAACAGTGCTCCCCCTGTGGGAGCACACTGACCACCAGGGGACAGCTCCTGTGGTCAGTGCATGTCATAATGACTGGTCATTCCTGGTTGTTCTGCCATTATGGTCAATTTGCATATTACCCTTTTATTATATAGAATTTGAACATTGTTCTCTCAACAAACAAAACTAAATTGGTCCTGAATAAAGAGCCTCTTAAACCTGGATCCTTAAAGACTTTTCCTGGTGGGATTGAACTTACATGTTTATCATCCTGGTATATGATTTTCCCATTAACTTCTTCATCAGGCCCAGGTTTCTGGACATGCTGGATTTGTAGGAATAAGATCCTGGCCTTAGTTCCAGTTCACTGAACAGAGGCCTGGGTGAGAACATTCGCCAAATCACATCAGGCTGCAGGGCCCAAACCTTTTTTCTTTCCTCTGACCCTTACTATCACTTTCTCCTCCACCTTCTTCAAATCCAACTCTTTCCCATCCATATTATATGATGCCTGCAAGAGACCCACTTCAGATTCAAAGACACACACATACTGAAAGTAAGGGAATAGAAAAAGATATTTCATGCAAATGGAAACAAACAAAAAAAGCTGGGGTAGCAATGCTTATATGAAACAAAATGAACTTTAAAACAAAGGCTATAATAAAAAACAAAGAAGGACAATACATAATGATAAAGGGATCAATTCAACAAGAGAATATAACCCTTGTAAACATTTATGTCCCAGCATAAAAGCACCTAAATTTATAAAGCAAATCTTAATGAACATAAAGGGAGAGATTGACAATAATAGAGGTATAGTAGGGGACTTTAACACCCCATTGACATCAATAGATAGAAAATCAAGAAGGAAACAGTGGCCTTAAATGACATATTAGACTAGATAGATTTAATTGATAATTTGAGAGCATTTCACTTTGAAGCAGCATGCACCGGGCCTCTAGTAGATGTAGAAATTCTCAACCAAAATATTAGCAAATGAAATTCAGCAAATACATTAAAAAGATCATACACTATGATCAAAGGAGATTTATTTCTGGTTGCAAGTTTGGTTCAATATTAGAATTAATAAAATAAATTAATGTGCTATACCACATAAACAAAATGAAGGATAAAAATCACATGATAATATTAATAGATACAAAAAAGCATTTGAGAAAATTCAGCATCCACTTATGAAAAAAACTCTCAGTAAAGTGGGAATATATGGAGTATGTGTCAACATAATAAAGGCCATATATGACAAACCCACAGCAAGCATCATATTCAATGGCAAAAAGCCAGTAAAAGCATTTTCCTTAATTTCAGGAACATGACAAGTTGCCCAATTTCACTCTCTTTCTCAGCATAGCATTCAAAGTCCTAGCCCCAGCAATAGCAGACAATAAAAAGAAAATTGGAAAAGAAGTAAAACTGTCATTATTTGCAGATGACATCCTATATAATAAAAGCCTAATATGCAAATTGACCAAACAGCAGAACAACCGGTGGAACAACCAGTGGAATGACCGGTCAATATGATGTACATTGACCACCAGGGGGCAGACTCTCAATGCAGGAGCTGCCCCCAGCCCGCAGGCCCCAGGCCAGCCAAGGTGGGTGCCAGTGAGGGTCCCCTGATTGCCCTGTCGGGAGGTGACTGGCAGCTGCGGAGCTGGCCTCTGCAGTGGCAGGGTGATTGGGGGGCGGGGCTGGCCAGCGAGCAGGCTGGTGCTGCCCCCAATTGCCCTGTCGGTTGCCTCCTGTAGAGGGAGGCAACCAGCAGCAATGGCGGGGTTGAGACCGGTGAGTGGGTGGTGCCAGGCTGGCCAAGGCGGGGGCCAGCGGGGGCTCCTGAATGCCCCGCCAGTGGCCCCACAGATTGGCCCTGATCACTGGCCAGGCCTAGGGACCCTACCCATGCACGAATTTCATGCATAGGGCCTCTAGTAATACTATCTATCTATCTATCTATCTATCTATCTATCTATCTATCTATCTATCTATCTATATCCTATAGATTCCACCAAAAACTACAAGAACTAATAAATGAATTCAGTAAAGTAGCAGCACACAAAGTTAATATTTAGAAATTGGTTGCATTTTTATACACCAATAATGAGTTATCAGAAAGAGAAATTGAAAAACATTCCCATTTATAATTGAATAAAAAATGCCTAAAAATAAATTTAACCAAGGATGCAAAATATCTGTACTCAGAAAATTATAAGACATCGAAGAAACAAATAAAAGGAAGCATATCCTGCGCTCATGGATAGGAAAAATTAATATCATTAAACTGTTCATACTACTCAAAGCAATCTATAGATTCAATGCAATCCTTATCAAAATGCCAATGGTATATTTTTTACAAAACTAGAGCTAATAATCCTAGAATTTATATAGAACCTCAAAAGAAGATCCTGAATAGCCATAGCAATCTTGAGAAAGAAGAACAAAGTTGGAGGAATCATGCTACCTGATATCAAACTATATTACAAGTCTAGGGTAATCAAAGCTGACACTTGCATAAAAACAGACGTATAGATCAATGGAACAGAACAGAGAGCTCAGAAATAAACCCAAGTCTATATGGTCAAATAATATATGATGAAGGAGGCAAGAACATAAAATGGAGTAAAGACAGTTTATTCAATAAATGGTGTTAGGAAAATTGGACAGATACATGCAAAAAATGAAGCTTAGACCACCTTCATGCACCATATACAAGAATAAATTCAAAATGGACTAAAGTCTTAAATATAAGACTAGAAACCATAAAATCCTAGAAGAAAGCATAGGCAGTTAACTTTCTGACATTGCTCTTAGTAATATTTTTTCGGACATATCTTCCTGGGCAAGAGAAACAAAAGGAAAATTAGACAAATGGGACTATATCAAACTAAAAAGTATTTGTGCAGGAAAGGAATCCATCAATAAAACCAAAACACAACTTACTGACTGGGAGAAGATATTAGTCAATGATACATCCAAAAAGGGGATAATATCCAAAATTTATATGGAATTCATACAACTCAAAACCAAAAAGCCTTCAAACAATCTAATTAAAAAATGGGCAAAGAACCTTTATAGACACTTCTCTGAAGAGGACATACAGATAGCCAATAGACATACAAAAGGATACTCAACATCACTATTATCAGATAAATGCAAATAAAACAACCTCACCCTGTCAGAATGGCTATTATGAATAAATCAACAAACAACAATGTTGGTAAGAATGTGGAGAAGAGAAAATGTTGTAAGAATGTATTGATCGGATTGCAAATTGGTGCAACCACTCTGGAAAACAATATGGAGGCCCCTCAGAAATGAAAATTAGAGCTATCTTATGACCCAGGAACTCCACTTCTGTGAAGAAACCCAAACAGTAATTTGAAAAGTTATATGCACCCCTATGTTCATTACAGTGTTATTTACAATAGTTATAATATGAAAGCAACCCAAGTGCCCATCAAGAGATGAGTGAGTAAAAAGGTAGTGATACCTATATACAATGGAATATTATTTGTTCATAAAAAGAATGAAATCTTATCATTTATGACAACATTAATGAACCTAGATGGTATTATGCTAAGTGAAATAATATATTTCAGAGAAAGACAAATAACATGATTCCTCTTATATGTAGAATCTAAAGAACAAAATAACCCAATAAACAAAACAGAAACTGATGGTTGCTAGAGGAGAAGGAGGGTGGGGGGCTAGATAAAAAAGATGAAGGGATTAAGAAGTGCAAATTGGTAGTTTCAAAATAGTCATAGGGGTGTAAAGTACAGCATAGGGAATACAGTAAATAATATTGCAATAATTGTATAATGCCAGGTGGGTACTAGACTTATTGGGGTATCATTTTGTAAATTACTAGTATATAATTGTCTAACCCAGTGGTTCTCAACCTTGGCTGCACATTAGAATCACCTGGGAATCTTTTTAAAATCCTGATTTCTAGGCCTCATCCTCCAGAAATTCTGTTTCTTTGTTATGGGGTGTGGCCACAACATTAGTAACAAAGAAACAGAATTTCCGGAGGATGAGGCCCAGAAATCAGGATTTTAAAGAGATTCCCAGGTGATTCTAATGTGCAGCCAAGGTTGAGAACCACTGGTCTAACCAATATGCTACACACCTGAATCTAATATAAAATAATATTGAATGCCAACTATAATTGGGAAAAAAAAACCAAAACAGGCACAAGATAAAAAGAAACCCAACTCCTTTCCCAATGGGAATTCCATCCAATGTGTTATAATATTGTAAATCAGCGAGCTTAACAGAAGGTGCCAGTAAGCCAAATTAATATGGAGTCTCTTTATTACACTAGCAGTCTCAGAGGAGTAACCTCCCAAGTCTGAGCAAAGCAATGTGGAGGAAACTTTTTCTTTATATTCCCCCCCTCCCCAGCTCTTTTGTCTCCTAAATATGGGTTTTCTGGACCTTTTGCAGGCTTTACAAAGAGCCCAATGTAGCCATTTCTGCAGGCAGCTTGTAACCTTGAGCACAGCATAACTTAGTTGCCTTGAGTACAGTACTATTCAGATATAATGACACCTAGTATTGGAGTTGCCAGGGACAGCAGCAGAGCTGCTTGCAAGGCCAGATAATTTGAGCTTATTTTTTCTATTATTTAAGCAAGCAGGTTTACAGAAGCCAAGAATAGCAGAACAAAGGACTATCTATGTTTAGTGGGAAATTTCAAACAGCAGTTTTTACAAAAATAGAGATTTATGGGAACAAAATGGAGTGCCTCTGCTTCAGTGTAAACCCATTTTACAGACCATATTATGGGGAGTAAGAACAAGATATTTAATCTGTGAAGCCTCCTGGAATTGATCACATTTTATACAAATTTGAATTAAGATAATTTAAAATGTCTTAAAATTTTAATGAAATCTTACTGTAAAATCAAATTAGAATTCAGGTGACATCCCTGTATAACTTTTCTCACACCCAAAAGTTCAGGAGAACCTGAGGTCCTGTTGCATATCCTGTAATTACACTGAAAATCAAGATCAAGAGGTTTCTCCCTATGTTCAAATTAAAAGAAAAAAAAAGAATCTGAAAAAATTAAGACTTGTGTAATTTCAATGCTGATGGGCCGAGTACATTGCAAACTAGGCTATTTCTATAGCTGGTAAACAGAAATGATAGCTTACTAAGACTTACCAAGTCTGGCACTTCTTGGAGCATTCACCAAGTGGTGGCCATAGAGCTAGTGTTGAACAACTTACCTGAAAGTCAGTAACTTTGGAACCAAAGTTAGATGTCAGAAAACTACTATGACGCTGATTCAGGAGAGAGCACTCTGCCAAATATCAGCAATAATATTGAAAAAATGCAAAGACAACATTAAGTAAAAGTACCTTCTAGAGACTGTATGTTTATGCAGGCCAGGCTAAATCCCCCATACTTTCTTTCCATTTATCCCATTGGAACTGAATCTTAATGCCAGTTTTGAGTTATAGGGGGACTTGCAGGAGTACATGCCTCCATTGCATAAAACTCCACCACTCTGTTATTCTGAGATTGCCAGGAGAGGTAACTCTAATTCTTGCCCTTTCTCTCCCTTTGTGCCCTGACTACTGCGCAGGTCTGGGGCAGCCTGGAAGCCTGGGGTCTCAGCCACTTGAGATTTCTGAACTCCAGTAACCTAGACTACACAAACTCCGCAGCACCAAGTAGCACCTGAAAATCTGCCTGCAGCTCTGCTTGTTTCACTGCTGCCTGGTGTCACACAGAAATTTTAATTTATGTAGTAATAGAAGGCAAAGCAATATACTCGATTATGTACTTTTAAAGACCTTTTTTTTAGGTTGAATTATTAGCCTAGATTTTTTTCTGTTGTTGTTCAAATAGATCACTGTTGAAAAGCCTGGGTGTATATCTCTTGTGTAATTCCTGGGGTGCCTTGGGGTGACAGGTTTTATCTATTATATTAGTTTCCAAGTCTCTTAAATTGTGCCAGATTGGTACTTAAAACACATGTCAAAATGATGGAAAGTATAAAATAACTTGTGTGGCATTGCCTACCTGCCTAAAAAATGTTCATAACATTTCATCCATAGTAAAATAGATTTTGAGCTCCCAATAACTGAGTAACAAATGTGCTGTTGGAATTTATTCTGTTGATTTTAATTAAGGCTGGTTTATAAAGAACAAATTGAGAATCATTGTTGCAAATGGATTATTTGCATCCACAATTACACTGGAGAAAGAAAACATGTCGCATCTCTTAGGCAGCTAATCCCTATCTAGTCAAGCTACCATGACTGTGTTGTAACTTCACCATCTTCAAGAAACGAATGCATTCTTTTTCAGCTGTAATCATCTTGGCTCAAAATACCCAGGCATTCTGTTTTGTTTAGTTTTTTTTTTTTTTCTGCAGAGGCCCTATGATTCATAAAAAACAAACAAACAAACAAAATACAAACAAAAAACCCCAACAACAAAAAAAACAAATAAAACAACAACAGAAACTGGCCAAAATAATTGTGTAAAAATTCCTCAAGGAAAAGAGCTACATAACTAATTGTGGATTCAATTTTTCAGTAGATGTTTTTCCCTTCTTCTTCCTTCTTCCTTCTTCCTTCTTCCTTCTTCCTTCTTCCTTCTTCCTTCTTCCTTCTTCCTTCTTCCTTCCTCCTCTTCCTCCTCCTCCTCCTCCTCTTTCCCTTCTTTTCTCCTTCTCCTTCTCCTTCTCCTTCTCCTTCTCCTTCTCCTTCTCCTTCTCCTTCTCCTTCTCCTTCTCCTTCTCCTTCTCCTTCTCCTTCTCCTTCTCCTTCTCCTTCTCCTTCTCCTTCTCCTTCTCCTTCTCCTTCTCCTTCTCCTTCTCCTTCTCCTTCTCCTTCTCCTTCTCCTTCTCCTTCTCCTTCTCCTTCTCCTTCTCCTCCTCCTCCTCCTCCTCCTCCTCCTCCTCCTCCTCCTCCTCCTCCTCCTCCTCCTCCTCCTCCTCCTTCTTCTTCTTCTTCTTCTTCTTCTTCTTCTTCTTCTTCTTCTTCTTCTTCTTCTTCTTCTTTTGTTAATCCTCTCTTGAGGACATTTTTTTTCATTGACTTTTAAAGAGAGTGGAAGGGAGGGTTAGAGATAGAGAGAAACATGGATGTGAGAGAGACACATCAATTGGATGCCTCCTACATGCACCCGACCTGAAACTGGGTCCAGGGATTGAGCCTGCCACCAAGGTACATGCCCTTGACCAGAATCAAACCCGCAACCCTTCAGTCCAAAGTCAACACTCTAGCCACTGAGCAAAACAGCTAGGGCTGATGTTCTTTCTCTGAATTAAAGAAGAAAGTCACCGAAGCAAAACAAAACAAGATACAGCAAACAAACAAGCACAACCTTTTACTTAGGACATTTTGTTCAGGACACTTTTGTACCTTTAATAAAATGCACATATATTTACATCAATACTGGGCAAATAATGCTCAGAGAGGTTATGGAATGGAAGCCTCTGGAAAGACATGCATCACTGTCACACTGTGTCTCAATCTCACAGTGGTTCAGAAACAAATACATCGAATGATTATTTTACCACTTAATGACTCACTAGATCCATAAGAGATTTTCATAGATCCAGTTCAAAGAATTGTGAAAAGCAAAATTATGATTTGAATATGAAGTCAAAATTTTCCATTTTTAACAAAAGAAGACTAAAGATGTAGGGCAACTTGAAAGTTTAATGAATGCATGAGGCTCATGAATTAAATCCTCCAAATTGTCATGTTTCTTATTATTTTCTTTTTTTGTTTTTTATTTTATTTTTAAAAGTTCTTTATTGTTTAAAGTATTACATATGAATCCTTTTCCTCCCATTCACCTCCCCCCACTCACCAACCACTCCTCCTCCCCCCCCCCCCGCCCCCAGCATAAGCCCTCACCCCCCGCTACTGACTGTGTTCATGGGTTATGCTTATATGCATGCATATGAACCCTTTGGTTGATCTCTCACTCTCTTCCCCCAGCCCCACTCCCTGCATCACCATTTCCCCCAGAGGTTATAAGATCTGTTCAATGATTCTATGTCTCTGGATCTATTTTTGTTCATCAGTTTATGTTGTTCATTATATTCCACATAGGAGTGAGAACATGTGATATTTATATTTCTCTGACTGACTTATTTCGCTTAGCATAATGCTCTCCAATTCCATCCATGCTGTTGCAAATGGTAAGAGTTCCTTTTTTTATAGCAGTGTAATATTCCATTGTTTAGATGTACCACCAGTTTTTAATCCACTCATCTGCTGGTGGGCACTTAGGCTGTTTCCAAATCTTAGCTATTATAAGTTGTGCTGTTATGAACATAGGGGTACATATATCCTTTCTGATTGGTGTTTCTGTTTTATTGGGATATATTCCTAGAAGTGGGATTACTGAGTTAAATGGGAGATCCATTTTTAATTTTTTAAGGAAACTCTGTATTGTTTTTCACAGTGGCTGCACCAGTTTGCATTCCCACCAGCAGTGCAAGAAGGTTCCTTTTACTCCCCATCCTCACCAGCACTTGTTTGTTGATGATAGCCATTCTGACAGGTGTGAGATGGTACCTCATTGCCATTTTGATTTGCATATCTCAGATGATTAGTAACTTTGAGCATGTTTTCATATATCTCTTGGCCTTCTGTATGTCCTCTTTCATAAGGGGTCTATTTAGGTCATTTGCCCATTTTTTAAATTGGATTGTTTATCTTCCTTTTGTTAAGTTGTATGAGTTCCCTATAAATGTTGGAGATTAAACCCTTATCGGTGTTAACATTGGCGAATATGTTCTCCCATGCAGTGGGCTTTCTTGTTGTTTTGTTGATGGTTTCTTTTGTTGTGCAGAAGCTTTTTATTTTGATGTACAGTGGGGCCTTGACTTACGAGTTTAATTCGTTCTGAGACCGAGCTCGTTAAGGAGCTCATTAACTCAAATTACTCTATCAACTCAATGCAAAAAATCGGCCGAGAGACAGCTGGTATCTCAAAAAACTCATTAGTCGGGACACTCGTAAGTCAAGGCCCCACTGTAGTCCCATTTGTTTATTATCTCTGTAGTTTCCATTGTCCTAGGAGCTGCATCGGTAAAGATATTGCTACAACACATGTCTGATATTTTGCTGCCTATGGCTTCTTCTAAGATTTTTATGATTTTGCATCTTACATTTAAGTCCTTTATCCATTTTGAGTTTATTTTTGTGTATGGTGTAAGTTGATGGTCTAGTTTCATTTTTTTTGCATGTATCTGTCCAATTTTCTCAACACTATTTATTGAATAGACTGTCTTGACTCTATTGTATGTTCATGCCTCCTTTGTCAAATATTAATTGAGCATAATGGCTTGAGTCGACCTCTGGGTTCTCTGTTCTGTTCCATTGGTCTATATGTCTGTTCTTGTGCCAGTACCAGATAGTTTTGAGAACAGTGGCTTTGTAATATAGCTTTATATCTGGTATTGTGATCCCTCCAGCTTTGCTCTTTTTTTTCTCAGGATTGCTGCAGCTATTAGGGGTCTTTTTTTATTTCATATGAAACTTTGGAGTGTTTGTTCTAGATCTGTGAAGTATGCCATTGGTATTTTAATGGAATTGCATTGAATCTATATATTGTTCTGGGTATTATGGACATTTTAATGTTGTTGATTGTACCAATCCATGAGCATGGTATATTCTTCCATTTGTTTATGTCTTCCTCTATCTCTTTTTGCTATGTCCTGTTATTTTCCAAGTACAGGTTTTTTTACTTCCTCAGTAAGAGTTTATTCCTAGGTATCATAATTTTTTTGTTGCAATAGTAAATGGGATTGTGTTTTTAGTTTCTGTTTCTGTGAGTTCCCTGTTGGTGTATAAAAAAACTGTAGATTTCTGGGTGTTGATTTTATATCCTGCTACATTGCCAAACTCATTTATAATTCATTTATTTCATGGAGTCTTTGGGGTTTTCTATGTACAATACCATCTCATCTGTGAATAATGACAATTTTACATCTTCTTTTCTAATTTGGATGCCTTTTATTTCTTCTTGTCTGATTGCTAAGGCCAGCACTTCCAGTTCTATGTCGAACAGGAGTGGTGAAAGTGGGCATCCCTTGTTCCTGTCCTTAGGGAAAATGATTTTAATTTTTGCCCATTGAGTATGATGTTGGCTACAGGTTTGTCATATAAGTCTTTTGTTATGTTGAGGTATGATCCCTCGATTCACACTTTGCTGAGAGTTTTTACCAAGAATGGTTGTTGGATATTTTCAAGTGCCTTTTCTGCACCAAATGATATGATTATATGATTTTTGTCTCTCAATTTGTTTACATGATGTATCACATTTATTGATTTGTGGGTATTGTACCAGCCTTGCATCCCTGGAATAAATCCCCCTTGGTCATGGTGTATGATCTTTCTACTATAATTCTGAATCTTATTTTCTAGAATTTTGTTGAGGATTTGAGCATCTATATTCATCAAGGATATTGGCCTGTAATTCTCTTTCTTAGTAGTGTCTTTATCTGGTTTTGGGATTAGGGTAATGCTGGTTTCATAGAAAGAGCTTGCAAGTGTGCATTTCTCTTGAAACTTTTTGAATAGTCTGATGAGGATAGGTTTTAGTTCATCTTTGAAAGTTTGGTAAAACTACCCTCTGAAGCTGTCCAGACCAGGGCTTTTGTTTGCTGGAAGTTTTTTGATTACTGCTTTAATTTCATTGGTAGTTCTGTGACTATTCAGGCTTTTCTATTCTTCATGCTTGATTTTTGGAAGATTGTATTTTTCTAAGAATATGTCCATTTCGTATAGGTCAGGGGTGGGCAAACTTTTTGTGAGTGCATGCCAAAACCAGCAAACTCTCTGACTCAAAATTCTTCTGTGTGCCAACCCTAATTTTTTGAGAAAATGTTACCCTACTTGATATCTCTTAAGGTGTTCATATGTGAAGAATCTTAAAGAAATAATAATATTCATTTGGGCGACAAAAACACAGTATATGATGATGAAAAATACATTTATTTTTTAATGTATACATGTACACTGATAGTCCGACAGAAGACTTTATGACTAAGTTTGATATTATCAGTGGGACTTTTGCTGCTGCATCACTGATGACAGAGATTTTACATCAAGTTTATATTTTGTGACCTTCAGAGATATGCACGAGCTACTACTTTCATCCATCAGGCTACTCTTATTACCAGACTTAACAAAATTCATCACTGAGAACAAAGATTCATAAGCGTCTGTGGATGAAACCAAAACACTGGTCAGATCTAGGAAGGCAGGGAGAGTTAAGGCAGAGGCATAGAAATTGCTCTTCCCCTCTCTCATCAGTCCATGTCTATGGTCTTTAAGATAACTTGTTAAGTAAAATTATTTATTTATCTAAGGTGCACCTACACTGAATTTATCTGAAAATTAAAAAAGTCGATATTAAGAAAAAAATTGTAAATGGAAGATTATAAGAGAGGGTTTCGCGTGCCAGCAAAAGTTACTGGCGTGCCATGTTTGGCATGTGTGCCAGGGGTTGCCCACCCCTGGTCTAGGTTGTCCATTTTGTTGGAGTAGAGTTGTTTGTAGTATTTTTTATGAACCTTTGTATGTCTGTGGGGTCAGTTGTTACTTCACCTTTTTCATTTCTGATTTTGTTAATTTGGGTTCTCTCTCTTTGCTTCTTGGTGAGCCTGGCTAGAGTTTCATAAGTATTGTTTATCCTTTCAAAGAACGGCTCTTGGTTTTATTGACCTTTTGTATTTATTTATTTATTTATTTATTTATTTATTTATTTATTTATTTATTATTTTTGGTCTCTATGCCGTTTATTTCTGCTCTAATTTGTATTATTTCCTTCCTTCTACTTTTCTGGGCTTTTCTTGTTGCTTTCTTTCTAATTCTTTGAGTTGTAGAGTTAGGTAATTTATTACCATTTTTTCTTGTTTTTTTGAGGTGGACCGACAGGGCTATGAACTTCCCTCTCAGGACTACTTTCACTGTGTCCCATAGTATTTGGATTGTTGTGTTTTCTTTGTCATTTGTTTCTAGGATGCTTTTTATTTCTTCTTTGATCTCTTTGGTAACCCAATCATGGTTTAATAGCTGCTATTTAGCCTCCACATGCTTGATTTTTTTTCATTGTTTATTGTAGTTGATTTCTAATTTTATGTCATTGTGATCTGAGAAGATGCTTGGTATGATTTCTATCTTAATTTGAAGAGACTTTGCCTGTGTCCCAATATGTGATCTATCTTTGGAAATGTCCAGTGTGCACTTTAGAAGAATGTGTAATCTGGTGCTTTGGGATAAAATGTTCTGGAGATGTCAATTAAGTCTATCTATCTGATCTTGTGTGTTGTTTAGGATTGCAGTTTCTTTTGTTTAGAGGATTTATCCAGTGTTGTCTATGGGGTATTAAAGTCTCCTACTATGATTGTGTTGCTGTCAATCTCTGCCTTGATATCTTCCAGAATTTTTTCTTTTATGTATTTGGGTGCTCCTGCAGTGGGTGCATATATATTTATGAGAGTTATATCCTCTTGTTTAATTGCTTCCTTTTGTATTATAAGTGGCCCTCCTTAACTCTTGTTATGGACTTCACTTTGGGGTTTATTTTGTCAGATATAAGTATTGCTACCCCAGCTTTTTTTTCACTTCCATTAGCCTAAAATTTTTTTTTCTGTCACTTCACTATCAGACTCTGTGAGTCCTTTGGCCTGAGGTGGGTCTCTTGTAGACAGCATATATATGGGTCATGTTTTCTTATCCATTCAAATACCCTATGTCTTTTGATTGGAACATTTAGTCCATTTACATTTAAGATTATTATTTATAGGTACTTGCTTGTAGCCATTTTTATTCTTTATGTTGGTGTTCCTTCTTCCCTTTCTTTTTTTTTTTAATTAAATCTTTATTGTTCAGATTATTACAGTTGTTCCTCTTTTTTCCCCCCATAGCTCCCCTCCACCCGGTTCCCACACAACCCTCTTCCCTTACCCCCCCGCCCTCCCCCCACACGCTGTCTTCATCCATAGGTGTACGATTTTTGTCCAGTCTCTTCCCACACCCTCACACCCCTTTCCCCTCCCCCCCGAGAATAGTCAGTCCACTCCCTTTCTATGCCCTTGAATCTATTAAATTCACCAGTTTATTCTGTTCATCAGATTATTTATTCACTTGATTTTTAGATTCACTTGTTGATAGATGTGTATTTGTTGTTCATAATTTGTATCTTTACCCTTTTCATCTTCTTCCTCTTCTTAAAGGATACCTTTCAGCATTTCATATAATACTGGTTTGGTGGTGATGAACTCCTTTAGCTTTTTCTTACCTGTGAAGCTTTTTATCTGACCTTCAATTCTGAATGATTGCTTTGCTGGGTAAAGTAATCTAGGTTGTAGGTTCTTGGTATTCATCACTTTGAATATTTCTTGCCACTCCCTTCTGGCCTGCATAGTTTCTGTTGAGAAATCAGCTGACAGTCATATGGGTACTCACTTGTAGGTAACTGACTATTTTTCTCTTGGTGCTTTTAAGATTCTCTCTTTGTCTTTTGCTCTTGGCATTTTCATTATGATGTGTCTTGGTGTGGTCCTCTTTGGGTTCCTTTTGTTTGGTGTTCTCTGCGCTTCCTGGACTTGTAAGTCTATTTCTTTGACCAGGTAGGGGAAGTTTTCTGTCATTATTTCTTTAAATAGGTTTTCAATATCTTGCTCTCTCTCTTCTTCTGGCACCCCTATAATTTGGGTATTGGTACGCTTAAAGCTGTCCCAGAGGCTCCTTACACTATCTTCGTATTTTTGGATTCTTTTTTCATTTTGCTTTTCCGGTTGGGTGTTTTTTGCATCTTCATATTTCAAATCTTTGACTTGATTCTTGCGATCCTCTAGTCTGCTGTTGGAACTCTATATATAATATTCTTTATTTCAGTCAGTGATTGCTTAATTTTTAATTGGTCCTTTTTCATAACCTCGAGGGTCTCACTAAATTTATCGGCAGTTTCTAGAAAATTTTTGAAAAACCTTATAAGTGTGGTTTTGAACTCTATACCCAGTAGTTTGCTTTCCTCCATTTCTGTCATTTGTGACGTGTTTCTTTGTCTCCACATTTTTTATGCTTCCCTGTATTGATAGAGTGGCTTTCTGTGCTAGGGGTCCGATAGGGCCCAGTGGCTCAGCCTTCCCAATTACCTGAGAAGGACACTCTTGGTGCACCCCTTTGTGGGCTTTGTGCACAGTATTGTTATAGTTTGTGAACAGCCTTGATTGTTGTAGGTATAACTGGGAGAAATTGACCTCCAGGCCAATTGGCTGTGAGAATCAGCTGTGTCTGCACGGGGAGAACTTCTGTGCTGGAGACACCCTTCTGGGGCAAGACTTGCTTCAGTGGGGCTTTGGTGCTCACTGAGCCTGCCTCCTGTGTGTGTCCCTTATAGATCTGAGGAGTTGTAATCTGGATGGTCCCACTCTGACCACTGGGCACACTGGCTCTTGGATCTCTAAAAAGGTGCTAATTTAGCCTCTGCCTGAGGCTACCCAGCAGTAGCTATGGAGAGATCTGTAGATTCCTCTTCTTTGTTTGGGGTTTGGAGGTGCCCAGATGAGGCCCAGCTGTGAAGTAATGCAAGCTGCTGTGGGGCTTGGGCCTTCTTTTGGATGTTCTGGGTCTCTCTGACCCAGCTGCAGTTTGTTAGGTAATTTTCAGATTGCAAAGGGTCAGGCCTTTCAAATGCAAAAGCCTCTGCACACAGCTTTGGTGGGGCAGAGTCTCAGGGGATCGACAGCTATGGCTGCTCCTCAGTCCTACCCTAAGAGGCCCCGTGTCTCAGTGTCCCAGTAATCACTGCAAGCACCTCTGAGAGAAAGCCGCCCTCGAGTTCTGACTGATGCCAGAGTGTCCAGTTTCTCCCCGTATGAGTCTGGGTCCCCAGAGACTTGCCCAGAACTGGAGTTCAGAGCAGTTGGGAGCTTGAGATTCCCTCCCTATTGAAAAAGACAACCGTGTCCTCAGTTGCCAGCCCTTTCCACATGCGCCTCCGTACCTCTGCAATTTACTTCCGCACCTCCTCTGAGTCTCAGTGTGCTTTTCTCTTTCCTTCTAGTTGTAGAATTTCCACTCAGCTAGCCTTCCTGTGTTTCTGGATGATGTCCATTTTGTCTTTTAGTTGTATTTTTGAAGTGGTTGTGTGAGGCAGCATTTTTGGTGTTTACCTATGCCGCTATCTTGGTTTCTCCTTCCCTTTCTATTTCTTCTTTTTACAACAGTGCCTTTAGCATTTCTTACATTGCTGGCTTGGTTGTAATAAATTCTTTTAGTCTTTTTTTTTGTGTCTGTGAAACTCCTGATTTCACCTTCAATTTTGTGATAGCCTTGCTGGGTGTAGTATTCTTGGATTTTGTCCCTTGCTTTGCATCACTTTATATATTCCATTCCATTCCCTTCTGGCCTTATGTGTTTCTGTTAAGAAATCAATTGATAGCCTAATGAGAGATCCCTTGTCAGTAACTTTCTGTCTCTCTCTGGCAGCCTTTAAGATTCTTCCTTTGTGGTTGATGTATGCCAATTTAATTGTAATGTGTCTTAGTGTGGATCTTTTTGGGTTCATCTTGTTTGGGGCACTGTGTGCTTCTTGGACCTGTGTGGTTTTTTTTCTTCCTAACATCAGGGAAGTTTTCTGTCATTTTTTCAAACAGGTTTTCTATTCCTTGCTCAGTGTCTATTCCTTCTGGCACCCCTATTATGCAGATGTTTTGTTATGTGTTGTCCCAGAGCCCCCTGAGATTGTCTTCCTGCTTTTTAATTTTTTTTTCCAGTTGCTGCTCTGCTTGGTGTTTTTTTCTACCTTATCTTCTAACTTGGTGATGTGGTCCTCAGCCTCTTATAGTCTACTGTTGAGGCCCTCCATTGTGTTCTTCATTGAAGCTATGTCACTCTTCATTTCTTCTTGATTCCTTTTCATGTTGGTGACATTCTCATTCAGCTCCTTATAATTCTCGTTGAGTTGTGCGTATTTGTCATCCAGACGTTTGAGCATCCTTATAACCATTACTCTGAATTCTTTCTGTGACAAGTTATTGCCTCCATTTCATTTAATTCATTTTCTGGTGATTCCTCTTTTTCTTTCCTTGGGGATTGTTTTTTGTCTCCCCATATTTTGCTGTAGTGGTGGTAGGGGCTCCCTGTCCAGGAAAACCTGGTCTGCCAGCCCTGATAATCCTGCAGGATCTAACAGTCCTCCACTCACTCACACACATACCACACGTCCACACACTCCCCTTTCAACCCCTTTCTCACTAACACCCTCTCCCTCACCTCTGTCCTGCCAGCCACCATCTTTGATCCCCCTATTATTTTCATAGTAAATCAATATAGAACTTAAAAAATTCACTAAATTACCTCATATGCAGCAAAGGTATAAGCTAACATGGAAGATGTTAATAGTGCCATTAGCCAGTGTGATTTCCATCATTATCAGTCATCATTCTAAGAATGGTAAGTGGCAGATAAAGAGCTCAGAGCTCAGCTGAAATTTCCATCTTTTTTTGTAGTTAGCATATAAAATTCATATACTTGGTTTCTAAATTGTCACCCTTTTGTCACAAATTGTTCATTATATTTGCTTAGACTTATGAAATGGGAAATATTTTATTTAAAGGAAACAAAGGCAGAAAACATTGAGTAAAAGACCTATGACTTTTTTTTGTTTAGAATGTGTATTTTAAAATCTTTAGCAGTGATTGTAGACTATAAATGAGTCAGTAGAAGCTAGGAATTCGGGCGATTAAAAAATGAAAGAAAGGAAAATAAAAATAAAAGCTAAACTGTGACTAATGCAACCTGGAGAAGGGTTCTAGATTTTTTAAATTAAAAGTTACTTTGAAAGCCTCATTTGAAAGGGTCCTCAAAAAAGCAGTTCAAGAAGCTCATTACATCATGTGTATATTGTTTACTTTAATCAGAAGTTACACTGGTTAATCTTTGGTGATTATAATGAATATAATGCCACATATAAAAATTTGTTAATACTGGAATGTCTTATTCAAAGATTAAAATGTAGATAGAATATGCTAGAATTTTGGTCTTGTCTAAATAGCAGAAGAAAGAAAAGGAAGTGAGGAAAAGGGTTTACATTGTTCTCTTTAGGAGAGAATGTGGCAATATTAACTTAGTTTCAGAATAATGTATTACAGTCTTTGACTATTAGTTTTTATTCTTCTTGTGGGGCTCTTTCTTAGATGCTTAATGTTGGGATGATTGCTTGACACCCAAAAACCAAGAGATAGAATGTTGCAGAATTTGAATTAATGTTACACTTCCCTTATCAGAATTCAGTTTGTACTCTGTAACATGCCCAGCAGATAGAATTTAAATGCATGTATTGTGCAAAGAGAATGGCTGTACTTAGTAATAACTCACAAACTACCAGATCTTCAAATGATTTTTGAACCATCATAAAAAATTAAATTTTGTTCCTAAGTGGTTTTAATGAAAAAACATATTTTGACTGGATTTGAATTCTGTAAGAATTTCAAATTTGTATATAACATGTGTGAAATATCTGTTTATAAAAAAATTGTTATCTCCCACTATTCCGAATGATTGTACCATATTATGATTTCTAAAAATTCTATTTTAAAGCAGAATGCTTCATGAATGGGTAAGTTTTTATAACATAGAGGGCATTATTTTTAAATGTATTTGGTAAAATAAACATTTTATTTTTATTTACTAAAAGAACCTTAAAAGAATAACTGTCATATGACACCCACCATTTTACGCAAGTGCACTAAAATAGTGCATCCATATGTGTGCGGTTTCTAATATATGCTTTTTAATCATTCTTCTTGCTTCTTCAAGAAAAACAACAACTTACACTCACTGGCATTAAATGACAGAAATCACAGTTAGTAATTCTGGTTGAAGTTGTTTGTTAATACTTCATATTTATAAAAAAAATAAAACCTCCCTGTTCTAGGTTTTAATGTATGCTGCAATTGAAAAACGCAAATAGTACCAGAGAGCATATGGTTTTTTAATTTCCTTAAAAATAAAAAGCTAGGGAATTAAATGCCTGCTAATGAAGTGTTACATTTCTTAGTTTTCTGCAACTCATTTTTATTGGAAAGAAACACACAAAACTTCCTCCCTTAAAGTGTCTCCCATTTTCCTATTCTCAGAAGAGAAATTAGAATGATCTATAAAAAAATGCAGTTCAATGACTGAAAAACTGAAGCAAAAGGAGGCATTCTTTTAAAAATCTTGCATTCCTTTTACGTATGTGACAAGAGGTGTAGAGTTCAGATGTTCAAAAATTTATTTTAACAGATTTTTTTTCAATGGATAAATATTTCAGTAGAATAGTCTCAGTAGTTTAGGGGAGTGACAAATGAACACTTTAGGCTCACCTGACCCCTAGCAACACTGAGCTAACTTACTTGTTCTCCAAATGGATCCTTTTATACATCTCTCTCTTCCTTGAAATGTTGATTAAAACAGCAAGAGACTGATGAAAAATACGTTGTGTTGACACAGAGATAAAGCTTAGGAATATTGATTTCAAACAGAAATTTATAGTTTGGTAAGATAAGCTGGCAATATTGACTTGGCTTGATAGTTTTGTGGGCTTACGACATTATTACTGACTTGCGGGCATTTTAGATGACACAGCTATTGGGGAAGAGACTCCTGGTTTTAACCTTAGAGACATCAGATTGACTTAGCACTTTAGGGGATCTGGATTGGGATCTGTTTTTGTCAATAGAAACTGTGATTTAGAACAACTCCAGCCTTTCAGGTAATCGAGCTTAAACCATGGGCAGCAAGTATTCTAGGAGCTTTTCTGGAGTGTGTTTGGAAGATGTCTCCGCATGAACTGGTTGCACCCTCAGTCATACTCACCTGGCAGCATGGTACTCTGGCATTCTTGGTGAAACCCTTTGTTAGTCAATTTCTGCAAAGTTTATTCACAGTGATGTTCTATTTGACCAGAGGTCTAACTCCCAGCACACTCTGTTCCCTCAATTCCAAACTTATAAATAAGTAAAAAGGTCCTTGAGTAACCAAAATAGCTTCCATGTCCCCAGACCAAAGCCATGGACTTTCCTCCTTCTTAAAGATTTATGTGCTCTCACTTAGAGATTGTTTATTCTTACTTAACCGAGGTCAGAATACTTGTGCATTTTCTGGTTTCCTAGCCCGATTATAAGTAACAAATTAGAAAGGGGTAAGAGGCTATTAGAGGCAATCAAACTGGCAGTAATGAAGTGACAGTTGTTAGATAAGGAAGAAGGAAGAAGAAATTAAGAACACAGACACAGAGCTATGTGTATTGTAGAGAATAATGCAAAGATAGCGATTCGTACTGATGGCACAGCTATCATTATGCCACGTTATGTTCAGCTGTTGCTATTTTTAAAAGGCAGGGAAGAATTTAATATACTTTTAAAAATTACATAAAATGATATAAAAAATAGGTTTGAGCATCCAAAGGAATAAGTTTGAGCTATCTAGATGAAATGCACCTGCCTCCTTCCCAAAGATGATTACTGTATTTGAATTCTCAGAGCACTTTATTTGTACCTTTTTAATGGCATTAGCTGTTTTCATCATTGTATTACAGTCATTTGAGTTCATGCTGAAAGCCATTTAACTTGCTGGGAAGCAAGGAGGAAGCTGGATTTCATCTCTATCATGTCCCAGTGTATCTGACTTTAATGAGTCAGCCTGTCTTTCTGTACTTTAGCTTTTTTATTTATTAGACATGGTTTTTGGAACAAATGAATTTGAGGTCCATCTAATTTGTAAATTTTATTCCTTTATGTAGTGAATTTTAAGGATTTTATAGTGAGATGAAGAAGTATGGATGAATCTCAATTTTACACTTTAAGGACAACTGTAGTCACAACCAAATTAATTACCTGGGCCTAATTGCCTGACCAATACTCATTCCTTGCAACATAAATAAAGGAATTTCTTTTTCAAAGTCATATTTGGCATCTGTTGTTTTTACTTGCTTGGCAACCATTTTCTGTCTGATATTACTTTGGAAAAAAAAAATGCCTTTGCTATTATCCCAGTCTATGTGGTTTCAGAGAGGTGTGACCTCATCCATTGGCTCTAAAATAGTCAAATGACCTGGGTCTGACCAATCAGCATAAGCCACCACTTAGGGCACAATGATTGGTTCAGTGAAGGACACGTGACCCAAGCTGATCCAATAAAAGTCAGTTCCAGGCCTTTTACTAAAACTACTCAAATATTCAGGAAAGTGTAGACATTGTATCTTGTTTTATATTTTCCAAAAAAGTAGAATCCTATAAAAATATAAGTGCATTGAGATATAACTCCCATTAATTAATATATAAATTATCATGTCACTATTTAAAACATATTTTTTCCCTAAGTAAATTAAATTATTTAGTAACACAGATTGACCATAAATCATTTGAATGAGTTCTATAATTTTGCTTTTTTAGGTCAGTGGTTCTCAAACTTGGATACACATTAGAATCACCTGGGAATCTTTTTAAAATCCTGATTTCTGGGCCTCATCCTCTGGAAATTCTGTTTCTTTGTTACTAATGTTGTGGCTACACCCCATAACAAAGAAACAGAATTTCCGGAGGATGAGGCCCAGAAATCGGGATTTTAAAAAGATTCCCAGGTGAGTCTAATGTGCAGCCAAGTTTGAGAAACACTGCTTTAGGTATTATTGATGTGATTTTTGTTGTTGTTTCTGCATGTATTTGTTTCTTGCTAAATAATGCGCAATACAGGCCATTATTTCAAATAGAAAATGCCATTAAGCCTTTCCAATGAATAGCCATAATAACAATTTAATTTTAAAACATTTTCATCATCCCCCAAAGAAACTTCATATCGATTAGCAATCATCGCTTCCTTCTTCCTTTACTAATACCAACTCACACCTCACTACACCCTCCTCATTGACCCTAAGCAACCACTAACTTACTTTCTATCTCTATTAATTTGCCTATTTTGGAAATTTTATACAAATGGAATCATACAACATGTGGGTTTTTTGGACTGACTTTTTTACTTAGCATACTGTTTTCCAAGTTCATCAATGTTGTAGCATGCATAGTTACTTCATTCTAATTTATTGTTGAATAATATTCCATTGTATGGGTATGCTACATTTTGTTTATCCATTCATCACAGAAGGAAAATTTGGCTGTTTCCATTTTGCAGATACTATGAATAACGCTGCTATAAGTGTTTATGTATGTTGAGTAAGACTCCCTCCACATTCTGCGTGGAGTAGGGTTTGGTATCTGAAAGAGGAGCTGCACAGCAAATGAGAGAAAAAGACACAAGTTAACTTTGCAATATTGGGGGACCAGGCGGCAAGCCCCAAAGGACTTCCTCCGTGCTCAGGCCGCTCCAATCTTTTATTGATCTGGAGTAGCCCTTAGGGTAAGGAGGTTTCAATGACACACAGATCAGCAGACAATTTCCAGGAATAGACAAAAGTATCTGATTAACTCATCAATAGATTTCCTAGTGTAGGCAGAGTAACTGATTAGCTCATCAATAGATTTCCGGGAGTATCTGATTAACAATAATCAACAAGGATCTACATAAGTATCTAAGGAATTAAGGGAACTAAGGTGGGGATGCTTCAACTATTATTACCTAAATTAACTGAGTGGTTCCTAGATTAACTGGGTAGTGCACAGCCCTGACCTTTGCTAGGACTTTCAAGCCCTGACCTTTACTAGGACTTTCAAGGGCTACTAGCTTTGGGGGGGTCTCTGTCTAAACTCAGCTAGTGAAGACAATGAATGGACTCCGGCATATGTACAAGTTTTTGTGTGAAAGTATGTTTTCATTTTTCTTGGATATATATTTATAGGGGTGGAATTTCTGGGTCATATAGACTCAAGAGATCTTAAACACAGGTCTATCTGTGAGCCCTGTTCTCTTCTAATTTCTCAAGATGGCTTTTCTGCATTCCGTATAATTTATGTAGAAGGATGATCTACTTAGATTTTAATTCCAACTTTATTCTTGCTTCTATAAGAAATTGAATCAATAATGAGTAATTTTCTTCCTTCTGTACCTCTCATTACCCAACACACATCTTAGAAGATGGCTTTGCCAATTTATTCCTAGATATCTTGTCCCAAGGGAAATTAAAACTACTTTGTGTTTCAAAAGCAATAAACAAGTCTCATGTAAGTCCTTTGGCGAAAAAAATGGGTAAAGGTAAAGGAATTGGGAGGATGGAGGGTTTGACTTTGGTGATTTTCTGTGAGATATTGGATATGTGTTATCTAAATGAAGAGAATGGCCATGCATGTTTACTGGGAAAATTCTGGAGAGTAGAGGGTAAGAGTCTCCTATGGCTATGGATAGCTGTCAAGGGTATCTCTGTGACTTGTATGAAGATACAGTAAAGGACTAGAAGGAAACAACAGTAAATGGTATTGTAGTAAAGATGATGACCACCAAGGGTCAGGCCCATTTCCTGGTCTCTTGGAGCTACATAAATTCCCAGGGTCCATGAATAATCTTGAAGTAACACAGCCTCACTAATGACCAGAACTGGACCAATTCTGTCAAACCTGGTGGGTGCAGCCATATTTATTTAGGTAAAACATGTAATTTAGGGCCCGGCTGTGGTGGCTCAGTAGTTGAGCATTGACCTATGAACCAGGAGGTCAGGATTCAATTCACGGTCAGGGCATATGCCTGGGTTGCAGGTTTGATCCCCAGTGTGGGGCGTGCAGGAAGCAGCCAATTAATGATTCTCTCTCATCATTGATGTTTCTGTCTCTCTCTCTCTCCCTCTCCTTTCCTCTCTGATATCAATAAAAATATATTAAAATTACATGTCACTTAGGTACTAAAAAGGAAATAGTTATATACTTTTTAAATTTTTAAAGGATGCCAAGTTACATACCAGTTTTTCAAGATATATAAGCCACCATGCCTTTAAACAGTATAATCATCACTATTATTGATCAGGTAATTTCTCTTATTCTATATCAGTGGTTCTCAACCTGTGGGTCGCGACCCCTTTGGGGGTCGAATGACCCTTTCACAGGGGTTGGGTTGCCTAAGACCATCCAAAAACACATATATAATTACATATTGTTTTTGTGATTAATCACTATGGTTTAATTATGTTCAATTTGTAACAATGAAATTGGGGGTCACCACAACATGAGGAACTGTATTAAAGGGTTGCAGCATTAGGAAGGTTGAGAACCACTGTTCTATATAATAAAAGTGTAGTTTGCAAATTGTCCTCTCGACTGGAAGTTGTCCGGGAATTTGTCCAGGGGGCAGGGCCAGCCGAGGGAAGGGAGGGAGGCCCTGGCCGGTGGCAGCAGGTGACTGGGAGAAGAGAGGGAGTACCCAGCTGGCAGCCAGCAGCCGGCAGCTAGGGACCCTACCAATGCACTAGGCCTCTAGTTTCAAATAAATGATAACTATTAGGGCAATTTTTCTGAGCCATCAAGAAAATGATTACTAATATAAGGACCATTTGTTATTCTATGATGTGCAGATGTGAAAGTTGGCAGCCACTTTTCTCTTATGCCATCGGAAAGCCATTTTTAAAATAAGAAATGGTTCTGAAAGCTGTTCAATTGTAGACATTTTAAAAGTTACATTGAAATGAGCACAGCTTAAAATGCTTTTTGAAAGTTTGGTCTCAATGTTTTTTACACATCTGAATATAGGTACATAATTGTGTATATAAGCAATCACTTTGAGAACATAATAGTTAAGCATTTATGGGTGGTTACTAGTTTTGATACTTCCTGGAAGCTTTACATATATTGTCTCTTCTGACTTTTACAATGAAAGTTTTTGGTGGATGTTATTTTCATCCTTTTATTGATGAAAAACAGGGGTTCAGAAGATTAAGAAAGCTTCACAGGGTCATACATATAGTAATCGGTTAAGCTAGTTTTATATTTTTGTCTTTCCACCATGTTTTGCTTTGAGAATCATTAATTCAAGTTATGCTATTGCACACCTACTATGCTGGGCATCAAGATTAGAGTATTGGGATAGAGGAACTCTGAGCTGAGTCCTCCTATGTTGTCATTTAAATTTTAACTATTTAATATATTTCTCTCATCTGCTTAGCTACTTTTTTCTTCCTTCTCATCTCCCCATTTATATCCCATCAGCAACACCACCTTTTCAATGGTATTCTGACAGTACACTTCTTGTTTAAGATGTTTTATAGTAAAGCAAGGAAAGAAAAACTTTAAAAAGGCAGTAAAAATTCACCAGGCTTCCTGGGAACAGCTGAGGGTGAACATTGACTACAAATTTAAGCTTTAAGGAGGTCTATGGAGAGCATATTTCATAATGTTAAGCACCATAGAGATATATGTACATTTTATGCCACAATCAACCATAACATATCGATAAATCTTTAAAGCAAAGTCTTAATGTAATAAAATAAAGTTTCAGAAATGCAGAATAGCTTCAAGATAAATTAATTTGAAAGCGCAAGAATCATTTAATAATTTAATCCCAAATTTAGTCTACTAAATCACATGAATTCATTCTTTTTTTTTCAAATATGGGAACCAGGAAGAAACTGATTACTTAATTATATTTTGGCCAAACACATAAACACCCAGGAAAAATCAGCCAAAAATGTGAAAGTAGTACACCACTTCTTAGTTGGCTGAACTTTCCTTCTAAGCCTTATATATACAAAAATTTTTAAAAAAAGAAAACAAAAAATCTCAAATGCCAAAAATAAACCAGAGTGAAACACCATGTAAAGTATTTATTCCTTTTACCCTAAATGTTTCTGTGGAGTAAGTCAGCCTGAAGGAATTCAAGTTCTGTTTTGATTCTTTCCCACTTACTACCCCTGGGATCTGTCTTGCCTGACTCAGCACAAAGACCCTGAAAATAGTGAGCATTTGGTGTGTACCCCCCCCCCCCCTTTACTATAGGAAGTATTAAACTCCAGACTGAGACCAAATGCACTGGATGAGTTTACAAAGAATGATTGTGTCTGAACTTTTTTGCCTGTGGGTAATTAAATTTTATCTCATGTGACATTGTATACCAGGAATGAATTGGTATTGTTTCAGAGCAAATGCTTAATATCCTCATTTTTTAAATTGATGTGTTTTCAATAATTCTCATATTCTGACTTTTTTTTCACACTCCCTTTTCATTAGTGGAAACAATATTTTACAAAGTACCAGAATTGTAAAAACACCTTGGTTTTATTTTGCATTTGTTTAATCCCTTATCGAAATGTGCAACTGTTCATTATTTTCTTACACACATTTTCCTGCATTGCTGCTTCCTTCAGTGAAAGATAAACACACTGAAATGACAAAGTCAATTTAAGGAGTTTTAATATATGAGTTTCTCTGCCTGTAGAGAGAGTATCACATTCTTTTATTATTTTATTTTATTTTTTTGGCAGATTAATACAGAAAAGTGCTTTGGGGATAATCAACCAGGGCTAAGGTCTATTGTATAAGTTTGTTATTTTATTTACCAACTAGTGGCCCAGTGTGCAAAATTCATGCACATTAAAAGGGAATTAACTAGAGGAAATATTTTAATATTGCTATTTGCCCTTTATAATAGAAGTGTCAGATATGAAAGAAAATTAGTAAAATGTATATGAAAATCTTTCTCCTGTCAGAGTCTGCAGCACACCACAGGAACCAGAGTCAAATCCCCGCCCACCCACACATGCCTTGAAATCACATGAGACCCAGACCTGGCTGGCCCCACCCCCATTGGTTGAGACCCAGACCCGGCCGGCCCCACCCCTGCCAAGTCCCACCAGGTGGAGGACGCAGCCTCCTGCTGATTGCACCTAGCGACCATTTGCATATTAGCCTTTTATTATTAAGATATGCATAACCTATGGACACAGAAATTAGGGTGTTGAAGGCCTGGGGCAGGGGAGGAACAGGGTGGAGGGGGCAATAGAGGGGAAAAAAGGAGACATTATAATATTCTCAACAATAAAGATTTAAAAAAAAAACCCAAATGGGTGTAGCTGTGTTCCAATAAAACTTTATTTAAAAAGCAGGTGGAGCTGGATTTGGCCTGCAGGCTGTAGTTTGCTGACCTATTTTATTTTATTTTATTTTATTTCATTTTAATTTTAAAGAATAGTTTATTGATATTTAGAGAGAGAGAGAGAGAGAAAGGAAATGGGAGAGAGAGAAAGAAAGAGAAACTTCAATAGGCCCACAACTGGGGCATGTGCCCTGACAGGGAATCTGGCAACCTCCTGGTGCAGGGTACGATGCCTAACCAACTGAGCCACACCAGTCAAGGCTGCTGACCCCTTTTAAATAAGTTTGCATTTCTGCTAGGATATTATCTAAGTCTAAGAACTTTTTTGTTTTGTTTTGTTTTGTTCATTCTTAGAGTGTTTTTCCCCCAAAACAGCATCAAATTTTTATTTCACATGTGCCATATATTTTCCTAAGTCTGAATATAGTAATAATAGTTTTGTTTTTGTTTTCCCCCTGCATATTGTTTCCTCAAAATTCTGTTTGTTTTTGTTATATTAGAGGTTTTTCTCAAATATTGATGACCCCTGGTTATCTGCTCATGTCTAAGAGATTGAATAGCATAGTGTTTGCCTCTGTGGTGGGGGAGGTGTTGACTGGGGCATGACAAAACTTTCTGGAGAGATGGAAATGTGCTATATCTTGAGTGAGGTATGGGTTGCACAGGTGTATACAATTGTCAAGAGCCATTATACTGACCACTTAAGACCTTTGCATTTTCCTCTAATTGCTTAAAGAATATAAAAAACGGTTTATGAAAGCAAGCTACTGAGTGGGGTGGGGTAGGGGGGAGTTGGGGGGAGCGGGGTATGAGAGTTGGTTGACTCGGGGCTCAATACAGAGAGTTGGGGTTGGGCTGTTTCCTTGGGAAATCTCTGATGCCAACCTATTTAGGTATTCTTTTCTTGGTGAGTTGGATCCTGAAAGAGAACTAATACAAACAGGAAAAAAACACACACAAGCAATTTGGAGAAAACAGTATGCAGGGAGAAGAAAACAAAAACAAGTAGGAAATGAAACAACAATAACACAATAGTTGTTAATATAGTCAGAGATTGAAGGGAATACATTCTGGAGTGTCCTGTCTGGAAAGTTTAGCCCTAACTTCACTTCTGGGAGCCAGTGACGGAGGCGGGCTTCCTGCATTTAGGATGGAGCAGTCAAATAAGCCACTGGTGGGTCACAGGGCTGCCCCTCCCAGTTGTCCTGCTGGGTCCTGGATTCAGAGACCCTGTTTTATCCTCTCAGGACAATGACCCTTATGACTTTGTTGGAGCCGGGGCGGGGAAGCTGCCCAGCTGTGCGGAGTGGAGAAGGAAATCTGAGGATTAGAGTCCTTTGTAGACCAATCCTCTTTCTTGTTTTTGGCCCTAGCTTTGCTCCCACTTCCAGGGGTACTTAGTTCATTAACACAAGTGCCTTTGGGGGTTTTGTGGGGTACCCCTGAGAAAAGCCCCTTCGCTTTTCTCACTCCTGGCTTACGGTTCACTTCAGGGGCAATGTCCTTGGGCTGCTAAGGCACGGACCACATTCATCCGCCTTCCAGATTTAAATGTTTGTTGCCGTTGTCCATTTTCACTTTATTCTTTCTGATTCATACTGTGGCAGGCAGAATAATGGCCACCAAATGTTGCCTGTGGTGCCACCTGGCTCCTCAGGAGCCAGGCGCGCTCCAAGGGTGGGATCTTCCCAGAAACAGCTCAGGGAGGGCGCCTCTGGGCCAGTGGGACTGAGGGAAGTGGGGGTGTGGCATGGAGGTGGTGCCTGAGCTTCTGTGAAGGGGGTGAAGTGGAGTCTGCAGGACAAGCTGAAGCAGCGCCTGTGGGCCATCAGGAGCGCTAACAGCTGCCCCAGCCATGTGGGGAGTATAGGCCTCCCTCCGCTAGGACCCGTCTCCCCCTTCCCCATCCCACTGCCACAAGTCCCCTCCCACCCGAGCCTGCTACACGCTCAGGCTCAGCCTGGCATTCGGGCAAGCCTCCGGTCACTGTGGATGTTATGGATCCTGGCTCTTTCTATACCTAGATCCTTTAGTATACTTAGGGTTTTGGATATTTTTCTCCATTGACCTGTTCTAACCATTCCAAGTTAATATTTAACATGTATCTAGTATATATTGTATATATTTTTTAAATATATGATCATGATATACTTTAAATATAAGTATATCATGATGAACTTAAGAGTATATAGAGTCTGTGCTTGTTTTGAAATACTTACTGATGATACAATAGGAAAACATCATTTAAGATTTGGAAGTATATTTCTAAAGAAACCTTTAAAAAGTATATATTTCTGCATATAGAAAAGTGGACATAATAAGTGTATAGCTCAACCACAAAATGAATATAACCACATAAATACCTCCCAGTTCAAGAAATATAGCAATGTTAGCCCCCCAACAGTCCTCATAAAATACCCCTTCTCTCCTTCCAAAGATGACACTATTCTGGGTTTTAACACCAGAATAGTCTTGGATTCTTTTCACACTTACCTGCTAGCATAATAATGTTAGGATCTGTTTGGCTGTTTTAACTCAACATACGCTAGTGGAATCATTCATATTCTTTGTTGAAGTTGCTTATTTGAATTTTGTATTGTATTTCATTATATGTAATTACAGTGAATTATTGAATTTTTAAAATAATTTTTACTACTTTAAAAATTATTTAAAAAATTTTTTTTTATTGATTTCAGAGAGGAAGGGAGAGGGAGAGGGAGAGGGAGAGGGAGAGGGAGAGAGAGAGAGAGAGAGAGAGAGAGAGAGAGAGAGAAACATCAATGATGAAAAAAACATTGATCAGCTGCCTCCACTAAGGATTGAGCCCTCAACCCGGGCATGTGCCCTGACAGGGAATCAAACCATAACCTCCTGATTCGTAGTTTGACAGTCAACCATTGAGCCACACCAGTGGGCAATCATTTTTGCTATTTATGAGCCTTTGAATTGTCCAGTTTAGCTATTATAATTAACTAGAGGCTCGGTGCATGAAATTCATGCACTCGGAGGGGTCTCTCAGTCTGGCCTGCACCCTCTCGCAGTCTGGGAGCCCTCCAGGGATGTCCGACTGCCACCGTAGGCCCACTCCCCATGACTCCCGCCACTGCCGCTGCGCTTGCTAGCCATGAGCCTGGCTTCTGGCTGAGTGGTGCTCCCCTGTGGGAGTAAACTGGCCACCAGGGGGAAGCTCCTGCATTGAGTATCTGCCCCCGGTGGTCAGTGCACATTATAGCGATCAGTCGTTCCACAGTTTGGTCGATTTGCATATTATCCTTTTATTATATAGGATGCTACAATGAACATTCTTGTACATATCTTCTGATGAACACATGCCCCATTTTCTCTTGGGCATACACCTAGGGATGGAATTGTTTTTCAAAGGGTATACATATGTTCATTCAGCTTCACTGTATATTACCAGAAAGATTTTCAAAATGGTACCAGTTTACATTTCTACCAACAAAGAGTTAGAGTGACAGCTTTTCTACATTCTCAATATCACTTGGTATTGTTAGTCTTTTAAAAAATTTCATTCATTCTGATGTTTGTAGATTGATATATTTTGGTTGTAATTTGCATTTTCTTGATGATTAATGAAGTTTAGCATTTTTTAATATGTTTATTGTGCATTTGAATGTCCTCATGTGGAAGACTCATTACAGTCTTTTGCCCATTTTTCTATTTTCTTGCCTTTTTCATATGATTGTAGGAGTTCTTTATATACATTTGAAATATAAGCCCTTTGTCAATTATATATGCTAAAATTATCTTCTCTACCTTTGTAGCTTGCTTTTTTATACACTTAATAAAATATTTTATTGAAAAGCAGTAGTATGTTTTTATGTAATCCAACTTTTCTTCTATGGTTAGTGCTCTGTGCATCCTACTTAAATAGTCTTTGCTGCCCTGAGATCATACCTACATTCTTCCATGTCATCTCATTGAAGCTTTATCATACTTATTCTTTCATCTTTAGATCAATATTCACTTGAAATTGATTTTGCTATGTGGTATGAGAGTTCTAGTTCTATTATTTTCCATATAAATAGCTAATTCTTCCAGCACCATTTAAGAAGTCTTTATCTACTGCTCTATAGTGCCACCTTTGTCATAAATCAAATTTCCCCAAATGTGTGGATCTACTTCTAAATTTCTGTCATGCTCCATTGGTCTACATTTGTCCATTTTGAATCAGTAAAAATTGTCTTAATTGCTATATTCTAACAATAAGTCCTGGTGTACAGTAAAATAAGTTAGACTACTCCTTCAATTTGTTTCTTCTTCAAGATTGTTTAGCCATTCTTGGTTATTTAAGTTCATATGCATTTGAGAATCAGGTTGACCCTACTGGAATTTTTATTTGTATTGCATTGAAAAATTCAGGTAGATCTAACACTGTTTAACAATCTTATGTCTTCCGGTACAATAAATTAATATTAGTTTTTTTCTGTTATTGAAGTATTTTTTATTCTCTTTAATGTTTTATAGTGTTTTTTTTTGTGAAGAAGTCTGTTATACTTTTGTGTGAATGTCTTCAATACATTCATTTGTTAGGTATTAGAAAACTTTTTATTCTACTGTACATTGTTATTTTTAAAATTTTATTTTCTAATCATTGTGGCTGATTTATAGAAACAAATTGACTTTTTAAAACTTTTTAAATTCTTTATTGTTTAAAGTATTACATATAGTATTATATATGTCTCCTTTTCCATTGAGCTCTCCCCGCTCCTATCCCCCGCAACACCCCCAGCACATGCCCTCACACCCTTAGTGAATATGTCCATTGGTTATGCTTATATGCCAACCTCCCTGCCTTCCCTCTGAAGTATGGCAGTCTATTCAATGTTTTTCTGTTTCTGGATCTACTTTTGTTCATCAGTTTATGTTGTTCATTATATTCCACTAATGAGTGAGATCATGTGATATTTATCTGTCTCTGACTGGCTTATTTCACTTAGCATAATGCTCTCCAATTCCATCCATGCTGTTGTGAATTATAAGAGTTCTTTCTTTTTTGCAGCAGTGTAATATTCCATTATGTAGTTGTACCATTGTTTTTTAATCCACTCATCTTCAGGTGGGCACTTAGGCTGTTTAGCAGCACAATTTACAATAGCTAAGATTTGGAGAGATTAGGCCCTTATCGGATATAACATTGGCAAATATGTTCTCCTATGCAGTCAGTTTTCTTGTTGTTTTGTTGATGGTTTCTTTTGCTGGGCAGAAGATTTTTATTTTGATGTAGTCCCATTAATTATTTTCTCCTTAGTTTCCATTGCCCTAGGAGCTGTATCGGTACAGAAATTGCTATGACAAATATCTGCTATTTTGCTGCCTATGGCTTCTTCTATGATTTTTATGGTTTCTTATCTTACATTTAAATCCTTTATCCATTTTGAGTTTATTTTTGTGTATGGTGTAAGTTGGTGATCTAGTTTCATGTTTTGCATGTATCTGTCCAATTTTTCAAACACCATTTATTGAAGAGATTGTCTTGACTACATTGTATGCTCTTGCTTCCTTTGTCAAATATTAATTGATCATAATGGCTTGGGTTGATTTCTGGGTTCTCTGTTCTGTTCCATTGGTCTATATGTCTGTTCTTGTGCCAGTACCAGTCAGTTTTGAGAACAGTCGCTTTGTAATATAGCTTGATGTCTGGTATTGTGATCCCTCCAACATTGTTCTTCTTTCTCAGGATTGTTGCAGCTATTCTGGATCTTTTTTTAATTCCATATGAATTTTTAGTCAGTTTGTTCTAGTGTGTAAAATATGCTGTTGGTATTTTAGTGGGAAGTGCAGTGAATCTATAGATTGCTTTGGGTATTATAAACATTTTAATAATGTTGATTCTACCAACCCATGAACATGGTATATTCTTCCATTTGTTTATGTCTTCCTCTACCTCTTTTTTCAATGTCCTGTAGTTTTCTGAGTACAGGTTTTTTACCTTCTTAGTTAAGTTTATTCATAGGTATCTCAATTTTTCAGGTGCAGTGGTAAATGGGATTTTTTGTTTGTTTGTTTCTATTTCTGTGAGTTCATTTTTGGTGTATAAAAAAACCATAGATTTCTGGTTGTTAAATTTGTATCCTGCTATATTGCCAAAATCATTTATTAAATCTAGTAGTTTTTTGATGGGGTCTTTAGGGTTTTCTATGTACAATACCATGTCATCTGCAAATAATGACAGTTTTACATCTTCTTTTCCAATTTTTATGCCTTTTATTTCTTCTTTGATCGCTAAGGCTAGCACTTCCCGTAATATGTTGAACAGGGATGGTGAGAGTGAGCATCCCTGATTTGTTCCTGTTCTTAGTGGAAATGGTTTTAGTTTTGCCCATTTATTATAATGTTGGCTGTAGGTTTGTCATATAAGGCTTTTATTATGTTGAGGTATGATCCCTCTATTCACACTTGCTGAGAGTGTTTATCAAAAAAGGATGTTGGATTTTTTTCAAATGCTATTTCTGCCTCAATTGATATATGATTATATGATTTTTGTTATGTGATGTATCACGTTTATTGATTTGCAGATATTGTAATATCCTTGTATCCCTGAAATAAATCACACTTGGTCATGGTGCATGATATTTCTAATGTAATGCTGGATCCAATTTGCTAGAATTTTGTTGAGGATTTAGCATCTATGTTCATCAGGGATATTGATTGGCCTATAATTCTCTTTCTTTGTGGTGTCTTTATCTGGTTTTGGTTTTAGGTTAATGCTGGCCTCATAGAAAGAGCTTGGAAGTATTCCTTTCTCTTGAATTTTTTTGAATAGTCTGAGGAGGATAGGTTTTAGTTCTTCTTTGAATGTTTGGTAAAACTCCCCTATGAAGCCATCTGGCCCAGTGCTTTTGTTTGCTGGAAGTTTTTAAATTAGTGATTCAATTTCCTCCATAGTTATAAGGCTATTCAGATTTTTGTATTCTTCCTGATTGAGTTTTGGAAGGTTTTATTTTTTTAGGAATATGTGCATTACTTCTAGGTTGACCAGTTTGTTGGAATAGAGTTGTTCATAGTATTTTTTTTTTTATAATCCTTTGTATTTTAGTGGGGTTTGTTGTTATCTTTTGGTCCTTCACTCACTCACACTCTCTCCCTCACTGCCATCCTGCTGGTCACCATCTTGACCTGCCTCTACAACAAACTGACTTTTATATTGATTTTGTATCCAGTGCCCTTGCTAAATTTACTTACTAATTCTAACCTTTACTCATAGATTTTATTGAATTATCTACATAGAGAATTATGCCAATCATGTTCTCTTTTATTAATTTCTGGAAGGGACTGCATAAAATTGGTATAATTTCTTTCTTATAAGTTTGGTGAATTCACAGCAGAAGCATATTTAGTCTTGGCATTATCTTTGTGTGAACAGTTTTAATATTAACATTGATTTTGTTATTAGATGTAGAAATATCCAAAATTCCTAATTCTTATTACAAATTTTGGTAAATTGGTTATATTTTTCATTTAGTTTTTTTAAAGAAATTTATTATCTACTTACTTTGATTTAATTATTTTCTTTTTCTAGCTTTTAGAGATAAAAATTAGATCATTGATTTCATCCCCCTTTTCCCCTTAATATATGCATTTAAGACCACCAATTTCTCTTTAAGAACAGGTTTACTGTATCTCACATGTTAGATTGAAAATACTTTAATATTTTTATTGTGATTTCTAATTTGACCCAAGGGTTATTTAGAAGTACATAATTTAATTTCCAAACATAAGGGGATTTTCTAGTTTCTTTTTTTCATTGAATTCTAATGAAATTCCTTTATAGTGAGAAAACATCTGTATAATGTCAATTTAAAAAAATTGTTGACACCTGTGTTATGTACTAAAACATGGTTAATTTTGGTAAATGTTCTGTATGTACTTGGAAATAAAGTGTGTTGTGCATTGTTTCATTTCCAAGTTCTCCACTTGTCAAGTATACAGATTTAAGGTGGAAATTTTAATTTACCTTTGGAAGGAAGCTGTGCTCACCACCTTGCCACCAATGCCACTTTAACTTATCTTTGGGAAGGACAACGTTTTCTGAGGCAAAAAATAAAACACTTAATTTGGTTTTAAAACACACACACACACATATATTTTAAGATTTTTTTATTGATTTCAGAAAGGAAGAGAGAAGGAGAGAGAGAGAGATAGAAACATCAATGATGAGAGAGAATCATTGATCCGTGCCTCCTGCATGTCCCCTATTGGGGATCAAACCCACAACCTGAGCATGTGCCCTGACAGGAATCGAACCTGGGACCCTTCAGTCTGCATGTCAACGTTCTATCCACTGAGCCAAAACAGCTAGCGCAAAACCTATATATATTTAAAGCAAATACCCAATCATGGTACTTCAAAAAAAGCCCTATGGAAATTATATAAATGGGGATATTTATAAGACAAAGTTGTATTTCATTGGCTACTATAAACTGGGATTATCAATTTTCACATCCATGTTTCTGTAAATCATGTTTTTTTATAGAATAAGCATTGAGGCAAACAATTTATAATCTAGGCTTTCTGCAGAGTTCTGTTTCTTTGATCATCTGGATGTAGGAGACAGGGAACTATAGAAACACTCTAAAGAGTCTACCTGTTTCTTGGGCCTTGGCTTGTTTAAAATTTAGTAACTCAGATTTTGGAAAATATAGTGATGTTGGACTACAGTGTTCTAATATGTTTATGGGAATGGGAGGCAAAGGCTAGGACCATGAGTGACACCAATAAGAAGACCCTAAGCTTGATATATGTTTTACCATGATTGGGAAGATTTTCTCTTGAAGGGAGTCAATATTGTCTTTTTGTTAGTCTTGTACTGTACTATTAAATGAGCTCTTGGAAGGTGATCTAAGACAAGTAAGATAAACTTTACCTATCTAAGCCTAGGGTATGTTTGGCCTGGTAAGGCAGATATTTGTGACTTCTTTTGGGCTGTTGAACACTTATTTTCTTCCTTAAAATAGAACCTTACTAAAAAAATATAGAACCTTGCAGTCTTTTAGGATCATCTGTTTTCTATTATTTAGGTAAGAGTTAATTAAATGACCTGTCGTCCTCTTCTTACCAAGTGAAGGGCTCTTGAAAAGGTTGGCCAATCTGACGCTTCTTCTCAGAACACAAAAGCTGAGAATGATGGGTGGCCATTAACTTCCATGAGTGTTGTTTCTGGCTGCACCTGCTGCAGGTCAGCTCCTGTCCATTCTGATTCCTGCTCTCAGGGCATCACTTGATTTCTGTTTCCAAACCCATTTCTTTAGCCTTCTCATCAATTTTCTAAACTGATAATTTTCTTTCCAAATATTTATCTTCCTTGTCTATAATCAGTCTCTTCCTCTCAAGATGTCCTTACTGTTGAGTGCAGAAACATAGTGATTAGACATCCTATCTAATAAAAGAGAAACATGGTAATTGGCGTAAGACCGCTACCCTTCCCATTGGCTAATCAGTGAGATATGCAAATTTACTGTCTGCCAAGATGGCGGCCGGCAGCCAGGCAGCTTGAAACTAACATGAGGCTTGCTTGCTTCAGTGACGGAGGACTCCAACGTTCCCTGCCTGACGCTACAGGCCTCTGAGCTGGCAGTTTGAAACATAGTTACAAAAATAGAAGCTAAACAAAACCCCAGAAACCAGCTTTCAGCTAGCTGGGATCTCAGACCTGGAGTTGATACAGAGTTTTGATTGTAGAACCTAAACAAACCAGATACCTGCTTTCATGAGCGGAGGCCTAAGAGCTGGAGCCTCAGAGCTAAAGCTGGCTCAGAATAAAAAAAAAAAAAGAAAGAAAGAAAAAAAGGAGCAGTTGGGAGCTTCAGTCCCAGCCTGAAAACAGCCCTCAGCCCCTCACCCAGACTGGCCAGGCACCCCAGTGGGGACCCCCACCCTGAAGGGTGTGTGACCAGCTGCAAACAGCCATCATCCCCTCATCCAGGCTGGCCAGGCACCGCAGTGGGGACCCCCACCCTGATCCGGGACACCCTTCAGGGCAAACCAGCCAGCCCCCACCCATGCACCAGGCCTCTATTCTATATAGTAAAAGGGTAATATGCCTCCCAGCACCAGGATCAGCGGAGCCGCGAGGTCTCCTGGCACCGGGATCAGCATGACAGGGGCCAGTGCCCAAACCCCCTGATCACCCTGCGGCTCTGTGTGTGACAGGGGGCGGGGCCACAACCTCCCTATCAGCCCTGCTCTGTGCCTGATAGGGGGGAGCTCCCCAACCTCCTGATCGCCCTGCGGCTCTGTGTGTGACAGGGTGTGGCGCCCCAACCCCCCCACCCCACAGGCCCTGCTCTGTGTGTGACAGTGTAGAGCCATAACCTCCCCATTGCCCCTGCCCTGAGTGTGACAGTGGCGGCGCCCCAACCCCCTGATCGGCCCTGCTCTGTGGGTGATAGAGGGTGGCGCCCTAACCCTCTGATCCGCCCTGCTCTGTGCATGATGGGGGGAGCTCCCCAACCCCCTGATCGGCCCTGCTCTGTGCGTGACAGGGGGTGGCGCCGCAACCTCCCCATCGACCCTGCCTTGAGTGTGACAGGGGGTGGTGCCTCAACCCCCCAATCGGCCCTACCCTGAGCGTGACTGAGGGTGGCATCGCAACCTCCCGATCCACCCTGCTCTGTGCATGACAGGGGGTGGCGCCCCAATTCCCCAATTGGCCCTGCTCTGAGCCCGACCAGGGGCTGCACCTAGGGATTAGGCCTGCCCTCTGCCACCCGGGAGCAGGCCTAAGCCAGCAGGTCGTTATCTCCCAAGGGGTCCCAGACTGCAAGAGGGCACAGGCCAGGCTGAGGGACCCCCCTTCCCCCCCAAGTGCACAAATTTTTGTGCACCGGGCCTCTAGTCCTATATAATAAAGAGGGAACATGTTAATTGACCCTCACACCATTGCCCAAAGCCAATAAAGAGGGAATATGCTAATTGAGTGCCCCTCCCTCAAAGATGGCGGTACCCACAGCCACAAGATGGCAACAACCAGTCCCCTCAGCCCTGCCAGGGTGGCAGGCATGTGGCAAGGCCGGGCCCAGCCCAGCCACTCTGCGTGCCTACCTCCAGAGTCCCCCAGTCCCCTCAGACCCCCAGTCACCCAGGGCCGGCCTGAGGCACAGGCAAGCCTCGGATGGTGGCTGCCCAGCCTCCCAGGGCCACCCAAGGCTCAGGTAACCAGGGCCGGCTGAGGCTTGTGCTGCCGGCAGTAGTAGCAGGAGAGGTGTGATGGGGCATCGCCTTCCCCTGATCACCGGGTGGCCTCCTGCCTGAGGGCTTCCAGACTGTGAGAGAGGGCAGGCTGGGCTGAGAGACCCCACTTCAGTGCATGAATTTTCATGCACCGGACCTCTAGTCTGTATATATAAAAGACTAATATGCAAAGTGTCCCCTCAGGAGTTTGACCAGAGACCAGGAGTTCAATTGCTTGCTATGATGTGTGCTGACCACCAGGGGGTGGCGCGGAATGAAGGAAGGCCCCGGCCAGCAGCTGGAAGGCCCCGATCAGCCCTGATCTCCCAGCCAGGCCTAGGGACCCTACCCGTGCATGAATTTCATGCACCAGGCCTCTAGTTTTATATAATTTACAAAGTAATCACCCTAGATCTAGTACCCATCTGACACCATACATAGTTATTACAATATTAGACTCTATTTCCTATGTTGTACACCTGAAACTAACATAATATTGTATATAAACTGTAATTCAAAAATATAATTATTTTTAGAAGCTGATTATAATAAATATAATCCATAAAATGCTTTCAAAAGTGAAGTAGCTAGAACTGTTTACATGAGTTTATATATAAATTAAGAATTATATTTGCAAGTGAATATTTCTCTTGCCTGAATCCTACTATATGCTTGAAACACCAACATGTAATAACAGCAAAGTAATTGTCAACATGTAATATATTAAAATATTAACATATAATAATTACTAAAAGCAATATATTTTTGGAAGTAATTTCAAAATAGCATAAAATATCTAAGAATACAGAAGTTACATGAAAATATATTTATATAATTATCTATTATATTAAATATTATAATAACAACTAATTTGGCTTAGTACATTTATTGGGACGCAGGGCAAACAGCTCCCAATTACCCCATAATGGCATATTAGATAGTAGGGGGGTGAGGGCATGTGCTGGGGGGTGGGAGCCAATTGGGAGAGGTCAATGGGTGAAAAAGGAGACATATGTAATACTTTAAACAATAAAGAATTTAAATAAGTAAATAAATAAATACACACATACATACATAAATAAAGTTACTTGAGCCTGGCTGGTGTGACTAAGTGGTTGAGCATTGACCCATGAACCAGGAGGTCAGTGGTTTGATTCCTGGTCAGGGCACATGACTAGGTTGCAAGCTCCATCCCCAGTAGGGGGCATGTAGGAGGAACCCTATTAATGTTTCTCTTTCATTGATGTTTCTATCTCGCTCTCCCTAAAATGATTTTAAAAATATATTTTTAAGTTTCTTGAAAAGCAGCTGGTACAAGAAGGGTGCATTGACCCTCTGTCTCTTTGAAATGTGGGAAGTAAATCTTCCCATGTGAAGGCACCCCAAGATGCCTTACTTGTTCCAGGGGCTTGGAAGAGTCACCCTATTGCCAGAGTTAAGTAATCCAGGGCCAAAAAGCCTGTATCAACAAAACTTGTTACTTCTTCACTAATTTAGCACCTCAGTCTATCTTTTTCTTTCAATTCCTTACTAATGAGCCCCCAAATCTAACTTTCTTTGTCCTGTCAAGTCCTCACAAGTTATTGTTTCTTTCTCTAAAAAGTATAAAAAACTGCCTGCTTTGATCATTTCTCTGAGCATCATTTATGATCTCCCATCTGCACATATTAAATAGTTTTTCTTCTGTTGATCTGGTTTTGTGTCAATTTTATTATTAATCCAGTCATATGAACTCAAGAGCAGTACAGGGGGATGGGATACTCCCTCTGCCTGGCATGTTTTTAATTTATAGGTGACATTTATTTTTTTTGTCACCAAATAGATATAGTAGAGATTAACTTGTACCATTGATTTACCTTTAAATTTTACTATTATTATTTTTCAGAGGATTAATTCATAATTTTAAATATTTTTACATCTCCTCAACACAAAAATACCATGCAGGAAATGAATAATGGGAAAATTAATGTTAATTTCTTCTGGCTTAGGGTATAAGTTTTTATTTTAGAGTTAAATTAAGAGTAATGGAAACTGGTGCATGATGATTTAATTTTAATTTAATTATTATATGTTAAATAAGTAAATAAATAAATACACACACACATACATAAATAAAGTTACTTGAGCCTGGCTGGTGTGGCTAAGTGGTTGAGCATTGACCCATGAACCAGGAGGTCAGTGGTTTGATTCCTGGTCAGGGCACATGACTAGGTTGCAAGCTCCATCCCCAGTAGGATGGTGCATGGTGATTTAATTTTTATTCCTGGTTTCATGTCACATAAAATATTTCTGATAAATATTTCTCTACTCAAGGTTGCACATTAAAAAAATCACTGCACTAAGAAACATAAGGTTTTAATAGCTTAAAAGAAATAGTGTCCTTACTCCTTTCTTCTTTGTAAATGGCTAATTTTATTCATCTCACATATTTATTTGTAGATTATTTCATTATCATTTCTTAGATTCTTGTTAATGCTTCATAAAAGGTTGAAGCACGTTAGCAGTAAACATTGCTGACAGATGTATCACAGTTCTGGAAAGCAGCCTATGGTTTCTTTATGTCAGAGATAGAAAAACAATTTATGGTGAAGATGAGTTTTTTTCTCTATGAAATTAACTTTTAATTTTATACATGGAAATAATTTCTGTCCTTCTACTATTTTGCGACTAGAAAAAATGTATACTGTATTTTTAATCTGTGTTTGGGAATCTGATTGTCCTGGAAGACTGTCTTAAATTATCCTCATATTTTCAACTGTGCCTAAAGGGGAGTGGACAGTGTCCCTAAGATCCCCTGACCCTAGGACCCACACTGTTCAAGTTTCAACTGTACATTTCAAAAATCATAGCCTCCTGGACACAATTTTGTGACTCATATTTATTTTACATTAGTTTAATGGCTCTTACAATACAGAAAATTTTAGAATGGCCTTGAAAAGAGAAAAATGATATAATAATTCCCAATAGAATGTTTAGGGTTATTGTAAAACAAAATGCTTAATACTTTTCCTACATCATGTGTATTCAAGTTCTAATTGAATAAATTCTGCCCATTCTTTTCATTACTGACTTGGGTGAATCCAATGACAGCATTTATTAAAGAAGGTGGCTAGATCTTTGCAGTAAAAAGGGAGTCCTAGGAATTTCTCTAAAAGTTAAATTTCATGGTACACTGATAATAATCAAATAACAACAGACTTTATCCATTAATAATTACTTAGTTAAAATTATTACTATTCTAACCATTTATCTTATTTATAATATCACTTACTAACTGCTATAGATATTTTCATAATTAATCCATTGATATATGTCAGCAACTGAGTGTTCCTATCTTACCTAGAATGCTACCATTCTTATTTTTGAAGGGTAATGTCACGCACAGGGCATACAATTGACCGTTAGGTAATTTGAGTTTTATTACTGGTTCTGTTTTAACTTGTCTATGTGACCTACCTTCCCAGACCTGGAGACCTTAGTTACTTCATTTGTAAAAAAAAGGTTTTAATTAAAGCATTTCTCTGGTGTTTCCAGTTCTAACATTTTATGAGTCTATCTTACTCTAATATGGCAATCTAGCCTCAGAATTCTCATGTTAGAAAGCAAGAAAATGAATAGAATGGGTGTTGTTGAATGTCTCCCTGGCACCCATTCCTCCCTTCCTCTAGCTTAAATTATTCTTATTTTCTTTTGGTATCCTCTCCTCCCCTTACACACACACACACACACACACACACACACACACACACACACACACACACACTCTACAGCAGGTTCAGAAGTGAAATTAGAGCAGTCACACTCCTTGGCCAGTGATTGATTCAGAAATCAGCATGTAATGTGACTTGGGGCTTGAGATGCTTCAATAAGAAATTTCTCGGAAAGTTTTTCATTTATCATCTGAAAGAACTTCCCAGGGAGACACTCTTCCTTCCCTGGACATGTAAGAGAAAGGTTGTTACTTCATTCTACTTCTGGCAGCTGTCGTCTTAGGAAAGCAGTTATGATGAAGTTGACACTGCATAGCAGAGAATTGGGATCCTTATGATATCATTAAGCTGCCTGGTTAGTCAACACTAGTTAGTATCTTTAGAAACTGTGTGTTTTATTATTGTTTAGCCAGCTTGAGTTGTTTTCTGTTAAGGAAAGTTGAAACATCTGTATAAAATGCATTGTATATCATCAGACAATACAAGTGAAAGGGCCTCCAGGGAGTAAAAAGTGTCATAAAAATTCAAGGGCTAAATCAGTGATGGCGAACCTATGACATGTGTGTCAGAAGTGACACGCGAACTCATTTTTTTGGTTGATTTTTATTTATTAAATGGCATTTAAATATATAAAATAAATATCAAAAATATAAGTCTTTGTTTTACTATGGTTGCAAATATCAAAAAATTTCTATATGTGACATGGCACCAGAGTTAAGTTAGGGTTTTTCAAAATGCTGACACGCCGAGCTCAAAAGGTTCTCCATCACTGGGCTAAATTGTTTGCTTGAACTACTCCTCTGCCATTAATGTGCTTATATAAATGTACTTGTCATATAAATATTTATTGAGAGCTTGACATGTGCTGGGCACCATATTAGAGAATTACTTTTCAGGACACATCCCAATTAACTGACTTCCTCAAGGCCACACAGGGAGACTGAAGTGGTGATAGACAAAAGACCAGCAAGATAGAGCATTTTTTTAATTTTTTTTTATTGGTTAAGGTATTACATATGTGTCCTTATCCCCTTTTGCCCCCCCATCCCCCACTCGTGTCCTCACCACCCCCTCCCCTGCTGATGTCTCTGTCCATTGGTTATGCTTATATGCATGCATACAAGTCCTTTGGTTGATCTCTCCCCCTTACCCCCACCCTCCCCTACCTTCCCTCTGAGGTTTGAGCATCTGATTGATGCTTCTCTGTCTCTGGATCTGTTTTTGTTCATCAATTTGTGGTGTTCATTATATTCGACAAATGAGTGAGATCATGTGATATTTATCTTTCTCTGACTGGCTTATTTTGCTTAGCACAGTGCTCTCCAGGTCCATCCATGCTGTTGCAAATGGTAGGAGTTCCTTCCTTTTTATCACTGCATAGTATTCCATTGTGTAGATGTACCACTGTTTTTAATCCACTCATCTGCTAATGCCTTAGGCTCTTTCCAAATCTTAGCTATTGTACATTGTGCTGCTATGAACATAGGGGTGCATATATCCTTGATTGGTGTTTCTAGTTTCTTGGGATATATTCCTAGAAGTGGGATCACTGGGCCAAATGGGAGTTCCATTTTTAGTTTTTTGAGGAAACTCCATACTGTTCTCCACAGTGGCTGCACCGGTCTGCATTCCTACCAGCAGTGTTCCTTTTTCTCCACATCCTCGCCAGCATTTGTCATTTGTTGATTTGTTGATGATAGCCATTCTGACAGTGATGAGATGGTAACTCATTGTACAAAAGCCCAGGGCCAGACAGCTTCACAGGGGAGTTTTACCAAACATTCAAAGAAGTACTAAAACCTAGCCTCCTCAGACTATTCCAAAAAATTCAAGAGTAAGGAACACTTCCAAGCTCATTCTATGAAGCCAGCATTACCCTAATATCAAAATCAGATAAAGCAAGATAGAGTTTTAAAAGGACTTTTTTCATAGGCCTTTAGTAACATGATGCATTTTTCACTTCTGGAAAAGAGACATATAATGTTAGAATATATTACTCATAAGACAAATGTACTAGGATATTCCCAGCTAAAAATGAGCTACTTTACAATTATCTGAGTCCATTCTAGAAGGGAAACTGGGTGATGATAGAACAAAAAAACTATTTCAAATCTATCATTGTTATAGGAAAATTCATATATTTGGGCAAATAGTGTGCACTGTCTTTTAGTACATCGTTTCTGAAACACACACATAGTTGATGAATATTTCATTACCACTTTCTTTAGCGGTAATAATGCTTTTAACCTCAGAATTTGGTTAAATGTCAAACTTTCTCCATTCACTCAACAAATACTAAGTTCCTGTTACATACTGGGAATCATGCTGCTAAGGTCTGAAAGTCTTCACTTCATGTCCTTCATGCTTCCCAAGAATTTCTAACAAATTGGCAACATTTTTACCTAAGCTTTGGATCTTCACATTCTACCTGCCTTTTGACTTTATCTTCTGCTGCTCATTTTGGAATTTTTTTCTGCTGTAAGTAAATCCTTCTTGGTCCCCAAATACTCTTTGTGATCAACAACTCACTACTGTTTACTTTTAGAAAACTTTCATTCTTGCTTTTCTTGATTAACTTCTTTTAATTGCCCCAAATTTAGTTTGCCTCATCAGTTTTGAAGAAAATTATTATAAAAAACAGTTTTAAGGAACAAGGACTCAGAAAATTTATCTACACATGCCCTTCCTAAAATCATTGCTTGAAGGTATAATTTTATAAAACAAAAAAGGATACAAGAAATAGGACAACATGAAAAACAACAAAGTGTGTATTGATAATTTCCCTTAATCCTAAAGATAAAGCAAAATTTAATTCTTCAGAAAGAATTGAATACTTAATAATATTTATGGTTTTTTTGTGTTTGGTAAGATTAGGATGTTTATTTTCTTCAAGACATTTTTTCAAATGTTCTACTAAAAACAGGCATCATTTTGGCTATTAGAAGATGAAAAATATAATTTTAAGATATGTAACTTATTTTATAATGGAGACAAAAATTGTTTGAAAAGAATTTAATGCTATCATCATATTTAGAGATTTAGTAGTCAATTATTAAGATGTTGCACTCACAACATGCCTTCCTTCTTTTGGAAATATCCAAAATATCTAACTATAGTGGTATTGTTTATATTAATTTTTATACACCAATATAATAGAGAACTATGCAGTACTAAAAACTTTTGACTTAAAACCATGTTTGTTGATATACTACATTCAGGGAAAAGAAGTATGATTTTGTTTTTTGAAGTAAAACATGGGGAGGACACACATTAAAATGATATTAGTGATTTTTCCCCAGATAATTTAATTATGGACAATTTTTTAATTTTTACTTTCTACTTTCTATATTTGAAAAAAATGGATATGTATCTCATATATAATAAAATACTTTTTAATATATACTCTTCAGATTCTTAAAGTATGAGAAAAATTACTTGAGTTGATAGAAATTACAAAAGGACATAAGAGAACCAGGAACCCCAGCAGCCTTCTCATGGGGTCTCTGGTCCTCAAAAACCAATGTGTAAAGTAGGCCTCAGTAGGTCAATCAGCCTAAAGATACCAGCTGAGCTTAAGGACCCAGGCTTCCCTCGTTCCCTTGACATTTACATTACCAAAGATAAAAGGCTTTGAGTCCGAAGCTTGTCATAATGCAATGTAGAGTGCAATTCAGCAGTGCTCAGGCCCAATGTCCTCAGGGGCACAAGTCAGCTCTATGCTTGCTTTTAGTAAATGTTTCCAACTATATCCACTGTAAAGTAACTAATTACATGAGTGTAAAAGAAATAATTCCTGGAAAACAAGAATTTCTGCCTGAGTTTCTAATGGTCTATATAGATGAGGTGGTTGCAATGTAGTTTTCAATTAATACTTCATGGCCTTATTCAGTCCTTTCTATATTTTATTCAACAAATTCATAAAGCCAAGAATATTGATTGAGCAACTTGTTTGTGCCACGGAGTATGCTAGATGCAGTGAAGAACAAATACAATCAGGTTACCAGTCATTACCTTGAAACATTTCTCTATAGTGTATAGTATATACACTATAATGTGTATATACTTTTTGTTTTTTTAAGTAGATCTACATTGATATCCTTATCTATATCTATAATTTCTCCTCCAAACTTTGTAGACATTGTTTCATTTTTTTTAGACAGTATAGTTAAATTAGAAGTGTGAAGCCAGTCTAATTCTCACTTCTTTGTTGGTATCAAGTTTTAACATTCTGGGAGCTTTCAGAGTTCTTGTTTTGTCTACTGAATTCAGTAAATGTCTAGATGCATGTCTTTTTCTTATTGTATCCTGCCTAAGCCTTAGATAGGCCATTTCAGTCTAAAGACTTGTATCTTTCTTGAGCTCAGAAATTTTTCTTCCACTAATATTACTCTATTATTTTCTTACTTCCATGAACCCGATTTTGTCTATCTGGAGTTACCTTTTCTCTTATATTCACAATTTCTATGTTTTTGTTTTTTGTCCTCAGAGATTTATTCAACCTTATACTCCATGTCACAAATTTGGTCTTCAGCAATGTTCATTTTGTGATTCAGACTGTTTAAAAATTTGTTAATAACTTTATGACCTATATTCCAATAACATTTTTTATTTGATTGCCCCTTTTTATAGCAACATATTCTAGTTTTATGGATGCAGGTGTTTAATTTTCTGACATAATTTAGAATGATTTCAAATTTCTCTTTTGCAGCACTACTATTTCCTCGGGGGTTAGAGGTTCCGTTTATTTCTCACAGTCCTCTTTCATCCTGTTCATTTAACTCAGATGCTTGTTGACTCTGGGTTATCCTTTCATATTTATAAAGGAATAAGTAGTTTGATAATTTGGGGCAACTAATATTGTGGTTCTTCTGCAGTTGCATAGGCCAATTTACACAGAAGTTCTCTCCCTGGAATGGGGAGTCTAACTAAGGGTGACCCTTTAGAGTGTGTGGGAAAGAAACAGACAGGTGAGCTTATTCCCCAACACTGAGGATGTTAGGAGTTCCAGGGTTATATCAGAATCTGTTGTGTTTTTCTCTGGCCCAAACACCCTTGCTGGGACAGTTTTCCAGGATGGTCTTTTCCTTTCTTTAAAAATATCCATGTTGACCTGCCACCTGTGTGTTCAGAATCATTCTCCTCCTCCTCCTCTCTTCCTCCTTCTCCTCCTCTTTCTTCTTTTTTACTGGCAATGTAGCATAGGGACGCCCTTCATGGGCTCTGGACTAAAACCCTGGCTTCATCAAAAACTGTTTTTGTGATTTGACACAAGCTCTTTATATTTTTTGTGCCTCTACTTGTTTATCTATAAAATGGGAGTTACTAAAGATTAAATGATATACCTGCAGTGGAGTGCTGGGCACATAATAGGTGCTCAATAGAAATTAGCTATTGTCATTTTAGTTGCCATTATTATTTTTAAATTTAATCAGATTTTGGGATGGGAGGGTGGTAAATGCCTGCGTTCAGTCCATAATTTAAACTGGAAGAATGTAGCCTGAGTGTGAACTATTAGAATGCTATTTAGCATATGATGAAATAGCACATACTTGTACACCGAGAAAAGTGAAAAGCAAAGTGGATAAACTTGCTTTTGATAAGGACAGGAAAACAGGCAGAAGTTATATCTTGGTGTACAGTCTAACAGCTCCCATTTACAAGTGGATGCCACAGCAAGTGTCCATATAGAGTAGCCTGGTTTCTGAGATCTGCTTATCCACCCACCCCCTTCTTTTCCAACTGCATTGTGTATTGAAGCTTTTCTCTTGTAGGATGAAGAAAGGGTTTTCTTGCTTGGTTTTATTCCTGGAATAATAATTCATATTGGCACTATTTCTTCTTTATAATTGTTTTTATAATTTGTTGTAATAAGTCTTCTTTTCAACAGGAGAGAAATAACATATACAACCCCTAAAAATTATTTTCTCATGTTTGTAAAAAAGGGCATTGTAAAACTCAACAATAACATATGGTGAGCCAATTTCTATCTTTTGGGGTTTTCTTTTATTTTAATCACTAATTTAACTTGCAATTTTGTCTTAAGTTTACTACAAAATTTAAAAGCAGAATTTTTTGGAAGCTATCTGAGTGCCAGGTTGATTACATCATATTTCTTCCTAGAAAACTTATCTTTCCATACAAAGGCCTCAAACCCTTGGGTGATACACAGTCCTAAGTTCTTCTTAATATCTATCCATCTTTAGTTCGATGGCAAGAATCTTCTTGGGGAGAAAGTAGACTTTGACAGCACTTGGATATGTTTAATGTCTATATGTTTAATGTCTATATTTCTCTTTTATGTAAAAAACTACTTTCTTACTCAGCAGTTCATCAGCTACTACAAAAGCTATATTTCTTTGTTCCTTAACATATTTTGTAAATTTAAGTTGTAAAACTATTTGAAAATCAAAAGTAAGTTATAATAGACATATAAAAAAAGATTTCATTTTTTAATAAATGCAAAACTCACATTGGGTGTTTTAAAAGAAAAAAAGAACTTAAAGAAATATGTTGTTGCCCTGGCTGGTTTGGCTCAGTGGATGGAGCGTCAGCCTATGGACTCAAGGGTCCCAGGTTCGATTCTGGTCAGGGGCATGTGCCTTGGCTGTTGGCACATGCCCAGTGGGGAGTGTGCAGGAGGCAGCTGATCGATGTTTCTCTCTCATCAATATGTCTAACTCTCTGTCCCTCTCCCTTCCTCTCTGTAAAAAATCAATAATATAAAAAAGAAATATGTTGTTTGATAGAGGCTATTTTTAAAAGCTATATTTTATGCATTTATTTATTTGCTTAAATCTTATTTTATTTTGACATTTTATTTTTCTATTATAGTTTACATTTAATTTTATTTTGTATTAGTTTTATGTGTGCAGCATAGTGGTGAGGCAATCATATACTTTCTTTTTTTTCTTTTTTTTTAAATTAAAACTTTATTGTTCATATTATTACATTTGTTCCTCTTTTTTCCCCCCATAACTCCCCTCCTCCCAGTTCCCATCCCACCCTCCACCCTCACTATCCACCCACTGTCCTCATCCATAGGTGCACGATTTTTGTCCAGTCTCTTCCCGCATCCCCCACACCCCATTCCCCCCGAAGAATAGTCAGTCCATTCCCTTTATATGTCCCTGATTCTATTATAATCAACAGTTCATTCTGTTCATCAGATTATTTATTCACTTGATTTTTAGATTCACTTGTTGATAGATGCATATTTGTTGTTCATAATTTGTATCTTTACCCTTTTCTTCTTCTTCCTCTTCTTAAAGGATACCTTTCAGCATTTCATATAATACTGGTTTGGTGGTGATGAACTCCTTTAGCTTTTCCTTATCTGTGAAGCTCTTTATCTGACCTTCAATTCTGAATGATAGCTTTGCTGGATAAAGTAATCTTGGTTGTAGGTTCTTGGTATTCATCACTTTGAATATTTCTTGCCACTCCCTTCTGTCCTGCAAAGTTTCTGTTGAGAAATCAGCTGACAGTCGTATGGGTACTCCCTTGTAGGTAACTGACTTTCTTTCTCTTGCTGCTTTTAAGATTCTTTCTTTGTCTTTTGCTGTTGGCATTTTAATTATGATGTGTCTTGGTGTGGTCCTCTTTGGATTCCTTTTGTTTGGGGTTCTCTGTGTTTCCTGGACTTGTAAGTCTATTTCTTTCATCAGGTGGGGGAAGTTTTCTGTCATTATTTCTTCAAATAGGTTTTCAATATCTTGCTCTCTCTCTTCTTCTGGCACCCCTATAATTCAGATGTTGGTACACTTGAAGCAGTCCCAGAGGCTCCTTACACTATCTTCATATTTTTGGATTCTTTTTTCATTTTCCTTTTCCGGTTGGGTGTTTTTTGCTTCTTCGCATTTCAAATCTTTGACTTGATTCTTGCGATCCTCTGGTCTGCTGTTGGGAGTCTGTATAATATTCTTTATTTAAGTCAGTGTATGCTTAATTTCTAGTTGGTCCTTTATCACAACATCGAGGGTCTCACTAGATTTCTTGAGGATCTCACTACATTTATCGGCAGTATCTAGAAAGTTCTTGAAAAACCTTAAAAGTGTGGTTTTAAACTCTATATCCAGTAGTTTGCTTTCCTCCATTTCTGTCATTTGTGTTCTTTTTCTTTGTCTCGGCATTTTTTATGCTTCCCTATGTTGATAAAGTGGTTTTCTGTGCTAAGTGTCCTCTAGGGCCCGGTGGCTCAGCCTCCCCAATTACCTGAGGTAGACACTCTTGGTGCACCCCCTTGTGGGCTTTGTGCACAGTCTTGTTGTAGTTAATCCTTGATTGTTGTAGGTAACACTGGGAGGATTTGACCTCCAGGCCTATTGGCTGTGAGGATCAGCTGTGTCTACGATAGGTGAACTTCTGTGCTGAAGACACCATTATGACGCAAGACTTGCTTCAGTGGGGCTTTGGTGCTCACTGAGTCTGTCCCCTGAGTGTGTCCCTTATGGATCTGCGGAGTTATAATTGGATGGTCCCACTCTGACCACTGGGAACACTGGCTCTTGGATCTAAGGAGGTGCTAATCTAGCCTCTGCCTGAGGCTACCCTGCAGATGCCAGCTGTAAAGCAATTGAAGTTGCCCTGGGGCCTTGGGCAGCTGCAGTTTGTTAAGTAATTTTCAGATTACAAAGGGCTGGGCCTTTCATACGCAAAAGCCTCCATGCATGGCTTGGGTAGGGCAGAGCCCCAGGAGATCAACTGGGCGGGCGGAGTGAGCAGTATGGCTGCTCTCAGTCCTGTCCTCAGAGGCCCCGGCAATTGCTGTGAGCACCTCCAAGAGAAAGCTGCCCTGGAGTTCTGACCAATGCCAGACAGTCCTGTTTCTCCCATATGAGTCTAAGTCCCCAGAGACTCGCTTGGAACTGGAGCTCAGAGCCTGAGACTCCCTCCCGATTGAAAAAGACAATCGTGACCTCAGCCACCAGCCCTCTCTGCATGCACCTCTGCACCTTTGTATTTTACTTCCGCACTGCACCTTGTCTGAGTCTCAGTATGCTTTTCTCTTTCCTTCTAGTTGTAGAATTTCCACTCAGCCAGCCTTCCTGTGGTTCTGGATGTTGTCCATTCTGTCTTTTAGTTGTATTTTTGAAGTGGTTTTGTGAGGCAGCAATCTCTGGTGTTTACCTATCAGGCAATCATATACTTTATAAAGTGATCTCCCTGATAGTCCCAGTACCCTACCCACCTAGCACCATACATAGTTATTACAATATTGATGACTAAATTCCCTATGTGAAAAGCTATATTTTAAATGTAATTTTGAAAATATATATTTTACACCTGAAACATTTTTTAAGTGATGTGCTTTGGTCATATGCCCATTGTCCTTTAAGTGAAAAAATCATACATCTAGAGACAACGTGAGGAAACATCTGCATAAAGTCTATACTTTGATGTTGTAGTTGCTGAGTATTTGTTTAAAAATATCATCTATATGATAAGGAGCAAGTGATTGCTGGTCCCAGGTTATCACAGTTGTAGGACTCTACACATAGACTCAATATAAGATACACATTTATTCTGATTTAAAAAGTACTTAACAAAATGCACTTTGTACTAAAAAATGAAATATTTGATCATGGGAATAAATTTGACTAACATTTTTGTCTTTATAAAATTCAATAGCTGCCAAAGTGTACATCTGTTTATTCTACAGTGACTAGCCCATTTCTTAGAGCTCAGCATCCCTCAGGCTGATGCACATGTGGCAAAACTGTCTTTTTTTTTTTTTTTCTTTCATCAGAATTACTGAAAACATAATCTCAAGGGTCCAAAAACAACTCCAGAAGTTGTCTATTTATTTGTGTTCAAAATCACAGCAATTTTAACTTCAACTTAAGTATCCAAGGAAGGAAAAGAACACATTGTTCCCTAGGAAGGATCTGGGGTATTTTCAAGGTTTAGTGACCTAAGGGGAATATTTCCAGTGAAGTAAGTTCTAATAATTGCTAGGAGATACAATGGGATGTCTGAAAGTAACAAACTGATGATGCTTAAACAAACTTAATTATTCTGTTATAGTTTCAATGCTGTAAAATAAATGTTTGAAAATAGTTAAATAAAAAATAAATGATTCCAAATAGGTATAAGCCTTTCCTCTAGATCTGGCTACATAGTCAGTTTTTTTATGTGAAAGTGACAAATAATATAATTTGCATATGACTACATAAAAGAGAAATAAAAATAATTGCAGCAAAATAAAATGTTTAAGCATTAATCTCAGCTGAATGAGACAAATGAAGTTTAATAAAGGTAATTCTATTCCTGTACACAATATGCCAATCACCTCTGTTCTGAAGAACAAAATATCCAGACACATCTACTTTAATAAAATGAGTGTATTAAGCCTCAGGTCTAAACAAAAATAACCCAGAAAGTAAATAAACAGCAATACTCAAGCCCATAATGTCCAAGGAGCAGTGATTCACATATTTGATACAAGGAAAAGCTGATATTTCAGAAGAAAATTGGTTAAGTATGATTATAAAGAATAAAAATAAGACATATACATATGCATGCACATACCAAGTTTTAAAAAATATTATAGCAACTAGAGGCTTTCATGCACTGGTGGTGGTGGTGGTGCGGGGTCCCTCAGCCCAGCCTGTGCCCTCTCACAGTCCTGAAGCCTCACAATCTATCGCCTGCAGAGGGAGTCCCCACCCACCCGCCACAGCACTGCTAGCCAGGTGGACTGGGTCTCCCTCTATGGGGTGATCGATCACAGGGCTCTGCAATCGATTGCCCCAAAGAAATAGGCCTCGCCCACCTGGCTGGGGCTCCATGGTGGATTGCTCCCTCAGAGGGAGGTGCCGCCCACCCACCACGGCCTGCCAGATGGTGGCCTGGGCCTTCCTCTTTGGGGTGATCGTGGAGCCCCCCCGATTGATTGCCCCGGTGGCCAGTGGCCTGGATCTCCCTCTGTGGGGCGATCATTGGGGCAATGGCCAGGCCCCTGACCAATCACATCGCACCCACCTTGACTGGCCTGGCGCCAGTGGGTGTCATAGCATGGTCATCTGGACGGTCATTCTGCTGTCTGGCTATTCAGTTGATTTGCATGTTATGCTTTTAGCTTTTATTATTATAGATACTAGAGGCCTAGTGCATGAAATTCGTGCACTCGGGGGACCCCTCAGCCCAACTTGCACCCTCTCTCAGTCCAGGAGCCCTCGAGGGATGTCTGACTGATGGTTTAGACCCATTCCCCACGGAGAGCGGGCCCAAGCCATCAGTTGGACACCTTGAGCGCTGTCGCAGAGGCAGCAGAGGCAGCAGAGGCTTCCACTACTGCTGCTGCTCTCACCAGCCGTGAGTCCGGCTTCTGGCTGAGGGCACTGACCACCAGGGGGCAGCTCCTGCATTGATCATCTGTTCCCTGGTGGTCAGTGCGCATCATAATGACTGGTCATTCCGCCGTTTGGTCAATTTTCATACTAGCCTTTTATTATATAAGATAGAGAGCCAATGCTACCATATATATGCAGCCCAGACACAAATAACCATCAATATTGAGTGAGTCCCACTTTTAGGACTAAGTCCTGTCATAAATAGTTATGATGTCTTTTTTTTACTCTTGCAGTATTTTACAAATTTCTTTCTTTTGTATTCCCATTTTGGCATTTCTAATGTATTCATGTATCACCTATATTATTATTTGCTTAATACTTTTACACATATTTAACTTATGTTTTTTTTAATATAAGTTTATCAAAAGAGAAACATCACTTACACCACTATATAATTAGGATCACTTGCCATAAATAGACAACAAAACCAGAACAATTATAATAGGTTCTAGCTGTCTGCTTCTGCTCACCAAGTGTTCTTAGCATAAGGACTGCTCTCTGCACTAAAACTCTGGGTGTTAAAGCATAGCCCCAAACTAAGACTTTTTTCCTGGTGGAATTAAATGATTGAAGAAAAGTACAAAAGGAAACAACCTTTTATTATGATTTTTACTATCATTATTTTCCTGGGTAGAGTACCACCTGACATTGATAATCTTGCATTCCAACCAGAGTCATCTCAAATAGCAATAGTACCCACATTTGGGGAGGTGATGCGATTCTTCATAGCTGTTGCTATTTCAGGCTCTGTTTCTCCTGTTTTAGATGAGGCAATGAAAAAGAGTGAGATGCCTCCATAATATGTATTTTTCTACTTTCTTCAGTGGTTCTGGAAAACAAGTAATAGGAAGAGTGGAGGTGGCCAATTTGGCAAAGATGGAAAGAATTCTTTAAACATGTGCCATTGGTGTTAGATTGGCTACTCCATGTAAGAGATGTCACCAGTAAGAGAACATCTCTTTTTTATTGCTCAATAATGGCCCAGAACTGAAAGAAAAACATGAACCTGGGATTGTAAGATAATAAATGGGACACATTTTCGGGGGGCGGGGACGGGGAAATGAGGGTAGCAGGGTTAATGAGTTACAGATAAAGTTGTTTACATGAGTGAGTACTGTTTGCTTTTCTTGCAGTCAGTTTTATCCTTTTCAGTATAAGTTCACTTACAATAGAAAGAGGGGAAAGAAACTAAACAATGTTTAATTAAAAAAAATGTACTTTTAAAATAATGTTTTGGCTGCCTATTTGTAATGCTTTTTAATTTCTAGTTGACTCTTAATGCTTACAAGCCATGCTGCTGATAGGAAATGTTTCTGAAACAAGAAAGAGGTTCTAGTTCAGGGGCAAAGCTGGTGTGGGCTTATGTATAAGGGTGGTGGTGTTGTGTTCTTTACATTTTATCAATCTGACAGAAATTTTGAAAGTTATAATGTGATATGGATAGGTTCATGGCATACATATCAGGAGAACAGGACTCTGCATGAGCCAGATGGGAGCAATCTCTCAGAGCTGGCTCTGAAAACAAGGATGCAAGGAAATCTCCAGAATGGTTGCACACAAACATTCTAAAAGGAAAAATGGCCTGACCATGTATGTATTTGAATAATGCACTGTGGCTAATGGGCTGATGGAGTGGTCATGGATTTGAAATGAACTAGTCTGAAAGACTGGTGACAAATGAGGTCTAGGGAACAGGTGTATAGTTCTTATAATGGGAACTGAGTAAAAATATTTGTGATCCACATCAATGTGTACCAGAGGGCTTCATCTGTGAAGAATACACTTAATAATGAGGTAGACAATCTGACCCATCATGGATGCCAGTCACCCAGGCACCCTGGTGTCTGTTTCGTGGATCCACTACAGAGTGGCCATGGCATCAGGAATGGAGGTCATGCATGGGCTCCGCAACATGGACCTGCTCTCACCAAGGAACTGTCCTCCCTGACTGTGCCAAAGGACAAAAATGAGTCCCTGCAGCACTCACTAAGGGAACAGCTCCTTGTCTGCCCATCATGGAAGAGGCAGCACTTGTCCACACAGGGACAGACTCGTTCAGGAACATATTTTCCTTCCCTGTCATCAGGGCTTCTGCTAGCATCTTGCTTCATGAATTACAGATTGTTGTATCCATGGCTTTCCATAAAACCTCACCTCTAATCAAGGAAATCAAGCCCATGGAATTCATTCTGATCTTACGTTGTGTCCACACTCCTCAAAAAGTCTTGACAGAACACTGTAATGGGCTAAGGAAGGCTCAGTTACAGTGCCAGCTAGGAAAAATACCCCGTGTGGCTCAGCACTATTCTATAGGATGTGGTTAATATCCCTTAAGTTAGCAACTAATATTTGGTTCCATCTACATAGTCAGAATATGTGTAGGATCCAAGGGATAGAGATGAAATTGGTTTCTCTCACTGTTTTGCTTAATAACATACTGGTTTCCAAATTTTTGCCTCTTGTTCCCATAACCCTGAGCTCTGTGAATTTTAACATTCTAGAGAGGACCAGCAGAAGTAATTATGGTTTTGATAAATTAAATGTTCCCTGGCCACTTTGGATTCTAAGTTCTTTTAAACCATCCATCCATCCTTGGGTTTTTGTTTGGGTCCAGGCAATGAAGAGCCCTAGTGGGAAAGTAGGGAAAGGAAGACATTTGAAGTCAGGGTATTTCTTTTCCCGTCCCCTCCTTGTCATCAGCAGACTGAAGACCACTTGGTCTTTGCTTCTTATCTTATATGTGAGAACCTTAACTGAGAGGTGATGTGATTATCCAGAGGAACAATTTTAAAATGTTTTATTATATCAAGCCTCAGGAGAATCTGAGTAGCATCAGGTAGAGTCAGAGGTTGTAAACTCAAATGACATCCTGTGCCATCAGGTGTCACAGAGGTGGGGGAAGGTGATTTTATTAGTGGAAGCATGAGTACCACTTGAGGTTTTGGGAAATGGAGGGTGCATTAACCCCTATGCAAGTACAGCACCTTATACTTAGCCTCAGCTAGTTGTCACAATGTTGGGGATGCAGAGCCGAGTGCTGCCAGTTGTTTGGGCATTGGAGAGTAGCTAAAAACCTGGAATTTTGTGTGAATTCTCTTAGTTTAAACAGCAGTTCACTTTAACTTTAAACATTGAAAGGGTTAGCAAAACAAACATGCTCTGCAGGCCACATGAGCTGGTATAAGCTACCACTGAAGAATCTTACAAAGCAGGAAGTGTGTTTGGATCTGTAGTGAGAGATAGCTGAGAACCCTGGGAAACAGATAGGGCAGTTGTTTGGAAAGGTAGTGACAGGGAGGGCACTTGAGTTTACCATGATTTAATAAGCCAGGGATAATAAAAACTTAAAGAGTGTCAGGACATGGGAAGAAGGACTGGATTATAGAGATAATAAGGAGTGAAATTTAGATGCATATGGTAGGAGACAAGCAGATGGCAGATAGCAGTTCTCAGGGTTTTAGTTGGATAAAAATGCCATTCACCAAAGTTGGAAGAACATGAGGGGGAGGAGCTAGTTGTGCAGGTAAGGTAGGTCATCTAGAAAGTTAGTAAGTTCAACTGGAAATATGAACTTGGAGGTGTGTTTGAAGTTAGGTCAACTAGGAACAGTAATTGGGATTTAAAAAAAATTCTTTATTGTTTAAAGTACTACATAAGTCTTTATCCCCCATTGACCTCTCCCCAGCTGCCCCCCCACACCCTAGTACATGCCCTCACCTGCCTAGTGTCTGTGTCCATTGGTTATGCTCACATACATGCATACAAGTCCTTTGGTTGATCTCTTACCCCTCACACTCCCCTGCTTCCCTCATAGGTTGGACAGTCTATTGGGTGCTTCTATGACTCTGGTTCTATTTTTGAGTTTATGTTGTTCATTGCATTCCACAAATGAGTGAGATCATGTGATATTTATATTTCTCCAACTGGCTTATTTTGCTTAGCATAATGCTCTCCAGTTCCATCCATGCTGTTGCAAATGGTAACAATTCCTTCTTCTTTACAGCAGCATAGTATTCCATTGTGTAGATGTACCACAGTTTCCTAATCCACTCATCTGCTGATGGGCACTTAGGCTGTTTCCAAATCTTAGCTATGGTGAATTGTGCTGCTATGAACATAGGGGTGCATACATCCTTTCTGATGGGTGTTTCTATTTTCTTGGGATATATTTTTAGAAGTGGGATTTATGGGTCAAATGGAAGTTCTATTTTTATTTTTATTTTTTTGAGCAACACCACACTGTTTTCCACAGTGGCTGCACCAGTCTGCATTCCCACCAGCATTGCAAGAGGGTTCCTTTTTCTACACATCCTCTCCAGCACTTGTCATTTGTTGATTATAGCCATTCTGACAGATGTGAGATGATACTTCATTGTGGTTTTGATTTGCATCTCTCAGATGAACAGTGACTTTGAGCATGTTGTCATATATCTCTTGGCCTTCTGTATGTCCTCTTTCAAAATTGTCTAGGTGCTTTGCCCATTTTAAAATTGGATTATTTATTTTCCTTTTGTTAAGATGTAAGAGCTTCCTAAACATTTTGGAGATTAAATCCTCATGGGAGATAACATTGGCAAATATGTTCTCCCATGCAGTGGGCTTTCTTATTGTTTTGTTGATGGTTTCTTTTGCTGTGCAGAAGCTTTTTATTTTGAGGTAGTTCCATTTGTTTATGTTCTCCTTAGTTTCCATTACCTTAGGAGCTATATTGGTAAAGATATTGCTACAACATAAGTCTGATATTTTGCTGTCTATGGATTCTCCTAAGATTTTTATGATTTTGCATCTTATGTTTAAGTTCTTTATCCATTTTGAGTTTATTTTTGTGTATGGTGTAAATTGGTGGTCTAGTTTTATATTTTTTTTGCATGTATCTGTCCAATTTTTCAAATACCATTTATTGAAGAGACTGTCTTGACTCCATTGTATGCTATTGCTTCCTTTGTCAGATATTAATTGAGTATAATGGCTTGGGTCAATTTCTGGGCTCTCTGTTCAGTTCCATTGTTCTATATGTCTGTTCTCAAGCTATACTACTTAACCACTGTTCTCAAAAGTGTCTTAATCTGGTACAAGTAATTGGGATTTGAAATCCTGATTATCAGCAAGGTGAGAAGTAAAGAAGGCTAAGTGTAATACCCAGAAAGTATCAACCTCCAAGATGGAATTTATAAAACTTACTAGAGGCTCGGTGCACGAAATTCATGCACGGGTGAGGTCCCTAGGCCTGGCTGGTGATTGAAGCGTGAGTGTCTGGCATGGAAGGGCAGGTTCCAGCTGACCTCTGGGCCCTGGGAAGCACCTGAGTCCCTGGGCCTCCGCGCCCCCCTCTGCCTGAGTCATGGTGCCCGAGTCCCCATGCAAAGATGCAGTTAACACGGCTGGACACTGCGGACTGGGGCACAGTGTGGGCCACTGGGCAGCCCAGCAGCACTGCCCAGAAGCCATGCAGGCAGCACGCTTTCTCCCAGCCGGGCTCGGCAGACCAGCTCCTGCACGAACCCACGGTGAGCCTGACCAGCCCCTGTGGTCCTGGCAGCTGTGGCCCAGCTCACCTGGAACCCCACTGGGGCCAGCAGCTCCTCCACTGCTGCCTGCTGTCAGTGCCTTTTCACCGACACCTGCCATGTTCTGTGCCACCCGCTGGTGGTCAGCGCATGTCATAGTGAGCAGTTGACCTCTTGGTCAAACTCCTGGTCTAGGGGACAATTTGTGTATTAGGCTTTTATTATATAGGATATCTTCCATTGATTTCAGAGAGGAAGGGAGAGGGAGAGAGAGATAGGAACATCAATGATGAGAGAGAATCATGGATCCGCTGCCTCCTGCACGCCCCACACTGGGGATTGAGACCACAACCTGGGCATGTGCACTGACAGGGAGTCAAACCTTGACCTCCTGAGTCATAGTTCAACATTCAACCACTGAGCCACGCCCACCAGTCTCTTGTTTTCATTTTAAAGGAGAGAGAATTAACACTCCAGAGGTCTATTTGCCCCAAACAGCCAAGTTACGCAGTGGCAGAGTTGGGGGGAGGGGAAGGGACTGGTTCTAAACATGCACTCATGAGGCTTCTGTGCTAATGTAATGGTTCAGCCAGGGGGGCAGGTGGACAGACACTGTCTCTGGTTCCTTAATCAGCACTTCCTTGAGGCCCTGAGATTCCCCATATGGCCCCCTTACCCTTCCTACCTGCCATCAGAGCTGAGGAGGGCAGAGGATGAGAAGGGCCATCTGTGGTTCACCTGGTAGGGGAGAGGGCAGGGGTCAGAGGGGCAGAGCTAGGAGCACCACAGACTCTGTGTGAGAGTTAGAGGCAGTGATCTGGATGCTGATCGCCCTGTGTCAGTATCTCAGGAGCGTTTCTTTCTCTGGAAGCACAACAAGCATTGCCTTAGGTCACGGGGCTTGGGGCTGGTCTTGGCCATTCTGTTCTGTGGTGCAGGATCATCTCTGCCCTGGAAACTGGAGTCAGGGATTAGAGCTGGACCATTAGGGCAAGCCCTTTGCATTGGACCCTGAGACCTCTTGTGTCACGTGTAACCTGGGTTCCCAGCACAGCTGATCTGTGTATCCACAAGAGGGCTTCATTTTCCTAGTTTTCAACGTTTGCTTTCCATAATACTGTATATTCTATTTTGTTGTTTTTTTTGTACCAAAAATAAAACCATTTGCTTGTTTCCAATAAGTACTTGTCATCACTGAAGGGGGTTGGGAGGTGCGTGGAGGGATTAGGGCAGCCAGATGGGAATTGACCCACCTCCTGGACCTCAGGGTGGGAGGCTGGTCATGAACATTCCATGTCCCTCATTTGGAGCTCAAACTAAGGTCTGGGTTTTACAGTCAGATCCTCAAAACGGTTGGGATCTGACCACAGGCCCCTCACCAGCAGCTGCTGGAGACCCTGCCTTCCCAGGGGCCGAGCAGAGCATGGGGCCTCCTCCTCTCACCCCACCTCCACCCCACATCGTTCTTCATGCTCTGGCTTCCCTCCAGCACACCCCAAAGTGGCCACCTCAGCTGCCACAATTTCCACTGTCTCCACATCGCCCTCGGGGAGGGTGTTGCTGCCTCCTGCTGTCTCCCTGCTTCCTCTTCCCCCTCAGTCTGCTCCTGACATAGAAGCCAGTGGGTCCTCACCTACAGCCCTGGCACCTCCCCTTGTACTCAGGGATGCCAGATTCTCATGGGCCCTTGATCCCGGCAGAATGTGCCCCTCGACCCAGCCTTGACCCCCTTCCACTTGGCCTCTTCTTGTCCTGCTGCCCCTCTGTGGGCTGCCCCTCTGCCCGATGCCCTTCTCCAGGCATCCACCTCGCTCTCCTCCATCCATCCATCTTTCCCTCAGTGAGCCCCCCTTTGCCCCTCCCTCACAGAGCTCCTATATGACTTCAATCCCATGTTTTCATGGTGCCATGCCCTCTAATGGCTGCAGCTTATGTCTGTTCAAGGCTCTTTCCTCCCTGCACTCCCGTCCTCGCCTGGCAGGTGGCTGGCTCCCTGCTGCTCTGTGAGCACCCAGGATCGCCTGGGACATGGTGAGTGCTCAGTTAGTGATAGGGGTTGAGTAAGATGCTCAGGCAGCAGCATTATGTGTAAAGGCCATTGGAAGGCAGACTCACTTGGAGCCGAGGGCCATGAGCTCTCAGCACAGCACTCAGGGCGGGGCCATGGAAACCAGTTGTTTCTTTTCTCACAAGAAGGTGGGACTAAGAATGAAAAAGGAACAATGTGTTTTCCCTCAACTACTTAAAAGCTGATGATCTCATTCCATTCTTAAAGCTGTGAATAAAAACCCTTAGGTCAACCCTGTGAGGCTGGTTCTGGGATTATGAGATTCTGTCGAGAGTACATGGCTTTCCCCCACCACAAGGACGGTGCTTAGCTTTTAGTGCTGTGATTCATGCACTGGTTGGGGTGGCCTGTTGGGATCAGCCTGCTGTGGGAGCACTGCTCATCCCAGTCAGCAAAGTGGCTGTGGACCTGTCCTCTGATCAGCTGTTCCCGCTGTGGGCGCGCCGTGCACTGACCACCAGGAGGCAGCTCTGCGATGAGCGCCTGTCTGGTCCAACAGACATTCTGGTCGTTTCACCGTTTGCTCGCTGGGCTTTTATTACATAAGACTAGAGGCCCGGTGCACAAAAATTTGTGCACTAAGGGGGGGAGTCCCTCAGCCCGGTCTGTGCCGTCTCGCAATCTGGGACCCCTCAGGGGATGTCCACCTTCGACCCACTCCCCAGGGGAGTGGGCCTAAGCTGGCAGTCAGACATCCCTCTGGCAGCCTGGGAGCCCTCAGGGGATGTCCACTTACCAGCGGGGAGCAGGCCTAAGCTGCAGTCAGACATCCTTAGCACTGCTGAGGAGGTGGGAGAGGCTCCTGCAACTACCGCTGTGCTGGCAGCTGGCAGCCTGGCTTGTGGCTAAGCAGAGCTCCCCCTGTGGGAGTGCACTGACCAACAGGGGGCAGCTCCTGATTTGAGTGTCTGCCCCCTGGTGGTCAGTGTGTGTCATAGTGACCAGTCATTCCCAGTGGTTCTGTTGTTAGGGTCAATTTGCATATTACTCTTTTATTATATAAGATAGGGGCCCGGTGCAGGGGTGGGGGCTGGCTGGTTTGCCCTGAAGGGTGTCCTGGATCAGGGAGGGGGGTCCTGCTTGGGTGCCTGGCCAGCCTGGGTGTGGGGCTGAGGGCCGTTTTCAGTCTGGACACACCCCCTTCAGGGTGGGGGTCCCCACTGGGGTGCCTGGCCAGCCTGGGTGAGGGACTGATGGCTGTTTGCAGGCTGGTCAAGCCCCCCAGTGGGGACCCTCACCCCATGGGGGTGTGGCCAGCCTGGGTGAGGGGCTAAGAGCTGTTTTCAGGCTAGCCACACCCCCTTCAGGGTGGGGGTCCCTAGTGTGGTGCCTGGACAGCTGGGTGAGGGGCTGAAGGCCATTTTCAGGCTGACCACACCCCCTTCAAGGTGGTGGTCCCCACTGGGGTGCCTGGCCAGCCTGGGTGAGAGGCTGAGGGCTGTTTTTAGGGTGGCCACGGCCCCCGGCGACCCAAGCTCCCAGCTTCTCCTTTTTTTCTTTTTTTTTTTTCCTGGGATTTATTTATCTTCTATAATTGAAACTTTGTAGCCTTGAGCGGAGCCCAGTGCCAGCCAGGGCAGGAGGAAAGCTTGGCTTCCTCCATCACTGGGGGCAACCCAAGCTTCCTGCTCACTCCAGCTCTGTGGCCTGTTGCCATCTTTTTGACGGAGTGATGGAGTGATGTTTTATTTGCATATTACTCTTTTATTAGATAGGATTAGTGCACAGAAACTTTTAAAATGATAGTACATCAACAGAATGCACACAGGAGTGCATCATTCTCATACATGCTAAGGAGAATATACACTGACTGGCCAGATTATTATGACCACCTGGCGCTTGTAGGCAAATTAGCTATAATTTTGCACTGAAGTTGCTAGAGGGCCAGACCATTCATTATAAATAGGGAAGCAGGTTGTTTACTATGACAATAGAAGTGTTTTTTTTTCTGAAGATATGGGTAAACAATGCGATTTTACAGCCTTTGAACATGGGATATATATATATATATATATTAGTGGCCAGATTATTATGACCACCCCATCAGTACTTCGTTGGGCCACCTTTTGCCTTCAATACTGCAGCGATTCTTCTTGGCATTGACTCCACGAGATGTTGAAAGGTGATGTGAGGAATCTGTCACTATGCCTCATGAATAGCACTGTCCAGTTCTGTGAGATTTGATGGTTGTGGAACCAGCTGCCTGATGGCTCTTTTTACTTTGTCCCACAAATGCTCAATTGGATTGAGATCTGGTTATTGTGGGGGCCACCTAAGCAAGGTAAAGTCTCCCTCATGTCCTTGAAACCACTCCTGCACAATACGAGCACCATGGCATGGTGCATTGTCTTGTTGGAAGAAGCCATCTCCATTGGGATACACCATCAACATGATAGGATGAACCTGATCAGCAACGATACTTAGGTGTGTTGTGCTATTTAGACGTTGTTCCACACGAATTAAAGGGCCCAAATCATGCCAGGAAAACATGCCCCAAACCATAACACTGTCCCCACCAGCTTGAAGAGTTGTACTCATGCATGTGGGGTGCATGCTTTCATGCTGTTTCCGTCCAATTCTCACTCTGCCATCTGCATGATGCAACTGGAAATGAGATTCATCGGACCACATGACTTTTTTCCAAAGCTTGACTGTCCAATCCTTGTGTTCCTGTGCGAATTGGAGACATTTTATCTTGGTAACTGCAGACAGAAAAGGTGATTGAACAGGCCTTCGGCTTCCATATCCCATATGATGCAGTGTATGGCTAATTTGCCTACAAACGTCAGGTGTCATAATAATCTGGCCACTCACGTTCAAATATATCCCACATTCAAAGGCTGTTAACTCGCATTGTTTATCCATATCTTCAGAAAAATATCACTTCTACTGTCACGGTAAACAACCTGCTTCCCTATTTATAATGGTCTGGCTCCCTAGAAACTTCAGCGTGAAATTATAGCTAATTTGCCTACAAACGTCAGGTGGTCATAATAATCTGGCCACTCAGTGTATAAAATATATATAATGTTTTTCTGGTAAATGAATTGCTGATGAATAGCACTGTCCAGTTCTGTGAGATTTGATGGTTGTGGAACCAGCTGCCTGATGGCTCTTTTAACTTTGTCCCACAAATGCTCAATTGGATTGAGATCTGGTGATGTGGTGAATACTATTATATGAGAAAATGTTCGTATACATGTTTTTACTTTGTAATAAAAATTATCATAATAAACCCCTAGAGAACTTATTTTGTTTTTATTTTATGGCAAAAATGCATCAAAAATGTTATAAAACATTAGATTTTTTTACATGATAATGATATTCTTATGTGTATTTTATTTTGTTTTGTTGCATGTTTAGGTCACACATTAATTTTTCATTAGGGACCCTGTTGCTGAGCTGGACCCTTATTTATAGTGAGTGCTCTTTTAAGACTGCTTCCATGTTGGGCTGTCAGGGAAGTGCAAGGGGAATATGCTGTTTTATGTTGGGGGAAAGGTAAGAGCATACACAGTTTTGAAAATCCAGGTACTCCTTAATTAAGCTGATTGAGAATTTACTAATTGCTTCTTTGGGGGAAGCTCATTTTCCCGTTTTTCTCCCAAATAAAACAAGAGTTGTGATTATTTATTTCCATTTTATGATTGTTGAAACACATTTTGAAGAATAAGATTTTTCTTATATTTACATATTTTTTTTCTCAGCCACAAATCAATGAGGCCTGAGTTTGTGTAATATAAACATTAATAAATAGAAAATATTGTATGATATTATGAGTTTGTGTAGTATAAATATTTACACTAGATAAAGGTTAATAGTATTTATTCATTCAATAAATATTTATTGCATGTCTACTTTGTGCAAATTCTCCTCTAGGTGTTTGATACATACACATGAATAAAATAGATAAAAATTTCTTTACTCATTAATTTTACATTTTGCTGGTGAGAGACAAAAGAAAAAAATTATATGTCTGGACATATTACATTTTTTAGTGTCTTTTGGATCAGCTTCACTTTTCCAAGTGTGGTTTTCAGTTTTGTTAGGGAAGGTGCAGAGGAGCTTCTATTCTAGAGCTACTTTAGTCCCATTATCAAGGAGCAGTCCCTTCAGGATCTCTAGTAAATGCACTGGGTGTCCTGACTGGTTAGAACTGGAATGTCTTCTGGTTGTATGCAAGCTTTGGGAAGTGTTTGCCTTTAACTCCCCAGTCATCCTTTGCCTGTCCTTGAGAAGATTCACTCTATGCCTGCACAGCTTACCATTCAGACAAATGAGAAGACAAGTTTCTAGAGCTCTTTCGCTGCAAAGCTCCCTCCTCTGTAGATCCTTTACTTCTAAGCTCACCAACACTACTGTGTTTTTTTGGGGAGGCTCTTCTCTGGGCCACAGTTTTGAAAGGGTCTTTAGGAAGAAACCCAGAGATTTGGAGGACTCACATTATTTGTTTTCCTTCCCTGAGAAAATACAATCCTGAGCTGTCATTGTCAAATGTCATGTATTTTGTCTAATTTTCCAGTTTTTTATTCTGGAAGGGAAAGTCTGGAGCCTTTCATTCTGAGGGAAAAGTCCAACCTGACCCTTGAAATGTCACTTTCCTCACTATAGTGTAATCAATTTGATTTCTTCAATAAAAAATAAATAAAAATAAAATCCAGCAAAAATAAAGTCCCAAAACAACCTCCAAAAATTTTCTGTGACTCAAAAAATACAAAACAACATAAATTATCATAAAGACAATATGAGCTCAGTTCAGAAGGGAAGATGACAACTTTGGAGTGGCCCAGGCAGGGTCCACAGAGGAGAGATGTTCAGACCTCAGAGAGATAAACTTGAGCAAAAATCCTATATAATAAAGAATATGCAAATGCTCATCACACCCTCACACCATCATTCCCTCATGCAGTCATGCCATAACAACTCAGACACTTAACACCAGAGAGAGAGGATTGGGGACCAGTCAGGCACAAATGAGCTCACAAGCGAGGAACAGGGATCAGCCAAGCTGTGGCCCGGGAGAGGGACAAGCCACCTGCCCCATGGTCTCGGGTGCCAGCAGCTGTGCCTGCGGCCCAGGAGAGGGACAAGCCACATGCCCCGCAGTCCTGGGCTATGTGGCTGGGGCTGTGGCCTGGGAGAGGGACAAGCTGCCCACCCCATGGTCCCAGGAGCCAGTGGCTGTGCCTGTGGCCCAGGAGATGGACAAGATGCACGCCTCATGGTCCCAGGCTCCACAGCTGCACCAGCACCTGTGGCCTGGGAGAGGGACAAGCCACCCGCCCCATGGTCCCGGGCGCTAGTGGCTGCAGCCTGGGAGAGGGACAAGCTGCCCGCCCTGCAGTCCTGGGCACCTGCAGCTGCAGCCCAGGCAAAGCCACCTGCCCATGGTCCCCTGCAGCTTCAGCTGGCCTGGGCTAAGCTGGCCCAGGTCCTGGGTGCCTGTGGATGGCCAGAGGGAGGGAATCCTGGGTCCCGGTGTGGGGCAAGGCAGAGTCAGTTAGGGGCAATCAGGCCAGCAGGGGAGCAATTAGGGGCTACCAGGCCAGTAGGGGAGCAATTAGGGGCAATCAGGAAGGCAGGCAGAGGTGGTTGGTGGTGATAAGGCAAGCAGAGGTGGTTAGGGGTGACCAGGCAGGCAGGAAGAGGGGTTAGGGGTAATCAGGCAGGCATGCAGGTGAGTGGTTAGGAGCCAGTGGTCCCAGATTGTTAGAGGCTGTCAGACATCCTCTGGGGTGTCCTGGATTGGAGAGGGTGCCGGCTGGGCTGAGGGACCCCCCCCCCCCGTGCATGAATTTTGTGCACCGGGTCTCTAGTTAGTCTAATAGGCTTGGAGATCAAGCAAGCCCTTTTCTTTGTCTGCTTGGGCCAGTCAATTTTGCAGCACAGGGAGAGATGTCAGTTCTTGAAAACACTCCCATTGGCAGTACCTTCTCATTCCCAAGTCTGTTTTGCATTGGTGATGTCAAGTAGTAATAAACATGTCTTAAAATAACACCATGCCTTTTAATACAAATGTTTTTAATGTACCCTTTGTTCTACACTTAAGTAAATCCTGTAGGAGCATTCATTCCATAATGTGCTGAAAGGCAGCCATTCTGGGAAAGAAAGAAAGACCCAATAACTATTTGCAAATGGAAACTGATAGCAATGAATAGAAAAATGTGTCTTATGACCCTTCCTAGTTGGGGACTCCTCTTTCTCCACCAGTGCCTGGCCTGTTGTCTCTCTCTCTCTCTCTCTCTCTCTCTCTCTCTCTCTCTCTCTCTCTCGCTGTACACATAAATCTTTAGTAAAGTATAACAGTAGGTGACAGCATAAATCTATTTTGCCAACTCTCAATATACATTCTCCTCAAATCCACCTCTGTTCAAGCCACAATAATTAGTTTAAAAATTCATCCTGTTCAGTATTTCTTCTCTGACAGAATCATTTCAGGTTGATTTTTGACAGGTTAATATTAAAATGCATGAGGTACATTTCCAAACATTTCAAATGACTTGCCATGGACTGTCAACACTACATTACTAAGCCTTTCTTATGTCTACTTTGTAATTAATTAATACACAGATTATTGAATAGACTGGAGGCCCAGTGCACAGGGGAGGGGGTCCCCGCAGTCCAGTCTGCACTCTCTTCAATCCAGGACCCCTTGGGGGATGTCCTAGGGATAAGGCCTGAACCGGCAGACAGACATCCCTCTCACAATCCAGGATCACTGGCTCCTAACTGCTCACCTGCCTGCCTTCCTGATCACCCTAAACTGCCCCCCCTGCTGGCCTGGTTGCCCCCAACTGCCCCCCTGCCAACCTAGTTGCCCCCAACTGCCTCCCTGCTGGCCTGGTCACCCCCAACAGCTCCCCCTCCCCCGCGGCTTGGTTGCCCTTCAGGGCCCCCTCCGCTGGCCTGGTTGCCCCCAACAGCCCTCCCTGCCAGCCTGGTTGATGCCAACTATGCCCCCTGCCAGACTGGTCACCCCAAACTGCCCCCCTGCTGCTTGGTCACCCTTCAGGACTCCCCGTGCCAGCCTGGTCGCCCCACACTGCCTGCTGTTTGGTCATTTGGTTGCCCCTCACTGCTCCCCCTGCTGGCCTGGTTGCCCCATGCAGCCTGCTGCTCAGTCCTTTGGTAATCCCTCACTAAACCCCCTGCCAGTCTTGTAGCCCCACTCACCCTGTTCAGTTGTCCTTTCAGTTGTTTTGGATGTGATGGCCCCTGGCTCTTTATATATAGAGATTATATCCTAATATATAAAAAGCCAGGGGCCATCACCACTGAATCAACTGGATGGATGACCAAACAGCAGGCTGCGTGGGGCAACAAGACAGTAGGGGAGTTAGTGAGGGACGACCAAATGACTGAACAGCAGGCTATGTGGGGCAAACAGGCTGTCAGGGGGGCAGTTGGGGGTGACCAGGCCAGCGGGTGGGGCAGTTGGGGGTGACCAGGCCAGTGGGGGGGCAGTTAGGGGCAATCAGGCCAGCCGGCAGGTGAGCAGTTAGGAGCCAGTGGTCCCAGATGTGAGAGGGATGTCCAACTGCTGGGGATTGGGCCTAAACTGGCAGTAGGATATCCCCTGAGGGGTCTCTGATTGGAGAGGGTGCAGGCTGGGCTGAGGGGACCCCCCCATGCACAAATTTTGTACACTGGGCCTCTAGTAGATTATATAAAATCCCCAAAGGAAAAAATGGTATGCCTCTGTCCCATAGGCACTTCTTTCCTATGTAGGCTATAACTGGTAATTATTTATTGAGTAATTTTCCAGAGATTATAAATATAAACCTATATGCAATATAAACATTTATGAAAATATATGTATATATGTTTTTATACATACTTTTCCACACAATTCTTTTCTCAAAAATATATTAATACTAGAGGCCTGGTGCACGAATTCGTGCATGGGTGGGGTTTGGCAGGTCCGCCCCAATGGGGGCCAATCAGGGCCAGGCTGGCTGGAGGGAGGGGCCGCTAGAGGTTGGCTGGCCGTCCCCACCCCCAATTGAGTGCGGGGGGTGGGCGGGGAGCTGATCGGGGGCAGGGCTAGCAGGGGGAATGACCGTGGATGTTTTTTGGGGGCAATTAGGACCCTGATCCAGCCAGTTGACCACTGCAGTGCACATCATAGAGACTGGTTGTTCCAGTTATTCTTCTCGTTCTGGCATTCTGGTCACTGGGCTTTTATACATATAGATGTGTGTTTTAACACACATGTATGCATAGCATCTTATAGTATTCTTTTGTATGGATATATCTTAATTAATTTAGCTAGTTCACTATTTCTGAACTTTAGTGTATTTCAACTATTTAGCTATTATAAATATTGGTGCAATACCCATATATAAAAATTAGTTTTCAAATGTGTATGTTTATAAAAGATTTTTAAAAGTGTAATTATTGTTTTAAAAGGCATATACATTTTCTGTTATAATGGACTAGAGGCCTGGTGCACAAAAATTTGTGCACTCGGAGGGGTCCCTCAGCCCGGCCTGTGCCCTCTCTCAGTCTGGGACTCCTTGGGGGATCGGGCCTAAGCTGGCAGTCAGACATCCCTCTGGCAGCCCGGGAGCCCTCAGGGGACGTCCACTTGCCAGCAGGGAGCAGGCTTAAGCTGCAGTCTGACATCCTTAGCACTGCTGAGGAGGCGGGAGAGGCTCCCGCCACCGCCGCTGTGCTGGCAGCCATCAGTCTGGCTTGTGGCTGAGCAGAGCTCCCCCTGTGGGAGCTCACTGACCACTAGGGGACAGCTCCTTCATTGAGCGTCTGCCCCCTGGTGGTCACTGTGTGTCATAGTGACCAGCAATTCCCAGTCATTCTGCTGTTAGGGTCAATTTGCATATTACTCTTTTATTATATAGGATAGAGGCCTGGTGCATGGGTGGGGGCTTGCTGGTTTGCCCTGAAGGGTGTCCCGGATCAGGGTGGGGGTCCCGCTGTGGTGCCTGGCCAGCCTGGTTGAGGGGCTGAAGGCTGTTTGCTCTTTTCTGTAATGTATGTTGCAAATATTTTTCCTATTCTTTTGACATGCCTGTCACTATTGATAATGATGTTTTAACTTTTAAATCATTGAAATGAACAATATTTTTTTAATAGTTTTGTATCATACTTATAAGTTCAGTATTTCAAGTTCATAAATTTTTCTATTTATTTTGCTTCTTTTGTTTACACTTTTCACATTTAAAATCTTAATCTACAGGAACTTTCTTTTGACATAAGAAGTAAGTAGGGATCAAATACTGTGTTATTCAGTATGGCTATTGGTGTTCCAACATAACTTTTAACAAATCCATCATTTCTTCTTTGACATATCATGCTATTTTATATATACTTATCTATATATATATAAAAGGCTAATATGCAAATTGTCCCCTCGGGAGTTCGACCAGTGGACCGGGAGTTTGATCACTTGTTATGCTATGTGCTGACCACAAGGGGGTGGCGTGGAACAAAGAAAGGCCCAGACGGCAGCTGGCAGCCAGGGAAGGAAGGCCCAGACAGACAGCCGGAAGGCCCCAATTGGCCCTGATTGCATGCCAGGCCTAGGGACCCTACCCATGCATGAATTTCATGCACCAGGCCTCTAGTATATAAATGAATTCATTTGGAATTTAGGTTTATTTCTGGCATCTCCATTCTGTTCTATGAACTTAATCTTCTTTTATTTCACTTATTTTCAGAGTTTTAATTGTTGTTTATTTTTCATATAAATGTAGAAATATATTTCTCATTCTAAAATTAGAATTGACAGTGTACTTATTGAGATCATTGAATCTATATGGAGAGAACTGACATATATTTGATGTTCAGAGGCAGAATAACTTCTGATGGGTATATAACACCAGACTGACATGCTACTTGTTCTGTTCTTAGGTCCAGACTCTACTACTTAGTAGCTTTGTTACCTCTGATAAGAAACATTCTATGTCTCTGCCTGGATGATAAAAAAAAACCAAAAACAAAACAATATTAGTATTAATATCACATGGTAGACTAAGAGTTTATACATGTAAGATCCAAGATGTTGGGGAGTAGGTGGAATGTACACTCATCTCCCCCAGGACCAAACTGGAATTACATCTAAAATATAGAACAGTCAACCTAAATAACCAACTAAAGACTAGCTGAACATAAATCTTATATCAAGAATTTACAGAAGAAGCCACATTGACATTGGAAGAAAGTGTGGATATGTGAAAAGGGCTGGCCCTGCTCACACAAGAGATAGCTGATATCCTCAGCTGCAAAGCCAGGATCCCAAGCACCAGAGCTGGAAAGAGGTGTCCGTCTAACATTTGGTGAAAATCAGCAGGGATTCTGATCACCAGGGAGAGACAGAAGTCTTCTAGAGACTCAGGCACCCTCTTGAAGAGCCAATGCACTGAATCTAATTTGCAGCCACTCCCTTTGGCAAAGGGAGGGCAAAGTGTATTAGAGTCTCAAGAGGAAAGATTAAGGTTTGTGGCACTGTATAGAGAGATCAAGGGAAAGCTGTCAGGATCTCTGCTCTCAGTCCCTGTCACACTGCAGACACCATCTTTTTTGAGTGCAGCACTCCTCTCCTTATGTCATCAGCCTGAGGAATGCAATATCCTGACCCTCTGGACTCCCTGTCTTCCCAACCTGTGGAGCTCATGCTCTTCTAAGGAGTCAGCTGTCTGGGCAGGGGTTTGGAGATCCAAGCAGACTATGAGGTTTCAGTGGCTGAGTTGTGGGCTTTGGAGCAAGGGTCACTCCTCCTTCCTTTCCCCAAGTCTGATCTGTGTTCCCCCTCATGGGAGATCCACAGGCTCACTCTCCTGATTTTTGGAAGCCTTGCCTTTCTGAGCTGGGGCTCCAAGCAGAATCTGAGACTAACTGGTTTTGTGGCTCTAAGACAGGGCCCATTTTTTCCTCACACCCTTGACCAGTGCTAACTTCTTCCTTCACACAGTCAAATTTTGGTCGGTTTAGGCCTGATAAACTCAACTGGCTTCACCCTGATGATTTCCTCACCCCACTCTATCACAATGGTTTGAGGACACCTGGTAAGTAGCAGCTAGACTTGGTATACACTGAAACTTCTGCTGAGTGGCTTCAGATTCAGCACTAGCATAGAATTTGAACCTGTATCAATCTGGTAAAAGCCAATCACCTCTGCTCAGTGACTCACTGAGACCCTTCTTCATGCAATTTGAATACTGCAAGGGGAGCTTATGTGACTGAACATAATAGGCAGCTGACAGGTAGAGGCAGGGGAAAAATGGACCTTGGGGTGCCTTGGGTCTATTGCTGACCTTCCCTTTGATTTAGAGCTGGTGGAAACCAGCCTTTGTATACAACCTGGTCCTTCCCATGGCCACCCAGGCTCAGAAGAGGTAGCCACAAACTGTGAATAGCTTTGCAGCTCCAAACCAGTTGCCTAGGGCCAGTCACAGGCAGTGTCTAACATTGAAATAAAACAGTCTTTCCGAAGAGGTCCCAGAACCAACATATCCAGTGGTCAGCTTCAGGAAACATCAGTGCAAGATACAATTTGCTTCACAAGCAACATATCCAAAGGTAGATCTTGGCATGCATCAGAACTTGCTGAGGCAAATTCTGCTTCATGTGTTCAGCACCTACACAGCAGCTCACACAAGATTGATCCTCTCAGTCAGCCAGTCTAAGGGTTGAACACATGCACAAACAAGCCAATAGAAGTCAAGATTCACTCAGAAAAGTAAGCTCCCATAGCCCACACAAGAGACAATTCCTAGAGCGCCCTGGCTCAGGTGATTAAGGAAATTGGGCCATTGAATCCCACAACATACTTATTATATAAGGACAGCCTACCAAGACTATCACATACAAACAAACACAGAGGGGCAGCCAAAATGAGGAGACAAAGAAACATGCCTCAAATAAAGGAACAGGAGAAATCTCCAGAAAGAAAGCTAATTAAAATGGAGACAAACAATTTACAAGATAAACAAAAATGGTTTTAAGAATGTTCAAGGAAATTAGTGAGAACTTCAAGAAACTTAGTGAGAACTACAACAGCATGAAAAAGCATATTGAAGCCATAAAAATGAACCAGTCAGAACGAAAGAATACAACATCTAAAAAGAAGACTACACTAGAAGGAATAAACAGCAGGTTAGATGAAGCAATTTGGAAGAAAAGATAGCAGAAATCACCCAATCAGAGCAGCAAAAAGAACAAAAAATTAAATGAGGATAGTGGCTCTGGCCAGGTAGCTCACTTGGTTAGAGTGTCAGCACAATACACCATGGTTATGGGTTCAATCTTCATTAGGGGCATATATAGGAAGTAACCAATAAATATATCAGTAAGTTGAAAAACAAATCAATCTCTATCTGTCTATCTATCTATCTATCTATCTATCTATCTATCTATCATCTATCATCTATCTATCTATCTATATATCTATCTATCTATCTATCTATCTATCTAAAAACCAATACAAATATAAATAATTATAAAATAATGAGGATAGTTTAAGGCTCCTTTGGGACAACATGAAGCATAACAATATCTGCATCATAGGGGTATCAGAAAAAGAATGGAGAGAGCAAGGAATCAAGAACCTATTTGAAAAAAAAATGACTGAAAACTTTGCTAACATGGTGAAACAAAAGGCACTCAAGTTCAGGAAGTGCAGAGAGTTTCAAACAAGATAAACCCAAGGAACCCACACAAAGACACATCGTAATTAAAATTGCAAAGGTTAAATACAAAAGGAAAATCTTAAAAGCAGCAAGAGAAAGACATTTAGTTACTTATAAGGGAGCTCCCATAAGGCTGTTAACTGATTTCTCAGCAGAAACATTTTAGTCCAGAAGGGATTGGCATGAAATATTCAGTGATGAAAAGCAAGGACTACAACCAAGGTTACCCTACCCAGCAAAGTTTGTCATTAAGAATTAAAGGACAGATAAAGAGCTTCCAGGATAAGAAAAAGCTTAAGGAGTTAATCATTACAAAACCAGTAATACAAGAAATGTTAAAGGGTCATTAGAAGAAGAAGAAGAAGAAGAAGAAGAAGAAGAAGAAGAAGAAGAAGAAGAAGAAGAAGAAGAAGAAGAAGAAGAAGGAGGAGAAGAAGAAGAAGGTGGAAGAGGAGGAGGAGGAGGAGGAGGAGGAGGAGGAGGAGGAGGAGGAGGAGGAGAAAGGTTTAAAGAATAAAATGGCAATAGCTATGTACCCATCAAAAATCACTGAATGGATAAGAAAAGAAGACCCATATACATGCTGTCTACAAGAGGCCCATTTCAGAATGAAAGATACACACAGACTTAAATAAAGGGATGAAAAAAAGATATTTCAAACAAACGGAAATGAAAAAAGAAAAGCTAGGGTAGCAATACTTATAGCTCACAAAATAAACTTTAAAGCAAAGGCTATAATAAGAGCTAAAGAATGACACCACATAAAGATAAGGAATCAATCTAAGAAGATATAACCCTTGTAAACATTTATGCACTGAATATTAGGAACACCTAAATATATACTAGTAAAACAAATATTGGTGCACATAAAGGGAAAGATAAACAGTAATACAGTCATAGTAGAAACTTTAACAGCACATTGAAATCAATGGATAGATCTTCTAGACAAAAAATCAACAAAGAAACAATGGCCTTAAACGTCACACTAGATCAGATGGATGTTATTGATATCATCAGAGAATATCACCCCAAAACAGCAGTATATACATTCTTTTCATGTGCACATGGAACATTTTCTAGGATAGACCACATGTTAAGACACAAAACAAGTCACATTAAAGTTAGAAGATTGAAATTACATCAAGCATTTTCTCTGACTAAAATACTATGAAACTAGAAATAAATTATAAGAAAGAAAAAAACCTGAAAAATATACTAAGACATGGATGCTAAATAACATGTTACTAAATGATGAATGGCTTAACAACAAGATCAAGGTAGAAATCAAAAGTTAGCTTGAAACAAATAAAAAATGAGAATACAACAACCCAATATCAAAAGCAGCCCTAAGAGAGAAATTTATTAGCATTACTCAAGAAACAAGAAAAATCTCAAATAAACAATTTAACTTTACACTTAAAGAAACTAGAAAACGAAAAACAAACAAAGCCCAAAGTAAGTTGAAGAAAGGAAATACTAAAGATCAGAGCAGAAATAAATGAATAGGCTCTAAAAATCAAAAAAGAATAATATAAAAGATTAATAAAACCAAAAGCTGGTTTTTTGAAAAGATGAACAAGATTGACAAACCTTTCACCATACTTATCAAGAATAAAAGAGAGAGGACCCAAATGAATGAAATCATAAGAGAAAGAAGAAAAGTAACAACTGACAGCACAGAAATACAAAGGAATGTAAGAAAATATTATAAGCAACTATATACCAATGAATTGGACAATCTGAAAGAAATGGGTAAGTTCCTAGAAACAACAATCTTTCAAAAATGAATCAGGAATAAACACAAACTCTGAATAGACTGATAACAAATAGTTAAATCAAAACAGTAATAGTAATAAAAAATCTCCCAACTATCAAGTACTGGACTGGATGGCTTCACAGGTAAATTTTATCAAACATTCAAAGAAGTACTAACAACCTACATATCCTTCTCACACTAATCCAAAAAAAAAATTCAAGATGAGGGAAGACTCCCAAGCTCTTTTTATGAGACCAGCATTACCCTAATTCCAAAACTAGATAAAGTCACTACAAAGAAATAAAATTATAGGCCAAATCCCTGATGATCCTAAAATTCTCAAAAGAATATTAGGAAATAAGATCCAGCAATACATTGAAAAGATCATACACCACGATCAAGTGGGATTTATTCCATGGATGCAAAGTTGGTACAATCCACAAATTAATAAACATGGCACAACACATAAACAAAATGAAGGATAAAATCACATGATTATATCAATTGATACAAAAAAAGCATCTGATAAAATTCAGCACCTGTTTATGATAAAAATCCTCAGCAAAGTGGAATAGAGGGAACATACATAATAAAGGCCATATATGACAAACCCACAGCCAATGATCAAAAACTAAATGTGTTTCCTTTAAGATCAGGAACAAGACAGAGATATCTGCTTTTACCATTCTTATTTGACATAGTCCTGGAAGATCTAGCCACAGCAATAAGACCAGAAGAAGAATAAAAATCATCCAAATTGGAAAGAAAGAAGTAAAACTGTCACTATTTTCAGATGACATGATAATGAGAAACCTAAAGATCCCACTTAAAAACTACTACAACTGATAAATGAATTTAGTAAAGTAGCAGAATACAAAATAAATATCCAGAAATCAGTTGTAATTTTACACACCAATAATGAACTATCAGAAGGGAAACTAAGAAAACAAGTTCATTTGCAAATGCATAAAAATTACTAAGAATAAATTTAACCAAGGATATTAAATACCTATACTCGGAAAATTATGAGACACTGAAGAAAAAACTGAAGACGATACAAATAAGTGTAAGCATATACTGTGTTCATAGATTGGAATAATTAACATCATTAAAATGTCCATATTATCCAAAGCAATCTGCAGATTCAATGAAATTTCTATCAGGATACCAATGATATATTTTGAGAAACTAGAACAAATATTCCACAAATATGTATAATTAATAAATAAAGTATCTCAAATACAAACAGCAATCTTGAGAAACATATACAAAGTTGGATGAATCACACTTTCTGACATTAAACTATGTTACAAGGCCATAGTAATCAAAATAGCATGGTACTGGCATAAAAACAGACATATTGATCAATGGAACAGAATTGAAAGCCCAGAAATAAAACCTCACCTTTATGATCAATTGATATCTGACAAAGGAAGCAAGAACAGACAATGGAATAAATATAGTTTATTCAATAAATGGTGTTGGGAAATTTGGACAGATAAGTGCAAAAAAAAGGAATTGAGATCACCTTCTTACACTAGGCACAAGAATAAATTAAAAATGGATTAAAGACTTAAATGCAAGACTTGAAACAATAAAAATCCTAGAAAAAAAATAGGTAGTAAAATCTTGGACATTTCTCATAGCAATAGTTTTTTCTGATATATCTCCTTGGGTAAGGGAAACAAAAAGAAAAATAAATAAAATGGACTACATCAAACTAAAAGTTTTTGTATAGCAAAGGAAACCATAAATAAAATGAAAAGACAATCCACTGAATGGGAGAACATATTCACCAATAATGTATCTGATAAGGAGTTAATATCCAAATTTTATAAAGAACTTATAAAACTCAACACCAAGCAAACAAACAAACAAGTCAATAAAGAAAATGGGGCAAAGGAATGAATAGACACTTCTCCAAAGAGGACATACAGATAGCCAATGAACATATGAAAATATACTGAAGGTCACTAATTATCATAGAAATAAAAATTAAAATCTCAATGAGATGTTACCTCACACCTGTCAAAATGACTACCACCAATAAATCAACAAACAAGTTTTGGTGATGATGTGGAGAAAAGGAAACCCTGCTGGTGAGAATGCAGGCTGGTGCAGCCACTGAAGAAAGCAGTATGGATTTACCTCAAAAAATGGAACCGTCTATGACCCAGCAATTCCACTTCTGGGGATATATTCAAAGAAACCTGGGAGGAGAACCAAGATAGCAGCATAGGTAGAAGTGAGTACTTACTGCCTCCCACAACCACATCAAAATTATATCTAAAATACAGAACAACCACCACTCAGGATCGCCTGAAATATGGTAGAATGAAGGTCCTACAATTAGAGAAGTAAAGAGGAAACACACAAAAACTGGTAGGAGGAGCAGAGGCATGGAACAGGCTGGTCCAACACCCACATATGGCTTTATTATTTTTTTAATCCAGAGGAATATCTAGGCAGTGGAGGCTTCCTATGAGGGGCAAGGGGTGCCAGCCCCACACCAGACCCCTCAGCTCAGGGTTCCAGTGCTGGGAAGAGAAGTCCCCATAACTTCAGGCTGTAAAAACCAGTGGTAATTGTGGCTGAGTGATATGGAGGCTGCTGGAGATGCAGGCATTTCCTCCTAAAGGACCAGACTTACTCAGACTCCATCCCTCTGGGCTCCAGTGCAGCTTGAGAGAACTGGATTGTCTGGCATTGGAACAGGAATTTGAGGGTGGTTTTCTCCCAGACAGGGATGCTCACAAGGGTCACGAGGACCTCCCCCATCACAAAGCTGACTATCTGAGTTTCCATCAGCATGGCCCACACTCTTTACTCTGCCATGGTGATTTCCTGAGACCCCACCCTATCCAATTTACAGCCCCACCCAAGCTGTTTGCAGCAGGATTTTCCATAGAAATGGCCTGTCCTTCCTCAGGCTTCAGACTTTTCTAAAATCTGTCAAACAAGCAGCAGCTGGCATCAGCATGCTCCAAACCTATCCATCAGAGGCCCAAGACCTGGAACTAGCACCAGCCTGCCTTGCTTCACAGCTGGGCCTCACCTGGGCACTTCCAATCCCAATACAATTATCATCCATCTGCAGATTGCTCCGTAGTTCCTGCTGGGTGGTCCCAGACAGTGGCTAATTTTGTACCTCCTGGAAGGCCCCAGAGCCAGTGCACCTAGTGGACAGCTTCAGACCATAACAGATTATAACTCTAATCATCCACAAGTGACACACTCAAGGAGCAGACTCAGTGAGCACCCAAACCCCAATGAAAGCAAGTCCTGCTCCATAGGGGTGTTTCCTGCACAGCAGCTATTCCACTATAGTCACAACTGATCCTCACAGCCAATTGGCCTGGAGGTCAATTCCTTCATGTGATGCCAACAGCAATAAAGGCTCAACTACAACAAGATTGTGCACACAGCCCAAACAAGGGTGCACATAGAGTGCCCAGCCAAGGTGACTGGGGAGGCTGAGTCACTGGGCCCTATAGGACACCTACTACAAGGGCTACTCTACCAATTCAAAGATACATAGCAACTCTACCTAATACATAGAAACAAACACAGGTAAATAGCCACAATTCGGTGACAAAGAAACATGTCACAAATGAAAGAACTGGAAGCAAGCAAACTACTGGATACAGAGTTTAAAACAATGCTTACAAGGTTGTTCAAGGATCTTAATGAGAGCTTCAAGCGAATTAGTAAGAATTTCAGGATCTTAGTGAGAATTTCAAAGACATGACAGAACCAGTCAGAAATTAAGCATACACTGACTGAAATAAAAAATAATTTACAAGGATTCAACAGTAGAGCAGAGGATTCTAAGAATCAAATCAACAATTTGGAATATGAGAAAGCAAGAAACACCTAATCAGAAGAGCAAAAAGAAAAAAGAATTGAAAAATATGAAGATAGTATAAGAAGCCTCTGGGACAACTTCTAGCATACCAACATTCACATTATGGGGGTGCCTGAAGGAGAAGAGTGAGAGCAAGATATTGAAAACCTATTTGAAGAAATAATGACAGGAAATTTCCCTTACCTAGTGAAAGAAATAGACTTACAAGTCCAGGAAGCACAGAAAGTCCCAAACAGGAGGAACCCAAAGAAGCCCACACCAAGACATATCATAATTAAAATTCCAAAAGGAAAAGACAGAGAGAATCTTAAAAGCAGCAAGAGAAAAGCATTTATTTAGCTACAAGGGAGAACCCATATGACTGTCAGCTGATGTCTCAACAGAAATTTTGCAAGCCAGAAGGGAGTGGCAAGAAAAATTCAAAGTGATGAATAGCAAGGACCTACAACCAAAATTACTCTACCCAGCAAAGCTATCATTTAAAATTGAAGATCAGTTAAAGAGCTTCACAGACAAGAAAAAGTTAAATACTACCAAACCAGCCATAACCGGTTTGGCTCAGTGGATAGAGCGTCGGCCTGCAGACTGAAGGGTCCCAGGTTTGATTCTGAGCAAGGGCATGTACCTTGGTTGCAGGCACATCCCTAGTGGTGGGTGCGCAGGAGGCAGCTGATCGATGTTTCTCTCTCATCGATGTTTCTAACTCTCTATCCCTATCCCTTCCTCTCTGTAAAAAATCAATAAAATATATTAAAATAAATAAATAAATAAATAAATAAATAAATAAATAAATAAATACTACCAAACCAGTATTACATGAGATGTTGAAGGGTTGTCTTTAAGAGGTGAATGAGGAGGAGGAGGAAGAAGAAGAAAACATATGAACAAAAAAATGGGAATAAATACATATCTATCAACAATTGAATATAAAAAATCAAAATAAACAAACAAGAAATTTAATGAACAAAATAAACTGATGAATAATTAGAATCTGAGGCATTGAAACATGGAACAGACTGACGAATCTCAAAGGGAAGGGGGAAGAAGAGGGGTAGAAAGAGATTAACCAAAGACCTTATATGCTATGCATACTAGAGGCCCAGGGTATGAAATCTGTGCACTTGGGTAAGGGTTTGGGGGGTCCCTCAGCCCGGCCTGTGCCCTCTTGCAGTCCAGGAACCCTCAGGGGATGTCCAATTACATAGAGGTGAGAGAGGCTCCCACCACCACCACTGCGCTCACCAGCCGTGAGCCTGGCTCAGGGCTTCAGGCACTGACCACCAGGGGGCAGCTCCTGGGTTGAGTGTCTGCCCCCTGGTGGTCAGTGCGTGTCATAGTGACCAGTGATTCTCAATTCAGTCGATTTGCATATTAGCCTTTTATTATATAGGACTAGAGGCCCAATGCACGAAATTCGTGCACAAGGGAGGGGGGGTGGTCCCTCAGCCCAGCCTGCGCCCTCTCCAATCCGGGACCCCTCAGGGGATGTCCAACTGCTGATCCCTGTGGGATCAGGCCTAAAACAGCAGTCAACATCCCTCTTGCAATCCAGGACTGCTGGCTCCTAACCACTCATCTGCCTGCCTGATCACCCTTAACCCCTCTGCCTGCCTGCCTGATCGCCCCCTAACCACTCTCCCCTGCCAGCCTACTTGCCCCTAACTGCCTCTGCCTTGGCTCTACCACCATGGCTTTGTCTGGAAGGACGTCCAGAAGGTCTCCCCGAAGGTCTCCAGGTCTAATTAACATATACCCTTTTATTAGTATAGATTTTTAGGACAATATTATTTATGTCTACAAAAAACTTTGCTAGGATTTTGAAAAGAATTACCTTAAATCTATAGCTCAATTTCAGGAGATTAACACTTTTACTATGATGCATGTTCAAATCCATGAACACAATACAATATGTCTTTATTTATGTAGGACTTTGATTTCTTTCATGAGCATTTTGAATTAAGCATACAGATTTTAGACATGTTTTTATTTTTAGTTTTATACCAAAATATTTTATTTTACTTGTAATGAGTGTGAATATTTTGTTTTAAATTTTGTTTTCTATATGTGTGTGTTTTTAAATGTCTTTATTGATTTTAGAGAGAGAGGAAGGAAGAGAGAGAGAGAGAAACATCGATGTGAAAGAGAAATAAGCTGCCTCCTGCATGCCCCCTACTGGAGATCGAGCCTCCAACCCAGGTATGCACTCTGACTAGGAATTGAACCAGCGACCTTCTGGTGCACTGGATGATACTCAACCAACTGAGCCACATTGGTCAGGTTTCTATGTTCGATGTTAGTATATAAAAATGTAAGTGATTTTTTGTGTTGATCTTGTTTCTTGCAAACTTAAATTAGCTTCATAAGTCTAGGAGTTTTTTTGTGGATTCCTTTGAATTTTCTATGCAGAAAATCATCATTTACAAGTAGGATAGTTTTAGTTTTGGAGCTTATATACTTGAGCTATTATATTTAAGACAAAAATGTGTTTTTTTTTAAATTGTTATTCATTATATATTATCTTCTATGACTTATGGAAGATGATGGACTAATGAGTTTCTAAAATACAGTGGGGCCTTGACTTACGAGTGTCCCGACTAACGAGTTTTTCCAGATACGAGCCATCTCTCAGCCAATTTTTTACTTTGAGTTGCTAGCTAAAATTCGGGTTACTAGCCAGCTTCAGATACCCCACCGCTAGTTGGCGCAGTGAACGTCGCAGTGAACGCCACAACATCAGCCCAGCATCACGTGTCTCACTCATTCATTGATGATTTGACATACGAGTAATTTGAGTTATGAGCTCTGTCACAGAACGAATTAAACTTGTAAGTCAAGGCCCCACTGTAATCCTTAGGTTAGTGGTTCTTAAAATATGGTTTGGTACTCTAAAGAGTCCATTGAAACTCTTACAGTGGGTCCACAGGATCAAAACTTTGTTCAAAATTATACTAAGTTGCTATTGTGCCATTTTTTTTTGCTCTTATTTTTTCATGAGCATGTGGTTGAATTTTTCAGAGGCTATATGATGTGATGTTGCAACAGATCTAGAAAGCCAAATCTTCCATTATGACACACATTGAAAAAATTTGCAAATTGCAAAATAATGCCAGACTCTGATTTTCTGTTTTTTGAAAAAGTTATTTTTTCATAGAAATGGTTTATGTTTAACATGCAAGGCATTTATCTTTTAAAATGAATTGTTAAATGAATACTTTATAATTTCCTCAGAAATTAAAACAACTTCTCATATGAAAAATATCGATAGATGAAACCTTCATAAAGAAGAGCTCTTTGAGGTCTTCAAGAATTTTTAAGAGTTTAAAGGGTTCTGAAATGAAAAAAAAGTTTTGAGAATCTCTAATTTAGGCTAATTATATTTAAATTAATTCTCTGGGTTATCAATTGATTGCCTAACATATTGCCTGGTGATAAGTAAATGCAGGTTGATTTCTAGGAAATTATCTTTTTATCTTGCTAGTTTGTTTATAGCAGAAAAGAAAGTTTCTGTCAGTTTTACAATTCTTTCTTTCAATTAAATCTTACATGAAAGTTAAGTATTTAACAAGTGAGAACAATGTTGACTATATTCCCTATGTTGTACTTTATTTTCCCATGGGTACTGAAAATATTAAGGGGAATACTTTGTAAAGTATATGATTGAATATATTGTATGATTTTATAAAGTATAGATTGTCTATGCTGTACACCTTTTTAAAGTATATGATTGTCTATGTTGTACACCTGAAAACAATACAAAATAATACTGGGTGAGGGGAATGAGAACAACAACAGAGATAGCCTGGAGTTTATGCTGTTTGAATTTTTGTCATCATACAACAGGGCAACAGTAGAACAAATCCTAGGAATCCTTTGAGCGTAATATGAAAATGATGATTGTAAAGACTTAATTGCAAACTATGTAAACAAATCCAGAATCTTACTTAGTGGCTGACACAGAGTAGGGCTCAATAAATGAGTTACATGAATGACTGACCACTGGGATGTGGACATAACTTCAGATCATTTTTTGAAATAGTAGCTATTAAAGTGAAAATTTATCAATAGAAAATAAAGGCAATGCCCTGACGGGTTTGGCTCAGTGAATAGAGCGTCGGCCTGCAGACTGAAAGGTCCCGGGTTCGATACCGGTCAAGGGCATGTACCTTGGTTGTGGTCACATCCCCAGTAGGAGGTGTGCAGGAAGCAACTGATTGATGGTCTCTCTCATCGATATTTCTAACTCTCTTTCCCTCTCTCTTCCTCTCTGTAAAAAAATCAATAAAATATATTTTTAAAAATTTAATAAAATAAAGGCAAGATTTACTAGTATTACCATGGGACTATAATTACTTAATATATTTCATGTAAAAAACACATTCAGACAAATATCTGAGTTCCAATTAATTAAAAAATAAATATATGAGAAAATGTAACTAGGCAAGAAGTCAATGCTGGGTTTTTGAGGAAAAGAAAATGATATGAAAAGTAGGAGAAAGGCTGCATTAGTTTTAGAAGGCAAGAAAAATGACCAGTTAAGAGAAAGTTTTAACAGCATTCTCTATATTGCATGAATTGTACTAAATTATTATTACTTTAAATTTTCCCACACAAGCATATCCAAGTGCTTGGTGATGATGTTTGCAGAGTAGGGATGTATTATAAAAATAAGACTCATCAGCCTGGTCGGTGTGGCTCAGTGGTTGAGCACAGACCTATGAACCAGGAGATCATGGTTTGATTCCTGGTCAGGGCATATGCCCTGGTTATGGGCTCCATTTCCTGTGTGGGGTGTGCAAGAGGCAGCTGATCAATGATTCTCTCTTATCATTGATGTTTCTATCTCTTTCTCCCTCTCCTCTCCTCTCTGAAATAAATAAAAATATATTTTTTATAAAGATAAAACTCACCCACCAGACTAGATCATCAGTAGAAGAAATAACATGTGTTTTTCCTGAGGCCATTCCAAAAATAAAAAAAGAAAAGAATATTATATTAATGGATGCATACAAATTAAAAAACAACAGTTTGGGATGTTTTAAGACAGTTGTTTAATTAATTAGGTAGCCTCTGCATACTGGATTGCCACATTGCTTATTCTTATGGGGGCTCCACATGCTGTGACACTGCCCCTGGTTGGCTGCAGCAGCAGTGATTTCCAGCATCTTACCATATCTTAAGACGAGGCAAAATCAAACAAACTAGTCAGCATGTCACCTAGGACACTTTCTCACAGTCAGCAGGAAACACATTTTTCATGAGATTGCTATTTTTATTTACAAAAAAATGTGGGGCTGTTTGTTGTATCATCATTAAAACAGTCAGAGGATAAGGAAAAGTTGATGGATAACTTCCTGGTATAAATGAATATTTTTTTTTAACTCCCCTAAGAGTAGAGGTCAGTAACACGCTCTAACACAGTAATACAGATTTTAGTTCTTATAAGAAGAAACCTCGACAATAATGTCCTAAGTTTGGTAAGAGCTCATTTTGTGCAAGGCAAAGCAAAGGAAAAGGGTTGAAGAAAGTGAAGCAAAGTGCTTTCATCAGTGATGAACTATGTGTTTTCATTCACATCAGTGAAAGTGTCCTTTATCTTTGGCTATAATTCTAGAAGAGGCTTTCCTATGCCAGTCTCGGAACAAGAAAGGCCCCAGCTGGGTACAGATTTCCATGCCTACCTGCCCTACAGTGTACATTGTGGCTTATTATCAGATTATTTTCCTTTTCGTGCAACAAAATACAAGGTCCATGAAAGCAGTTTTCTGTCAGCTTTCTTACCACTATACACCCAGTTCACAAAACAAGTATTTAATATTTGTTGAATGTATGTATAACTATGTAAAGTTTTCAGAAGTGAACTTTTGTTTTTGGTTGTGTTACTTTTTATTAGCTGAAAGAGAATATTCATAGTCAACAGCACAGAGTCAAAAAAAAAAAAAAAAGGTTAACAAAAGCATGTAAAAAAGTTCCTGTACCACGATTTGTACACATATTTACAGAAACTATGTTTCCAGTAACACTCCTGTATGCATGATAAATATCTGAAATTAAACACCAACTGTAAACACCAACATGTAGACATTTCTGTCTGCCTATTACAATGGTTCTCAAACTTTTTAGACTCAGAACAACTTTACACATTCAAAATTGAGGACTACAAAGAGTTTTGTGGGTTATATCTATAGATATTCACCATATCAGAAATTAAAACTAATAATATTTAAAACATGTTTTATTTATTCATTTTAAAATAGCATAACTTGTTTTTATAAATAATTACTATAATTTTCAAAACAAAAAAGTGAAGGAGTAGGATTTTTAAAATTTGGCTAATCTTTGTAACTTCTCTCCAATGTCTAGCTTTTTTTTTTTTTTTTTTTTTTTTTTACTTCTTCACCATTTTAATGAACATCTTAAAAATATATAAATTCTATATAGTAAACAACATAAAGTGAAAAAAATTTAGCTATTTCTTTTTTTTTTATTGCTTAAAGTATTACAAAGAGTATTACATATGTCTCCTTTTTTTTCCCTGCCCTTGACAATCCCCTGGCCTCCCCTACCCCCCAGTGTCTTATGTCCATTGGTTATGCTTTTTTTTTGTTTGTTTTTTGTGTTTTTTTTTTTATTATTATTAGTTAAGGTATTACAAATGTGTCCTCATCCCCCCCATTAACCCCCAACCTCCCCCCCACACACAAACTCATGCTCCCATCCCCCTGTTGTCCATGTCCATTGGTATGGCTTATATACATGTATACAAGTCCTTCGGTTGATCTCTTCCCCTTACCCCCGCCCTCCCCTACTTTCCTTCTGGGGATTGATAGCCTGATTGCTGTTTCTCAGTCTTTGAGTCTGTCCCTTTTCATCAGTCTATGTTGTTCTCTATAATCCACAAATGAGTGAGATCATGTGGTATTTATCTTTCTCTGACTGGCTTATTTCACTTAGCATAATGCTCTCCAGTTCCATCCATGCTGTTGCAAAAGGCAAGAGTTCCTTTTTTTTTTTACCACAGCATAGTATTCCATTGTGTATATGTACCACAGTTTTCTAATCCACTCATCTGCTGATGGGCACTTAGGCTGTTTCCAAATCTTAGCTATGGTGAATTGTGCTGCTATGAACATAGGGGTGCATATATCCTTTCTGATTGGCGTTTCTGGTCTCTTGGGATATATTCCTAGTAGTGGGATCACTGGGTCAAATGGGAGTTCCATTTTTAGTCTTCTGAGGTAGCTCCATACTGTTCTCCACAGTGGCTGCACCAGTCTGCATTCCCACCAGCAGTGCAGAAGGGTTCCTTTTTCTCCACATCCTCTCCAACACTTGTTGTTTGTTGATTAGTTGATGATAGCCATTCTGACAGGTGTGAGATGATAACGCATTGTCATTTTGATTTGCATCTCTCGTATAATTAGTGACTTTGAGCAGGTTTTCATATGTCTTTAGGCCTTCTGTATGTCCTCTTTCGAAAAGTGTCTATCTAGGTCCGTTGCCCATTTTTTTATTGGATTGTTTACCTTCCTTTTGTTAAGTTTCATGAGATCCCTGTAAATGTTGGAAATTAAACCCTTATCAGTGGTATCATTGGCAAATATGTTCTCCCATGTAGTGGGTCTTCTTGTTGTTTTGTTGATGGTTTCCTTTGCTGTGCAAAAGCTTTTTATTTTGATGTAGTCCCATTTGTTTATTTTCTCTTTAGTTTCCATTGCCCTAGGAGCATTATCAGAGAAGAAATTTCTTCGGCATATGTTTGCGATTTTGCTGCCTGTGGATTCCTCTAGTATTTTTATGGTTTCCCATCTTACGTTTAAGTCTTTTATACATTTTGAGTTTATTTTTGTGTATGGTGTGAGTTGGTGATCTAGTTTCATCCTTTTGCATGTATCTGTCCAATTTTCGCAACACCATTTATTGAAAAGACTGTCTTAACTCCATTGTATGCTCTTGCCTCCTTTGTCGAATATTAATTGGGCATAGTGGTTTGGGTTGATTTCTGGGGTCTCTATTCTATTCCATTGATCTATATGTCTGTTCTTGTGCCAGTACCAAGCTGTTTTAAGAACAGTGGCTTTGTAATACAGTTTGATATCTGGTATTGAGATCCCACCTACTTTGTTCTTTCTCAGGATTGCTGCAGCTATTCGGGGTCTTTTTTTATTCCAGATGAATTTTTGGAACGTTCGTTCTAGATCTGTGAAATATGCTGTTGGTAATTTAATGGGGATTGCATTGAATCTATAAATTGCTTTGGGTAGTATGGACATTTTGATGATGTTGATTCTACCAATCCATGAACACGGTATATTCTTCCATCTGTTTATGTCTTCCTCTATCTCTTTTTTCAGTGTCCTGTAGTTTTCAGCATATAAGTCTTTTACCTCCTTAGTTAAGTTTATTCCTAGGTATTTTAATTTTTTTGGTGCAATGGTAAATGGGATTGCTTCTGTAGTTTCACTTTCTGTAAGTTCACTATTGGTGTAAAGAAATGCCATGGATTTCTTAGCATTAATTTTGTATCCTGCTACATTGCCGAATTCATTTATTAAGTCTAATAATTTTTTGATGGAGTCTTTAGGGTTCTGTATGTATAGTATCATGTCATCTGCAAATAAGGACAGTTTTACTTCTTTTCCAATCTGGATGCCTTTTATTTCTTCTTCGTGTCTGATCGCAATGGCTAGTACTTCCAGTACTATGTTGAACAGGAGTGGTGAGAGGGGGCATCCCTGTCTTGTTCCTGTCCAATGTCTAGCTTAATAGAAGGCAGCTAGTTTCCCATAACTGCTCTTATAATCAATCTGTTGTAATATCTGATATCATGAGATGGACAAATGTCTTTTGTTCAAATAAGAAGATCCACAAAATACCTGTAATTAGCATTATACTAAATTATTACTTTCCCCCTAAGATCAGAAACAAAGCAAATATGTCCTATCATGCCTCTCCTATTCAACATAGTACTGGAGGTGCTAGATAGTGCTGTGGGGAGAGGAAAAAAAAAGTAAAATAAATAAATAAATCTTCCTATTTGCAGATGACAAGATTATTTACATAGAAAACCCAAGGAATCTATAAAACCAAACCAAAAGCAAACCAACCAACTAACAAAAAACCCTAAAATTTGCTAGAAGTGAGTGAGTCCAGTAAGATAATCTTTAATTTCTATATGTTAGCAATAAAAACGTGGACATAAAATTAAAAATGATTTACAATCACACAAAAAAATGAAATACTTAGGTATAAATCAAACAAAACCTATAATACAGGACTTGCAGGCTTAAAACTGTAACATAATGAAAGAAAAATGGCCTAAATAAGTATTCATGGATTAGACGATTCAACAAAGTAAACATGACAATTCTCCCCCAATATATATAACTGATATAACACAATTCCCGTCAAACACTAGCAAGATTGATGTTTCTGATTTCTTGGGATATAATCCTAGAAGTGCAATCACTGGGTCAAATGGGAGTTGCATTCTTAATTTTTTTGAGGAAACTCCATACTGTTTTCCACAGAGGCTGTACTAGTCTCCATTCCCACCAGCAGGGTATGAGGTTTCCCTTTGCAACACATCCTTGGCCACACTTGTACTTTGTTTATTGGTTGATGGTAGCCATTCTGACAGGTCTGAGTTGGTATCTAATTGTCATTTGATTTGCATTTTTCAGATGATTAGTGACTGAGCATTTTTTCGTATGCCTCTTGGCGTTCTGTATGTCCACTTTGGAGAAGTGTCTGTTTAGGTCCTTTGTCCATTTTTTTAAGTGGATATTTTAAGTTGTATGAGTTCCTTATAAATTTTGGAGATTAACCCCTTATCCGATGTATTATTGACAAATATGTTCTCCCACACAGTGGGTTCTCCTGTTACTTTGTGGATGGTTTCTTTCGTTGTGCAGAAGCTTTTTATTTTGATGTAGTCCCATTTGTTTATTTTTTCCTTAGTTTTCATTGTCCTAGGAGATGTATCGGTAAACATATTGCTATGAGAGATGTCTGAGATTTTGCTGCCTATGGATTCTTCTAAGATTTTTATGGTTTTACATCTTACATTTAAGTCTTTTATCCATTTTGAGTTTATCTTTGTGTATGGTGTAAGTTGGTGGTCTAGTTTTTTTTTTTTTTTTTCATGTATCTGTCCAATTTTCCCTATACCACTTATTGAAGAGACTATCTTGACTCCATTGTATGTTCTTGCCTCCTTTGTCAAATATTAATTGAGCATAATGGCTTCAGTCGATTTATGGGTCCCCTGTTCTGTTCCATTGGTCTATATGTGTGTTCCTGTGACAGCCAGCTGTTTTGAGTACAATGGCTTTCTAGTATAACTTGATATCTGGTGTTGTGATCCCTTCAACTTTGTTTTTCTTTCTCAAAGTTGCTGTAGCTATTCGGGATCTTCTTTTATTCCATATAAATTTTTAAAGAGTTGTTCTAGGTCTGTGAAATATGCCCTTGGTATTTTGATAAGGTGGTATGGACATTTTAATGATGTTGATTCTACCAATCCATGAACATGGTATTTTCTTACACTTGTTTATATCTCCCTCTATCTCTTTTTTCAACATCCTGTAGTTTTCAGAGTGCAGGTCTTTTACCACCTTGGTTAAGTTTATTCATAGGTATCTTAATTTTTTTGTTGTAATCATAAATGGGATTGTGGTTTTTAGTTTCTCTTTCTTTGAGCTCATTATTGGTGTATAAAAATTCCATAGATTTCTGGGTGTTAATATTATATCCTGCATCCCCTATGTTCATATCAGCACAATTTAAAGTAACTAAAATTTGGAAACAGCCTAAGTGCCCAGCAGCAGATGAGTAGATTAAAAACTGTGGTACTTTAAACAATGGAATACTGTGCTGCTGTAAGAAAGAAAGAACTTTTACTATTTGCAACAGCATGGATGGACCTGGAGAACATTATACTAAGTGAAGTAAGCCAGTCAGAGAAAGATAAGTATCACATGATCTCACTCATATGTGGAATATAATGAACAACATAATATGATGAATAAAAATAGATCCAAAGACATATAATCATTGAACAGACTGTCAAACCACAGAGGGAAGGGACGGGAAGGTGGATGGGTGGGTAGGATCAACCAATGAACTCATATGCATATATGCATAACTGATGGTAACTGAAAAAAGAGTTGTGAGGCCTGAGTTTGGGGGGCAGGAGCAGGCTGGGAGAGGTCAATGGGGGAAAATGGGGACATATGTAATATTTTAAACAATGAGAATTTAAAACAAAACACTAGCAAAATATTTTTCTAGATATAAACTAAATTATTCTAAAATTTATATGGAATTGAGAGGAACTTACAATTGTTAAAATTTTTGAAACAGAAGGGAAAACTGGAAATAATCTTACTATATAAGTTCAATATACAAAATTGTGTAGTATTGACAGAAGGAGAGATTATCTATACTAATAAAAGGGTAATATGCTAATTAGACTGGACAGACTGTCCATCTTCCAGACGTCCTTCCGGACAAAGCCACAGTGACGGGGGCTGAGACAGAAGCTGTTAAGGGTAATCAGACCGGCAGGGGAGAACATTTAGGTGTGATCAGGCCGGCAGGGGAGAGCAGTTAGGAGCAATCAGGCCAGCAGGGGAGAGCAGTTAGGGGCATCAGGCTGGCAGGCAGAGGCAGTTAGGGGTGATCAGGAAGGCAGGCAGTGGTGGTTAGGGGAAATCAGGCAGGCAGGCAGAGTGGTTAGGGGTAATCAGACAGGCAGGCAGAGAAGTTAGTGGCAATCAGGCAGGCAGGCAGAGTGGTTAGGAGCAATCAGGCAGGCAGGCAGGTGAGCTGTTAGGAGCCAGTGGTCCCAGATTGCAAGAGGGATGTCTGACTGTGAGTTTAAACTGGCAGTCAGACATCCCCCAAGGGGTTCCAGATTGGAGAGAGTGCAGGCCTTGCTGAGGACCCCGCTGTGCACGAATTTTGTTCACTGGGCCTCTAGTTGGAACAGAATAAAGAACCTAGAAATAGACCCACAGAAATATGACCAAGTGTTATTTGACAAAGGTGCAAAAGCAATTCAATGAAGAAAAGATAGTTTTTTTCAACCTTAATCTAAACCTCAGACCTTATATATAAATTAAGTTAAAATGAATAGTGAACTTAAATTGTAATTTTTTTAGAAAAATATATGAGGTAATCTTTGAGTTTTAAAGCTAGATAAACAGTTCTTAGACTTGACATAAAAAATACAATCAATAAAAATAAAACTTGAAAACACAACCTCATCAAAATTAAAAACTTTGACCATGAAAGACCCTGTTAAGAGGATAAAAAGAGGATAAAAAGACAGGCTACCTACTTGGAAAAAATATTTGCAAATGACATCTGACAAAAGACTCTTTCTAGAATATATAACAAACTCTCAAAGCTTAGCAGTAAAAAGAAACAATTCAATTAGAAATGAGCCAAAGAGATGAAGAAACACTTCACTGAAGAGGACATACAGGTGGAAAATAAGTACATGAAACATTATTCAATATCATTAACCCATCTGGAAAACGCAAATTTAAGCCAGGATGAGATATTGCTATACAGTTATCAGAATGGCAAAAATAAAAAATAGTGACAACACCAAGTGCTGGTGAGTATGTGGAGAAACTGTTTCACTTAACTTATACATGGTTGGTAGGAATGCAAAATTGTGTGACCCCTCCAGTAGACAGTTTTTTAAAAGCTAAACATGGAACTACCATACAACCTAGAAATAGCACTCCTGAATATTTATTTCTGAGAAATTAAGACATCCTAGAATAAAAGCCTAATAATATGCTAAGTGTCCAGTTGTCCAGTCATCTGTTCAATCAATCAAAATGTAATATGCTAATGACATGCTAAGGCCACTCAACCTCTCACTATGATGTGCACTGACCATCAGGGGGCAGATGCTCCAACCAGTGAGTTAGCTTGCTGCTGGAGTCAGGCCAATCGGGACTGAGCTAGATGGGCTGGACATGTCCTGGAGCCCTCCCACAGTCCCTCCCCGGCTGGTCAACCTCCCATGTATGTCCCTCCCTGGCTCCTATCATGCACTGGTGGGGTCCCTTGGCCTGGCCTGCTCCCTCTAGAAATCTGGGACCCCTCAGGGGATGTCAGAGAGCCGCAGGCCAGGCTGAGGGACCCCACTGGAGCACAAATTCGTGCACTAGGCCTCTAGTATTCACATAAAAGCCTATACACAAATGTTTATAGCAACTTTATTCATAATAGCCCCAAATTTGAATCAATCCAGATATTAAAAGAGTTAATAGCTATACATTGCACGGTACATCTATTTCATGGAGCATCAGGAAGACCCGACAATTTAGACAGATATACAAGTACCAAAAGGTTACATATTGTATGATTCCATTTGGATAGCATCCTTTAAATGTCAAAATTATAGAAGTAAAGAACTGATTATTGTTTGCCAGCTACTAAGGACAACAGAAAGGGTGGATGGAAAAGTCATTGTTGCTATAAATGAGTAATAGGAAGAATCCTTGTGATGGACTTGTTCTGTATTTGATTATATGAGTGTCAATATCCTTGTGATATTGTACTACAGTTTTAAAGATGTTAAGTTACATTGAAGAAACTGGGTAAAGTGTTTTTGGGATCTTTCTGTATTATTTCTTTCAGCTGCATTTGAAACTAAATTATTTCTCAGAGTAAAAAGTATATGCTTTACTTTTCAAACTGGAAATACTCTTACTGGCTTTGGAGGGGTGGTAACTAGTATAGCATAGAGTTAGTTAAAATTAGTTTATTTTTTTGATTTTTAAAAATTGGAAGACATAATGACTAGTACTGTTCTAAGAATTTAAGTAAATACTTTTCATAATAATGGGAGGAAGAGTGTTTACTGGGAGTGTTAAAATTTTTGTTTTAAATATGATTTAACTGGGATAATTTAACTAGTGTATTCGTACTATTCTAAAGATATAAGAGCAAGTTCTTTAAGACTTTGCATACCTCAAGAGCACTAAAAATATGTTGCCAAGGGAAGTTGTTCATTTTCAACTGCTTTCATTATCTTGAAAGACTCAGTAGTTCTTGTTTGCAATGGTAGTGGAAAGGAATAAAAAGTAATGGATATTCTAGTGACAATTTCTTTTATTCCGTCTCTACAAAACAGTAGAAATATATAGAATGTATGGCTAAATATTTGATAATATTTGTGGCCGATACTTGAATGGTCTAATTTACATACATTCCAGGTCTTGTCTAGTGTTCTTCATGTTTTGCAGAGGCTGGAAAGCAACAAAATAAAAAAATAAATAATTTGCATTTTCAAGATTCCCTTGTGGGTAGATTTTTGGATGTGTTTAGGTTCTGCCAGTCCCATCATCCTGGCAAGACTTGGATATGGGGCTGAACCGTGAAGGGCAGAAGGCAAGAGGCCAGCTTCCATTTTATGGCTTGGTCATGGTAGAGGCAGCTAGCTTCTGCAGTTGTCATTTCTATTGCTCAGGGCCTCTTTCCCACTCACAGAAGATACAGTGTGATTCCTAGGACTGGGAGTTGCCTGGAGCATTATCCTGGAGCCCATTCTCACATTGTCACCAGTACTTGGTCATAAATCCCTTTCTGCTTAACCCAGTTAGAGTGAATTTTGATACTTGAACCCTAACCAATACTGTGTTACTAGGTAAAAAGCAAAGAAAATATTGTAAAATATACTACAAAGTAGAAATGGAAACCTGAAGGTCTTAGCTAAGAAAGGAAAACATGGTTTGGGCTGAGACTGTGAGATGGGACCTACTTCAGGGAAATGAAAGAAAGCTAGGAAAAGGCACATGATTTCAAGCCCTGGAAGAAATCAGTGACAACAGAATCACCCTTATATTATGACTACGTTCTGGAAATTAACCTGCAACAAGCCCTTGTTCCCATCCAAGTATCTCTATTACCACTTAGCCTCTTGGAAACCACATTAGAAAAAACCTATAATAATAAAAGGGTAATATGCTAATTAGACCAAACATCATTCCAGACGTCCTTCTGGATGAAGCCAGGGCCGGAGTGCAGCCTGGGTCCCGGGTTCCAGAGGGAAGCTGGTGCTGGCAGCCGGGGGAAGGAAGGCCAACTCTTGCATGAATTTTTCATGCATCAGGCCTCTAGTAAAGTATATGACTGCAGAAGTGGCTTGTTTTCAGGATCTCCTGACCTGCTTGCTTATGTCTGAAATACCTTTAACAGGGAACAAGTTATACATAATTATAAATAAAAGTGTATAAATGAAAATGCTAGTTGAATTGATGTGCAAAACTCATCAGTAATAAAGAGAAATTGCTTAATTAAATCATAGTGAATGATAATTTCAGGACCCTTATTGTTTTGGTGATATAACTGATTATTATTGATAGAGGGCCTACTATGAACCTGGCACAGATCCTCAAGCTTTCACACACTCCATGTAATTTAGTGTCTCTACAACTCTATAGTTCTGTACAGTATTTTTATTCCCACTTCCCAGGTATAGACACTGAGAATCAGAAAGATGAAAAAACTTGCCTGAGTTATGAAGACAAAGCCCAGAACAGAGTCTTATTCATTTTCATAATTTTGAATTGGGTCAAGTCTATTTGCCTTTACAAAGGTAAGGATAAATTGAAACTGTGCTCAGATAGAGTTTTCTCATGGGAAGGCAGACTGGAAGTTCTCTTCTACATGATTTATACCCATTTTCCTTTTAAGATGGCTTACTTTTAAAGATTTATTAATAACAACCACAACAAAAAGCATTTGTATATCAGTTTACAATCTACTCTATTTTTCTTGTAATTTATTTTTTATACATTATCTCTTTCTACCTTCACAACAACTCAGTAGAGAGAAGCACTCTTCCCTTCTAATTTTAAGATGTAAATTGAACCCTGAAAGTGAAGTTATTGCCTCAAAGCACTCAGTGAGTGAAAATTTTGGATCCTAAATGCAAGGATTCAGTCCCAAATTTTCACTACAATCTATTATTGCTTAGAGAGATAAGCAGTGACCTGAAGACCTTCAAGGCATCCTGAGCCACACAGAGGGCCAAGATTACAGAAAAATGGTTCTGTTTCATACTTATCCAGTTCATTCCAGTGGCTGCCTGCACTATTACCTGTTAACTGTTTATGTCTATCCTCTCAATATTCTGGACAGGACAGGCCGTGAGTGCTGGCATTTTACCATCTTCATTTTAATAGTTCTTGCCTTGCATAGAGTAGACATTCAATATATTTTGATTAATGAATACCTTCAAAATTTAACTTTCAAAGCAGAATAAAAATATTAAAGTTTTTCCTCCGATATTTTAAATGATTGGTTTTTCTTCAATACCATGATGGATGTTGTATATGGTGACTAGCATGATGCTTAAGAAATATTGCTTTGCCCTAACTGGTTTGGCTCAGTGGATAGAGCGTTGGTCTGTGGACTGAAGGGTACCAGGTTCGATTCCAGTCAAGGGCATGTACCTTGGTTGCGGGCACATCCCCAGTAGGGAATGTGCAGAAGGCAGCTGATCAATGTTTCTCTCTCATCAATGTTTCTAACTCTCTATCCCTCTCCCTTCCTCTCTGTAAAAAAATCAATAAAATATATTTTTTTTAAAAAAGAAATATTGCTTCATGTGTTTTAGAAAAAAAACCACACATTTTTACTACCAGCTATATTTGGTCAAATATTTTACCAAATATTATGCTACTAATTTAAAAATATTGATAGAAGCACCTTTTCTAGAAGAGTACATTATTGTGATTTCCTTTCCCCTCCACATATTGGATTAGAATTTTTTTGTGTGTGTGTGCCAAAACCAAATGGCAGTAATACCAGCCTTTGGAATCATGATAAATGAAGTTACCCAAAACCAAACGTGAAATTCAATCTGGGCCTTAAGTCATATTGTCAAGTGCTGGCCAGTGAAAACAACCATTAAGAGAAAGGATCCTGATTTATTTCTTTAATTTTCTCATGCAGACAGAGCATGTGTGGTCAAATGACACATAAATTGAATTAAAAATTCCAATTTTAAGTCTTTTTTTTTTGGCCTTTGTATATGATTGAAAACGATTGCAAATCTGCTCTGGAAATCTCCCAGGTTTGAATGGATGTTTGCATTACAGAATGTCCTGAGGTTTGTTGTGTGCCCTGAAGGTGGTGGTTACTGTATGATGCCTTTTTCCCCCCTTAACTGCAGGAAACATCTAGCTCTATTGAAAGTATCCATATACTTTTCAGGTCATTTTCAGCCCTGGATATATAAATGCTTCAAAGAGTTGTTGACTCGGATATTCATGTGTGGCTACAGGATTTATAATGTTTGAAAGGCAGATAGAAATAGAGCAGAAATCTGATGACCCCAAGTCATTCTAAATCACCTTGCTGCTAGGAAAGTTGCTATTCTTGTCCTTTGTCTATCGTAATAAAGAAGAGTACTCCTTGTTTGAAGATGTTTATTTGAAATAATTCTGAATTAATTTACATAGACTGAATTTATTTAGGAATCAGTCAGTAGTAGTTACAGTGATTATGGCCTATGAAAGGTCAGAAAGAATTACATGGGATATGAATATGAAATAAAAATAGACTTAGAATTGGGCCAAACCAATGAACTTGCCCTTTTATATATTGACTAGAAGCCCATTGCATGAAGATTCACGCAATAGGTTTTCCTCCTTCCTTCCCCTGGCTGCTGGCACCAGTTTTCCTCCGGCACCCAGGACCAGGCCTTTGCTGCAGTTGCAGCGGAGAAGCCAAACCCCTTCAGTCTTCGGTCTTCACTCTGGCCAGAGCCTTCAGTCTTTGCTCCATGCCTGCATATGTAAATTAACTGCCATCTTTTTTGGGTTAATTTGCATGGTTGCTCTGATTACCTGGGGGGTGTAGTGGAGTGACACCAATTCGCATGTTTCCCTTTTATTAGTGTAGATTTTAGCACTATTCACATTATATTAAAGCTAGCCTTTTTTTTTTTTATTTATCCACTGACTTAACCATTTACTATTTTATCAATGTTAGAGGCTGAATTTTATTTACCTTTGCAAAATCATGTTACCTGTGTAATCCAGCACTATTATTAAGCCAGTTCATAATACATCATACTCAGTAAATAGTTGTTAATTCTTTAAACACTCTGTATATATGTTGTATAAATGCCCTTTAGTTGTATTCTATGATGAACATATGCCAAGTGTGGATTTAAATTATTCACTTTAATACAAAATCTAATCTAATAAAAGACAAACATGCAAATTGACTGTACCTTCTCTATGCCTTAAGCCATGCCCACCAGCCAATCAGAGCAACTATATGCAAATTAACCCAACCAAGATGGTGGCCAGCAGCCACGGAGCAAAAGCGAGCAGGAGTCTTGGTTGCTCCAGTGATGGAGGAAGCCAAACTTCCTGCCTGCTGAGGCTGGCTCTGAGCTCCACTGAAGGCAACAAAGTTTCAATTATAGAAGGTAAATAAATCCCAGAATAAAAAAAAAAGAAAAAAGGAGAGGCTGGGAGCTTCTGTCACTGGGAGGCCTTGGCCAGCCTGAAAACGGCCCTCAGCCCCTCATCCAGACTGGCCAGGCACCCCAGTGGGGACCCCCCACCCTAAAGGGGGTGTGGCCAGCCTGAAAACAGCCATAAGCCCCTCACCCAGGCTGGCCAAACCTCCATAGGGTGAGGGTCCCCACTGGGGGGGGGGTTTGACCAACCTGCAGCCATCAGCCCCTCACCCAGACTGGCCAGGCGCCCCAGTGGGGACCTCCACCCTGAAGGGGGTGTGGCCAGCCTGTAAACACCCACTAGCCCCTCACCCAGGCTGGCCAGGCACCCCAGCAGGACTCCCACCCTGATCCAGGACACCCTTCCGGGGAAACCAGCCAGCCCCCACCTGTGCACCAGGCCTCCATCCTATATAATAAAAGGGTAATATGGAAACTGATCTTAACAGCAGAAAGACTGGGAATGACTGGTCACTATGACACACACTGACCACCAGGGGGCAGACGCTCAATGAAGGAGTTGCCCCCTGGTGGTCAGTGCTCTCCCACAGGGGGAGCTCTGCTCAGCCACAAGCCAGGCTGATGGCTGCCAGTACAGCGGTGGTGGTGGGAGCCTCTCCTGCCTCCTCAGCAGTGCTAAGGATGTCTGACTGCAGCTTAGGTCTGCTCCCCGCTGGCAAGTGGGCATCCTCTGAGGGCTGCTGGGCTGCCAGAGGGATGTCTGACTGCCAGCTTGGGCCCGATCCCCCAGGGAGCAGGCCTAAGTCAGCAGGTGGACATCCTCTGAAGGGTCCCAGACTGCAAGAGGGCATAGGCCAGGCTGAGGGACACCCCCCCAAGTGCACAAATTTTTGTGCACCGGGCCTCTAGTAAATTATATAATAGAGCAAAAACTTCAGATTATAGGATTTATTTGAACTAGTTCTTTTGAGATTAATGCTACTAAATTTTTGAATTTTTTTTTCTTTATGTTCAGATAGAGAGAGACATTCTTGAAATAAATTATGCCCCTGGTGGCTGAATCCTGCCAAAAAGAAAATAAGTCATTTGGCCTCCTGTTTTTTACCTGAATACATCTATATTTAAACACATTCTGTAGCTTAAAAATAACAGATAAACTATCTCATTTATGTAGCTCTTCTTTCTAAAATATATATATTCATAATCTTTCTATGTTGTAACTTTTGTAGATCTGTATTCTAGATGAATTTTGGAATAATATAGTCTCAGAGTAACAATGCAAAATGTTAGGCCTATTTAGTGCAATGTTATATTGTCATTGATGCTATTAGTATTTGGATAGAATTTTTACAATTTTTTTCTTATTTAAAAAAGCTTATGATTAAGAAGATATACATCAGTCTTCAAAACGCTTTCTGGCTTAATTCATAAATAAGATTAATGCAGAGGGGAAATTATCTTTTATTGAATCACGTATTTGGCAATTTTCAGTACAAATAGTCATTTATTTTCTTACTCAGTGTTTGAACTTTAGCTTTTTTCTGGAAGTTGTAACTAAAAATTGCAAATAAAGAAGTCTTTTAAGTATAATATGTTTGACATTAATTAGTTTCCATTCTTGGATACTGACATGAAAGCATAAATTTATGTCTTAGTCTCAGGAGACTACACTTAATAAATGGATGAATATTTTTAAAAAAGCAAAATAAAAAACAGCTTTGCATGCCAAATGAAAGTAGGAGCCTATGTTAACACATTGTATGCAGGAAACGTATTTATACGTTTTATGTATTTATATGTTCTACCAGTGTAGTAGAGCACGGGACACGTATTAATATGTTTTTTATAGACTAGCTGTAGAATGCGGGTAACGTATAAATATGTAAACTAAAGTTATCATAATTTTACTGAACATTGCCATTTGCGCAAAAAATTAGCAAAAATGGCCCGCGCCACCTGTTAGCACACAATAAAAACTACCGCAAACAATGTGTTAAGAGAAAATAATGGAGAGCAGCCTTTCCTATGTATCAGGCATTTAGAATAAATATTTAGAGAATGTCAAGTGACCTGATATTAAGTGATTTTTCTATTTTTTTGTAATTTTACTTTAAAGTCTTTATTATATACTAGTGGCCCAGTGCACAAAATTTGTTGGGGGGGGGGGGCGTTTCCTCAGCCAAGCCTGCACCCTCTCCAATCCGGGACCCTTTGGGGGATGTCCTAAACTGGCAGTTGGGCATCCCTCTCACATTCTGGGATCACTGGCTCCTAACCTCTCACCCGCCTGCCTGCCTGAATGCCTGTGACCCCTCTGCCTGCCTGCCTGATTACCTGTAACTGCCCACCGCTGCCAGCCTGATCTCGCCCCTAACTGCTCTCCCCTGCCAGACTGATAGCCCCTAACTGCTTCTGCCTCAGCCCCCACCACCATGGCTTTGTCTGGAAGGAAGTCGGATGTCCAGAAGATGGCCTGTTGACCCGGTCTAATTAGCATATTACCCTTTTATTAGTATAGATAGATTATATAGGATAGGATTGCTTAAATGGGGAGGGGTGAGCCTTTTTCAGCAGGAAGAGATACTCTTGGCAGACAAAAATACATAAACCCTATATCTGGACTGATAGCCAGCCATATGCACTATGTTGCCAAACTGGTCATTAAAAAATTGAACCGCTTTCTTACAGCTTACACCAAATAGCTGTTGCCCTTAGAACCCCTCTTCAGCCCCCACCTTAGGTTCTGCCTTCGCAGTTCACCCAAGATTTGGTTCTGATTGGTTGGTTTCTATGCCAGTCAGTGTCTCTGGGCCTATCTCCGGGCCTGATCAGAGAGGCGGGGCTGTTTAGCAGCCCCCACGGCTGCTGGCAAGGCCCAGAGAGAAAGAGAAGCAAAGGCTGATCAACAGCTGCCATGGAGGCTGCAGATCAGATTCTGTTTATTTCTCTGGGCCTCTCTCTGGGCCTGATCCACAGCCCCCTCAGCAGTCAGTGCTGGGTCACCACAACCACAGTGGTGGCAGTCAGTGCTGGGTTGCCATGGTTCGGTCGAGCCTTCGGTCATTTTGGATGTTACGGACCCTGGCTCTTTATATATATATATATATATATATATATATATATATATATAGAGAGAGAGAGAGAGAGAGAGAGAGAGAGAGAGAGAGAGAGAGAGAGAGAGAAAATGCTAATTACGTATATAGGGGTGGACAAAAGTAGGTTTACAATTGTGAGTATGCAAAATAGAGTTTATTTTTATATTATTATTTATTAATGATTGTATTATTTATTTGTATTACAACTGTAAATCTCCTTTTGTCAACCCCACATATTTATGACCACGTAAGTAATTATCAAGAATGAATGACAATCACCTTTTAGGATTCACATTATTCATTAATTGGAAAACTCTAATGGCATATTAAACACTATCATTATGTATAGAAGACCCTTCACATTTGGTAGTGATGCTTGAAACATTTCTAGAAACATTTCTGTCACATCTCTTTAAGTTTTGTCAACAATCCTAAGAGATTGACCTTACTCAGTGGCCTTTCTTCCAAAATAATGCAGGTGTGAGACTTCCCAAGGCTACTGATATCAATTTGTATAGAGCAGAGTCATTGCAACAGAGAGGCTAGGCCAGTGAGATGACAGGTCAATGGTCTGACTACAGCTCTTGGATTGGTGTGAGGCTCAATACAAATTTTTCCAGTCATAAGTGAGAAAAAGGAAAGAAAGAACTATTTTAGAGATAATGCTTTTCCTAATTCAGACCATATGGCCATTCAGTTTGAAAATTATGGAGATGATAGGAGGCAGTTATCTTCTTTAAAAAAAATATATTTTATTGATTTTTTACAGAGAGGAAGGGAGAGGGATAGAGAGTTAGAAACATCGATGAGAGAGAAACATCTATCAGCTGCCTCCTGCACACCTCCCACTGGGTATGTGCCAGCAACCAAGGTACGTGCCCTTGACTGGAGTCGAACCCGGTACCCTTCAGTCCACAGGCCGACGCTCTATCCACTGAGCCAAACCGGTCAGGGCAGTTATCTTTTTTTTAAGGTGATTATTTAGTAAAATAAGTTTCTCTTGGCATATCTAGTCTCCCAATTAAAAAAAAAAAAAAAGCTAGTTTGTGAAATCCTGAAATATAGAAACCACCAAGTTAAGCTGAGTTAAGAGGTTCACTCCACACATTGGTCTCCTCGAGTGGGCGATTGATTAAATTTATGGCTCATCAGAGCAAAGCACAGCAAAGCAAAGCAAAACAAACAAACAAACAAACCAAACAACAATAACACTTGTCATGATCCATAAACATCACTAGCAACAGACAGTTAACAAGAAATTTCTGAACCCAAATTGTCTACCATCTTCATATAAAAATCTAGCTGTTTTTATAAAGGTTTGTCTATTAAAATATTATTATGTTTTGGCTTTGTTTGGTTTCTTTTTAAAGACTATGTGTAGTTGATATGTAAGGGGTAAAAAGCCACTACTGAGATAAAGCTGTCCTGCTCTTGCAGGAAAGCCATAATGGAAGGTGGAGATATAGATGATGAAGGATATATGGAGAACACGGAAACTCAGATGTGCAGTCATTCAGACTTTTCTAATGATCAGGAAGAGCTGTGCATGCTGCCACAATGGATGAGATGACTGGGAATCAACAGTAGGGAATCAGCCAAAAGGCAGTGGAATAGTGTTCTTTAGAAGCCTATCGAAAAACCAGGAAAGCTGTGCTACATCCCCTTTCTGGTGAGAAATACTCCTTAATTATAATTGACCCAACCGTAAGTGCAGTTCTCACCACTCTTGGTTATCACTAGAAGAAATTGGTCTGAGGACCTGAGTAAGAGAGCAATGGCCAGGGAAAACTTTTAGGTAATGATAGACATCTTGATGCTTAGATAGTCTTTTTAATTTAAAATCATGCTTTAAACTAGATTTCTACCTCTAATTGAATTTCTATGTCATAGGGTCCATAGATGTGCTTGAAGGGCATCTGAAAAATACTTGAAACTTCACAAAAATTTTATTTTCAGATATGTTTTTCTTGAGTTAATGTCCACCACTTTAATTACTTTATATTTCTACTCTGTGTTTTAAAATATTTCTTCTATTTGATTGCCTGTGCTATTATTATTCATGTTCAACAAATGATTATTCTCACTTTTAGTTGATATACTGACTTTGGTAGGATGGGGTGGGAGGAGATACTAGAATAATATTTTCTGTGCTATAATAAATCTCCTTGAATGTTTATATTATTGTTGTTTTTGCTTAAGTTGTCATCTATATATTCTAAAAATTATATTTCCCCAGTAACTACTTTGGGGTGTTATTCCAGGATGTCTTCTGGTTGCTGGTTCTCTTTACATGCATTTTTCCTTACCTAATTATGACTCTTTTTATCCTTATGTGTTAGGTCAATAGTTTTTTTTTTTTTCAGCCTCCAAAAGAATGAGTGCTTTTTGTATCTGCAGAACAATGATGGGAAATGTACACCCTTCTCTTGAGGGCATTATGTGCTTCTGCTTTTTCCCAGCAGTGAGAGTTGTCCACAGCATCAAGGAAAAGAAGCAATTCAGGCTTTATGTAGCTCTCTCCCAGTTCTTCCAGGGCCAAACAGGACCTTCTAGAACACTAGCCTCTCAAAACACACACACACACACACACACACACACACACACACACACACACACAAACACACACAGCTCTTCCTTGGGAGAGACAAAAGCAATTTTTAGGCCAACCTCTCTGGAAAACAGAGCCCCAAACCCTGTCCCAGGCTTCTTTCTCTGACTGGCTCCATCTGGCTCACAGATAACAAAGTACTGAGCTTGTTTTGTTATCCAGAAATTTCAGCTAGTTTCTCTTCCCTGAAAAGGTAGTTAAATGATGTTACAAGGGGAAAATGAGTTTTCAAACTGCCACCAACTCCCATCATCTTTTCAAAGGCATCTGTGAAAAAGAAGTTAAATTATATAGTGAAAAAATCATTAGAAGAAATAATGATTTCTCATTAAGTATTCACTTAATGAAAAAGAAGACAGTAAAGGAAAAAAACAGAAGGACAAAAGAGACATGTAAACTGGCAGACATAGATTCAATGCTCAATCATAAAATAAAAAAAATGAATATGTTAAACAATTCAATCAAAAGGCAGGGATTACCAGACAACATTAAAATCTCTTAATCCATGAGCACATAATTTATAAAGCTATAATTCCGAAGCTATGTGCTGTTTATTGGAATCAAAATTTATATTCAAAGACAGAAATAGGTTAAAAGTAAAAGAATGAAAAAAGATATATTATAGCCATAAAAAATATAACATGGCTCTATTAATATTAAATGAAATATACTTTAAAATAAATATTACTAGAAATAAAGAAGGATATTTTGTAATGATTAAAGGGTTAACCTATCAGGAACTTATAGCACTTATAACATGTATGCAGAACCCCAAAATATTTGAAGCAAAACTACTGAATTGAAGGGGGAAATAGAGGATTCAACATGAAGGGTTAATGACTTCACTATCTTACTTTTCATCTGTACAACACAACTAGGCAGAATATCAGAAAATATTTAACTTGGACAACACTAGAAACCAACTAAATCTAATAGTCATTGGAAGAACATTTCACCCCAAATTAGCAGAATATACATTTTTCCTAGGCACACATGTGGAATTCATAAAACAAGCCACAATAAATATTAAAAGATTAAAATTATACTAAGTATGTTTGATGATCACAATGGAATGAAATTAGAAAGAAATAACAGAAGAATATATGGAAAATTAATAAACATGTAGAAATTAACACTCTCCTAAGTAACAGATGGGTCAAGAATACATCACAAATAAATTGGAAAATATTTTTACATATATGTAAAGGAAAACAGAACATAATGAAACTTAAGGGATGAAATGAAAGCAATTATTTGAGGAAAGTTTATAGCTGTAAACACTTTAATTAAAAAGAAGAAAAATCTCAAATTAAAAACAAACCTTTCACCTTAAGACATTTAAAAAAGAAGAGCAAACTGTACCTAATGAAGCAGAATGAAAAAATAATGAAATAGAGAACTGAAAAATAGAGAAAACAAAGGCAAAAGTTGATTTTCTGTAAAAATCAACAAAATTGACAAAGTCATGACCATGAGTTAGGCAAAGTTTTCTTTGATATAAAGCCAGAAGCACAAGTAGCAAAAGAAAAAAATAGATACATTGAACTCCATCAAATTTAAACATTTTGTGCTTCAAAGGAGACCAGCAAGTGAAAAGATAACTCAGAATTAGGGAAAATATTATTTTCAAAACATGTCTGATAAGAGACTTGAATATGAAGTGTATAAGGAACTCTTTAAGCTAAATAATATAAATATAAACAATCTAACTTACAAATAAGAAAAGCAATTGAACAGACATTTCTCCAAAGAATGGCCAGTGAGCACATAAAAAAATGCTTGACATCATTAGTCATCAAGGAAATGCAAATAAAAACTCCAATTCATTATAGTTTTTCAACCATTAAAATGATTATAATACAAAAACCCAGGAGTCTGCTCTTAGGTATATGCTCAAGAGAAATGAAAACATATTCTTACACAAAAATTTGTACATAAATTTTCATAGCAACATTATTCATAATAAAAAAAAGTTGCAATGACTCAAATATTCATAAACTGATAAATGGATAAACAATTGTATTATAGCCATATAATGGAATACTATTCAGCCATAAAAAGGAATTAAATATTAATATATACCATATGAACGCACCTTAAGCTGTTGAAAGAAGTCAGAAACAAAAGTCAACATTTTGTATGGCTTTGTTTACATGTAATATCCAATTATAATAGGTAGCTATAGAGACAGAGAGTATTAGTGGTTGCCTAGGGTTGGGGAGAAACAAATTGAGGAATGACTTAATGGGTATTAGGTTTCTTTTTAGGGTATTAAAATATTCTAAAATTATATTATAATGATTGTTATACAACTCTGAATTTTCTAAAAGCCACTTAACTGTACACTCTAAATAGGTGAATTTTATAATATTTAAATTATATTTCAATAAAGCTGTTTTATATGGATGTACTAATGTATGTATGGTATATCTACTATTTTTTCAGGCACTATACAAGGGGCTGAGGATATACTGTTGAAAAAAATATTTACATGATTTATGAAGTCTTACTAAATATATACAGTAATCAAGATGGTGTGGTATTGGTGGAGAACTAGACATAAAGATAAAGTAGAAAAGAGAACCCATAGTTATATTCATAGAATTACATTTAACTGTTTTGAGGAAGTTGCAAAAACAATTCAATGGATGAAGTGCTTTTCAATGAATGGTGCTGGAGCAATTGGACATTTTTTGTTACTTCTTCCTCCCCTCCAAACGAAGAACCCTAGCTTAAACTTCCCGCTTCATACAAAAATTGACCCAAAATGGATCATAAATTTACATGTGAAATATAAAATAATAAAACTTTTAGAAAAAATGGTAGAAGAAAATTTTTAGGATTTAGGGAGAGGCAATGATTGTTAAGATTTGACACACAAAAAAAACTAACCATAAACATAATCGATAAATAGGTTCTCATCAAAATTAAAAACTTTTGCTCTGTGAATGACTGTATGATGGTTAAATTTACTTGTCAACTTCACTGGGCCAAAGGGTGCTCATATATTTGATCAAACCTAATTCTGGGTGTGTCTCTAAGAGTGTTTCTGGATATGATAAACAATTGAATTCATAGACCTAGTAAAGAAGATTGCACTCCCTTAAATATGGGTGGGCCCCATTCAATAAATCCAAACCAAATAGATTTAAAAAAAAAAAAGGCTGGGTTTTTGTATTATACTCATCTTAATGGTTGTAAAACTATAATTAATTGGAGTTTTTATTTGCATTTCCTTGATGACTAATGATGTCAAGCATTTTTTTATGTGCTCACTGGCCATTCTTTGGAGAAATGTCTGTTCAATTGCTTTTCTTATTTGTAAGTTAGATTGTTTATATTTATATTATTTAGCTTAAAGAGTTCCTTTAAGCTTAATTGACCTCTATGTACTACCTTGAGCTGGGCATTGTTTTGTTTGTTTGTTTTTTCTGCCTTTGGACTTGAACTAAAACATTGGCTCTTTTGAGGTCCTAAGCCTGTCAGCTTCAGACTGGAACTTATACCGTTGGTTCTCCTGGTCTTCAGCCTTCAGACTTGGACTGGGATTGCACCATTGGCTCTTCTGTGTCTCCTGCTGGTTGACTCTAGATCTCAGGATTCTCAATCCCCATAATCATGTGAGCCAATTCCATACAATAAATCTCTTTATACATTGGTTCTATTTTCTCTAGAACCCTAACACACCCTGTTAAAAGGATGGAGAGAGAAGGTACAAAACAGGGGAAAAAAATTTGCATGCCACCAATCTGTCAGACTCAGAATACATGTAACAAACCCTTAAAACTCAAAAGTAAAAACTCCAAATAAATCCAATTAGGTAATAGGTAAAAGACTTAAATGAATATTTAACTGATGAGGATATACAGATAGCAAATAAGCATGTTAAAAGACTTTGAAAATCATTAGCCATTAGGGAAATGCAAATTTAGATGACAATGAGTTATCATTGCATGGCTATCAGAATGGCAAAAATAAAAATAGTGACAACAGCAAATGCTGGAGAGGATGCAGAAAAACTGATTGTTCATATATTGTTGGTGGGGACAGAAAATGGTACAAGTCATTCTACATAACAGTTTGGCAGTTTTTTGTAAAGCTAAATATGCAACTACCATGTGACTGACCAATTGCACTCCTGGATATTTATCCCATAAATAAGTAAATTTAGCCCTAGCCAGTTTGCTTAGTGGATAGAGCATTGGCCCACGGACTGAAGAATCTCTGATTTAAATCCAGTCAAGGGCACCTACCTTGGTTTCAGGCTCAATCCCTGGCCCTGGTAGTGGCATGTGTGTGTGTGTGTGGGGGGGGGGGACTTGAGGGGGGGGGAGAAGGGCAACCAACCTATGTGTTTCTCTCATTTAAATGTTTCTCTCTCTTTGTCTCCCTCCCTCCCTCCCTTCCATTCTCTTTAAAAAATCAATGGAAAAATATTCTCAGGTAAGGATTAACAAAGAAAAAAGTGTAAATTTATGTTTACACAAAATTCTGTTAACAAATGTTTATAATAATTTATCTGTAATATTCACAAAGTATAAACAACCCAGATGCCCTTCAAAATGTAATGGTACATACATATTTAGCAATAGGGACTATTACTTAGCAATAAAAAATGGGTACATGCAACAACCTGGATAAATCTCCAGAGAATTATGCTTATAAAAAAAAATTTAAAAAAGCCAACCCCAAAAGATTACATACTGTTTTCTTTCATTTATATGACATTCTTGAAATGACAATATTTTAGAAATGAGGACCTCTTAGTGGTTTCCAGGTGTTAGATATGGGTTGGGTGGGGTGAGTATGGCTATAAAAGGGAACACAAGGGTTCTGTATAGTGATGAAATTGATCTATATTTTGACAGACTTGTTTTCAAGATGTTGCTAGTGAGGGAAACTGGGTGAAGGATACATGGGATCTTTAAATTATTTTTTACAGCCGAAACCGATTTGGCTCAGTGGATAGAGCGCCTGCCTGCGGACTGAAAGGTCCCAGGCTCGATTCCGGTCAAGGGCATGTACCTGGGTTGTGGGCATATCCCCAGTAGGAGATGTGCAGGAGGCAGCTGATCGATGTTTCTCTCTCATCGATGTTTCTAACTCTCTATCTCTCTCCCTTCCTCCCTGTAAAAAATCAATAAAATATATTTAAAAAAATAATAATTATTTTTTACAAATGAATATACATTTGAACCTTGAGCAACACAGGTCCACTCACCTGCGGATATTTTTCTGTAAGTATACAGTACTGAAAATTTTTTTTGAGATTTCCTTACTATCTTGGAGCAATTATATTGATTGGACTAGGTTGTATTAATTACACATAAAACAATTATACTGCTGCTTCTTCATTATCAATACATGAATTGTTATACCTGCAAATAGTTTTAAATTTCTTTTTCACATTATCTTTTTGTTTTTTACTGTTATTAAAAAGTATAATGTCTACAGTGTTTTATACTAGAGGCCCGGTGCATGAAATCTGTGCACAGCGTGGGGGCGGGGGGGGGAGGACATCCCTCAGCCTGGCCTGCACCCTCTCCAATCTGGGACCCCTTGGGGGATGTCTGACTGCCTCTTGCAATCCGGGATTGCTGGATCCTAACTGCTCGTCTACCTGCCTGCCTGATCACCCCTAACCACCTCTGCCTGCCTGACTGATCGCCCCTAACTGCTCCCCTGCTGGCCTGATCACCACTAACCACCTCTGCTTCGCCCTGCATGTGGGACCCAGGATTCCCTCCTCTGGCCGGTCGCAGGCACCCAGGACCCAGGCTGACTTCGACTGGGCTGGCTGCAGCTGCAGTGACTGTGGGTGGGTGGGTGGGTGGCTTCGCCCGGGCCACAGCCGCAGGTGCCCGGGACCATGGGGTGGGTGGCTTGTCCCTCTCCTGGGCCACAGCCACAGGCACTGGCACCTGGGACCATGGGGCAGGGGGCTTGTCCCTCTCCTGGGCCACAGCCTGGCTGGTCCCCATTCCTCTCTTGTGAGCTCATTTGTGCCTAGCTGGTCTCCATTCCTCTCTCACGAGCTCATTTGTGCCTGGCTGGTCCCCATTTCTATCTCCCCAGTGTTGAGTGTCTGAGCCGTTACGACATGATGGCGTGAGGGTGTAACGACCATTTGCATTATAGCTTTTTATTATATAGGATAAGACATTCATGATGTAGGTACTTATAGATAATTCATCTCATAAACAGATAATGTAACCTTGATATTGATAAATATACTACAGTACTGTAAATGTATTTTTTCTTCCTTATATTTTTCTTAACATTTTTTTGCTATAGCTTACTTTATTGTAAGACTATGGTATATAATACATATAATATAAAAAATGTGTGTTAATCAACTATTTATGTTATCAGTAAGACTTCCAGTCAACAGGCTATTAAGTAGTTAGGTTTAGAGGAGTCAAAAGTTATACATGGGTTTGTAACTGCTCAGGGATAGGTACCCATAGCCTCTGCAATTGCTCAAGTGTCAACTATACAATTATTTCAAAATAAAAATTTAATTAAAAAAGTATAAGGAATTCCACTGACAACTTGAAAGATGATATGATTTAGCCAAATAACATCCACTGATGTAGGCTTCCTTAAATGTTAGAGAGATTGTTCTAAAGTAAAACTTCCCAAACTTTATCAGGTTGTGATACAGTAGAAAATGGTATTTCTGAGATGGTTGATTCCAGCTACATCTGCCTTCCCCAAAGGCTGAATACCATAATATTGGCTCACCTTGATCCCCCATTTGGTGTACCAGCTTCCTTGTGCCCCAATGGGGAAGTTCCAGCCTAAAAAACCTAACATGGTTTTGAAAGGAACCCCATATGACTCCACTATCTGAGCATAGTTGTCAGTCACAGAAGCTACTGTGGAAGAGAAAATAAATACTGTAAACATTTAGCTTCTCAGAATTCAACTCTGTGGTCTATGCAAAAGAGGAGGAAGGAACCAGGGAGAGAGAATGATTTAACTTTATGCAGCTCAGAGGCTTCACCTGCCATTCCAACTCAGGTTGAGCAGGCACTGAGGAGCCAGTTCCAGTCCCTTCATCAAGACACCCATCCTATGTGTACCAGCTCATTCCAGAAATCGTTACTTTTGTGAAACTTCCCATTGTCCTTCCAATGTGAGATAAGTTCATGAAATATTTAAAAATTAACTGGATTTTCTGTAAAAAAAAGAAAATATATTAAATAATGGTTCTTTTTCAATGTAAGATTATGGGTAATATAGATTCTTCTATGTTTAATTACTCTAAATTTCTCCAGCATGCTCAAAGAAGTATTCAGTTCTTTTATAACATAAAAAATAGAATTAAAAATTAAGAATGATTTCCTGGACAAATCTAAATATTTGTAGTTATAATATATATGATAATTCTCTGACCTAAGTAAAAATGATAAATAAGAGTTTCATAGGAAAAAGAAAAAACAAGCATTTTTTATTATAAAAATTTCTGAAAAGAATTAGTACAAGATTATTTAGTATGTATTATATAAAAAATTAAGTAAAAAGGTAAAAATTCTTTCTAATTCTCATAATTTCATACCTAATTCTCTCTGAGGCAATAGAAAAATCTGAGTAATTGATTCTTAACTGTAAGCTTTTCTTTAGTTTAAACCATGGAGAATAGATTTAAATTAGCCTGTTTCATTGAGCTAAAATTGCTTTATTCTTATCAAAGTCATTATTATTTTCAGATCAGCACTTTGAAAACAATAAAACAGGAAGGGAAAAGTAGTAATTAGTTACTGAGTACTATTATGGGCCAATTTATATGTTAGATATTTACACACACTATTTTCTTTGATTTTTACCAACCCCCATGAGGATTATCCTTACTTTAGAGTTGAATAAAGGGAAGTTTAAACATATTAACTTTATTAGGGTCATGTAACTAGTAAATAGAAGGGACAAGATTTAAAACAGATTGTTCTGATTCAAATTCTTTCCTGGAAACCAAAATGAAAATAAGTAGTATATAAATAGTAATCTATTTTGAGATTAGAATCAAGATGAGATAGAGGCCACTTAATCCATTTTTGCCGTGGTAATATTTTGTATTAAATGTTTTTAAGCAAATACTGCTTAATTTCCTGATTATCCTTTAATTTTCAAATTTAACAGGGACAGCAATGATAAGATCAATTAACTTAAAATGTTTTTTACCCTGTTCCCAGTACTGTTATAGGTACTTTAAATGAATTAACCCATTTTAATTTCAGAGCAACATCATCATACTATTATTATTTATATTTAAGGAGAAATTATAAGGTTGCTAAAGGCTCAGAGTAGATTTCAGATCAATGGGTCAGACAACTGGGACAGCTGGACAACTGGGCTTATGAAATATCTTAAACTTTATGAGAAAGATACTGCAAGGATTAGCATCAGCTACAAAGTTATCTGGACCCTACTTATCCTAGTTTCAAGAATGAGGGAATACAGCCAGCAGCTCAAAAGAAATATAAGTCATAATCTATGTTCTGTAATACATTTGATCACTAAAATATCATAAACATTTCTGAAGGAAAAACAAGCTTTAAGATTTTCATTGTTGTTTTTTACTCACTATTAAATGTCTTTTTAGAGATCAACAGTATTTAACATTTTCTTATCTATAAACCCTTTAAAGCAAAGTAGCCTTCAAAGATGGCCACCCCCATAAAACTTGTGAATATCTTGAAGCAACATTCTGTTGCTTTGTTGCTCTTGGGGAATAATTCAGAGTGCTTTTGTTGTTATAATTGTGTTACTTTGGCCTGGAAGTAGTTTAATCTCTATAATAAACTTATTAAAAATGGTTTAATTTGGAAGGAAATAAAGTTGCATTGTCCTCCTATCTAATAATAGACAGACATGGTAGTTGACCGTTCTTTCGCTACGCCTCCCATTGGCTAATCAGTGTGATATGCAAATTAACCAACAACAAATATGGTGGCTAATTTGCATACTGCAGGCAGGGTGTGCCAGTGCAGCCTCCAGCTTGAGAGCTGCCATCCAGGCCCCTGTGTGCGACCCAGAAGCCACCTGCTGCCACCCGTCAGGCTGCAGGCCAGCCCAGAAGCTCCAGAAGCTACCCAGAAGCCAGTGATGGGGAGGAGATGGGGGACCCCTGCCCAGGCCTGAAACCTCTGGTGGAGGCATCAGGGCTGGGCAAGGGACCGATCTGGCAATCGGAGGGTGATGGAGGTCGACGCCTCTGGCCGAGGCGTCAGGCCTGGTCAGGGGGCGGAGCTGGCAATCTGAGGGGTCTGGGGGTCCCCTGCCCAGGCCTGATGCCTCTGGCCGAGGCATCAGGCCTGGGCGAGGGGCCGATCTGGTGATCAAAGGGTGATGGGAGTTGACGCCTCTGGCAGAGACATCAGGCCTGGGCAAGGGTGGAGCCAGCCATGGGAGGGAGATGGGGGTCCCCTGCCCAGGCCTGGGCCGGGGGAGGGGCAAGCTGGAGATTGGTGTGAACTACAGAGGAAACACATTTTCTGACCACTCATTGGCTAAGCTCCCTGTATGCCACTGGTAATATTCTTAGTAACTTGGGTAATAAGAATCCAAAAGGTGATCTAGGGTTTTTCACCACACTCCTGGTGAAAAAAACGAAGGTCTGCTGCTGGAGGGCTAAGAAATGTCATATACTGACCTAGCTGGCTTGGCTCACTGGATAATGCCTTGGCCTGCCTACCACAGGGTCTGGGTTCATTTCTGACCAAGGGCATGTACCTAGGTTGCAGGCTCCTCCCTGGCCTGGGACCAGGTCAGGGCTCATGCAGGAGGCAACCAATCAAAGTGTTCCTCTCACTTTGATGTTTCTCTCTGTCTTTCCCTTTCTCTTCCACATTCTCTAAAAATCAATGGAAACATATCCTCAGGTGAGGATAAAAAAATAATAAAGAAATTATTATTATATGAAAGACACATCTTGAAAATGCCTAAAGAAAGTTGTCATTTTTTCATGGTGAAGGGACTGGAGTCCGTGTTGATGAAAAAACCTTGCTGGCTGCGGTGACTGGAAGTGGCTGCAGCAGTGGGGTGATGGGGCTGGTGCCTTCCCCTGATCACCCAGGTTACTTCCCACAAAGGGAGGCCAGACTGCAGCTTAGGCCCGCTCCCCAAGGGGAGCAGGGAGCAGGCCTAAGCCATCACTAAGACATCCCCTGAGGGCTCCCAGTATGTGAGAGGGGGCAGGCTGGGCTGAGGGACAATCCCCCCCCCAGTGCAAAAATTTCGTGCACCGGGCCCCTAGTATACATATATTAAGCATTATTTTGGTGTTTCAATATTTTTATATTTTGGGATTGAGAAGATAGGTTTATCCATTTTCTTATTACTTTTTTTTAAAGTGGTTTATCAAGTATCTTACAATTAAGTAATTATTTTCTTCTAGTCACAAAGAAATGCCTTGATATTTGAGTGTTTGGTGATTATTTGTTTGAGGAATTTAGAATTCCCAATATATGGATTAATGATTATATTTGTAGGCATACCTTTCTCAAAAATAGTGATACTGAATCCATAAGTCTAATACTGGAAACAATGAAAATTAGAAACAAATGGGTGAAGGTGCAAATAACCTTCATATCCTATATAATAAAAGGCTAATATTCAAATTGAGCAAATGTTGGAACTACCAGGTGCTATGACGTGCACTGACCACCAGGGGGCAGATGCTTGATGCAGGAGCTGCCCCTAGTGGTCAGTGTGCTCCCACAGGGGGAGCACCTCTCAGGCAGAAGCCGGGCTCACAGCTGGTGAGCACAGCGGCGGTGGTGGGAGTCTCTCCTGCCTCCATGGCAGCATTAAGGATGTTGAACTGCCAGCTTAAGCCCACTCCCTGCAGTCGGGCATCCCCCCAGGGTTTCCAGACTGCAAGAGGGCGCAGGTCGGGCTGAAGGACCCCTTCCCCACCTAGTGCATGGATTTTTGTGCACTGGGCTTCTAGTTATATAAGAAACAACTACATAAAACTTGAATAGACTTCTAAAGATTTCAATAAGTTCCATAAAAATATATATGTATATATATTTTTTATATATTTTTTTATATATGTGCATATATATTTTTCTGGTTACTGAATATGATAATATTTGAAATAGAATAAAAATAAATATAATTTCATACATTATGAAGATAAACTATTTATTAAATATTATATTGAGGGAACTAGGACATAAGTTTAAAGAAATAAATAGATCATTTCCTCATCTATATTAAAAGGTAATATTTATTTGTTGCTATTTAATAAAGGAGCCATTATAAGATGATTATCCGGCACCAGTTTTGTTGTCTTCTTTTGGACACATTTAATACATTGAATTCATATTTATATATAGTAGCTATTAGTTGTTCAAACCTGATATTCTTTGTGAGGAATCACTTATGCATTGCCTTATGTGCACACAAATTTATACAATTTATCCACTAGATCAATCATTAGACTATCAGATTATGCAAATCAATTCCCAAGGTGATGTCATGAAATGACAAACAGTGCCTAGGAGACATATGATATATCAAGGAATGGGGCATTTAGGGTTTATGGCAGCAGTCTAGGAAGAGTTCAATGAGGTTAGGATTAGAAGAGTGACAACAGTTATGAAGAAAATATTGAATATTTGAACAATATAGATAACTTTTTGTGATGCACAGTTTTCAACTATTTATTATGGTAAATAGGATTCCTTTGTAATTACTTGTTTTAGGGAGGGAAATATTCATGGGTTCACAATGATTAACAAACAAATGTTTATCTTGGTATTTGATGCTCATGCTCTTTCCTCTACAACATAAAGTCATTTAGTCAGCTAAGTAATATTGGCGGAAACAAAGTATGATAAATATACTATGTAAAATAACATTGTTACTTTGCATCTATTTTTCTGGTAGCTTTAAACATATCCAGTATAAGTGCAAGGGAGCTTAGATTTAGAATTAAGGTAGACTCTATGTTACATTATTTCATATTTGATTATACCCTATATAATAAAAGGCTAATATGCAAATAGACCGGTCTCTATGATGCATTCAACGCAGGAGCTGCCCCCCAGTGATCAGTGTGCTCCCACAGGGGGAGTGCCACTCAGCCAGAAGCCAGGCTCATGACTGTTCAGTGCAGTGGCGGTGGTGGGAGCTTCTCCCGCCCCTGAGGCAGCACTAAGGAAGTCCCACTGGCAGCTTAGGCTTGCTCCCCATGGGGAATGGGCCTAAGTCGTCAGTTGGACATCCTCTGAGGGCTCCCAGGCTGTGAGAGGGCACACGCTTGGCTGAGGGATAACCCCCCCCCCCGGAGGGCACAAATTTCGTGCACCGGGCCTCTAATATTAATATATATCAATCCTAGAAACTCCTCCTCCAACCTTTCTTTGGCAGGCTATTTAGAAAAATATGCTTGGGCTTCCCTTGTTTGTTGAGTCTCTTCTATTCTGGGACTTCCAAAGTTACTCTGAGTTTAGGAGATGATGCTGGATATCTGAGCACCAGGCTTTTCATGACCTCAGAACAAATAGGAGTTCAATTAAAATCTTACAAATTCTATAGTGCTAATATGGATTCAGAAAAAAAACTGGAAGTACTCCTTCAGGTATTGCAGGATGACTTGAAATTCTGACAATTCCCTTCTCCAACTTTTCTAGTAAAATGCAAGCCCCCTGGTGGACTAGAGAGATGTGTTCTGAGTTTGGACCATTTGCCTGATGGCTCAGAAAAAAACCATCTTCACTAAATATGGAAGCACTTTGTAAAAACACTCAAGGAAGGAAAAGAGCATAACAGGGCCAGGGGGGTTATTTTATGTGGAATAAGATAAAGGTCATTAGTTATAGAAAAATACAAGTTTAATTTAAGACTAAAGATCTCTTTGGAGGATATTAATTCTCCTGGTGCCAAGTTGTGTTTGATTTCAGACAGTTTACAAGAAAATCAGCCACAGTCTGGAGTAAAACTACACCACCATATTTCTTGTCTCCTCTCCCCCAACTCAGAGCTCACCTCCTCTCCTCCTCAAAGGAGAGAGCTACAGACTTCTGGAAGAGCCCTCAAATGGAAAATGTATTCGCAAGAGCCACTTCTCCACTGGGGGATAGATGCTCATTGTCCTGTGGAAAAGGGTGGTGCATCACAAGAAAACACGACTGGGAAGGGCTTTAGGAATACATTTTGGAGGGAGGAAATGAAGAAGTTATGGAATCAGAGAGTACATATGGGATAAGGCCTTCATCCCTGTGGTGCTCAGAGGAGTTTATTGGCTAAATTAGAGGCATGGTCTTTCCTTCATCAAAGTTTACAGGTTTACAATTCTTGCTAAAATATTTTAAATAAGAATGGCTTAAATATCTCTTGGGGTCCAGGGTGTTATGAAATAGACAAGGAGTGGTAAAACAGAATTTGGGACAAAGAAGGGTACTTTGTCCTGATTTGCCTCTCCCACAGACAGGTAGGGAAATGAAGGGGGACAAGTTCCTGTCCTCTAGTTCACAGAAGAAAGGAACCAGCTATAAACCTGGGTTAGGCATTGTGATGTCAGAAATACCTCTCTGCTTCCCTACTACCTGTGAGAGACAAGATGAACCAACAACTATTAATTCTTATTTTTTCAGCTTTATTGAAGTATAATTGACAAATAACATTATTTGAAGTGTACAATATGATGATTTGATATATGGATACATTGTGAAAGGATTTTAAGAATCAAGTTAATTAACATGTCCATCACCTCACATGGTTACCTTTTTTGTGTGTGTGTGAGAACTCCTAAGACCTACTCTCTTAGCATACAGTATAATCAGCTATAGCCACCATGCTATACATGATTAGACCATCTGACCTCATTCACCTTATAATAGAAAGTGTGCATCCCCACCCCATTTTCCCCAACTCCTGGCCCCTGACAACTATTAATTATTGAGCAGATGATCAGGTGATCAAAGTTTTATTTTTGAGAGAAAGGGAAGAAAAGAGAAGCTGAAGAATATTTAACCACAAAAAAAAATGTCCTCCTTTATAAATGTGCTATGCATGTGACAAAGACAAAGCTTCCAGAACCCCAGAAAGAAAGGCCAGATACTGGAGGGCAGGATTTGGGGGATGAGAGGACATTGGGGGGATAAGGACACATTTGTAATATATTAATCAATAAAAGGAAATAAATTTAAAAAAAGAAATTATAACATTTGTTACTGAAAAAACAAAACAAAAAAGAAATGCAAATACACTTTTGAGGTAGAGAGTTTGGTAGACAGCTCCAAGTGGAAGTAGCTGGAGGTTTGCCTTCTTGATTGCAATGTTTATGGAAGAAGACCTAGGTATGTTTATCTTATTGTAAATATTTTTAGTGCAAGCATAGAAAATAAAAAAAAAACATATATATTCCTGCTGGCTCAAGTTAACTTAATAATTTTTTTTAAATACATTTTATTGATTTTTCACAGAGAGGAAGGGAGAGAGATAGAGAGTCAGAAACATCGATGAGAGAGAAACATCGATCAGCTGCCTCCTGCACATCTCCCACTGGGGATGTGCCCGCAACCCAGGCACACGCCCTTGACCGGAATCGAACCTGGGACCCCTGAGTCCGCAGGCCGACGCTCCATCCACTGAGCCAAACCGGTTTCGGCTAACTTAATAATTTAATGTTAATTTGCAGATGAGAAATTTTAATAAGGTAACCATTAGGCAGAGATGTTTTGCAAGGGGAGTAAATACTGTACAGTAAATTGCACCAAGTTCTTTATTTGGAGCAAAAGCAGAATCTAGTTTATGTGTATGTGTCTATGTGCAAACTCTTTGGAAAATAACCACATGTAATTACTTTGAGCAACCTCTTAGCTCTTTTAAGATACATGAGACATTTCAGTAGTAAGTCTAAGCGTCAGGATGCTTTTTGTTCCATAGGTGATGATTGCAAGCTGCACTGGTGCTCTCCAATGGTCACCAGCAGGACCATTTTGAGTTCTGATCAAGGCTGGTTTTTAATATCGGTGCGAACAGAATCATCAAAGCCAGGTGCCTCCACACAGACTGGGATGGAATACAGGGCCACATCTTCTTTTATGTATTGCATGGAGTGTCTCATGTTCTCACCTTCTGAACTTAAACGTCTTTGAAATATGTTGCCTTGGCCTAAAGGTAAGTTCACTGTGAAGAATCAGATACCTCAACTCATGTTTTGAGAGTCTATTTGGATCTTTGCTTGCATTTTTTTCAGGATTTTGAGAAAACAGATTCCAAGGGGGATGTCACGTTTTCACACCTGAGAACACTTTGCTGCCTTCCTAGCATAGTGAGAGGCACATGCGGTATAACCAAGTGGATGCTGGTGATAAAGCTCAGGAGCCTAGTGTTACACAACCCAAATTTGGTACTAAATATGTGTGAATTTTTTACTATGTATGGGCCTCACTGGCTATTTGGACTGGCAAAATGGAGGCAAAATGAGTAGAAATGGGTATACTTAACAGTCATATTTATATTGGTGCTTGCTTTTTTATTTTTGTTTTCTTTTTTGTATAGCTGCCCTGGGACCTCCATTAGCACATATAATGCTTTTGTACAAATTAGAAAAGACATCCTCTAGGCAGACAAATTACAAAACAAAACAAAAACCCAGCCTCTTCATCTGTTTCCTGTCGCCACCTCTCTCTAGCCTCTGATGCGGCTTTTCCATGCTGGTTCTGCCCACGTTTCTGTCTCTTCGAGTCAGCAGCATTTCCTTCATTTTACCGATGAGGAAATTTCAGCTTGGTGACTAACTTGCTCAAGGATAGTCCTTTGTAGGTGGTGGAGCGAACAGTAAGTATGCCTCAACCAGAGTCTGTGTGGGCAGTATTGCTTCAGGAAGCACATGCAGGGATTTAATGGGATTTTATGCCTGCAACTGAGATACCAGGAACATTAATATTCATTGTCATTTTCATAAATTATTCACAAAAATTATCTTTGTGGCATGAAGTGAAATTTTTCTGGGACCTCAGTGAAAAAACTAATGGGATTAATTCAGTTCAGGTTCAATAAATATTTGTTGCCATTTAAATGTGGTCAGTGCTAATTGATAGGAGATATGAAAGGCCCAGCCAGACAAGGTCCCTTTATCCAGCAAGTTCCACTCACAGAGGCAGACATAAATGACTGAGTCCATTTGCGTCAGGTTTCATGTCCCCAATTGGTACACCATGTCTTCTGTTTGCACCGCATGTCCGTAATTCAGGTTTGTCGCTCCCGCATCAAAAGGTCGAGTCGCATCCTACCCCTGAGATCTGGGTGAGCTCTGCGTTGGCTTTGACCCAGAGTCCAGCAGAGAGATGCTGCGCCACTACTGAGGTTGCCCCGCACAATGCTGAGCAGCTTTCACTCTGTTTGATGGAACACGATCTCTTGGAGCCATGAGCTGCCCAATGAGAGAGTCAGCAACCCTAAGTAATGTGGACAATGTGGTGTGTCCTTACAGTCTCTGTCATCCTAGCTCAGGCACCAGCCCTGTCGAGATCATCCGAGGCTCATATCAAGATCATCTGAACCACTCTGAGTCCCCAGCCTTGGATTCTTCAGAGCCCCAGACACGGGGCAGAGGTAAGCCATCTCTGAGGGATCCTACCCCATTCCCACAGGGTTAATGAGCTTAATCAAATGGTTGTGACATTATACCATTGCCAGGGCTGACCAGCAGACCCTGAGCGACAGATGAACAGATTACTCAGACACAGGTTTCTGTGAAAGAGAGGGCTAAAGGACTCTTTTACTTCAGTATTAAAAGCAGTCCTGTTTGCCTGCCTCATTGGCTTTTTATTGTAACAATAGCTTGAACTCAAATTAACCTCTAGATACAATCAGCAGGGCAAGTATTCTTGAGAAAGTATATGCTTATACAAGGTCAGCTCTTTAAAGACTAAACATAGAGATTCTAGCAAAACACCCCAGGAGATCGGACTTGTTTGAAAAGTCAAGGTAGGGGCTGCCGCCTTCGGAAAGGTCCCCTCAGAGGCCCCCGACCTTTCAGAGAATCCTCCTTACAGACATTCCAACCAAGTCCCGTGCTTCCCCACATATCATTACATTGGGGGTTGTTTTTCTATGTAGAAATAGTAACAGAAACCTCATTCTACCAAGAAAAGGCTGAAGTTATGTGAGGAAAGAGAATACTATCGGGGTCTGCATAATGTATACATTTCCCTACAAGCTTTATCTAACACTTTTTATAAAGGTGAAACAAAAAGACTGGAAGATTAGTAAACAAACTTACCAAAAGATCACATTTCCCAAGTGTTTTCTAACTTTAGAAACGTGATAATAGTGTTTTCTCAAAAGGAACAAACATGTACATAAAATGTTCTAAAGGAAAGAGTACAATATGATTCAAAAAAAGGAACATAAGAAAATAATTTCCCAAGACACTGTCTCCTTGATGTTCTTTCTAACACTAACAGGTGATGAGAAAGTGATGTCATTACTTTTATTATATACTAGAGGCCTTGTGCATGAAATTCGTGCACTGGGGGAGGGGGGGGTGTCCTTCAGCCAAGCCTGCCTGCTCTCACAGTCCAGTAGCCCTCAGGGTATGTCCTACTGACAACTTAGGCCTGATCCCCACTGGAGGTGACCAGGCTGATCAGGGGAAGGTGCCACCCCCATCACCCTGCTGCTGCTGCCACTGCTGGCCACCACAGCCGCCAAGGTGTTTTCATCAATACTGATGCCAGTCCCTTCGCCACGAAAAAATAACAACTTTCTTTAGGTATTTTCAAGATGTATATTTCATAGGATATGACATTTCTTTCTTTTTTTTTTTATCCTCACCTGAGGTTATTTTTCCATTGATTTTTAGAGAGCGTGGAAGAGAGTGGGAAAGACAGAAACATCAATGTGAGAGGGGCACTGATTGGTTACCTCCTGCATCAGCCCTGACCTGGGCCCCGGCCAGGGAGGAGCCTGCAACCTAGGTACATGCCCTTGATAAGAATAAAACCAAGACCCTGAGGTCTGCAGGCCAAGGCTCTACCCACTAAGCGAAACTGGCTAGGGCAGGATATGACATTGCTTAGCCCCTCCTGCAGCGGACCTTTGTTTTTTTTCCTCCAGGAGTGAGGTGGAAAAATCCTAGATCACCTTCTTGGATTCTTATTACCTACGTTACTAAGACTACTGTGAGTGGCTTACTGGGAGCTTAGCCAATGAGCTGTCAGAAAAGGTGTTTCCTCTGCAACTCACATGCAGAGGCTAGACTGATGGCGCGTAGTGGCTGGCAGGCCCCCCGTCTCCACTCCGGGCCTGCTCAAGCCGCTGTGGCATCCGAGCCTTACCTCACCTCACACACAGTCCCCTCCCGCCTACCTGCACACACAGTTTCCTCCTGAGCAGAGGTGCCGTTGTGGCATCCAGGCCAATGTGCATATTACCTCATATCTAATCTAATAAAAGAGAAACTTGCCAATTGACCACACCTCCACTATGCGCCAAGCCATGCCTACCAGCCAATCAGAGCGACTATATGCAAATTAACCCAACCAAGATGGCGGCCGGCAGCCACGCTGCTGGAGCAAGCAGGAGGCTTGGTTGCCCTGGCAATGGAGGAAGCCAAGCTTCCTGCCTGCCCTGGCCAGCCCTGGGCTACGCTCAAGGCAACAAAGTTTCAATTATAGAAGATAAATAAATCCCAGATACCTGCTTCCAGCCAGCCTCCCCTGGGAGCTTGGGTGGCTGGGGGCCTTGGCCAGCCTGCAAATAGCCATAATCCCCTCACTCAGGCTGGTCACACCCTCATGAGGTGAGAGGCCCTGATGGGAGGCTTGGCCAGCCTGAAAATAGCCATCAGCCACTCACCCAGACTGGCTAGGCACTCCAGCAGGAACCCCACCCTGAAGGGGCTGTGGCCAGCCTGCAAACAGCCATCAGCCACTCACCCAGGCTGGCCAGGCACCCCAGTAGGACACTCCACCCTGAAAGAGGTGTGGCCAGTCTGAAAACAGCCCTCAGCACCTCACACAGGCTGGCCAGACACCCCCACCCTGATCCGGGACACCCTTCAGGGCAAACCAGCAGGCACCCACCCATGCACCAGGACTCTATCCTATATTATAAAAGAGTAATATGAAAATTGACTCTAACAGCAGAATGACTGGGAATGACTGGTCACTATGGCACACAATGACCATTAAGGGGCAGATGCTCAATGCAGGAACTTCCCCCTGGTGGTCAGTGTGCTCCCACAGGGGGAGCTTGCTCAGCCACAAGCCAGGCTGATGGCTGCCAGTACAGCAGTGGTGGTGGGAGCCTTTCCCGCCTCCTCAACAGTGCTAAGGATGCCCGACTGCAGCTTAGGCTTGCTCCCTGCTGGCAAGTGGACATCCCCCGAGGGCTCCCAAGCTGCCAGAGGGATGTCTGACTACAAGCTTAGGCCCGATCCCCCGGGGAGCGGGCCTAAGCCAGCAGGTGGACATCCCCCAAGGGGCCCCGGACTGTTATTGGGCACAGGCCGGGCTGAGGGACCATCCCCCCCCACCCCCACCGAGTGCACAAATTTGTGGCTGTTTGCAGGCTGGCCAAGCCTCCCAGAGGGGCCTCTCACCCCATGAGGGTGTGGCCAGCCTGGGTGAGGGGCTGATGGCTGTTTACAGGCTGGCCAAGGCCTCCAGCCACAAAATTGGGGTTCCTCAGCCTGGCCTGTGTCCATTCACAGTCCAGGACCCCTTGGGGGATGTTCACATGCTGGCTTAGGTCCACTCCCTGGGGGATCAGGCCTAAGCTTGCAGTCAGACATCCCTCTGGCAGCCAGGGAACCCTCGGGGGATGTCTGACTAAAGGCTTAGGCCCCCAAGGGATCAGGTCTAAACTGTTAGTTGGGCATTCTTAGTGTTGCTACGAAGGTGGGAGAGGCTCCTGCCACCACCACTGCGCTGGCCAGCCATGAGCCAGCTTCTGGCTGAGTGGCACTCCCCATATCATGTGCACTGACCACCAGGGGAAGCTCCTGCATTGAGCATCTGACCCCTGGTGGCCAGTGCACATCATAGCAACTGGTCATTTTGCCATTCAGTCAATGTGCATGTTAGCCTTTTATTATTATTATATAGGATGTCCCTGTTTCCCCCCTTTTGCCCCCTCGACCCAGCTCTTGCCCCCCACTTCTCTCTGGCCATCACCATACTGTTGTCTGTGTCCATGAGTTGTGCATATATTTTCTTTGGCTAATCCCTTCTTTAAATTCACTTCTTTAAATTTTTATTTTCAGATAAGTGCTTATAACTGCACTATTATATATTTTCTATTATATCATTTAGAATTAAGATATTTTTTATTTGCACCCTCCCTTGTAAATTTTAGCAATTTAATAAATTATGCTAGAAACAATTAGGAGATTTTTCATGTAATGCAGATACATTTCAATTAATATTTTATTAATTTTTAATTTTTTAATATTTTAATTTGAAATAATCTCATACATGTAAAAAAAACTATAAAATACTACACCCAATTTCTTAGGTGTTAATAATTTAAACATAACCATTATACAACTAACAAAATTTAGAATATTTTTTTCTTATAATCTCTTTAATGTTACTTAATCCATTTACTTTGTTTTTGTTAATCTTCACCCAAGGATATTTTTCCATTGAATTTTAGAGAGAGTGAAGGGAAAGGGAGAGACACTTTGATTGGTTGCCTCCTGCACATGCTTCTATAGGGACTGGGGATCAAGCCAGCAACTGAGGTACATGCCTTTGACTGGAATCGAACCTGGGACCCTTCAGTCCATGGGCTAATGCTCTATCCACTGAGCAAAACAGTCTGGAGCTTAATTCATTTACTTTTAATCTATATGTGTCTTTATATTTAAAGTGGGGTTTTTTTGATTCACCCTTATAATCGGTCTTTTAATTGGTACATTTATGCCACTGACTTTCAGAGTGCTTACTGATAGATTTATTGCCATATCAGGCAGCTTCTGGGGCTTCTGGGTCCTGCCCGTCTTGCCTGCCGGGACCCAATTGGGTCCCTGGTGGCAAAGCAGGCCGGCTTCTGGGGCTTCTGGGTCCTTCCTGGCTTGCCTGCCGGGACCCAATGGGGTCCCTGGCGACAAGGCAGGCTTGCTTCTGGGGCTTCTGGGTTCCACCCTCCTTGCCTGCAGGGACCCAATCGGGCCCCTGCCTTGCTTCTGGGGCTTCTGGGTCCCACCTGGATGGCGGCGTGCTGGTGGCTCCCGCTGTCCTGCCCTGCCTGAAGTATGCAAATTAGCCACCATATTTGTTGGCAGTTAATTTGCATATTGTGCTGATTAGCCAATGGGAGGCATAGCGAAGGTATGGTCAATTACCATGTTTATCTATTATTAGATAGGATATATATATATATATATATATATATATATATATATATATATACTAGAGGCCTGGTGCACAAAAATTTGTGCACTGGCGGGAGAATGGGGGTTGGGGGGGTGTCCCTCAGCCTCACTTGTGCCCTCTCACAGTCTGGGACCCCTCGGGAGATAACGACTTGCTGGCTTAGGCCCGCTCCCTGGGTGGCAAACGGCAGGCTCGATCCCTCGGTGCCTGCCCTGCCTCCCCGGGTCGCGCACAAGGCAGGGCTGATCCGGGGGTTGGGGTGCCACCCAGGGTCAGGTCACCCATGGGACGCCTGGATGGAGGCCGGGTGGGCTGGCCAATCGCTGCTGAACTGCCTGGCCACCCCGGGTCGGGTCGCACATGGACGCCCACCATCCCGGGTCTCAGATAGCAGACCCGGATGGTGGCAGGGCAGGCAGGATGGTGCTGTCCCACCCTGCCTGCAGTATGCAAATTAGCCACCATCTTTGTTGGTGGTTAATTTGCATATCGCGCTGATTAGCCAATGGGAGGCATAGAGAAGGTACAGTCAATTACCATGTTTGTCTATTATTAGATAGGAGATATATAAATAAATATATATATATATATATATATATATACATACATATATATACATATATATGTATATATATATATATATATATATATATATATATATATATATATATAAATTTAGAACCAGAGTTATATTTTGTGCAAGATAGAAGAACTTTCATTTCTGCTCTCAGGATGTACAATTAATTTTATTTTCTTTTTTAAAATTTTATTGTTGAAAGTATGACATATGTCCCCTTTGTCTCCCATTGACCCCCTTATAGCCTGCCCTTGCCCCCTGCCCCAGGCTTCTACCACCCTATTGTCTGTGTTCCTGGATTATGCCTATATGCATACAAGTTCTTTGGTTGATCTCTTCCCACCCTCCCAACCTCCCCTGCCTTCCCTCTGAGATTCCACAGTCTGTTCTATGCTTCTATGTCTCTGGATCTATTTTGTTCATCAATTTATTTTATTCATTAGATTCCATATAAGAGTAAGATCATGTGATACTTGTCCTTCTCTGACTGGCTTATTTTGCTTAGCACAATACTCTCCATCCCCCATCCCCTGCTGTCTCAAAGAGTAAGAGATTCTCCTTTTTTACTGCTGCATGGTATTACATGATATAAATGTACCACAGATTTTTTATGCATTCATCTACTTATGGGCACTTGGGCTGTGCAATTTAAATTAGAGAAATGTGGTAAATGTCTTTGAGAGAACATAGTGCGTTGTCTTTTTATGCTGATTTGGAAATTTTCAAACAACCTAATCACCACAAAGGAAGGATATCAAGTGAAATGAAAAGCAATGACAAAACTCTCTAGAGTTTCAAGTCTTTATTTCAGCAAGACCACTCCCTATTTTCAGTTCTTCATAAAATAAGGCAATTGCCTGCTCCATGATAGTTATGAGAATTGTGGGATGTGAGAATTATGAAAATTTAGTGATGTGCAGAGAACAGTTTAATTGAATGTTCTAAAAAACAGACATCTTTGAAACTTGGCTGTATATATGTTAAAAAAATAAAAACAATAAAATCTACTAATCAGATGCAAGGACAATCTGAATAAGTAATAAGTCTGAATCACACACATGATAAGGAAATGTGATTTTATTACTTTACAATGAAATAAAATAACTCTTACAGTTAGAAATAAGCTTTGTATTACTGTTTTTTCATTAAATGGGAACTTTATAAATCACATTATTGATCAACAGAAGCCACATGAATGAAAAAGATTTTTAAATTTAACCTGGAATTCCTTCAGTCAGCGCTGGGTTGCTGTAGCAACCCAGCACTGACTGCCCCACTGCAGCCTGGCGAGCCAGCACTGACTGTCCAGCGGGCTGAGACCCAGAGAGAGAGGGAGGGTCTGATCTGCAGCCTCAGTAACAGCTGTTGAATAGCACTTGCCTCTCTCTTTCTCTCCCTCTTTCTTTCCTGGCTTCACCAGCAGCTGGGCCTTTCCTTTTCTCCAGGCCTCTGCAGGGGCTGCTATTCAGGCTAGCCTCTCTGATCAGGCCCAGAGATAGACCCGGAGATGCTGACTGGCATAAGAACCAACCAATCAGAACCAAATGTGGGTGCTGTGAAGAACCAATGGCTGCCTAATGAGGCAGAGCTTTTGACTTTGACTGGCATTGAAACTGACCATTCAGAACCAAATCTGGGTGATGTGGGGACCCAATGGCTGCCTAGGAGGCAGAGCTCTTGACGCTGACTGGCATAGAAACCGACCAATCATAACCAAGTTGGCAAGCAGAAGAGGGCAGTTGGACATCCCTCAAGGGGTACCCAATTGGAGAGGGGGAAGGGAACCACCCCTCCATGCAAAAATTTCTTGCACTGGGCCTCTAGTATACTATGAATGTTCAAAGTATCAATGTAAATATCATCAGTTATTGATTATGGTGATGACAAATTCCTAGTGAATATGGTGGCTTTCTCTGGGATACGATACTGAAGAAAAATGACAAGCTTAGACTCAGAAGACATGAATTTGTATCCTGATGATACTCTCTACTAGTTTTGTGGTTCAGGAAGCCATTTAAACATTTGTAAATCAATTTGAGATAACAAAATGAGTCTTGATCACATATTAAAATAGATAAATTTATTTTTAAACTGTATAATAAAACTGGAGGCCTGGTGCATGAAATTCATGCATGAGGGCAGGGGTACCCTCAGCCCAGCCTGCACCCTCTCCAATCCGGGACCCCTTGGAGGATGTCTGACTGCTGGTTTAAACCCAATCCAGGGGAGATCAGGCCTAAACCAGCAGTCGGACATCCCTCTCACAATCCTGGACAGCTGGCTCCTAATCACTCACCTGATTGCCTGCCTGGTTGCCCCTAACTGCCCCCCCTGCCAGCCTGATCACCCCTTACTGCCCCCTGCCAACCTGGTTGCCCCTCACTGCCCCACGCTGCCGGCCAGGTCACCCCCAACTGCCTGATCCCTGTCGGCCTGGTCACCCGCAACTGCCACCCCCTGCCAGCCTGGTCATCCCTACTGCCTCCCATGCTGGCCTGGTCACCCAAACTGCCCCCCTCTGCTGGCCTGGTTGCCCCTAACTGCCCCCCCTGCTGACCTGGTCTCCCCCAACTTCCCCCTCCACTGGCCCAGTTGCCCTTTACTGTCCCCCATGCCAGCTTAATCTCCCCCAACTGCCCCCCGCAGGCCTCGTCACCCCTCAAGGCCCCCCCTGCAGGCCTGGTTGCCCTATGCAGCCTGCGATTCAGTCATTTGGTCGTCCCTCACTAACCCCCCTGCTGGCCTGGTCATAAGCAGCCATCTTGTGATGGCGTGAGGGTTAATTTGCATATCACCTCTTTATTATGTAGGATTTTCATTGTCCCAAGGTGATCTGTCCTTAGATTTCTCTTTGACATGGAAAATCTAACATTTCAATAATTGATCTTGTCATTTTTCATAATAAAATTTGTGCACCAGTGTGGTCCCTCGGGCTGGCCTGCGGGGATTGGGCTGAAACCTGCTCTCTGACATCCCTCAAGGAGTCTCAGATTGTGAGAGGGTGCAGGTCAGACTGAGGGACCCCATTGGTTCACGATCTGGGCTGGGAAGGAACCATGGGAGGGCTCCAGGACATGTCCAGCGCTTCTTGCCCAGTCCCGATTAGCTGGACCCCAGCAGCAAGCTAACCTACTGGTCGGAGCATCTGCCCCCTGGTGGTCAGTGCATGTCATAGCAACTGATTGAACAGTCGAATGAATGGTTGGACACTTAGCATATTAGGCTTTTATTATCCAATCTAATAAAAGAGAAACATGGTAATTGGCGTATGACCGCTACCCTTCCCATTGGCTAATTAGGGCAATATGCAAATTAATCACCAGCCAAGATGGTGGTTAACCGCCAACAAAGATGGCAACTAATTTGCATACTGCAGGCAGGGCGGGACAGCACCATCTCGCCTGCCCCGCTGCCATCCGGGCCTGCTATTTGCAACCCGGGTGGCAGGCGGCCCCTATGGGAACAGACCCAGGGCTGGCAGCGGGACCCCAGCGATAGGCCACTGGCCACGCCCACAAACTTCCATCCCGAGGGGATCTGAGGCTGACCGGTGCTAATGCACCCATCTTCCACTGGCCACACCCACAAACGGCCCTCCAGGGGGATCCCCAGCTGACAGGTGCTAATGCACTGATTTGCCAAAACGCACACCCAGGCAGCCTTTGCCCTGCATGAACTATGCAGCTGGGAGAGGGGAGTGGGGCCGCTGGGAGCAGGGTGGGAACTTCCCGGGGTTTGCGTCAGGCAGCTCAGAGCAGAGTGCGAACTATCCCCGCTGGCAGCTGCTTACTCATTCACTTTCTTGCACATTCATTCACTCATTCACTCACTCATTCACTCACTCATTATTCACTCACTCAGCAAACCCACTCAGGTCCATGGCACCAGGCCAGGCACTGATGTTGAAGCAGGATAAGACAGAGCTATGTCCTCAAGATGCTAGAAATTCAGTATGCAGCCAGGAGAAGGGTGCCAGGACGCTGGGAGCAGGGGGGATCTTTCCCGGGGTGGGCTTCAGGGAGCCGGGAGTGGGGCCGGAACTTCTGCCATGTTGCATGGCAACGCGTCCCGCCCCTTAGCTGCTTGCTCATTCTCCTAATCGCTCATTCATTCACTCATTCACTCACTCATTATTCACTCACTCAGCAAACTCACTCAGGTCCATGGTACCAGATCAGGCACTGAAGTTGAAGCAGGATAAGACAGAGCTATTGTTGTGCCCAGAGTTCGGGGTCCCCAATAATCCACCACCAGGGAGCCTCTTCCGATGCAAAAGCAAGAAGTCTTTATTAATTTTATTAATCAGTCCTAGGATTGGCTCCCAGCCTCTGTCCGACGCAGCGGTAAGGCGAGAGACAGTGTCCCAGGAGAACAAAGGTTATATAGGGCTAGTTATTTGGGGTGGGCTTTAGGGGTGACGTGAGTTACAGAGATTGGTCATTTAGGTCAGGGTTTTACAGCATAGGGGTCAGGAAGTGACCAGCACATTCTGAAGGTTAGAGCCGTCCTCCACTATAGCCTTATTAGGACCTTAGCTACATTTCTGGAGCTTCATTAGTCCACTCAGGTGGTGGTTGGGGGAGTTAGGACAATACCAGCATTCTTGTGGTCACTCTCAGAAAGGGGGGGCTCGGGCTGAGGGCCCAGCCTTGCAAGACAAGATAGAGGAGAGGGAGGAGAGTGTGTCTCTGCTTCGTCCTTGAAGAGGGAGGAGGGTGTGTTTCTGCTTGGTTCTTTCACTATGTCCTCAAGATGTTAGTAATTCAGTAGGGCGAAGCAGGCACATGAACAAGGCAGTTGTATGCACAGATGCAGTGTACTGGGTTCTGTGAGGGCTGTAACTAACGCCGACTTTGTTCTCTTGATAAATTGGGGCCTTGGGAGCCAGGCTGCCCCAAGCCTGTAGGCCTGTGCCTAGGCCAGGAGTGGCCGGGGTCCCGGAACATGACAGAGGGTGCAGGGAGGGCTGAGGGGTCTGGCCCCACTCCTCACCCTCACCCCTGAGTGCACAAATTTTTGTGCACTGGGCTACTAGTATAGTATAAAATTACATAACCATTAGAAAATGATTTTCAAGTATAAGTTGGAAGACCTCTAAGTCAGAATTTTGTTATCTGTGAAGCAGACACCATAATACCCAGTTTGTGGAGTTTTTGTGAGGCTTAAATGAACTAGAGTAGGTGAAAAAATTTTAAAAGTAAATTTGACACACAAACTAGTATTATGATCCCATAATTTTGTTTTCTAGAGCATTAAGAAAAAAGAAGCCACATTATTCTGGAAATAAGGGCTCTGTTTTGGAAATAGTGTCAAATCAACAGAGATGTATTGATTATCTGCAATGCTTCTCTCTTTTTCTGTTATAAAGCTTTATGAGGATAATAACATATCTTGATGCATGAAGTTAAAAACTATTTCAATAATTTTAAGCAATCGACTTAAAATGGGCTTTAAGTTGAAAAAAATGTAATTATCTGATTATCTAACATGACTCCTAACCATCTAACTTAGCAGTCCTTTTTTTTCAGAGAACTACTAAAGAGTTAAGTTTCCATACTGGTTGCTAGTGTGTTTATGGGAAATAAAAAAAGCAAAGGATACAACCTAATGCTCAAGAAAAAATTCAATCACTTTCTTTGGGAGCATTTACAAAAGTGAAGTGACTGAGTTTCCATCCAAGTGCCCAAACCCACTGGAGTCAAATAGTTGACTCTGGCCTCTGTCATCATAATTGGCTTGTAGCTTCCTTTGTACTTCCATTTCCTTCTCTTGGTGCTCCTAAAGAGGGAACACACCACACTCTGGAGGCTCTTTTGTTTTTCTAAGTTGCCTTGAAGTCACCTCCAAGCAAAGGCTATGGAACTTTTAATGCTGACCCTGGGCTTCCTTACTGATAGTCACATTAGAATTTTCCCCAGGATGCTCCAAAAAGTGCTGAGTTTCAGGTTCTTCCTTGAATCCAGCCTCACACCAGTCCTCTACAATTCTGAAGAGTAAATTTGATGTTCTTGTTCAGATAGCTCCACAATGAACACAGGAGAAAGTTCAATCTCCTTCACAACTTGGAGGCAATCTGCCTTGCAGTGTTCCTTTTGCTACTCTCTCATACCTGCGCCACAATTTCCCCCTACAAAACTGCTTCACCCACTTATGCCATACTCTTGCTTTCCTGTTTGGCTCAGGATAAACTATCCACATGGAATGCCTTTTTTCTCTCGTATCATCCTTTTTCTGTTGTAAATCTGCTCCCACTTCCCTTTATAAAACCCTCTTTGCTTATCCTAATACAGGATTAGTCATATGCTTGCCACAGAAATTATATAAGCCTCTGTTATATCACAATATCTATTAGTTTGTGTGTTAATTTTTCTATTTTACTCCAAAGAATGTAAGCATCTTGAAGACAGAACTCTGCTTCATAAATTTTTATCTATTTTCCTTTGGGGATTGGCTTGGCACCCATTATGTACTAAATATTAAATGAAGATGTCTTATAACTTATATTGAATTTGTCAAAAAGAGAAAAAAAATCTCTTCTCTTTACTAATAAAATAACAAAGACACTACACTTTTTCTGTAGGTATATGGGATCACATATATAAACAGATTTTAAAAGTTACAAGGCACTATACAAATGTCAAGTGTTTTGGGTTGACCTGGCTGATTTATTCGTGGAGAGGCGATGGAGTTTAGTGGTTAAGAGCATGGAACTCTCTGCTGACTGCTTGAGTTGGAATCCTGGCTGCACCACTCACTAGCTGTTTACTCTTGGGCAAGATAGTTAAAATCTCTATGCCTTAGTTTCCTTGACTATAAAATGGGATTAGTTCCTTTGCTAGTTGCTGGTGTGGATGTATAAAAAAATATGACAATACTTAATATTTAAATTACAACTCTATTTCATAGGGTTATTATGAGTATCTAAATGGATTAGTGGATGCAAAAAAAGTTAAACAGTTATCCTTACATAGCGTTTATATAACAAACACTATGTAAGAATAGACAATTGATTACTCATTAATGATGAGGAGTACTCATTAACAAAATTATTTATCAAGTGTCCACTATGTGATAGGCACTATTGTATGCCAAACAGACCAATAGACACATAAAATATGACTTTTATGCTATGGAGAAAATTAGAGCAGAAAAGGAGGAGATGAAGGAAAAGGTTGCTATTTTAACAGGGTGGTCAGAGAAAGCCTCTGTTGAAAATTAAAAGTATAGCTGAGGAAAAATTGTTCTACTAGTAGATGGGGGAATAGCAAGTGAGAGGCTCAGATAGGAACGTGGGTGGAGTATTTAAGGAAGGGCTATGGCTACTATGGTTGGAAGGAGTGAGCCAGATGGTCACAGAGGGTCAGAGGTTGGGTCCTGAAGGGCATGGCAGACCTTACTGAAGAGCATGGAAAAGCTTGCCTTTTAAAATGGCTGGTAGTTTTTGAGCAGATGAATGATGGGATTGCTTAAATTTAAAAGGCTTGCAATAGATTTAAGGATGGGCAGCTGCTGGAGCAGGAAGGTAGATTGAGGTTATTGTAATTATTCAAACCCTGCTGCTAATAATTTTCTTCTGATAATTTAAAACAAGAATGTTTAATGAACAAACATTTCACATGCATTGTTAGGGGTTTTAACATTTTTTCACTATTTTCTCATTTGAGCAATATATCAAAATCTAATTTAGTTATTGAAATCATTCATTTCATTTCTAGTGTTGATTAAGACTTGTTTAGTGGGTTTTTTTGACATTTTTCCAATATCTTACTATAATATTCTACATAAAATTTAAATAAGAAACCAAATGTGTTAATGGCTACCATTATATTGCTCCACTCTCTGTGTACTTACCTCAGAATTGATTCATCAAATACCATCTATGTTTCAAACAGCTTAGGGTAATAGATTTTATGATGCGTTTAAGTTGGAATAGAAATATGTTTTTATATCATTCATATCCCATTTGTCTTTTCCATTTTATTTTGTTTGATAAGGTAACTTATTTCTTCTACAGTAAAGCACCTCCTTTTAATATCTCTTATTCATCTTTCTGTTTTATTTACACTTTCTCCTCTCTTGCCACCTGCCTCACTCTTTCTCTCATTTTCTATCCCTCCCCCATCCTGACTCCTCCCCACCCCTGAATGTAACTATTAGTAATGATTATCAATTCAATCTTTTTAATAGACTTTCAAGTTTTTCACATTGACATGTTATTCTTTGTCTTCATATTTTGCTTTTTTATTTCCCAAAACTAGCCTAAATGTCAAGTGCCAAGATAATTTCTTGATAAGCCCTATATACATATTCACAAGTAGGTTTTTATTTCCTCAGTGCATGCTCTTCAGTAAAAATACATATTAAAGGACGGTTACTCTGCTGAAGTGCTGATCTTCCAAATGATCAGTGACAAAATAACTTGCAATGAACTTTGTACATCACTGTTTATTTGGACTGTGACTTTTAGTTCAATGTTTATTTTCTCACCCACTTGTGTATATGCTAAAATGTTTCATTATTATTTAAAAAAAAACTGAGCTGCTAAATAGAAGGAAAAAAAGAGAAAAGAGATATACACCTATTGTTTCAAAGCCTGTGGGAGCCTGGCTGGCGTGTCTCAGGACTGAGCATTGATATGAATCAGGAGGTCATGGGCTTGAACCCCAGTGTGGGGCATGCAGGAGGCAGCCAATCAATGATTCTCTCTCATCATTGATGTTTCTATCTCTCTCTCCCTCTTCCTTCCTCTCTGAAATCAATTTTATATATATATATATATATATATATTAAAAGACTGTGGGAAAAGTACCATGAAGATAAAGATTAAAAAGATCACTCTAAAATATGGATACAATACTCCCTGGTTTGAAATTAGCTCTTGATCATCTATAAGATAAAACCCAATCTTTACAAAAAACTCAATTGAGATCATGTCTGGAACAACCAAGATGGCAGCATAGGTAAATACCTGAACTTGCTGCAGCACACAAACACATTAAAACTACAACTAAAAGAAAAAATGAATATCATCCAGAACCATGGGAAGGCTGGCTGAGTGGCAATTCTACAACTAGAAGGGAAGAGAAAAATGCACTGAAGCGGGTAGGAGGTGCAGAGGTGTGATAGCACAGAGGTATGGAAGTGCGCGTGAAAGGGACTGGCAGCTGGGTACGCTGTTGTTTTTTTTCAATCTGGAGGGAGATACAAGCTCCCAACAGCTCTGAACTCCAGTTCCAGCTGAGAATCTGGGGACCCAGACACATACGGAGAGAAACTGGACTGTCTGGCATCAGGCCAGAACGTGAGGACACTTTCTCACGGACATGCTTGCAGCGGTCATTGTTTATGCATGGGCTGCAGGACACAGAGATCCAGGGACCTATCGGGGAAGGGCTGACAGGCAACCATTGCTGTTTGCTCTGCCCTGGTGATTCCCTGAGACCGCCCCCCCCCCCACACCCAATTTACAACCCCACCCAAGCTGTGTGCAGAGGCTTTTGCATACAAATGGCCTGGCCTTTCTCCATCTAAAAACCTGTCAAACTGCAGCTGGGTCAGAGAACCCCAGAGCTTCCAAAGGAAGGCCTAAGGCTCATCAGCAGCCATCATTGCTTCATAGCTGCACCTTATCTGGGCACCTCCAAACCCCAAACAAAGAGGAGGAATCTGCAGATCTCTCTGTAGCTCCTGCTGGGTGGCCTCAGGCAGTGGCTGACTTTGCACCTCCTTGGGGATCCAGGAGCCAGTGTACCCAGTTGTCAGAGTGAGACCATCCAGATTACAACTCTTCACATCCATAAGAGACACTCAGGGGGCAGACTCAGTGAGCACCAAAGCCCCACTGAAGCAAGTCCTGCCCCATAAGGGTGTCTCCAGCACAGAAGTTCTCCCATTGTAGACACAACTGATCTTCACAGCCAACTGGCCTGGAGGTCAATTCCTCCCAGTGATACCAACAGCTATCAAGGTTTAACTACAAGACTGTGCACACAGACCACAAAGGGGTGCACCAAGAGTGTCCACCTCAGGTGACTGGGGAGGCTGAGCCATTGGGCCCTATAGGACACCTAGCACACAAAGCCACTTTATCAACACAGGGAATCAGCCAAAATGCAGAGACAAAGAAACAGGTCATGAATGAAAGAAATGGAGGAAAGCAAACTACTGGATATAGAGTCCAAAACCACAGTTATAAGGTTACTCAAGAATATTCTAGAAACCTCTGAGAAATATAGTGAGACCCTCAAGGATAGATAAAAGGACCAATTGAAATTAGGCATACACTGACTGAAATAAAGAATAATATACAGAGATCCAGCAGCAAACTAGAGGATCCCAAGAATCAAGTCAAAGATTTGAAATACGAAGAAGCAAAAAACACCCAACAAGAAAAGCAAAAGGAAAAAAGAATACAAAAATATGAAGATAGCACAAGGGGCCTCTGGGACAACTTCAAGTGTACCAACATTAGAATTATAAGGGTGCCAGAAGAAGAGAGAGAGCAAGATACTGAAAACCTATTTGAAGAAATAATGACAAGAAACTTCCCCTACCTGGTGAAAGAAATAGACTTACAAGTCCGGGAAGTGCAGAGAACCCAAACAAAAGGAATCCAAAGAGAACCACACGAATACTCATCATAATTAAAATGCCAAGGACAAAAGACAAAGAGAGAATCTTAAAAGCAGCAAGAGAAAAACAGTCAGTTACCTACAAGGAAGTACCCATATGACTGTCAGCTGATTTCTCAACAGAAACTATGCAGGTCAGAAGGGAGTGGAAAGAAATATTCAAATTGATGAATAACAAGAACCTACAACCAAGATTACTCTACCCAGCAAAGTTATCATTTAGAATTGAAGGTCAGATAAAGAACTTCACAGATAAGAAAAAGCTAAAGGAGTTCATCACCGCCAAACCAGTATTATATGAAATGCTGAAGGGTGTTCTTTAAGAAGAGGAAGAAGAAGAAAAAGGTAAAGATAAAAATTATGAACAACAAAGTAACAACAAATACATATCTATCAACAAGTGAATATAAAAATCAAGTGAATAAAAAGTCTGATGAACAGAATAAACTGGTGAATAGAATAGAATCGGGGCATAGAAAGGGAGTGAACTGACAATTCTCAGCGGGAAGGGGGTGTGTGGGGTGTGGGAGAGACTGGACAAAAATTGTACACCTATGGATGAGGACAGTGGGGGAGGTAAGGGCAGTGGCTGGGGTGGGAACTGGATGGAGAGGAGCTGGAGGGGGAAATAGAGAAACAACTGTAATAATCTGAACAATAAAGATTTATTAAAAAAAAAGATCATGTCTGGAATATCCTTTCTCTATATCTCTGTTTAACACTCCAATCATGCTGCCTTAGATCTATTGTACAATGGGAAACAAAAGGAGTGACAATGGTACTGTCTCCTCCTTTCCTTCTTTTAAGATAATCTTCCATAGTGGCTGCACTAATTTGCATTCCCACCAATAATGTGTGAAGGTTCCCTTTCTCCACATCTTCTCCAACATTTGTGGGGTTTTTGGTTTTCTTAATGATGGCTATTGTAACAGGTGTGAGATGGTCTCTCATTGAGGTTTTGATTTTGATCATCTTTTCATGCCTTCCTTGGAATAGTGTCTATCCAGGTCATCTGCCCATTTTTTAATCAGATTGTGTGGATTTTTGTTGTTGTTGTTGTTGTTGAGTTATATGAATCCTTTATATATTTTGAATATTAACCTCTTACTGGAAGAATCACTTGCAAATATTTTCTCCCATTTGGTTGGTTGCCTTTTTTATTGATACTTTCTTTTGCTTTGCATTCAATTTTTAAGTTGTTGTAGTCCCATTCATTTTTTTTATTTTTATTTTTCTTGCCTTTGAAGTCAAGTTTGCAAAAAACACTTCTGAGATCCAGGTCCATATGTTTAGTGCCTATGTTTTCTTCTATGTATTTTTTTTGTTTTAAGCTTTTGTTCAAGGTTTAAGCCATTTTGAGTTATTTTTTGTGTTTGGTGCAAGATAGTGTAGTTTTTACTCTTTTGCATATGTCTATAATTTTCCCAGCACCATTTATTGAAGAGACTTTTCTTTCTCTAATGTATATTCTAAGTGTTCATTGATGACAGATTATTGGCTAATATATATATAATATATATATAAATATGATATATATATTATGTATATATATAGTGAAATAGCCATAGAAAGATGTAATATTGACATTTGTGACAACAGGGATTGATCTTAACACATTGCGTACTGCATAGAAATCTCTAAGACATATGCCAGGGACCGGACGTTTTTGGGCAAACTGCACGTTATTTAAATCATCATAACTACAGATCATAATGCACTTTAGGTGTTGTTTTTCAATAATTATAACATTTTTATTTACAAAAACAATTAAAGTTCCTAGTACTTTTTTAACGTATGGTACTGCGTAAAACATTTTCCACTATGAAGAGGGACCAAAAAAATTTTACATAAGTATCTAGATTCGCTCCTTTTTCCATGGGAGGCACAAACTCTGCAGGCTCTCGTAGGAAATTTTTTCTTTCCACTGGCTGGAATACACGTAGGTTCATGCTGCTTCATATCGCCTGACAACCTTTTGGGTGGATCTTTACAAGGTGCTCTCCTTGCACCCCCAGGGGAAGGGCTGGACAGATTTGTCTCTGGTTCCAGAGAGCCTTCATTATTGTCATCCGTTATCCAGTCAAACTCTTGCCATATCCTCCTCCCAACAGGCCTGGCCCTGATCTGCCCCAATTGGGGCCAGGCCGGCCAGACCCCACTGGTGCATAAATTCTTGCACTGGGCCTCTAGTCCTGTATAATAAAAGCCCAATGATCATAACGGCAGAATGACCAGAACAACTGCTTGACCAGTCACTATGAAATGCACCGACCACCTCTTGGTCTCTTTCCCCAGATGGCAGGCTCTGATCGCCAATGGCGAATGGGGACCCAGGATGGGTGGTGGGGGATGCAGGTGGTGCCAGGCTAAGGCTGCTGCCCCGCTGGGCGCCCCACACACAGAGGGTGACTGGCGGCGGGGGTCGGGACAATGAGCAGGCAGAATGGACCGACCTCTTGGTCCCTTCCCTGGTCTGCAGGCTCTGATCGCCACCGATGGCAAACAGGGAACCGGGTTGGGTGGTGGCAGGGTTGGGGCTGGCTGCTGGCAGCCGGGGAAGATGGCCCTGATCGCAGGCTAGGCCTAGGGACCATAACTTCTCACAATTTTGTGCCCTGGGCCTCTAGTTAAAATATAAGCTCCACCAGAAGAGGGAGCCTCCTGAGTGATTTATGTCTGTACCCTCACTGCATAGAATACACTTGCTTATAGTTAGTACCCAGTAGATCTATCTTGAGTGAAAGAGTTAATGGATTTTAAAAATCAAAATTATAAAACCTTGCTAGAAAGAAATAGGTGAGGCCTTATTTGAAATAATAATAAATAAGTAGATACATAGTAGAATTGTTATTAATAAGGCCTTATCTATTTCCTACCTGTAACAAAAGTAAGGATACTTAGGGTATCATAGTTGCCAGGCACTGCATTAGATCTTTAGTGCCACTTAATTTTGCAGTTATGCAGATAGTTTCTGGCAAGTTAGCATTTTTTTTTAAATTGTTGAAGAACTTGAAGCTCAGAATGATAACATAACTTGCCCAAAGTCCCACAGTCATGATTTTAATTCATGTCTGTAAAGTGCCAGACCTGTGGCTTTTCCATTAAACTACAAAAATGATATTTTTCATTGAAATTAAATTTGATTTTTTTCAAAGTTTCACAAAATTTAAAAGCTGTTTGCAAAATAAACATATGTAATCTTAATGAAAATTAGAAAATAAAGATATTCTCATTTGCTCTCAGTAGAGATATGTTGAAAGATAAGATTTGTCCTGGTATTTGCCCAAGTGTCTCAGGAAGAAACATATCCTAAATGTGTTTATTGTGCCTTACAATAAACTTTGCCAGACCAAAATAGGAAAGGATGCTAGATAATATACATATACATTGTGAAAATAAGAAAAAATATCTTTTCTTCCACTATATCCCCATTACTGACCTCAAAACATTGTGAAAGATTGTTCTCTTGAAACACAAGGAGAGTAATAAAACTAAATGTTTTCCTTTTTGTTTTCTATGGAAATGTAAGCTTCTGTTTTCTATGTATTCCAAAGATTTATATTATACTTCATACCACAAATAAAGACATCTCCCTGTAGACCAGTTTGTATGAATTTTTCCAATGAGCATACGAAAAAGAAAAGTAAAACTAAGGTCAAAATTACTTCCTGAAAAATGTATTCAATAAAAATGCTTTTTCTCTATATATCCTACAGAAATATCAGCAGGGCTTTTTTTCATAAGGGAATAAAATCATTTTGAATTTCATATAAAATAACAAATGCATCAATAGCCAAGAAGCTTATGTAAATCATGCCATTTCATATCATTGACAAAATACATTCCACATGGATTCCACTTTGGGGGAAAAAGTTTGCAAAAACAGGTGACAGTCAAAAGATTAAAATTTATACAGCATGATTTTTAACAATTCTAAAGAAAAAAAGGTACAAACCAATAGAAAAATTGGCAAAGATTGTGAAGAGGTAACTCAGAGGTCAAATCTGAATGCCCCCCAAAATGGTTAGTTTCACTACTAGTTAAGGAAATGTAATTTAAATTAATAATAAGATAGTCTTGAATGTTTATTAGACTGGAAAACATTTTAAGGCTGTAAATACCTATTGCTCACAATAATGCTAGTAAAAGGTCAAATTTGAAAATTTCCAAGTTATGTTGGGAGAGCAATTTGTTAATATATATGTAAATTAAAAATAAATATAACTCTTTGACCAAGCAGTCTTAATCCTGGGAATCTAACCTTCCAGAAATAGCAGAAGGAAATGTATGAATATATATGTTCCAGTTTAAGCACTGTTAATATTGTAAAAATCTGGAAAATGAAGTCAGTTCCCAGAATAAAGCCAGAAGCACAATTTTGTACAGAAGTAAGGATAAATATATATGTATATCTATATTTGCATGAAAGTTCTGTGTGTATTAAAATGGATGCAAATTTATTTATACATGTGAATATACGTTCATTTGAATATTAAAAAAGTGAAGAAAAAAGAACAGATATATACTATCAACATATATTGCTTGGGTGGAATAGGTCATATGTGAGGAAAGAGAAAGATGAAGAAGGGGAGGAAGGTAAAAATCTCAATATATTTAATGTTGTTTATTTTAAAACTAGAGGCCCGGTGTGCACTGGGGGGAGGGGGGGGAGAGGAGGGGTGCCCCTCAGCCTGGCCTGCACCCTCTCACAGTCCAGGAGCCCTTGGGGGATGTCTGACTGACAGCTTAAGCCATCAGTCGGACATCCTTAGTGCTGCCCCGGAGGCGGAAGAGGCTCCCGCCACCACCTTTGTGCTCACCAGCCATGAGCCTGTCTCAGGGCTTCTGGCTAAGTGTGCTCCCGCTGTGGTAACACACTGACAACCAGGGGGCAGCTCCTGTGTTAAGTGTCTTCCCCCTAGTGGTCAGTGTGCATCATAGCTACCGGTTGTTCTGCTGTTTGGTCGATTTGCATATTAGCCTTTCATTATATAAGATCTTTTATTTCTAGAAGTTCCACTTTGCTCTTTTCTTTTTATTTTATTTGATATATTTTTTTTATTTATTTCAGAAAGAAAGGGAGAGGGAAAGAGAGATAGAAGCATCAATGATGAGAGAGAATCATTGATTGGCTGCCCCCCACTGGGGATCAAGCCAGCAACCCAGGCATATGTCTTTGACTGGAATCAAACCTGGGACCCTTCAGACAATTGGGCCTATGCTCTATCCACTGAGCCAAACAAGCTAGGGCACACTTTGCTCTTTTCTATATCTTCTATTTATCTCCTTATTATGTTCATGCTTTCCTTTAAGTCCCTCAGCATATTTATAATAGCGGTCTAAAATTCTTGTCTGCTTTCGATCATTATCGTTTTCTTTTTAGTCTATTTATATTGTCTGATTTTGATTCCCAATTTCCTGCTTCTTCCCAGTAATTGCTAAGTGTCTAAATTTTTTGTTCTTTTAAAAAGCAGCTTTACTTGGAAAGTAAAAGGGTCTCATTACTGTGTGGGGTCAGAACTCTACCATCTCTCAATTCTTTGTTAGTGCTGGTACTTGTTTAGCTTATAGCTTCCTAGTAGTTTGTTCTGTTCTCAGTAATTGTTCTTTAATCAACCACTTGAAATCTCATTCTAAGTGTGCAGGGCACAGTATTCAGTTAGAGACTCAATGAGACCCCATGCAGATGTTTGAGGCTCTTTATCTGGGCAATGCCCTTCTCTCTGATACACTGGCCCACAAAGTCCAGCCACTGCAGCCTCCCTGATCCCAATCTGTTTCTCCAACTCAGTGAGACCACAATGCTCTGTTTATAATCCCTTTCCACATACTATGGATGATCCAGAAAGTTTCTCCAGGCAGAAAATCAGGGACATACATATTAGGACTCTCTCCCTTTGTTTCCCTTCTCTCAGTGATCAAAATTCTGTAACCATGTCATAGAAGTCAAAGAGGTCAACTTTTCTCCCCTAACTACAGGTTGGACACAGAAGCTGAGCCATCAAACAGAGTTGTTCATAGTGCTTCTTCTACAAAGAATGGGATCCAAGATGGACAATAAGTCTTATGCTCATGGACTTTTATTTTATTTTATTGGAGCTTGAGGGTAAGATCTCTTTTGTCCCTGGTGAATACTAAAAATGTAAGTCTGTAACTATCAGTGGATGTTTTTAATTTTCACATTTCCTTTCCTCTCCCAGCTATTTGCAATGGGAAGGGATTAAAGCCACTTAAAAAGGGAACAACAATTAAGATTGGGGAACATTGATTTTTCCAAATTTCATCTTCATCCCTGTTGCTCTGATATTATTTAAACTGATTAGAGTTGGGTTTGATATTTGGAATAAAAGTTCTTTCCTTAACTACCTTAGTGACTATTTGGGGAAAATATATAAAGGTTTGGAAGATTAACTAGGAATCTAAGCCTGAAAGCAAAACATAAAAACAAGAGCATCTGTGATGACAATAAACTTGAAAACAAGAGCATCTGTGCTTGATTTCCACATGAGCAATGTGGGCAACCAATTTCATGGCTTCAGAGGACAGAGGCAACCTGTGGTGTGAGTGATCTGAAAAAACTTCCTGGAGGGAAAGGATCAAGACTAAGTTAGACCTTGAAAAGTAATACTTTGAATTTTTCTCTTAGGGTCATCCATGCCACCTTGTGTAAATGAATTTAATTTAGACGGAGATCTAAGAAAGATTCTTCAGAGGCAGATAAGACAGGTCTTAAATAGGAAATGGGAGGAGAGACAACTCATGTATGATTACAGCAAGACTTTTCAGATGCTAGATCATATAGCAGAATTTTATTGTAGAAATAATTTCCATTTATCTTTTTTCTAGGTCATATAATAAAATTGATAAATGCTGGCATTTAGAAAAATCAGTGAAATTTTTAAGCTGATGGAATATTAATGAAATATCAGAACCAGGTGAAGTTGAATTCTGGTCAGTGTGTAGAAACATCTTAGTTTTTGAAAATAATCTGCCAGGTTCCACTAACCCTTAAGAACATATGCAACTTCCAATTACCATTGTGTGGTTTTGCTGTCTCATTTTAGTTTGAACCCTGATCTTGACTCATGAAACTCTGTTGCATAACATGAAAAAAATTGACAAAATTCTCCTAAAAGCTGCCTAGTTTTCCATAATTCATTTCTCCTGAATTCCTTTTTAAAACACATATCCCAGAGATAGTAGTTTCTGTAAATTGTAAAATCCCATGAGTAAGGCCATAATCTTGGTCACATTGAAGTATGGTAGCAATCATCTCAGGTAGAAACTGTAGTTTAACTTTAACCCTGCTGTTTGGCTTCTGTACTTATTTGCTTTGTTTAACAATAGAAACATTACTTTGATTTTCATGTATGCTATCCCATTGATTGTGATCTCACTGGTTTTAGAAAGCACATTCTTCTGTACCTGGGAACCAAGACAGCACAATTATCCTAAATTGCCTCAGTGGCCCCAAGATCCGATGGCTCCAGATAATGTGTTTCTGTCAACTCAGTGGTCCCAAGACCCATGGCTCCAGACAATGTGTTTCCGTTGATTCAGTGATCTGGAGACCCAAAACTACAATTTAACTAACATGCTCAATTCTGCTTCTGTAAACTGCTTTTTTGCAAACTAGGTTCCTCATTCCAAACCCTGAGATGTAATCAATACCTTTGTGATTTTTGCCTATATAAATCTGGTGTTGGGGCTAGGTAATTACTGCGAGATTTGGAGAGCAAAATGCACCCTGGTAGTCCCGAATTTGCAATAAATGTGACTCCTTAATTCGATTTCTTGAGGGGTCCTAGTGTGTTTCGCAGGGTACGTTATAACAACATCACCAATGAACTTGAGTAGTCCTAAAGAGCCTTTCATCAAGATATTATTTTCTTCTAAAGAAAGAGGAAAAAAATAAATTTAAGTTTCTAACACTAGGAATTATTTTCCTCAGACTTCCCCTAAAGAAATGCCACAAACATCCTGACAAATAGATTTCCTTTGGTTCCTTCTGACTGACTAACATGTAACTCTGAGCAAAATGGTAGAACTGTGGAATGTTAGAACAGAAAAAAAAGGTTTCTGGTGCTGTTTAATCCAATACACCTCTTTAACAATACCACTGCTGAGATCCAGAAAAGCTGATACTTGCTACAGCAGGGATTGAGCCACACCTAGAAAAAGACTTCTTAATTCACAGGGAAAGGATTATAGATAATACTATATTGCTTTCCTTGAAAAATATCAATATTTCTTGATTCAAAGTATTTCAGAGACATTTTTCATATTTGTTTTGTTTCAACAAGCACAAATATTTCTAGTTGTTTAGAACTTAGAAGAGATAGGAGTTAGAAGCAGGATTAGGCAGATAGGGTAAAGGGAGGAAGAAGGAGGAATCATGGAGCTAGCTGAAACCAGAAAATGTTTTGCAGAAAAACAGGATGTTTTGAGACAGGGATGTTTTTCTTGTAAGTACAAAGTAAAATGTTGTAAAAAGGCCAGGAACCAATCGGAGAGAGTCACAGATAGACAAAGAGTGGGCCTTTAGCAGATAAAGGGGGAAGAGCAGAATGCTTTGGCAACAACCCATTTGGGTCCCCTCCCTGAGCAGGGAGCCTGTGTTTGCTTGCAATAAATTCCTGCCTTGTTTGAATTCCTCTGTTCAGTGGCTTCATTCTTTGATTCCATAGGAAGAATTCCTGCTCACCAGTTCTGGTATCAGAAACATCTTATGTTTTTGTTTTTTACTTTTTTTTCTTCTAAAATGTCCATATTCAATAGGAATAATCTTGGATGGAAATCTTTTAAAACTATAGTAAAATTCAGGGGTGGAGAAAACATTGTTTTAAAAACATGAAATCCAGCCCTAACTGGTTTGGCTCAGTGGATAGAGCGTCGGTCTGTGGACTGAAAGGTCCCTGGTTCAATTCTGGTCAAGGCCATGTACCTTGGTTGCGGGCACATCCCCAGTAGAAGGTATGCAGGAGGCAGCTGATCGATGTTTCTCTCTCATCGATGTTTCTAACTCTCTATCCCTCCCCCTTCCTCTCTGTAAAAAATCAATAAAATCTATTTTTAAAAAAATAAAAACATGAAATCCAGAAGCCACAAAACATTAAAAAAATGGTACAATATAAAGAATATTTGGGTAAAGAACAAAGTCAATATTTAAATAATAAATTTGGAAAATTGTTATAAATCAACTCTTCCTGATTAATATCATATATTACCCACTGATTGGACTAGATAAGGGTTACATTTCTGGCAAGATGTTGATTCTCTTGGGCTTCCTATAAGCAAGGGAGCTAGAATCTCCAAGCTGGTCCAGCCCAGTCACTGGCAGACTCAAAATCCATTTATTCCATGATTACGTAAAAATATAATTTTCTGAGTATCACAAAGTGAAAAGAATTGGGAATCCATAATCTAAAATATACCAGAGGCTTTTTTTTTCCATAAAAAAGTCAAACAGCCCAATGGAAATATGGGCATGAAAGATAATTCACAAAATTGCATATCCAAATCGTCCATGTTAAAAGACTCCATATTTCTTTAGTAACCATGGAGATGCAAATTGAAGTAAAAGCTAGATATTGCTTTACACCGATAAGGCTGGCAAAAACTGAGAAGTACAGTGAAATATTCTGGTGGTAGGAATGCAAACAGAATAATATTCTTATTCATTGCTGGAATTTTTTTCAAACAGATTGATTGGAAAAACAATCTGGCAATGTCTGCTGAGCTTTAAAATATACGTATCTTTGATACAACAATTTCACCCTTGAAAATACATCCTATACAATAAGATCACCTGCACTGATTTGTATAAACACACACACACACACAAAAGAACAACTGGAGTATACTTGTTGCATTATTATGTATTATTTTTCATAGTATTAAAAATTAGGAACCAAAATGAACAGATAAATACATATTAATAGAGAATTAAAAATAACCCAAAATATGATAAACATTTTTGCAAGAAATAAATATGTAAGAAAAGACTCTTTTGGAATGGGAAATGAGCTGTTTTATAAAATGCCAACATTAAATCTACAATAATATTGTATTTGTAGGAATAACTCACAGTAAAATATTTACTTTTGAGTCACAATATTTAATCTAGATAATTATATTTTGGAAGATGGCATAACTCTTCTTTTTCATGTAAAGATAACATATTTTTATTTTTGTCCAAGTCACCTGGCCAAAACTTGTACCATGACTGATCTGTCTGGAGGGATTTGGAGCCCTAAAGCAGGTGTAATTGCTGTGGGAGATGCCATTAAAGACAGAGAGGTGGGGAGAAGTTTCCTGGATTTTCCTTTCATCTCTTTCTCTAATCTCCTTTTAATATCTTGAATATACTAACCATAGCCAGAAATGCAGTCTGTAGGAACCCCTCCCTGATATGAAAAGCAGACCATGGAAAGGGTGAGCAATGGATCGGAGGGCACAGTGGCCCAGGAGTGCACATATTTTCTTTGGGTAAGATGATGCATTTGCATATGTAATAGCCTTTGTAATACTTTAAGCAATAAAACAATAAAAAAAAAAGATGATGCATTTGATAGTTTTCTTCATCTCCTCTCTTATCATCTCCAATATTTTTTTCTGGTGATCTTCAAATTTAGGTTTGTTAATTTATAAGAATCTCTTCTTTATAGATATTTTGTAAATTTTTGTTTTTTAACTGTTCTAAGCAGAATCTAATGTAAATTTCCATTGCTTTTATTACTCACCATCATTTTTCATACAACTTCTTTGACATTCTCAAGCACTTTCTTACAATTCTTTTTTCCCCTCACTTTCAAATAATCCCTTAGGTAGGTGGAACATTCTTAATACATTGCTCTGTTCTTTTCTGCCATTTTGTCTTTTCTGTAAGGAAGAGAATTCCGATATCAAATTGATTTTTTCTTTTAAGAGCTACTTTTTCTACTTGGAAGCATGTTGGTTTATCTTTAAATTTGGATTGAAATTTAAAACAAACAACATGAAAACTTTAGCCTATCACTTAAGAACTTTTTTGATCTGAGGCTTCAATTCTGTCTTCTGTTTAGGGAATTTTTCCTCCTTGATTATTGCTTCTCCTTGATCTTGATTCCTTTCAGATCTATCTATCTATCTATCTATCTATCTATCTATCTATCTATCTATCTATCTATCTATCTATCATCTATCTATCTATCTATCTATCATTATCTATCTATCATCTATCTATCTATCTATCTATCTATCTATCTATCTATCTATCTATCTACCTACCATCTATCTATTTATCTATCATCTATCTACCTAATCTTCTACTGTTTATTGTTTTCATTTGTTTTTGTTTTGCTTTTGTTTGTTTGTTTCTCTGGACAACTTTAATACATACCCCATCCCAGGCCTATTGAATTAGGAACACAGGTTAAGACCCAAACACTGTGTTTTAACAAGCCCTCTAGGTGATTGATACAGCTGAAATGTGAGAACCACTGCCAAAGACATGGACACATAGGTTTGTAGCATCTCTGTCTATAATAGCAAAACACTGACAATAACCCATGTGTTTATTAACAGTAAAGGGTATAAATAAACACTGCATAACAGTGAAATAAATGAGCTATAGCTAAACACAGCATGCCTCTCAGAAATACAATAATTATTTAAAAAACAAGACTGAAAATTATGTGAAAGCATAATAACATATTATTAAAAACTAAAGGGTATCTTATTGAAAAAATAAATATAAGTGGCAGAAGTAGTAAAGTGATATGTGGAAGAAATAAGGGAATGATAAACTGAAAATTCAGGGAAGTAGTTATTTATAAGGGAACAGAAAAAGGAGTGGATAAGGTGGGAGCCCTACAGAGTTTTCAAAATAATGATAAAATTTTACTTTCTAAGCAGGGTAACATGTATTATTCTTTGTATATTTTGTCTATATCCTACGAACATTTTATAAGTATTATTATTTGATTAGTATTTGGTAACAACAACAAATAAAAAATATAGTACTATTTACTAATAGAAATAAAGCAATTAAAAAGGAGACCACACAGAAAAAGTAAACTACTTTCCCTGAGGAAGCCACCCTTATAGAAAGCATATACACAATACAAGAATTAAGCAATATTTGTATTCACATCTTTTCTTCTTCATGACAATTAATACTTATTTTAAGGGCAAATTCAAACATTTTTCAAGGAACAAATATAAAAATACATAAATAAGAAACATAAGCCTGGAAATTCAGAATATAAATCTTAAAATATTAAGTCCAACCGATTCAATTAAAAAATGAGGAGCTCCAGCGAGTTACTGAAAATTACATCAGCATGTTCCCTGAGTTTTAATGAGTCAAGGAAGAGCTGTGATCCCTGCAAGGAGGTCAAGTGACAGAGGCTATTGTATGAGCAACAGGCTCTGTACTTGTTAACACTATTGTAATACTGCCTCCATGTCATAAACTCTGAATTGCTGTTCACACAGGAAATAGGATTAAAATGCATGTTGGCCATCCACACTGCACACGTAAATTCATTTCAGTTCAAGATGACTAATTATTACAATAAAATAGTACTTTGTACATAAGCAGAGGAAATCTCTTCCTTTTACTAGTATAGTTACATTTAGGCACTTAAGGATGGCAAGTTTCAATTATAAAAGCAAGAGTTAACCATTTCTGTCTCATTTGGAAGTATGCTATCATTTGAGTAGTAATTTATTTTGGCAACTAAACAAATAAAGAGAGGTGTGTGTGCACTACATGGAGACAAACATTCTATGTGTAACAATATTTCAAAGAATACTTTTGAGATGTGAGTGATTGGCAAACTGTGAACTGCATAGCGTTCTGTATTGCCACAGTATAAGATAGTTGTTTTCCCTACAAGACGCCAGTTAGGGACAATAGAAACTTTACATTTTTCAATTACGTGTTGAAAAGTGGTGGTTTTTTTTTTTTAATGTTTCATAATAGGTGGATATAATCAAAATGAATAAATAAGCATATAAATAATGTTGTTTTAGCTTCAGTGCTGCTTGAGTAGAATAGTTGTTCCTGGTGTAATTTCTGTTGGCTTTTGCAGTTGGAAACATAAACCATATTTTCCTTTATAATGTTTAAAGTTTTTAATGAGTTTATTTGAACAGATGAAATGCAAAGGGAGTTTAAGGATCTGGAAAATTTGAAATGTCTGAGGGCAGTCAGTGAACTTTTGAACAAATTCTAGAAAGGACATTGACCCTGTGTGTTATAGGAACAGTTTGTTACTAAATGATTAGGCATTTTATCAATGCTCTACTTTAAGATGAAGTAGTTGCTCAAGCCAAGTGAAGCACAGCACTGATAACTCACTGTATCTCATTACAATATTAGAAAATAGTAAATATGAAAGAAAAATCTTTTAAGGATAATTTTCTAATGAAGCCTATTGTGATACACAAAAAGAAAATAACAACACCTTATATCTCAATACCAAATTAGCAAATATTAAAAATAATTTTTGGGAGGCAATAATCAAAAGTGGTACTCTCACCTGTTGCTGGTAATTACCTAAATTGGTACAAATTTAATTAAAATTAATTTGGTATCAGAAAATACAGGCCTTAAGAATATTTATTCATTTTACTTCTAAAAATCTACCCAAAGGAAAAACTAGAAATGTATTAAAAAAAACACACCTTTTAAGTCATAAAGAAAGCAGTAGAAACAAACTAAGAATTAACATTTAGAAAAATCTTAAACTGCTGTATAGCAAATTTGTGATAAAATGTGAAACCACATAAATGAAGTTTATGAAAAATTAAATACTAACATGAAAAAATATTTTTAAAATAACATAAAAAGATTTAAACAGTGCAATCATAACTATTTAATAAGCCCTCCTGTGTCCTCCTAAAATTGATAATAAACATAAAATAATATCAATAAAAAATGAACATAATAGTTGTCTCTAGGTGATTAGTTTTCCAGCTCTTCTGTATTATCTATAATGGAATGTTAATTTTTTATTTTTTTAATTAAATCTTTATTGTTCAGATTATTACATTTGTTCCTCTTTTTCCCCCCCATAACTCCCCTCCTCCCAGTTCCCACCCCACCCTCTGCCCTCACTCCCCAACCACTGTCCTCATCCATAGGTGCACGATTTTTGTCCAGTCCTTTCCCGCATCTCCCACACCCCTTTCCCCCCCACGAATAGTCAGTCCATTCCCTTTCTATGTCCCTGATTCTATTATGATCACCAGATTATTTATTCACTTGATTCTTAGATTCACTTGTTGATAGATGCATGTTTGTTGTTCATAGTTTGTATTTTTACCTTTTCCTTCTTCTTCCTCTTCTTAAAGGATACCTTTCAGCATTTCATATAATACTGGTTTGGTGGTGATGAACTCCTTTAGCTTTTCCTTATCTGTGAAGCTCTTTATCTGACCTTCAATTCTGAATGACAGCTTTGCTGGGTAAAGTAATCTTGGTTGTAGGTTCTTGGTATTCATCACTTTGAATATTTCTTGCCATTCCCTTCTGGCCTGCAAAGTTTCTGTTGAGAAATCAGCTGACAGTCATATGGGTATTCCCTTGTAGGTAACTGAGTTTCTCTTGCTGCTTTTAAGATTCTCTCTTTGTCTTTTGCTCTTGGCATTTTAACTATGATGTGTCTTGGTGTGGTCCTCTTTGGATTCCTTTTGTTTGGGGTTCTCTGCACTTCCTGGACCTGTAAGTCTATTTCTTTCACCAGGTGGGGGAAGTTTTCTGTCATTATTTCTTCAAATAGGCTTTCAATATCTTGCTCTCTCTCATCTTCTGGCACCACTATAATTCTGATGTTGGTACGCTTGAAGCTGTCCCAGAGGCTCCTTACACTATCTTCGTATTTTCGGATTCTTTTTTCATTTTGCTTTTCTGGTTGGGTGTTTTATGCTTCTTCGCATTTCAAATCTTTGCCTTGATTCTTGCGCTCCTCTGGTCTGCTGTTGGGAGTCTGTATAGTATTCGTTATTTCAGTCCGTGTATGCTTAATTTCTAGTTGGTTCTTTATCATAACATCGAGGGTCTCATTAGATTTCTTGAGGATCTCACTACATTTATCAGCGGCTTCTAGACAGTTCTTAAGAGACCTTAAAAGTGTGGTTCTGAACTCAATATCCTCCATTGACAGTTTTGTCCTGTTTCTTTGTCTCCGCATTTTTTATGCTTTCTTGGTGCACCCCCTAGTGGTCTTTGTGCACAGCCTTAGTTAAGCCTTGATTGTTGTCGGCAATACCAGGGGTGATTTGACCTCCAGGCTAACTGGCTATGAGAGTCCTCTGTGTCTGCAGTGGGAGAGCTTCTGTGCTGGATCTCTAGGGCGGTGCTAGTCTAGCATTTGCCTGAGGCTATCCGGCAAATGGCTCTGTGCAGGACTTGGGCTGGGCGGGTCCCCAGGGATGTACAGGGTGGGCTGGAGCAAGCAGTTATGGCTGCTCTCAGTTCCGTCCCTAGGGGCTCTGCCTCACAGAGTCACAGCAACCGCTGCAAACCTCGGAGAGAAAGCTGCCTTCGAGTTCCGACTGAAGCCAGACAGTCCCGCTTCTCCCCTTTGAGTCTGGGTCCCTAGAGACTCGCCCAGATCTGGAGCTCAGAGTCTGAAACTCCCTCCCGATTGAAAACAACAACCGTGCCCTCCGCCTCCAGCCCGCTCCGTGTGCACTCCGCACCTGAGTATTTCACTTCAGCACTGCGCCTCCTCTGCGTCTGGGTATGATATTCTCTTTCCTCCTAGTTGTAGAATTTCCACTCAGCCAGCCTTCCTGTGGCTCTGGATGATGTCCGTTCCGTCGTTTAGTTGTTTTTTGAAGTGGTTGTTCGAGGCAGCAATCTCCGGTGTTAACCTATGCCGCCATCTTGGTTTCTCTCTGGAATGTTATTTTTAACAGAACAAATCTATTAAACTTCATTTTAGAAAGAAAAATCCAAATCAGCACTACATTAAAACAGTATAGAAATGTTCTAAATTATTTTTTAATATTGTATTAGGTGTAATATGATTTTAAAATGATGAGCTGAGTATATTCAAAAGAAAATATTTATTTTCTGTATTTAAATGATGCTTTTTCCCCTTATTGGTTGTTGAACTATTTTTTTCCCCTCTGAGATGAGTTAATATTCATTTGACAGAAATGTGGAAATGGTTCATGGTGGTCCTGTTTGTAAATCATCAGTTGATCCAGAGTACACTGGAAACACAAGAGCTCCATGATGTGAAAATGTGTCTGTCAATTTATAAATGACTGGTCTTTTAAGCTGTGGTTCTATTTTATAAAATGGATTATTGTTTTCCTGTTCACAAGATGTCCTGGGATAGATTTCAGATATTAGATTTTTCTCACAGCTATGAATGACAACTCAAATTCATTATTAAGAAACTAGAGGCCCAGTGTATGAAATTCGTGCACTGGGGGATGGTGTTCCCTCAGCCAAGCCAGCCCCTCAGTCCAGGAGCCCTCAGTAGATGTCCTACTGATGGCCACAGTCTGGCAGCAGAGGCTCGGTGCATGCGTCCGTGTGTGTGTGTCTGCTGGGGGCCTGCTCCCAGCCACACCTGGGAGGCACCCCTCTCTGTTGATCTCTCAGGCTCCTGGCCTCCACTGCATGTTGTACTCTCCCTTGAGCTGTGGACAGGGTGGGGCACCCTTTCCTGCTGTGCGATCGCCAGAGCGACCTAGGGACAGGTGCACACAGGGCCTGGCTGTAGGCCGCCCTTTCCTGCTCTGGGACCACAGCAGCGACCCAGGGGCAGGTGCACACAGGGGCTGGCTGCAGGCCGCCCTTTCCTGCTGTGGGATCGCTGCTGTGATCCCACGGGCAGGCGTACATGGGGGCTGGCTAGAGGCTGCCCTTTCCTGCTCCATGATCTCCAGGGCAATCCCATGGAAAGGTGCACAGGGATGCTGGCTAGAGGCCGCTCTTTCCTGCTCAGGGATTGCAGCGGCGACCCAGGGGCAGGCGCACACAGGAGCTGGCTGCAGGCCGCCCTTTCCTGCTGTGGGATCGCGGTGGCAACCCAGGAGCAGGGACACATGGGGGCTGGCTGCTGGGCCCCCCTTTCCTGCTCCATGATCGCTGCGGCAACCCAGGGGCAGGCGCACAGGGGGGCTGGCTAGAGGCCGCCCTTTCCTGCTCCGTGATCCCAGGGACGACCCACGGGGGGGCCAGGGAAGAGGCGGGCACCGGCCTCTTCTGTGCCCCGCTCTGGCTTCTCCAATCACCGGCAGGGGGGCAGGCAAAAATGGCCGGTTCTCCGATTCAGGGCCAGGGGCAGTGCCTCCCGGCTCTTGCCTGCCGCTTGTGTTTCCAATCACTCTCCTTCCCCTATGGCCTCCCATCATTGCGCCTATGTATGCAAATTAACCGCCATCTTGGTTGGCAGTTAATTTGCATATCGGCCTGATTAGCCAATGGGAAGGGTAGCGGTCGTACGCTAATTACCATGTTTCTCTTTTATTAGATAGGATAGTTCTCTTTTATGTTCTAACTAGAGGCCTGGTGCATGGATTCGTGCACTGGTAGGGTCCCTCTGCCTGTCCTGTGTCCTCTCGCAATCCAGGACCCCTCATGGGACGTCGGACTGCCAGTTTTGGCCAGATCCCCCCAAGCCAGCCTGTGGGGATCAGGCCGAAACCAGCAGACTAACGCTGCCTGCCACTATTGCCTGCCGCTCCTGCTCATCCCGGCCCTGCTGCACCTGCCACAGGCTCACGCCCAGTCAGTCGCCAGCTGTGAGCCCTGTTTCTGGTGCCCATTGGTCAGCTGAGAGGTGCTCCTGCTGTGGGAGTGCACTGACCACCAGGGGGCAGCTCCTGCATTGAGCATCTGGCCCCTGGTGGTCAGTACACATCATAGTGACTGGTTGACCGGGCATTCAGTTGTTCAGTCCTTCGGTTGTTTGGTCTCTTAGGCATATATATATATATATATATATATATATATATATATATATATATATATATACTAGAGGCCCGGTGCACAAAAATTTGTGCACTCGGGGGGGGGGAGGGGGGGTCCCTCAGCCTGGCCTGTGCCCTCTCGCAGTCTGGGACCCCTCGGGAGATAACGACCTGCTGGCTTAGGCCTGCTCCCGGGTGCCAGAGGGCAGGCCCAATCCCTAGGTGCAGCCCCTGGTCAGGCTCAGAGCAGGGCCGAATGGGGAGTTGGGGCACCTTCCCCTGTCATGCACAGAGCAGGGCAGATTGGGAGGTTGCGATGCCACCCTCAGTCAGGCTCAGGGTAGGGCCGATTGGTGGGTTGGGGCACCGCCCCCTGTCACACTCAAGGCAGGGTCGATAGGGAGGTTGTGGCGCCACCCCCTGTCACACACAGAGCAGGGCCCATCAGGGGGGTTGGGGCTCCGTACCCTGTCACACACAGGGCAGGGTCAATCAGGGGGTTGGGGAGCTCCCCTCTGTCATGCACAGAACAGGGCCGATCAGGGGGTTGAGGAGCTCCCCCCTGTCACTCACAGAGTAGGGCCGATAGGGGAGTTGGGGCACCGTCCCATGTCACACTCAGGGCAGGGCCGATCAGGGGGTTGGGGCGCTGCCACTGTCACACTCAGGGCAGGGTCGATGGGGAGGTTATGGCTCTACCCCATGACACACAGAGCAGGGTCCGTGGGGGTGGGGGGTTGGAGCGCTGCACCCTGTCACACACAGGCCACAGGGCAATCAGGAGGTTGGGGAGCTCCCCCCTATTAGACACAGAGCAGGGCTGATGAGGGGGTTGGGGCACCTTCCCCTGCCACGAACGGAGCAGGGCGGATAGGGAGGTTGTGGCCCCGACCCCTGTCACACACCTAGAGCCTGTCATAACACACCTGTCACACACAGGGCGATCAGGGGGTTTGGGCACTGCCCCCTGTCATGCTGATCCCGGTGCTGGGAGGCATATTACCCTTTTACTATATAGGATAGAGGCCTGGTGCATGGGTGGGGCTGGCTGCTTTGCCCTGAAGGGTGTCCTGGATCAGGGTGGGGGTCCCCACTGGGGTGCCTGGCCAGCCTGGGTGAGGGGATGATGGCTGTTTGCAGCTGGTCACACACCCTTCAGGGTGGGGGTCTCCACTGGGGTGCCTGGCCAGTCTGGGTGAGGGGCTGAGGGCTGTTTTCAGGCCGACTGAAGCTCCCAACTGCTCCTTCTTTTCTTTTTTCTTTTTTATTCTGGGCCAGCTTTAGCTCTGGCTCCAGCTCTGAGGCCTCTGCTGCTGAAATCAGGTATCTGGTTTATTTGTGTTCTATAATCGAAACAATGTATAACTCCAGCTCTGAGATCCCGGGCTCACTGAAAGCAGGTTTCTGGGGTTTTGTTTAGCTTCTATATTTGTTACAATCTTTCTTAAACTGTAAGCTCAGAGGCAGGCAAGGCAGGCGGGGAACGTTGGAGTCTTCCGTCACTGAAGCAAGCAAGCCTCATGTTAGTTTCAAGCTGCCTGGCTGCCGGCCGCCATCTTGGCTGGCAGTTAATTTGCATATCTCCCTGATTAGCCAATGGGAAAGGTAGCGCTCGTACTCTAGTTACCATGTTTCTCTTTTATTAGATTAGACTAGAGGCCCAGTGCACAAAAATTTGTGCACTCGGGGGGAAGAGGGGTCTCTCAGTCTGGCCTGTGCCCTCTCGCAGTCTAGGACCCCTCGGGAGATAACGCCCTGCTGGCTTAGGCCTGCTCCCGGGTGCCAGAGGGCAGGCCCAATCCCTAGGTGCAGCCCCTTGTCAGGCTCAGAGCAGGGCCGAATGGGGAGTTGGGGCGCCACCCCCTGTCATGTACAGAGCAGGGAAGATCGGGAGGTTGCGATGCCACCCTCAGTCAGGCTCAGGGTAGGGCTGATTGGGGTGTTGGGGCACCGCCCCCATCACACTCAAGGCAGGGTCGATGGGGAGGTGCGGTGCTACCCCCTGTCACTCACAGAGCAGGGCCCATCAGGGGGGTTGGGGCTCCATACCTTGTCATGCACAGAGCAGGGTCGATCATGGGGCTGGGGAGCTCCCCTCTGTCATGCACAGAGAAGGGTCGATCAGGGGATTGAGGAGCTCCCCCCTGTCACTCACAGAGTAGGGCCGATAGGAGAGTTGGGGCACCGCCCCTGTCACACACAGAGCAGGGCAGATCAGGGGGTTGGGGAGCCACACCCTGTCACACTCAGGGCAGGGCTGATGAAGAGGTTATGGCTCTACCCCGTCACACACAGAGCAGGGCCCATGGGGGCGTTTGGGGCACCGCACCCTGTCACACACAGAGCCACAGGGCGATCAGGGGGTTGAGGATCTCCCCCCTGTCACGCACAGAGCAGGGCCCATCAGGGAGTTGAGGAGCTCCCTCCTGGCACTCACAGAGTAGGGTCGATAGGGGAGTTGGGGCACTGCCTCCATTACACACAGAGCAGGGTGGGTCAGGGGGTTGGGTCGCCGCACCCTGTCACACTCAGGGCAGGGCCGATGGGGAGGTTATGGCTCTACCCTGTCACACACAGAGCAGGGCCTGTGGTGGGGGGGTTTGGGGTGCTGCACCCTGTCACACACAGAGCAGAGCCGATCAGGGGGTTGGGGCACAGCACCCTGTCACACACAGAGCCGCAGGGCGATCAGGAGGTTCTGGAGCTCCCCCCTATCAGACACAGAGCAGGGCTGATGAGGGGGTTGGGGCACCTTCCCCTGTCCTCCGTCACTGAAGCAAGCAATCCTCATGTTCACTTTAAGCTGCCTGGCTGCTGGCCGCCATCTTGGCTGGCAGTTAATTTGCATATCACCCTGATTAGCCAATGGGAAGGGTAGTGGACATATGGCTAATTACCATATTTCTCTTTTATTAGATAGGACTAGTAGCCTGGTGCACAAAAATTTGTGCACTCGGGGGTGGGGGGGTGAGGTGTGGGGCCAGTCCCCTCAGCCCAACCTGCACCCTCAGTCATGTTCCGAGACTCCGGCCATTCCTGGCCTAGGCACAGGCCTACAGTCTTGGAGTGGCCTGGCTCCCGAGGCCCCATTTTATCAAGAGAACAAAGTCGGCATTAGTTACAGCCCACACCGAACCCAGTACAGTGCATCTGTGAGTACAACTGCCTCGTTCATGTGCCTGCTTCACCCTATTGAATTACTAACATCTTGAGGACATAGCTCTGTCTTATCCTCCTTCAACTTCAGTGCCTGGCCTGGTGCAAGGGACCTGAGAGGGTTTGCTGAGTGAGTGGGTGAATAATGAGTGAGTGAATGAGTGAATGAATGAGCAAATAAGTGAATGAGCAAGCAGCTATGGGGCGCGGCAGAAGTTCTGGTCCCGCTCCCGGCTGCCTGACGCCCACCCTGGGAAGTTCCCACCCCACTCCCTGTGGCCCTGCGCCCCTCTCTTGGCTGCATAGTTTGTGCCCCTCTCCTGGCTTCATAGTTCACGCCCCGCTCCTGGCTGCCTGATGCAAACCCCAGGAAGTTCCTGCCCTGCTCCCAGCAGCCCCACACCCCTCTCCCCGCTGCATAGTTTGCGTAGGGCAAAGGTGGTGCAGGTTCTCCACCTTTTCCCTGCCACCCGGCTCTTGCCTGCCACCTGGGTTTCTGATCAACGTCAGCAGCAGGCGCCTTCTTTCGTCCTTCCCCTTTTGCCTCCCATCATTGTGCCTACGTATGCAAATTAACCGCCATCTTTGTTGGCGGTTAACCACCATCTTTGTTGGCAGTTAATTTGCATATCACTGCAAATTAGCCATTGGGAAGCGTATCGGAGGTATGGTTAATTACCCTTTTTGTCTTTTATTAGATAGGATATAGATTGGTACTAAACATCATTCTGAGTGAACATGGTGATCTGCTTGTGTCTATAGTTCTTGAAAGCTATTCTTCTTTGTTCTTGTCCCAGTGTTTCCTGTGTAATCAGGCAAGTGCCACCAGACTGATAAATTATCCTTAAACATTTTTTGATGGAGAAACAGGAAAAATAATAAATAGTTGTTTGTGGAAGAAGGGGGAAGAAAAAAGCATCTCAAGTACATTTCAGTAAAATGTAAAATTAAAGGATCACATTTAAATTATATGTAATTTTGGAGACATTTCTTCTTAGCTTGGTAGAGGGAAGGACAGGTAAACTAAATTTTAGATAAAATAATAGTACAAGCATTAACATATTTGAAGAAGGACCAACAAGATTCATTTGAACCAAATTGGAATTGACTCTGTAATAGACTAAGGAATTATATGTTATTTTCAAGAAACAAATAGTTTTGTGAGTTATCTATGTATGTGAAACCACAATTACAAATAGTAATGATTTAACTAAGGTTAGTATTAAGATGAGCTTCAAAATCATGAAAATCTATCAGATAATCAGTGGTGGAAAGAGGCAGGGTAAGAATTATAGACAATTATGTTCTCTGTACAATTACAGAGAAATACATTTGGGGTTGTAAATTGGAAGGCAAGTGAGAGTTCAAGGGGATTTTTTCCAAGGGTGATCCTAGAAATAGTGCTATCGACATGCATAAAGAGCTCCATAGGCCCTGGCTGACATTGCTCAATGGTTAGAGTGTCAGCCTGTGCACTGAAAGGTCACAGATTTGATACTTGGTCAAGGGCTCATACCTAGGTTGCAGGTCCCATCCCCTTGGTGGCATGTGCAGGAAGCAACCAATTGATGTGTCTGTCTCACACTGATGTCTCTCTCCCCCCCCCCTCCCTTCTTTCCTCCTCTCACTCTCTTTCTCTGAAAATCAATGGAAAAAATATCCTTGGGTGAGGATTAACAACAACAACAAGATCAAAAGCTCCCTAGGTGTCTACTCACCATATTTAAGTGTGAACCAAGAAAATATATTGGGGCATTATTTTTCCTAGCCTTCTTTTTCTTTTGTCATTAATTAATATCTTACTTTCTAAGCTCTCTTTTACTAAAATGTGTCCCTAAAATGCAATTTTTATATGATCTCCTGCTTGATGGGTTGTCTAAGTTCCATTTGAAAGGCTTATAATCTTTCCTACATTGACCACCTGAAAATTCCAGTTGTAATGGTATTTTGCTTGAGTGTGACAAAAATCATTTCAGTGAGATAAATCTTTCCTTTCTAGGGAAGCAGATTATTAGAATGGGAATTTGGAAATAAATACCAGCTACATGGAAAAAATGAACCCAAAGTTGGCGATAAAGGATAGTGTTTAACCCTGGTATATTAAAACATCACAACTACTAAATAATGTGACAATTAACAAATCTCTCAGCTATAGGGAATTAAGATGGGATACAGGAGAAAGAAGATACCTAGGCTTGTACAATATCTTCAGCATTTAAGTAATATGGGGCAATGTGATTAAGGACTGTGGAGTTGATAAATTGTTTAGTGCCATCAATGTCTTGAAGGAAAAAAATCACAAGCTCAGATCAGTCAGTTAACTCAGGGCATGGATCCCATGCAACTGATGAGCAGATTGTGTTTAAGATTGTGACATTGGTCAAATTACAAAGAAAGGTGAATTTCCAGACTTGCCAACTACCTGTGTAAAGTGATGGTGTGAATAGCCAAGGAGGAACTGAAGACTTCCAATAACCACATAAGTGAGATTAGAAGTTGATTATTTGGTCCCATTTGAGCCCTCAGGTTTCTGAGTCTATGGCCATTGTCTTATCTGTACCATCATGAGACACTCTGAGCCAGAACTACCCATCTTAGCTGCTTCCAGAATCTTGACCCATGGTAATTATGAGGTAACTAGAGACTGGTACACGAAGAGATTCATGCAATAGGCCTTCCTTTCCTCTGGCTGCTGGCACCGGTTTTCCGCCGGAACCCGGGACCCAGGCCTTCGCTCTGGCCAGGCTCCAGGAGGAGCCGGCCCCGGGGCCGTGAGGCTTTGCCGCCACTCCGCTAGTCCTGATTTGCTCCACTGCTTGGAGCCTACGTATGCACATTAACTGCTATCTTTGTTAGGTTAATTTGCATACTATCCTGATTGGCTGGTTAGCATAGTGAAGGTATGGTTGATTTACATGTTTGTCTATTATTAGGCAAGATATTTATTGTCTTAAGCCATTAGTTTGGGGGTAATTTGTTACACAGCAATATGTAAGTAATGTCAGGAATGAGCAAAATTTTTGCCAATGGAAATATTATGATTCATTGTCCGATTTCTAGACCTGAGTCAGTTCTCTGACCCAGGGCACACCATTTGAAGGGAAGGTCAGATCTCCATGTAAGAACACAGCAAAGCTCCTCAATTCTTCTGTAAAGACATATGTGGACACTTATTAGAGCAACTATACACTGGGGGAAGGGAAATATCTAGGTTTTTAAAGAGCTATTAAACATAGGATTTAAAATTACACCAGTGAATCTATAACACCATTATGGCAACCTTGTTAGAATGAAAAAGAAGAAAGGCCCAGAAATAAAGACTCAAGTCTATTTCAGAATGCACCTCATATGGTTCTATGACCTTATGGTATGGTCATTTCATCATTACCTGAGTGCCTAATTGAGATGGATATACTTAGTTTGCCTGATCTATGAAGTAAAGAGCATAATTAGAGTAAAGGCCAACTGGAAGACACTGAAAGTGTCCTGCCCCAAACCAAGGTCGTACAGTCTATCCTAAACAATCCTAACTGAATGAATGGCAGAGATTAGTACTAGCCTTAATGACTTCAAGGACTCAGAAATGGTGATCCTAATCACGTCTATATCTGCTTAATAAACCTGTATAGTCCCTAACAAAATAGATCCAGATAGCTGATGGCAGAAGATAGTAGTCTATCAAAAACTTAACCTCGTAGTAGCCCAAGTTGTAGCTGCTGTGGAGGGTGTAACTCCTTACTAGACAATTCAATACTGACTCTGCCACTGGCTATATACTTATTCATCCTATAATCATGTTTTCCATCCCATAAGAAATTCCTGTTTCATAATCAGTTCACATTCATATTAAATGGATAGCACGTTTATGATCTTGCCTCAGGACTGTGTTGATTCTCCTGTTCTCAATTACAAACTAATCTGAAGGGATCTAGAGCATCTGGAAATTTCCATAGAGTATAGACACATAGCATTCAATAGGTCCCTTTAGATTTTGAAGAGAGCACATGTCACTTTGGTGATATTTCTCCAACCTATGTATTGAGTGATCAAGTAAAGATTGCTGCTAATTTTGAATGAGGTCCAGAGCAAGAGAGGGTTTTGCAGCAGGTTTAGGTTGCCTTGTTGCTTGGGTCATATGACCTGGCAGATGCCATGGTGCATAGTAGATAAGGATGCTATGTGGAGTCTCTCTAAGCCCCAATGCAAGAGTTATAGCACCCTTCTTTCAGTTGTTGTTTTTTTTACCACCATCCCTGCCATTCATCAGTTCCATGAGTTCATAAATATTCTTAACTAAACCACTTCTCCCTTTGCATGATGACCAGGTGTACTGATGGTATCCACAGTATATAACAGTGGTATGTGGAATTTTTGGAGTCACAGCACTCACTTCTTGGGTTCTGAAGCAAGATCCTGACATCAGCTGCAAAGAAATAGCCATAGCTGAAAAATAGTTTCCAGAATGTCATTGTTCCCTGACCATAGGACAGGAAGCTCCTGACCATTGGACATCAAGTAACTATGCAAAAAGAGGTACTATCACAAGATAAGTATATTCATATCCATGAAGTCATGAGATCAGGGAAGAACAGAAGCAATCCATTTTATGATGGAAATGGTGCATTCAGAATGGGAAACAAGAAAGTCTGAAGGGCATGAATGACACAAATAGGGGACCAGATCCCCATGTTATATATCTCTGTTGAAGCAACACTTTTTTTCTCCACCCAGCTATGACCTTATGAGGGGATACCTGAAACTAGATATGATAGAAAATTAATAACAGAAATCCAATCCTGGTTCTTAGATGGGTTGACTGAGTTGATGAAAGCCAAATGTGGACTGCTGCCACCATATTCTAGCCCTGTGGTCAGCAAACTGCAGCTCGCGAGCCACATGCGGCTCTTTGGCCCCTTGAGTGTGGCTCTTCCTAAGCCTTAGGAGTACCCTAATTAAGTTAGTAACAATGTACCTACCTATATAGTTTAAGTTTAAAAAATTTGGCTCTCAAAAGAAAATTCAATCATTGTACTGTTGATATTTGGCTCTGTTGACTAATGAGTTTGCCAACCACTGCTCTAACCCTACTCAGGAATGGTCCTTAGAGACTATACAGAAGAATATATTCCCCAAGTGGGCAAAGTTTAAAGCAGCACTTGGTAACCAACTTCATACAAAAAGAGAAGTAGTGGAGTTGAGGATATATGTGGTATTCATGGGCAGTGATAAATAGCTAGGCCTGTGGTCAAAGGTCTGAAAGAAGCAATATTGGAAGATAGGAAACAACCCGGAGATGAAGCATGCAGAAGAACTTGTAGTGTGTTCCTGATCAATGCCTGCAAGGGTATCATCCAGTAGATGCCAGTCTTCAGTTCCCCAAATGCTAACAAAATAGACCCATTAATGGAATGGCAGAGTTTAAGACTATGTATGAACTCAACAGCATGGCTGCCTCTCACAAAGGCTGATTTAGCAATAGTGACACTGAGAATCCAACCTGTCAGTAGCAGAGACTAACCCGATGCACTTAATTTAGTCTCCTTTGAGAAGACCAACCAGTCATTTGAATTCAGTTGGTAGTATTAAACTTCTTCCATCTTAAAAGTGACAGCAATTGTCTTCACTGGAATTGATATTCTAAGTAGACTTTCCTTCCATGCTACAGTACCTTGACTAACACTAATATTTGAGGCCTCATAGTATATCTAAATTTTTATTAAGGATCATACATATTATCTTAGATCAAATAATCTACTTTACAGAAAGTGAGGTGTAACAATGGCATATGTTAAAGATAACCGTAGGTCCTACCATCTACCACATCACTTAAAGGCTATCAGCCTAATAGAATGTTGCTTATAACCAATTGGCATGTTATGATGCTCTTTTTGTGGCAGGTAAAACATGAATCTTGGAACAAAAAAGTGAAGTAGAAGCTCCATCGTTATCATTACTCACTATGACCCATCTTGGTGAATTTGTATTGGACTAGAGGTCTTATTTTCCAAGGGAATGATGCTTCTAGGGTTACTCTAAACATAAGCTTATAAACACTGCAATCATTTCAGAGTTGTAATTCGAGTAGACAAGTAGCAAAGAAAAAGTTACAATACAATTATGATCATGTAATGATTGTTGTATGCATACCATGAATATTATGAAGAGATACTGTGGTTGCTCATTGATAACTGGATGTGCAGCTCAAATCCCTCTGTCTGGAAAAGCAACTTAGACTGTTAAAAGTGTTGGTTAAGAGGGATAGGAAACTAGAATATGTAATAAAGGAGGAATATGATGAAAATCGTGGTTTCAAGGCCAACTACAGCAGCAGGTAAATAAACTTGCCCCACTAAATTCCTCTATTGTAAGTCCCCCCAAAAAATGTATGTGCTTAGTATTTTGAAGATGCTTTACCAGGATGGAATGAACTTGACAAGGAGCACAGGGAGATCTGAACAAGGAGTTGACTGTAACAGGTTCTGTCTGTGCTCCTTCCATATCCCTTCAAGGCCTTACTATTGCAATGTAAAACAGCCCTGTTACTTCCAATTGTGTAAGAACTCTCTTGCACCTGGACCTGTTCTACTCAGCCGACTGAAGTGTTGAAGAATGGATTGCTGAGGATGTCCTCAACTAAGGGTGGTGGGAGTTGATGCATAAACATTTCAGCTCCTTCTACCCTCAGATGTGTTGATTCTGAGGTACTTGTTCCACACTCATCCTCAGTGGTATCAAGCTCCTGTTACCTACAGTGGTAAACTGTCTTGATAGCATTCACTTCACTGGCTGTTCTCCCTTCCCTATTTTAATTCTCCATAGCCTACTGCCATTTTCTTAGCTCTTCTCCCTAATAAATAAATTTATTACACTGGAATCCTCAACCCAGAGTCTGCTTCTGGGAAATACAAATTGAAATAGCATGTATTGCCTGTCTTGGCTTTGAGCTTTTACTTCACAGTACAAACACAATCAGCAGTGACCAATCAGATCAGGCAGTCTAAAGTTTCTGGGACCAATTTCCAATGTGAATTTGTTTTGTTTTTTCCTCACACCACTAGATAATTCTCAGATACCAGTTGGGTGTCCTACAATTTAACTCAATTCTGACACTATCTACCTGGAAATAGTGTGAGATTCCATAGTCCTTCAAGATGTTTGTACTTCTGACTGGCTATAAACCAGCGGTTCCAACAGCCTCCTTAGAGCCACTAGAGCAGGTAACAGAACTCAGAGAAACACCACCAGTTTATTATAGGAGGGATCCAAGATGGCAGCTGACAGGGCAGCAGTGAAGAAGAGAGTGTGAGTGAGTGAGGGAGCAAAAGGGGAGTGTGTGGACGTGTGGGGCGTGTGTGTATGTGTGAGTGAGGGAAAGTTATATTCCACAGGACTGTTGGGGACTGGCAGACCAGGCTCCCCTAGCCGGGCAGCCTCTGCTACTGCTGAAATCTCTCCCAGGGTGGCCAGCTCTGCTGCAAAGACCATGCCATCTTGAAGGGGAGAGTGGCTGTGACTGGGAGCCCAGCTTCACCTCCACCCGGGGAGACCTCAGATACCACCTGGGACCCTACAACCACAATGGCCAGGGACCTGCTGCCTCAGCTGCAAACTCACGAACACCAAGACTCTAGCCTCCCCAGCCGTGGACTCCTAAAAAGTTTGTCCAGAGGGAGACAAAATGGTGGCCAAATAAGTGAATGGGTCCCGCGCCTTCTAATGGAGCAGATAGAAGAAACAGTGAATTGAATAACATCCACCCGGAATTGGTGAGTTAAACACAATGGTGAGAGACTCCATGGCCAGAAAGGATGGGGGATGCCTGGGGAAGGATTGGATCAGGGATCTGGACTGGAGAGATAGATGCGCAACAACCATGATGAGAGGGTCAGAAGGAAACTGCGCTGCGCCAAGTCCGTGTGCCTTGGGGACACACGTAACACTCGACTGTGGAACGGAGTTCACGGGGCTGCTGGCAGACAGGGACTGTAGCTCTAAGTCTACAGCCATTGGAGGCTGTGCCCAGAAAGGCAGCCTGAAGTTCTACACTGGCCACACAATGCCGAGGGGAGAGAGACACGCAGCGGAGCAGTTGCTCTGTCTTTATATTTTCCTTACAAACACTCACTGAGGCTGCAATACAGGGGAAGGTGGTTTTGTGGAAGCTGGGAAGCAAAATAGGGAGAGGTGACCAGGAGGCCAGCTCTGGGACAGTCCTGTCCCTCCAACCCTGAACAACCATTTTTCTCCTGAAGACCAGGATCCTCCTATCAGTGCAGCAGCACCCAGCCTTGAGCTCAGCAGGGAAACAAGGATCCTGAATACCCCCAGGGAGCCCTTGGGGACTAGGTTGAGGGGCCATTTGGTACCAGAAACTAATACAGCAACACTGCCACTTAGAGCCTGTGTCAGAAATAGATCCTTGTGTAAATATGACTGAAAGCAGGCAGAAAAACAAAGCGGTAGATTGATTCCCCTGTCTAAAACCAAGGCTGTGGAATCTGACACTGAGGAGCAGTGGATCACTGGGAACTTTAACACAGTGCTGACTACCTAACAGAAAACTGAGACGTGGCAGACAGAACAGTAGAGAGGGGTCTTAAACCAGCCCCCATGGGACATTAAAACTTAGCTGAAGTGAACGATACTTCACTACTTTATTTCTTTATTTTTTTATTTTACTTAAGAAATTAATTTTTTTCTTTTATTTTTAAATTAATTATATTTATTATTACTATTATTATTATTTTTAACATTTTATATTTTTTGGATTAGTGTTCTAAATTCTATTTTTATTTCTATTTTTTATCATTATTTTACCTTATCTCATTTTTTCCTTTTTGCCAACTTTTCCTTCCTCACTTCTCCCTTTTTCATTATGTTTCTCTTCTCAAGTTCCTGCTTTAGTTTTTCTCTCTTTTTACTCCTTGTTAAAAATTTATCTTTATCTGCTTTATTGACACATTACTATGATAGTAGTCTCTGTTGGCTTACTCATATATCTAATTTCCTCTCCCCTGCTCCAAGTCCATGCACCATTCTCTTTTCTCTTTATTCACTAGTCAATGTTTTTCTTCTTGTTGTTGTTTGTTTGTTTTGTTTTTGTTTTTATTTTATGCTTTTGTTTTTCCTCTCCTCACCTGCTCTCTTCTTCTACTAATAGCTTAATTAGTTTCACTTACCAAACTCAGGCCTATATGCTCTCTACTCTAGTCTACTTTTCCAAAAATAGATAAATATGTAGATAAAGAAAGGGGAAACATTTTTTCATATATATATATTTAATATATATTAATTACTTTTAAAATTAATATTTAAAATTATTTTGAGTATTTTATTTTTTACTTTCCTTCTTATACACTCACTAGAGGCCCGGTGCACAAAATTTGTGCATGGTTGCGGGATCCCCTCAGCCCAGCCTGCACCCTCTCCAATCCGGGACCCCACGGGGGATGTCCGACTGTGGGGGATCAGGGATCGGGGATTGGTCCTAAACCAGCAATTGGACATCCCTCTCACAATCTTGGACCATTGGCTCTTAATCACTCACCTGCCTGCCTGCCTGGTTGCCTCTAACTGTCCCCCACTGCTGGCCTGATTGCCCTTCACTGCCTCTGTGTGCTGGCCTGATCGCCCTTAACTTCTGTCCCTGCTGGCCTGGTTGCCCCTAACTGCCCCCTACTGCCAGCCAGGTCACCCCCAACTGCCCCCCTCTGCCGGCCTGGTCCCCCCTACCTACCACCCCTGCTGGTATGGTTGCCCCCAACTGCCATATGCTGCTGGCCTAGTAGCAGCTAACTGCCCCCCCTGCCAGCCTGGTCACCCGCAACTGCCCCCCCCCCACTGGCCGAGTCGCCCTTCACTGCCCCGCCTACCAGCCTAATTGCCCCCAACTGCCCCCCTCTGCCAGCCTGGTTGCCCCTAACTGCCCCCCCACTGTCTTGGTCGCCCCCAACTGTCCCCCATGCTGAACTGTTCACCCCAAACTGCCCCCCCTGCCGGCCTGGTTGCCCTTAACGTCCTCCCCGCCAGCCTGGTCACTCCATGCAGCCTGCTGCTCAGTCGTTTGGTCGTCCCTCACTAATAGCCAATGGAAATATTATGATCCATTGTCCAATTTCAAGTTACAAAGAAAGGTGAATTTCTCTCTCCCCTTGGCACTGTGTGGCCACTGTGAAACTTCAGGCTGCCTTTCTGGGCACAGCCTCCCACGGCTATAGACTTAGAGCTAGAGGGATGACCAAACGCAGGTTGCCCCATGCAGCCTGCTTGTTCAGTCGTTTGGTCGCCCCTACTACCAGGGAATCTTCCATTAGACTATCAGCTGATTTCTCAACAGAAACACATCAGGGCAGAAGGGAATGGAATTAAATATACAAAGTGATGCAAAGCAAGGGACTGATCCAAGAATACTATACCCAGAAGGGCTATCATTCAAAATTGAAGGTGAAATCAGGAGATTCACAGACAAAAGAGGGTTAAGGGAGTTTATTACCACCAAGCAAGCAATGCAAGAAATGCTAAAAAACTGGTAATAAATTATTTAACCCGACAACTCAAAATATTAGAAAGAGAGCAACAAGAAAAGCCCAGAGTAAGAAGAAGGAAGGAAATAATAAATATCAGAGCAGAAATAAATAACATAGATACCAAAAAAAAAAAAAACCCACAAAAGATTAATAAAACAAAGAACTGGTTCTTTGAAAGAATAAACAAGATTGATGAACCTCTAGCAAGGCTTACTATGAAACAAAGAGAGAGGAACCAAATAAACAAAATCAGAAATGAAAGAAGTGAAGTAACAACCGACCCCACATAAATACAAAGGATTATGAAAAAATGCTATGAACAACTCTATTCCAACAAACTGGACAACCTAGATGAAATGGATATGTTCCTAGAAAAATATAAGCTTCTAAAACTCAATCAGGGAGAATCAGAAAACTGGATTGGGCCACAATAACTACTGATGACATTGAAGCAGTAATCAAAAATCTTCCAGCAAACAAAAGCCCAGGTCCATATGGCTTCACATGGAAGTTTTAGCAAACATTCAAAGAAGAACTAAAACCTACCCTTCTCAGACTATTCCAAAAAATTCAAGAGGAAGAAACACTTCCAAACTCTTTCTATGAAGTCAGAATTACCCTAATTCCAAAACCAGATAAAGACACCACAAAGAAAGAGAACTACAGGTCAATATCCTTGATGAACATAGATGCTAAAATCCTCAACAAAATTCTAGCAAATCAGATCCAGCATTACATTAGAAAGATCACACACCATGACCAAATGGGATTTATTCCAGGGATGCAAGGATGGTAAAATATATACAAATCAATAAATGTCATATGTCACATAAACTGAGAGACAAAAATCACATAATCATATCAATCAATGGAGAAAAAGCACTTGACATAAATCTAACACCGTTTCTTGATAAAAACTCTCAGCAAAGTGGGAATAGAGGGATCATACCTCAACATAATAAAAGCCTTATACGAGAAACCTACAGCCAGCATCACACTCAATGGGCAAAAACTAAAACCATTTCCCCTAAGAACAGGAGCAGAGAGGGATGCCCACTTTCACCACTCCCGTTCTACATAGTACTGGAAGTGCTAGCCATAGCGATCAGACAAGAGGATGGAATAAAAGGAATCTAAATTGGAAAAGAAGAGTAAAACTTGTTATTTGCAGATGACATGATATTATACATAGAAAAGCCCAATGACTCCATCATAAAACTAATAGACTTAATAAATGAATTTGGCAGTATAGCAGGATAAAAAATTAATTTCCAGAAATCTATGGCTTTTTTATACACCAATAGTGATCTCACAGAAAGAGAAACTAAAAAAAAAAAAAAAAAAAAAAAATCCCATTTACCATTGCACCAAGAAAAGTAAAATACCTATGAATAAACTTAACTAAGGAACTAAAAGACCTGTACTCAGAAAGCTACAGAACATTGACAAAAGACATAGAGGAAAACATAAACAGATGGAAGAACATACCATGTTCATGGATTGGTAGAATCAACATCATTAAAATGTCCATACTACCCAAAGCTATTTATAGATTCAATGCACTCCCCATTAAAATACCAATGGCCATATTTTACACACCTAGAACAAACTCTCCAAAAATTCATGTGGAATAAAAAACAACCACAAATAACCACAGCAATCCTGAGAAAGAAGGACAAAGTTTGAGAGATCACAATATCATATATCAAGCTATATTTCAAAGCCACAGTTATCAAAACTGCCTGGTACTGGCACAAGAACAGACATATAGACCAATGGAACTGAACAGAGAACCCAGAAATCGACCCAAGCTCAATTAATATTTGACAAAGGAGCCAAGAGCATACAATGGAGTCAAGACAGTCTCTTCAATAAATGGTGCTGGGCTAGGGGACTGTCTAGGGCGGGGGAATAAAATGGACACATATGTAATACCCTTTGTAATACTTTAAGCAATAAAAAATAAAAATAAAAATAAAAATAAAAATAAATGGTGCTGGGAAAATTGGTCAGATACATGCAAAAAATGAAACTAGATCACCAACTTACACCATACACAAAAATAAACTCAAAATGGATAAAGGACTTAAATGTAAGATGGGAAACCATAAAAATCTTGGAAGACTACAGAGGCAGCAAAATCTCAGACATATGTCATAGCAATATCTTTAACGATACAGCTACTAGGGCAATGGAAACTAAGTTAAAAATAAACAAATGGGACTACATCAAAATAAGAATCTTCTGCACAGCAAAAGAAACCTTGAACAATACAACAAGAAAGCCCACTGAATGGGAAAACATATTTGCCAGTGTTATCTCCGAGAAGAGTTTACAGGGAACTCCAACATTTACAGGAAACTCATACAACTTAACAAAAGGAAGATAAACAATCCAATCAAAAATGGGCAAACGACCTAAATAGACATCGTTCAAAAGAGGATATACAGAAAGTCAACAGACATATGAAAACATGCTCAAAGTCACTAAACATTGGAGAGATGCAAATCAAAATAACAATGAGGTACCATCTCACACCTGTCAGAAGGGCTATCATCAACAAATCAACAAACAGCAAGTGCTGGCGAGGATTTGGAGAAAAAGGAACCCTCGTGCACTGCTGGTGGGAATGCAGACTGGTGCAGCCACTATGGAATACAGTATGGAGTTTCCTCAAAAAGTTAAAAATGGAAATCCCACTTCTAGGAATATACCCCAAGAAATCAGAAACACCAATCAGACAGGATATATGCACCCCTATGTTCATAGCAGCACAATTTACAATAGCTAAGATTTGGAAACAGCCTAATGCCCATCAGCAGATGAGTTGATTAAAAAACAGTGGTATATTTACACAATGGAATACTTCACTGCTGTAAAAAAGAAGGAACTTTTACCATTTGCAACAGCATGCATGGAACTGGAGAGCATTATGCTAAGCGAAATAACCCAGTTGGAGAAAGATAAATATCACATGATCTCACTCATATGTGGGATATAATGAACAGCATAAACTGATGAACAAAAATAGGTCCAGATGCAAGGTAACACTGAACCTCAGGGAAAAAGGCAGGGGAGGAGGGATTAGAGATCACCCAAAGGAGTTGTATGCATGCATATTATTATACCATATCCAATGGCCACAGACACTGGGCCTTGGGGGCTTGTCCTGGGAGGTGGGAGTGGCCAGGGCAGGGTCAATCGGGGAAAAAGGAGACATATGTAATACTTTAAACAATAAAAAAATAATACAACACAGGAACTATCAGATGGAACAGGTGCAAAGGGCAAGGTATAGGGAAAAGGCACAGAGCTTTCATGCCCTACAAAGCTCCACTCTCTCCCCAACTTTCCACATGTTCATAACCAGAGAAGGTTACTGTTCACAACCCTGTTTTGTGTGTGTGTGTGTGTGTGTGTGTGTGTGTGTGTGTGTGTGTAGGCTTTTTTACATAGGCAGGATGGCTATTGGCAATTGATTCAACTTCCAGGCACTCTCCTCTCCCTGGAAGTCAGAGGAATGGGTCTGAAAGTTACAACCCTCTAATCATATGATTGACTTTTCAGGCAACCAGTCTCCATCCTTTGGTGGGTTCCCAAAGTTACCTGGTTAACATAACAAAATATACCTTTATCATTCCCAGCACTGGAAATTTCAAGGGTTTAAGGAGCTCTGTGCCAGGAATGGGGTCAATAACCAAATGTATATATTTCTTACTATACTAGTAAATTAAAATATCACTGAGTATCTTCTCATCCTTTCATTTGGAAGAGTTTTGCAATTTCCAAAATGCACAATGGTATGGCATGATCACATTAAGCAATGGAATCAGCATCCTATCCTAAAGATAAAGGATGTCCTTTGGATTACCAGGATGAACAGGGCTACTTACCACTAATTCCAGCTGTCTGTGAGACTCTTAGCATTTTATAACTAACTAGGGGCCCAGTGCACAAATTCATGCACCTTGAAAGGAACTGTGGGCTGCAAGGCTGTGGTGGGCACAGGGGCAGGTCTTAGCCCATCCTCCACGCTCCCACCCAGCCCCTTCCACCACAGCCCCTGGTCCCCTGTCTGCCTGCAACCCCACTCCCCCTGCCGCTGCTCGTATACACTGAAGGTGCCCGGCACTGGCAGCGGGTGCGAGCAGAGGCTGCTGGCTCTTATCGCCCCTCAGGGAGATGGAGAAGCCCTCAGGGGTGATCGGGGCCTGCAGCTGCTGCTTGCAACTACTGATGGTGCCAAATGATTGGGACCGGAGCCGGGCTCCAGCAGCGGATGTTAGCCAGTGGCTCCGGTGCTGGCAGTGGGTGCGAACAGGGCTGGAACCAGCAGCAGGTGCGAGCGCCTGTTGGGACTGTGGAGTGCAGGAGCAAAGAATTTTCAGTAACCACCAGAGGCTTGCCCCAATGACAGCGACCAGTGCCCCACCTTGGTCTGGCACCCCCACTCACCTGCTCTACCATCCCACCATGGCGACGCCCACCATGTTCCGCGTGTGTCCCCTGGTGGTCAGCACACGTCATAGAGACCAGTTGTTCAGTTCCATTCTTCCGACATTCGGTCTATTTGCATTTTAGGGTTTCATATATATAGATACTTATTGAGGACTCAATATGCTCTGGGCACACTTCCAAGTGCTTTAAATATATTAATTTGTTCTTCAGCAATCCTATGAGGTAATATGAAGTATTTATGGGGTCAAATGAGGATACTGAAGCCAAGAGAAAGTAGCACATTGACCAAACTCCCAGAGATCAAAAGTTGATTTTTTTTCCAGTTTTTGTTTTCTCCTTCAATGTCAAGCCCATTGGTTCTTTCTGTTGCTGCTGAACCCATGATTATACCTCTCATCTTCTCTTATTCTAATCTTTTAAATTTACCTCTTCTGTGAGTCTGATGGTCCAAGTGACTAAGCTTATTAAACTCTGTATAAAATAACAGTGAATATGTGATCAGCAAGTGGCCACTCAACTTTGTAACATCTTTTTAGGTTCTTCAGATGTTTTCTTAGATGTATTCTTATATAGTTGAGGTTGCTGTATAATTGACTCATGGAAAAGTAAAGTTTAATATGTTTTCAGAGTGATGTTTTATTTAAATTGCAAACCCTATTGTGACCAGGAACCCAATATTTGAGTATGTCTTCCTGTGGGTACTAGCCCAAAGAAATGAATGAGCAGGAATTTTTAGTATAGAAAGAAAACTATTGAATTGGTCAATCCATAATAAGGGGAACTAATATTCTGAAAGACCCCACTCCTCAACTGCATGTAGATTGCAGATCATACAGGGCAAAACCAAAAGACACCATGGACTAGAGAGGGTTTGAGGTGGTCTTGGGAGCTGAATGGTCAGAGGTGAGGTAAGGGTAATAAATCTTGAGGACAGCTCTGAGGTATGCTCTGGTGTTACTCTATCTGGTCTCCCTGTATCTAGTGTCATGGAAAAGTAGCGAGGGCGTCATTCGAGGTCAAGGTATTATTTTTAGCCAGCCAGAGGTCCAGATCTTGTGATCTTTAATCAGGTCCCAGCTGTAGTAGAGCTCGGGAAGTATGTCTCAGTGCTGCGGCTGATGCAATGGTGTGAGCACACTCCACCATGACATGCTCCCTCGGCACACCAGGAAGTAGCAACGCCCGCCTGAACTAACTCCTAGAGCCACGTGCATAGTACCCCAGCCTTTCAGCCATTGGTCGCCTATAGCAACGTGTCTCCCTCTGATTGGTCGCCTATAGCAATGTGTCTCCCTCTGATTGGTCACCTATAGCAACGTGTCTCCCTCTGATTGGTCCCCTCATGCTATATGTACCCCTGCAGTTCCACAATAAAACGGATCTGCGTCACTGAACCTGGTCCCCGGAGTCATGCATGCAGATGCCCTAGCGCGTTGGGGCTCCGTCGTCCTCACCCCCGAGGGACCATCCTGCTTCACCCAGCTATTGTCTTCTGTTTCCTTGGGGTTTGCTAATTATTCAGGGGAGAAGCTAAGTCAATGAGGGTGAGGAATATGATTTCTAGAGCTAGTATTGAAAGCTAAATTTAATCAAAGTCATAAGGACCTTCAATTTCACTGTTAAATGAAGTTTCCTTTTCTTGCTTCTGTTTTCATATTTTCCCCCATGTTAAAGCTAGTTCAAGTCTTTTAAATTTGTGAGATATTCTTATCAATTTGAATAAAATATTTTGACTAAATGTAGATATATAATTATTCAAATTTATTTAAAATTTGATTATTATTGCTCTATGCTCCAAAAAGTGGAGTAACTGGTGTTTATATATATTTAGTGAAAGAGCAGAATTTGAAACTATAAACCAAATTATTGTTAAAAATGACCTTTTAAAAACAATGAATATTTTAGAGGTATACATTTGAAGCAATTATCCAGAATTTTAAATGCTATATTGTATTTTAAATATAAAATACTACTTTAAAACCTGGGTTTGCAAAAAAAAAAAAAAAAAAGCAAAAATAAATAATTTCACTCTGAGAAGCATATCCTTTCTCATTGAAAAAAACAAATTTTAGTTGTACTTGTCAGTCAAATTTTATGTAATTATGGGGATGTACTTTTCCTTCTTGTAGTCATGGTCTTTTCACTACTTTCTTTATTAGTCAAAATAATGACATATTTCATATAATATATTTGCTCTTTGATGTATAGTGCCATGAAAATTTGTCAGCTTACCAAACGTTTAGTTGGGTAAGATAAAATTAAGTTGATTCCTTGAGATACACTACTTAGAAGGAAATATACTAAACATTTAATGTATTTAGGTAGCTAACTACATTATTAATTTTATATTTATGGATATACTTCCACCTTCCTCCTAAATAGAGTTACTAGGTTGATGTCTTGGCTGGTGTTCCCAGTGGTTAGAGCATTTGCCCGCCCACCGAAGGGTCAAGGGTTCAATTCCCGGCCCTGTTTAGGGCTTGTTCAGGAGGCAACCAATTATTAAATCTCATTCACATCCATGTTTTGATGTTTTTTCCTCTCTCTCTGTCTTCCCTTCTCTCCCTCCCTTACACCCTCTCTAAAAAAAATCCTGTTCTGAGAATTAACAAAAAAAAAAAAAAAAAAAAAAAAAAGGAGAGAGAAAGAGAGTTACTAGTTTGAAACTTGGCCCAATCACCACTAACAAGCAAGTTTTTTACAATAATAAAAGCTTTAAAAATCACTACAAGTAAAACATCTTGGTTTTTTTTTGTTGTTGTTGTTATATTCATGTATTGTACCCAGTAATTAAGTCAATTAAGTAAAATATCAATTTTAATCACTGCATTTTTAGTATATATTTTCTCTAATTCAATTGCAGCAGTAAAATATCCAGCAGCTAAAATGCCCTATTTAAGTGGAATTTGAACTGCTGGAAATTGAGACATAGAAAATCTTCATACCTGCACTCAAGCTGTTCAGCCGAGAGATCTGTGATAGCAAAGTGAGGGAGGACAGGCTGGTTTATTCTACATATTTAACAAATACATTGTAAGGCCAATCTACACTGTCCCTATTAGTCTATGCCTATGGTTTTGAAATAAGGCTAGTAATTGTGGGCTTAATTTAGAGAGTTGAAAGATTCCTTAAAGATAGGAATCCCACTCCATTGGTTAAAAAACTGAACCTATAGTTAAGTTTGAATGCTGTTACCCCAGGAGATAGTGGAGGCTGATTTAGGGAAAGTATCTTCACTTTGCTAGCTTTACAAGAAAGGGGTTTGTGCATGGGAAAGCTTTATGATTTAAACTATGACTTGCAGCTCTTCTATTAGATCAATTTCAGATGTCAGGTTTAAAGTCTATGCATCTCACATAAATGTAGCATTGCTTTCTACATCACTTGGCACTAGCTTGACTCTTTTTAAGTCTAAAGAAATATATTTTTAGTAGAATTAAAAACTACAAAATAATTACTAGTGTCACCGTGTTTTCTTTATGTTGACACATCAGCATATTAGAAAAAAAAATGTCTTTGCGTATCCTGGATGTTGTTAGGCTTAAAAACTCTTGCTTCTTTCTTCAATAAGCTGGCTCAACTTCCACACTGGTATTGTTCCCAGAAGTGGACATCACCTGGGGGATGTCATGTAACTGATGGTTCTAGAGCCTTGAAGGAAGTCTTACAATTAATAAAAAAAGATGAAATTTTGAAAATCCATGAATAAGTTATCTGGTAATTTAGCACAAAATATTTAGCTGAAATATCCAAGCATTAAATATGGAAGCACATGCTAAAGCCACTCCTTTTTCTTTCTGAGGAAGAGAAATAGTGAGCTGGGCACAACTTTCTTGTTAATGGTACAAATCTTTTCAGAATCCAACTTGGAAACTCTCATCTGGATTAGGCTTATGTTCAGAGTTTTTGAATTATTGATTACTTAAGGGCTAATTCATCCCAATCTGTGACATATGCATAATTTATCATGATATTTAAAAGCATGAGAATCTGAAAGGCTTCTGGAACTTTAATCCAATGCCCAATGACAACATATTTTGAGCTTTTTTTATGCTTTCAAAGCCTTGGCAAAAAGGGCTTTTTGGTGCAGTGGCCTCACATGAGAGCTCCATATTTTTTAATGTTCCCTTTCTCTCTTTGAATTTTTATACTTTTCTTTTCCTTTCTCATTTGATTCTTTCTTTCCCTTCTCTCCCCCAGAGTTCTTCATAACACTAATTCTTTCTTTGGTTGTCTTTATATTTTTTTAAGACTATTTCACAGGGCCCTCCATGGTGCCTCACGTGTTTTCTTTGTATCTCTCTTCTTTAAATTCTTCTTTTGTGCATTCTGTCTTCTTGGATTTCTGCTGCTTGAGAAAACCTTTTCAGCCATTTATTTCCTGTTTATTGTCCTATTTATCTTTGTAGTGACAGCCTAGTTAATTTATTACTGGTCTGAATTTTGTCTGAGACGCTTCTAATATCTGCCGCACCACAGTAAAGAAAAGGGGTGGATAATGATAAACTTCCTTTAATTACTGTTGTTGGAATGATAGAGTTGAGTGGGGTGATTTCAAAGGTAGGACTGATTCAAGCCTTCCTCTCCCCAGAAGGTCAAGTCAGCAAACACCAGGACAAGGCCGCCACCTTCCCACTTTCTTGCTCCTAACCCTGACAATGGCAACTCCACACTTAGTTGCAAACTGACAGAAAATTCCAACTCAGCAGATGGTCAGAAAAGAAAAAAGGGGCCAAGAATTGCTGGTGAGATGGACAGCATGTAAGGTTCTTCAAGGACTGAAGGACAGGCACATGCTTAAAGAAAAACTGTCAGAGGGTAAAAAAAACACATGTTTCCATTTTAAATGCCTTTTTGTTTTGTCTCAATTGTTTTTAACCTTTCTTTTAAGTTAAGGCATGGATAATCTTTCTTAGGATGTAAACTTTCTTAGCCTCTTGAACCCTGGATTATGTAAATTTATCATGAAGAGTTATTGCTTTATGTGTGTGATAAAAATCAGAATCCGCATTTAAGTTTCCCCAGCATGTAACAAGTGATGGCAAATTTAGGTCTTTATGCATAATTTTTTAGATATAATTAAATACATTTAGTGAGAGGACACCTTAGCGGATATATTTTAGGGAAAAATCACAGTTTGATTGAACGTTTCTGCATACTTTATGTAACCTGCCTGTGAAAGGACCCTAGGTTTGATGAAGATAACTTGGTATACTAACAGCATCTTACATTCTATTAAAATCTCTATATGTAGCTACTTTATTTTAGAAGATCCAATTTGACCCTTGAGTGTGAAAATCCATCCAGTATAGGTCTTTATTTCTGATAATAGGGAAAGGCTATCTGTGGGCTGGGTATTCCATTTCACCAACCTGTTAAATGGGTTCCAAGCTTCCAGAGTTTTTCATCTTTACTGATATTGACTTCTTACACTGCTCTTAATGTGCTAAGCCAAGAGATAGAGAGTTTTCCTCTACATTAATGTAAAGGTTCTTTAATATCCATGTATACACACTAAATTTCACACCTTTGAACTTAGGTGCTTAGAATGCCTTCCAATCCCAGCACAACAGGCAGAGCTCTCATTCCTCTGTTAAGGGTGCTCAAATGTGAGCTTTTCTATGAAGCCTTTCTCAGCAAACTTTTAACCAGGCAAAATTAGACAGTCATTTATTTGGTTTTCTCTGTACCCTGCACAGTTTTTTAATCACAGACCCTAGGATGTGTTATATAATACCTAAGGTTGTTCTCCACACAAAATAGGCAATCAGTATCTGTTGGCTGACTGACAGATGTGGACTGTCTGAATGGGTATCTGCCCACTTGCAGTCCCTCTTTAGTCTAGCTTGCTGTATTCATATGACTGTGCTTTTGCTTGTGCATTTTTTGTGATTGGTCAGTGCTCTCACTCACTAATAGAATTAGAAGAAGAGGAGGAGAGGAAGGAGAAATAAACAATATCAAGGGACAGCTAAGATAAGCACTGGGCTAAGCACTTGACACTCATTTGTTCATTTAACCTCACAATTAACCTATAAGGCAGGGGTTATTATTATCCCCATTTGACAATATAGGAAACTAAGGCTATGAAAAATTAATGACTTTTCCTATGGTCATACAATTATAGTGGAAATGTACTCAGTCCCTTTGTCCACTTGACTGCAGATCTCAAGCTTATTTAACTAGTAAATGCAAACTTATTTTTCAAATTCTTTATGGCTGACTATGCCTCCATGAAGCAGCTCCCAACATTACTGGCATTCCATTTCCCCACTCCTGTGTAGAGTTTTTTTAAAATTATTGAATCCAATTTATGTGACTATTTAGAAATATTTTTTCCCATTCCTTGAAGGCATGGATGATATCTCTAGTGCCTACACATTGTCTAAGTCATAGCTAAATAAAGGAATGAATGACCTCACTGTACACATTTTATCACCCTTATCATGTTTTGCCTATTTTACATTTTGTTTCCTAGTTTCACCTCTGATGATGTTCAAAATCATCAGTTGAATGAAGGAAAGAACAAGTAAGTAAAGGTGTGAATATACACAGGTGACCATAGTGTGAAAGGTTTACTCCCAAGTATCACTTGTCAAACTCTCCAAACTTACTTGTCCCTGTCTTGTATAATTCCAGCTCAAATTTCAAGATTAAAGATATGCATCTTCTACTCAGGAAAACTCCCTTCTCCTATTATTTGCATCCAGGTGTTCCCAGTCTGGCAGAGGGACAAGGCCACATTGTATGGCCATTGTTTATTTATAGATGTGGGTCTCCTATAGACTAAGGACATACAGTCCTTAATGTGTAGCATATTTCTTAGCATGTAATCAATGATCAATGGCTATTTTTTGAATGAATGGAGTATTCTGTATATTTATAAATGGGAGATCCAGAAAATTAATTGAGCAAGGGAGAAGTTAAAGATATTCTCTTATTATTTTCCCCTCACTTTGTGTTACTTGGGTGTGAGGGGATTGCAATTGCAAGTAAACTACACCTTGAAAATAGTGCTGTTTAAAAATATATGATAGTTGTAAAAATGCAACCCAGGACTTCCAAATCTTTCAGCAATAATATTCTTGAATCCCAGCAGATGGTAGTGTTGTTATGAAAAGTGGGAATCCCTTAGATAAAATAAAACACTTCTCACTTATCATAAAAACTTTTGTTCCTTTCTCATTGGAAAAATGAAGAAGAAAGAGTATTTCTTTAGTTAAGAATTAAAACACTCTTTTCAAAAAATTGCTCCATGTTGGTCCATGGTAGAATGGTTATAGGGTTTTTATAACTGTTAACAGTTAAAAATGACTTAGAATTATTTATTTTTAAATAAATTAATGTATGTTTCTGGGAGTGGTATCAATGTTTGCCTATATTGTCTTGAGATGAAATTGTGGCAGAGGATATGGGGATATTGGCTTCCTTACCTTAATCCAACTGCTTATTTCCTCATCCTAAATTAAAATGTGTAGTACACTTGACTGGGCAGTGAAATGGGCACATATCAACACTGCAGAGCATTTTTAAAAAGTTCAAAATGTCTGAGTAACATGCCAGCAAGAAACTTTTTGATTTAGAACATTTATTGATGCTTTCTATGTTAAGTAGTTTCTTGTAGAACTATTTAATTGATTTTTTGAAGTGATATACATATTTCTGCTGTTGTAAGAAAAGAGGATAATTTATTTTCTCCTTAAATATTTTATTCTTTTTATGCTTGTTACCAGTTAGTATACCAATACAGAGGGACACAAATTCATAAATAAGCAGTATTATGGAAATAGAAAGATTTTAATACATTTTTGAAGGACCTCATTTAATTCATTTTTGTACTATTTTTTGTTAAGAAAAGAAGATTCAAAGTAGTTGACCTGGTGGGGGGAGGGTCATTGTGCACAGGTAGGGTCCCTAGGCCTGGCCGAGATCAGGGCTGATTGGGGCCTTCCTTCCCCTGGTTGCTAGCTGCCAGTTGGGGCCTTCCTTCATTCCATGCCACCCCCTGGTGATCAGTGTACATCATAGCGAGTGGTCAAACTCCTGGTAGGTCGAACTCCCAAGGGGACAATTTGCATATTAGCCTTTTATTATATAAGATAGGCCTGGTCCCCATGTACACAGGCAATAGTGTGTTGAAGGCCTGGGGTGGGTCAGGGGCTGGGTGGAGGGGAGCTAAGGGGGAGAAATTGATTATATATGTAATACTGTCAACAATATATATAATTTCCTATATAAAATAGCCAGAAGACTGAAAAAAAAAAGTTGAACACATTTTTAAAATTTAGATTCCTATTTTTAAGGAATATTAATTGCACATAGGCTACATCAATATTGAGCTTTCATATAAGCGACTTTTAATATCAGCTCTGAAGTTTGTTTGGAAATATGTGGGGAAACAGGATTTGTTGTATGTACTCCTTTTTAAGGTCCTGTATTGCTATGTAAAATGTATTTTATTGTGAAAAACAATTGGATGTTATTATCCAGAATTACTTTTGAACTGGTGACCATAGAAGTAATTCTTTTCAAAGACTTTCTTTACTATTTAAGTAAAAGGATAATTTTAAAACAAGGATATTTTAATGACAATAATAATACAGTCACTTTAATATAAAAATTAACATCCAAAACCTTTCAAAAACATACAAAGTATTAGAAAAATAGATTGTGAAACTTGATTTATAGTACATTGACTAAAATAAAATTTATTTTTATTCATTTAAATCATAACTGCTTTTAAAACATCATGGAAAGTATGAATGACTTTATTCCAAGTGAAAATCATGTAGTAGAGTCAAACAATAGTGTTTTCCAAAGAAATTTCCTTTTAATGGCTAGCAGATGTTGTTGTTTTCAATGCCAGTGAAAAAATGAGTTCAGTCTTAAGACATAAAACTTTACATGAAAGTAATCTCTTGAGTGGATTAAGAGTTTTCACTATCATCAAAAACATTTTTTGAAGAGTGAAAACAGATATTTTAAAAATGCATTACTGAGTATGTTTGCTAAATATTTTAATGATATTTTTAAAGCAATCTTTTAAATTGAAAGCCCCCTCCCAAAAGTCAATTTTCTTTTGTAGAGAGAAAGAAGATCTTAACATTTCAAAACCCAGTATTTGCTTTTGCTTCTTCTATCAGCATTTTAGAATTTCAAATGAACTATATGGATAAAACAATTAAGGTTTCCTTAAAAAATACAGATTCTTTTTAAATGTTACCTATTTCAAATGTATCTCAGTGCTTTGTAAAGTGGTCCTCTAGTAGTAACAGCATCATAATAGTTGGGGATGCTTTTTAAAATGAGGTGGGTGGAACTTGGGGCTATATGGCTCAAGGTGTTTTATCATAACAACTTTAGAGACCACAGTGGCTGAAACACCAGCTAGAATCTCATTCCCACCAGCTCCTTGGGTCTGCTCACCAATGCCCAGACAGCTAAGTAGTGAGTGAAGGTAACGTCAGCTAAACATAAGATGTCACTGAGTGATGAATTTAAACCTTTAAAGAAAGAATTTCATGGCACAAAAGGAGCTTGTTAAGAATTGACTTTCAACTTCTTTTTTTGTTGTTGTTAATCCTTACCAGAGGATCTTTTTCCATTGAATTTTAGAGAGAGTGGAGGGAGGGGGAGAGACAAAGAGAGAGAAACATAGATTGGTTGCCTCCTGCATGCACCCTGACCAGGACTGGTGATCAAGCCTGCAACCACAGTACATGCCATTGATATGGATCAAACCCAGAACCCAAACAGGCCAGGATGACTTTTACCTTTCCAACAGTTGGAATCAGGTTTAGAAAATGCATATGCTAAAATCCCTTTACTGTGATTGGAGGATTGCATGGGTGAGATATCGCTGATGCTAGTGGGAGTGAGGTACCCCTTTTCCCCACTAGGAGCTGAGGGTTGGGTTCTTGTGATATCTTGGGTTTTTAAGACTCCCACAAAAGAATGAAGTGTGGTAGAAAGTTTATTTGTGCAAAATGATATCCCTCAAGTTGCAAACTCCCATATTCCTTAAACCAGTCTTGGAAAATGTACAGCTGGGGCTTCAGTAGAGCTAGAAGCAGGGCCAGTGTCCAGAGTTTCTGTTCCATGGTAGAGTTAAGTCTGGCATAGCATCAGGCTAGTCCCAGTCCATGAATCCATTGTGTGGGACCCATATGACTATGAGCCACGTAGGTGAAAGCAGGGGCGTGCACCCCTGCAACAGGAGAGCCAGAGAGCCAAGAGAGAAGGAAGGAAATGCCCTTTGTTCAGGAGTTTAAATATCAAATCTTCCTGCACTTGAAGTGGCCACACCTACAGCCCTATGTCAGCCAATGCCCTGTTCCCAAGTATGACTGACAGTCAAGAACCTTCCCAAGTCCCCCAGACTTCACAGGGAATGCATCTACAGTATTATCCAGTCCCTAACCCCAGTGATCAGCAGGGAACAGACCTGGAAAGGAGAGTGTTAAATTGCAGCTTCCTGGCAAAGATGCACAAATGGCATGCCCATATTATCTGGCCTTTCCTTGGCTCCTTTCCTGTTGATTAATAACCAGGTTATTAATTAATCACAGCTCTTAAATTAGAATCTGACTTGATCCCACCTGATTCTGAAGCCTTACCTCCAATACTCCCCAATCTGTTTGGTGAGCTGAGTTCCGGGAAGATTGAATTTTCCATTTTCTCCAGATATTATTCACTCTCTTGCTTCTAGACTTCCACACATATTTCCCCTACTGCCTGAAATTCTCTTGGCTGCCCTCTCTGCCATCCCTCTGCCTCCTCACTGTCTTGGCTAACCAGGACTCATTCTGCAGACAAGGTTCCTGGCTGTGTGTTTCCACTCTCGTAGTAGTTGCAACTGACTGTTTACCTTTCCTGCTTATTGTAAGCTTCCTAAGGTCAGAAAACATAACTGTTCATCTTACCACTTTATTTCTGTGCCCAGCACAATGCTACACTCTCAAGAAACAGTTACTGAAAAATCCATTTTTTAATTTTTCATTTTCTAAGGATACTAGAAGTCTGAAAATTCACTCAGAAGTAGTAGCATCCCAATATTAGCATTTTTTTAGTAGTCTATTAAGTCTTTTCTCTCCCTAAAATTAGGATATGTGGATAAAGTTTTCCTTTTAAAGGGGCTGGGCATACCCCTTATACCAAGTTGCCCTTGGGCATTTAAAAAGTGCTTTTAACTTTTGTAGCAAGACATAATCTAAATGAAATGCTAGAAAATGGTCTAAACTTCAAAGTGGAAGAAAAGAAAAAAGTTGAGGGTAAACTTTATAGTGAACTTCTGACCTGGACTCCCTTCTCTTCCAAGTGCAGGAGGCAGCTGATTGATGTTTCTCTCTCATCAATGTTTCTAACTCTCTATCCTTCTCCCTTCCTCTCTGTAAAAAAAATCAATAAAATATATTTTAAAAAATAACTGTTTTATCTAATGGCTTATGGCCAGTGTTTAATATCTAGGTATTCTGAAATAAATGGATAATGAAATATTAATTAATCTGAGTTTGCTTACTTTTGACCTTTTATTACAGAAAAGCTAGAAAATACACTTGAAATTGTTAGTGAATGTTTTTATAATAAAAATATGTCTCTCAAAATGTAAATGTATTTGCCAATCTAAAGAATGCTAACTGCTTACTTTTAGTGGTCACCCAAAAATTAAGGTTTATCAGAGTTAAGAATTCTAAGCAATTGGAAATAAATTGTATATTTTTGGCAATAGAAGGCATGAGTCATATGATGCATTTTGAAGGAAAAAGAAACTGTGTTCTAAAGTTGATTATTCTTGAATGGATAAGAAAGTTTATGAAAGTGATAGAAGGGTTGTGAAAAGAAATCTTAAAAGAAAAGTACAGTAGGTTCTCGGGTTACATCAGAGATCCGTTCCTACGGTGCGATTTAACGCGATTTTTGCCATAAGTCGGAACACACCTACACAAGCACCGACATCACTCACATGGAGCACATACACAGCAGTAATAAAGTGAAACAGTAAAAAAAAATTAAAAGAAAGATAATTCCTGACCTTTACTTGTGGTAAATAAATAATAAAAACATAAACCACATATGTACATACATAGAAATGACGGAACTTTTTGTTTTTATAAATAAACTAGAGGCCCGGTGCACAAAAATTTATGCACATGGGGGGGGGGGTCCCTCATCCCGGCCTGTGCCCTCTCGCAGTCTGGGACCCCTCAGGAGATAACGACCTGCTGGCTTAGGCCTGCTCCCGGGTGCCAGAGGGCAGGCCCAATCCCTAGGTGCAGCCCCTGGTCAGGCTCAAAGCAGGGCTGATTGGGGAGTTGGGGCGCCGCCCCGTGTCATGCACAGAGCAGGGCGGATTGGGAGGTTGTGATGCCACCCTCAGTCACGCTCAGGGTAGGGCCGATTAGGGGGTTGGGGCACCGCCCCCTGTCACACTCAAGGCAGGGTCAATGGGGAGGTTGTGGCACCACCCCCTATCACACACAGAGCAGGGCCCATCAGGGGGGTTGGGGCTCCATACCCTGTCACGCACAGAGCAGGGTTGATCAGGGGGTTGGGGAGCTGCCGCCTGTAATGCACAGAGCAGGGCCCATCAGGGGGTTGAGGAGCTCCCCCCTGTCACTCACAGAGTAGGGCCGATAGGGGAGTTGGGGCACCGTCCCCTGTCACACACAGAGCAGGACGGATCAGGGGGTTAGGGCACCGCACCCTGTCACACTCAGGGCAGGGCCGATGGGGAGGTTATGGCTATACCCCATTACACACAGAGCAGGGCCCATGGGGGGTGGTTGGGGCTCTGCCCTTCATCACCCACAGAGCAGGGCCGATCAGGGGGTTGGGGCGCCGCCACTGTCACACTCAGGGCAGGGCTGATGGGGAAGTTATGGCTCTACCGCGTCACACACAGAGCAGGGCCCGTGGGGGGGGGGGCAGTTGGGGCGCCGCACCCTATCACACACACAGCCACAGGGCAATCAGGGGGTTGGGGAGCTCCCCCCGATCAGGCACAGAGCACAGCTGATCAGGGGGTTGGGGCGCCTTCCCCTGTCATGAACAGAGCAAGGCGGATAGGGAGGTTGTGGCCCTGCCCCCTGTCACACACAGAGCTGCAGGGCCATCAGGGGGTTTGGGTGCTGCCCCCTGTCATGCTGATCCTGGTGCTGGGAGGCATATTGCCCTTTTACTATATAGGATAGAGGCCTGGTGCACTGGTGGGGGCTGGCTGGTTTGCCCTGAAATGTGTCCTGGATCAGGGTGGGGGTCCCCCCTGGGGTGCCAGGCCAGTCTGGGTGAGGGGCTCAGGGCTGTTTTCAGACTGGCGGGTGACTGAAGCTCCCAACCGCTCCTTTTTTTCTTTTTTCTTTTTATTCTGGGCCAGCTTTAGCTCTGAGGCTTGGCTCCAGCTCATAGTCCTCCACTGCTGAAAGCAGGTATCTGGTTTGTTTGGGTTCTATAATCGAAACACTGTTTCAACTCCAGCTCTGAGATCCCAGCTGGCTGAAAGCAGGTTTCTGGGGTTTTGTTTAGCGTCTATATTTGTAAATTGTTTCAAACTGCAAGCTCAGAGGCCGGCAGCGGCAGGCGGGGAACCTTGTAGTCCTCCGTCACTGAAGCAAGCAAGCCTCATGTTCGCTTTAAGCTGCCTGGCTGCCGGCCGCCATCTTGGCTGGAAGTTAATTTGCATATCACCCTGATTAGCCAATGGGAAGGTAGCGGACATACTGCTAATTACCATGTTTCTCTTTTATTAGATAGGATGGGAGATGGCGACGTAACCACAAAACGACATACGTCTGGATTGATGTAACCTGAGGACTGTCTGTATAGGTAATCTGGATAATAAATGTAATTAGATAAATGAATCTAAAGTAAACTAATGCAGTATTTGTTTAGTCTTTTCTAGTCTGTTAAAAGGGAAAAAAGTCTTTCCTGTTTTTGCCCAGGAAGAAGAAGTTCTATAAATTATTGAAATGCTTATATATTACTAGCGGCCTGATGCATGGAATTCAGCAAGAGTAGGCCTTCTTTCCACTGGCTGCCAGCACCAGCTTCCCTCTGGCACCCAGGACCAGGGCTTCCCTCCAGCTGGTGGCAGGCACCCGGGACCTGGGCTTTCCTTTGTCCACAAGGACATCTGGAAGGATGTCCGGTCTAATTAGCATATTACACTTTTATTATTATAGATGTTATATTAATCAGGTCCTTGATTACTTAAAAAGGCCATCTTCTTAATAATAGAAACTGAAATTTTGCTAGCCTATCTTTGTGTTTAATTCCCGTTTGTCACTTTGAATGAATAACCAAATACTGTTTTATAATAATAAGGATGATATATAATCTTGGTAAAATAGGTTTGACAACCTTCCCTGGGCTTGAATTTTAAGAAACTATTCTTGACCTAAAATTGGCTTTAGGTCAATCCAATACTTCCTGGAATGTCTCAAGGATTTGTTTTCTCTCCTTAGGAAGAAAAGTTATTTGCTTAAGGTGAACGGGAAGCTTTGTCAAATAAATAAATAAATAACTCTGATATACTTTAATTTATAACTCTAATTGTTATTTTGGAATATTGTGTTTTGCACAAAGGGCAAAATTCCATGTCATTTGCATTATAATCAAATCCAAAACCATGTCATTTTAAGTTTCTTCTTGTCATTTAGAGGAAGTCACTGTTTTGTCATAATGTATTTGGAAAAATGTTACATCATCTGAGGGATCCATGGAAAGGACTCTGACATTTTCAGATCATCCCCTTCAAACTGGAAGAAAATTATTAGAACACTATAGAGTATCTGGATTTATAGAAAAACTGGCCAGAAAAATCAGGAAAAAAAAAAAGAATTGATTGTGGGAATAAATAAACTGAAAAATAATTATATAGTTTTTGTAACTTTTGTTGAAATTATTGCTGATTCTTAAGCCTTTTTGTTTTTCAGACATAAAGAAACTTGTTTCTTTTCTTAAAGCAATTTGGCAAATTATATGTTTCTTTATCTACCTTATCCCTTCAGAATTTGGCAATTCTTAATGACTCATGGCAATACATTTCTTTGCATGAATTCAATAGGACCAGTTTCCAATGATGATTATATTAACCAAGATTTTGACTGGAATGTCATGTCTGAGAGAGACATGCCAAGACTCTGTATGTCACCAGAAATCTGACTGTCTTTATGTCTCAGAAACACCACAGGGTCCTAACCAAAAGGACCTTTTCATGGCTGTGGCACCAGACTGCAAGACAATCTCCATCTGTGGAGACCTGATTTGTTGTTGCAGCATAACCACAATTGTGAGAAATTTTAAGGAATGCACTGTTTTAATCTTTCTGACAATTTTCAATTGATAGAAAACAACACTCAACAAATTAGAGAAACCATCTCCCAAGATCCTGAATTCACTGTATTCTGTCCCTGGGAACTGCTTTCAAGGCAGAAGCAAATGTAGTACAACAGGATGAGATTTTTCATCTAAAACTAATCTCATAGATATGAGATGATAGAAAAAGTGAATGTTAGGGGCAGAAATAGAATATTAGAAATTAATTATAATTATAATAAATATTAATCATTCTATATTAACCATGATGGTTCTGTTCTGATTAGAAAGCACATTTTCACTTAGATGAGAGTTATATGCCCTGGGATATGGGTGCTAACATCAGAATACAGTTCATCCTCTTGTCCTGAGAACTGCCTATCATTATGGGAAAATTTATATCTGCCTAGTGGTGCCTGCCCTCCATGACCTCACCTGCCCCCAGCCTCCTAGCCTGCATGACATGTAACCTCTAATGATTATCCCATGTTCACTTTCCCATACCTGTATTCCTACTTTCCCATGTATTCTTTATTCTTCTATTCAATATAAGCAGCTGGCTTATGGTGGGGTGCAGAGCAGATTTTTGTAGATGACATACTGCTCTCCCATAGTTCTGGCATTATTGAAATAAATGCTCATATATGATTCAACCCTGTCTCTGCTGAATTGGCTCAAGTAGTGACAGGCTTCCCAGACTCCAGTTACAAAGCTACAAATGTTGGTTTTCTGAGAAAGGTCCTCTCTCTTGAGGGCTCCATGAGCCTCTCTTCAGCCAGTTCCTGCTAGATGGATACCTGAGCACAGGGTATGGACTAGAGCCTGTGATCCCTGTGCTCCTGCTCCCACCACCAAGAAGCATATTTATAGACTTACCCTATGAAGTCCCCTTCTTCTCTTTTCCTTCCTTCTCAAGTCCTTTGCACACAAATAATATTTATTGAATATTTGGACTACCAGAAAATTTCCTCTTCTTACTATTTTTTTCTCTTTCTTCAGTACTAAACTTCCTTGTTTCAAAAGAGAAGTTAAGGAAGCCATAGTCTCCATTTAGTTTTATGAACCACAGAATCACTTGACTAATCTTTGGAGTCATTATACCCAAAGATTAAAGGTGATTTTTCCACTGATGAGTCTACATTCACTGAGAGGCTGAGATTATGTTGGCAAGGGCTGGTCCACTAATCCCTTTAAAAGGAAATTTTGACCCCTGGCAGATGGCTCCTGGGCCCCTCTGTGAGCTGCCACTGGGTGTGTGCCTCTTCAACCATGGGTGCACAACTCCCTCAGGAGGATCCATGACATCTCCCTCCTGGCTGCCTACCTCTGGACATCTTGGTGAGTTACTGAGGACTCTCACACCTGGACAAAGTCACATTGTATCAGCTACAGACTGAGATTTCCACATCCCCAGTTCCTGGCTCCTGAACCCCCTTGTGATTCAGAGAGGGAAATCACTTTTTCAAGATTCCCACTGCCTCAACCACAGACTACGAGACACTCGCCCCCAACTGTCATGGGCTCTGGGACCCTCATAGTGAGTTGCAGAGTGACACTAACCCAACAAGAGTCACAGAATACCAGCCAAAGTCACAGTACCGGGGCCTCAGGCCCCGAGACTCCTTCCTTCCAGGCGGTGGACTCTGGGAACCCACAGTGAGAACATACCAGTGATACCTCAAGAAACTTTTCCCTCAAGAGCTGAAACCACAATCACATCCAAAACAGCTTGCACACACTGCCAATCCATGATGAGACTTCATCCACAAATAAGAAACTAACATTCAAGACCCAACTACATCCAGAGAACCCAAATAGCTCAATTAGGGAGCTCCACTAGATCACCAAGCCCAGGTGCCCCGAGAGAATGCACTACTGGGTCCGAAAAATCACCAACTACATAGAAACACCCCCAAAAGAACCAGGGTAGCAAAGCAGTTGGATCTAAGACATAGAAACAATTAAAACATTACATTAAAAAACGGGGAGACAAAAAAGCAATCCCCAAAGCAAAGAAAAAGAGGACTCACCAGAAAGGGAATTAAATGAAATGGAGCCAAGTAACATGTCAGATAAAGAATTCAGAGTAATGGTTATAAGGATACACAAACGGCTGGATGACAAATACACTCAAGTCAAAGAGAATTATAAGGAACTAAATGAGAATGTCAACAACATGAAAAAGAATCAAGAATAAATGAAGAATGGCATAGCTTCAATGAAGAACACAATGGAAGGCCTCAACAGTAGACTATAAGAGGCTGAGGACCACATCAGTGAATTGGAAGACCAGGTAGGAAAAAACACACAAACACAGCAGCAAAAGGAAATAAAACTTAAAAAGCAGGAGGAGAGAGCCTAAGGGAGTTTTGGAACAACATGAAAGGAAACAACATCCACATAATAGGGGTACCAGAAGGAGAGGAAGCAGAGCAAGCAATAGAAAACCTGTTTGAAGAAATAATGACAGAAAACTTTCCTGATGTCAGCAAGAAAAAACACACTCAAGTCCAAGAAGCACAAGAACCTAAAACAAGATGAGCCTAAAAAGACCTACACCAAGATACATCATAATTAAATTGGCAAACATCAACTACAAAGTAAGAATCTTAAAGGCTGCCAGAGAGAGACAGAAAGTTACCTACAAGGGATCTCTCATTAGAATATCAACTGATTTCTCAACAGAAACACACCAGGCCAGAAAGGAATGGAATGGAATATACAAAGTCATGCAAAACAAGAGTCTGAATCCAAGAATACTATACACAGCAAAGCTATCATTCAAAATTAAAGGTGGAATCAGGAGCTTCACAGACAAAACAGGGCTAAGAGAGTTTATTACCAAAAAGCCAGCAGTGCAAGAAATTCTAAAGGAACTGCTGTAAAATGAAGAAATAGAAAGGCAATAAGGAACACAAATATAAATAATAAAAATGGCCACAAATATTTATCAATAATAACATTAAATGTAAATGGAACAAATGCTCCAATCAAAAGATATAGGGTAGCTGAATGGATAAGAAAACATCACCCATATACTTGCTGTCTATAAGAGACCCACCTCAGAACAAAGGATTCACACAGACTGATAGTGAAGGGATAAAAAAAATTTTTCAGGCAAATGGAAATGAGAAAAAAGCAGGGGTTTCAGTACCTATATCTGACAAAATAGACCTCAAAGTAAAAGCCAAAACAAGAGATAAGGAGAGCCACTTGATAATATTAAAGGAATAATTCAACAAGAGGACATAACTCTGCTAAACATAGATGCACCCAATACAGGAGCACCCAAATACAGAAAAAAAAACCACCACAAAAAAACACACACAAACAAACAAACAAAAAAACTTCTGGAAGATATCAATGAAGAGATCTACAGCAATACAATCATAGTAGGGGACATTAATACACCACCGACACCACTGTATAAATCCTCTAATCAAAAAATCACCAAAGAAACAGCAATCCTAAATGATTCATTAGATCAGATGGACTTAATTGACATCTTCAGAACATTTCACCGCAAAGTCACAGAATATACATTCTTCTCAAGTGCACATGGGACATTTTCAAAGACAGACCACATATTAGGACACAGGGAAAATCTCTTCAAATTCACGAAGATAAAATTCACACCAAGCATCTTCTCAGATCACAATGGCATAAAATTAGAAATCAACTGTAATAAAAACAATGAAAAAAAGCAAACACCTGCAGGCAAAATAGCATGCTATTAAACAATGATTAGGATACCAAAGAGATCAAAGAAGAAATAAAAAGTACCCTGGAAATAAATGACAATGAAAACATAACAATGCAAAATCTATGGGACACAGTGAAAGCAGTCCTGAGAGGGAGTTCATACCTCTACAGGCCTACCTCAAAAAAAACAAGATAAAATGCTAATAAATTATCTAAACTTGCAACTTAAAGACTTAGAAAGAGAGCAACAAAAGCCCAGGGTAACCAGAAAGAAGGAAATAATAAAGATCAGAGCAGAAATAAATGACATAGAGACAAAAAAAAAATACAAAAGATCAATGAAACGAAGAGCTGGTTCTTTGAAATGATAAACAAGATTGATGAACCTCTAACCAGGCTCACCAAGAAACAAAGACAGAGGACCCAAATAAACAAAATCAGAAATGAAAGAGGTAAAGTAACAACTGACCCCATAGACATACAAAGGATTGTAAAAAAAAAAAAAAAATACTACAAACAACTCTACTCCAACAAACGGGACAACCTCGACAAAATAGGCATATTCTTAGAAAAATAATGCTTCCAAAACTCAATCAGGAAGAATCAAAATACCCAAATAGGCTGATAACAACTGATGATATTGAAACAGTAATCAAAACGCTTCCAGCAAACAAAAGTCCTGGACTGGATGGCTTCACAGGGGAATTTTACCAAACATTCAAAGAAGAACTAAAACCAATCTTTCTCAGACTATTCCAAAAAATTCAAGAGTAAGGAACACTTCCAAGCTTTTTCTATGAAGCCAGCATTACCCTAAAACCAAAACCAGATAAATACACTACAAAGAAAGAGAATTACAGGCCAATATCCCTAATGAACATAGATGCTTAAATCCTCAACAAAAACTCTAGCAAACCGGATCCATATTACACTAGAAAGATCATACACCATGATCAAATGGGATTTATTCCAGGAATGCAAGGCTGTTACAATATCCACAAATTAATAAATGTGATACATAACATAAACAAATTGAGAGACAAAAATCACATAATCATATCATTTGATGCAGAAAAGGCACTTGATAAAATCCAACACCCTTTTCTGCTAAAAATGCTTAGCACAGTGGGAATAGAGGGATCATACCTCAATATATTAAAAGGATTATATGACAAACCTACAGCAAACATCATACTCAATGGGCAAAATCTAAAACTATTTACCCTAAGAACAGTAACAAGACTGGGATGCCCTCTTTCACCACTCCTGTTTGAAACAGTACTGGAAGTGCAAGCCATAGGGATCAGTAAAAAAAAAAAAAAAAAAAAAAAAAAGGCATCCAAATTGGAAAAGAAGAAGTAAAATTGTCATTATTCACAGATTGCATGATATTGTACATCAAAAACCCTAAAGACTCCATCAAAAAACTACTAGACTTAATAAATCAATTTGGCAATGTAGCAGGATACAAAATTAACACCCAAAAATCTATGGCTTTTTTATATACCAGTAATGAACTCACATAAATAGAAACTAAAAAACAATCCCATTTACCATTGCTACAAAAAATTTAAGATACCTAGGAAAAAATTTAACCAAGGAGGTAAAGGATCTGTACTCAGAAAAATACAGGACACTGAAAAAAGTGATAGAGGAAGACATAAACAAATGGAAGAATATATCATGTTCATGGATTGGTAGAATCAACATTATTAAAATGCCCATACTACCTAAAGCATCTATAGATTCAATACAATCCCCATTAAAATACCAATGGCATATTTCAAAGACCTAGAACAAACTCTCCAAAAATTCATCAGGAATAAAAAAGACCCCAATTAGCTGCAGCAATATTGAGAAAGAAGAACAATGTTGGAGGGATCACAATACCAAATATAAAGCTATATTACAAATCCTCTGTTCTCTAAACTGCCTGGTACTGGCACAAGAACAGACATATAGACCAATGGAACAGAACAGAGAACCCAGATATCAACCAAAGCCATTATCCTCAATTAACACTTGACAAAGGAGGCAAGAGCATACAATGAAGTCAAGACAGTCTCTTCAATAAATGGTATTGGGAAAATCGGACAGATACATGCAAAAAAAAAAAAATGAAACTGGACCACCAACTTACACCATACACAAAAATAAACTCAAATATATAAAGGACTTAAATGTAAGATGGGAAACCATAAAAATCTTAGAATACTCCATCGGCAGCAAAATATCAGATATACGTCATTGCAGTATTTTTACCGATACAGTTCCAAGGGCAATGGAAACTAATGACAAAATAAACAAATGGGACTAGATCAAAATCAAAAGCTTCTGCACAGCAAAAGAAGCTATCAACAAAACAACAAGAAAGCCCACTGCATGGGAGAACGTATTTGCCAGTGTTATCTCTGATAAAGGTTTAATCTCCAACATTTACAGGGAACTCATACAACTTAACAAAAAGAAATAAACAATCCAATAAAAAAAAATGGGCAAATGACCTAAATAGACACTGTTTGAAAGAGGACATACAGAAAGTCAAGAAACATATGAAAACATGCTCAAAGTTACTAATTATCCGAGAGATGCAAATCAAAATGATAGTGTGGTGCCATCTCACACCTGTCAGAATGGCTTTCATCAACAATTCAACAAAAGACAAGTTTTTTGCGAGGATGGGGAGAAAAAGGAACCCTCTTGCACTGCTGGTGGGAATGCTGACTAATGCAGACATTGTGGAGAACAGTATGGCATTTCCTTAAAAAATTAAAAATGGAACTTTAATTTGACCCAGTAATTCCACTTCTAGGAATGTATCCCAAGAAAACAGAAACACCAATCAGAAAGGATAGAAGCACCCCTATGTTCACAGCAACACAATTGACAATAGCTAAGATTTAGAAACAGCCTAATTGCCCATCAGCAGATGAGTGGATTAGAAAACAGTGGTACATATACACAATGGAATTCTATGCTGCTGTAAAAAAGAAGGAACTCTTACCATTTACAACAGCCTGGATGGAACTAGAGAGCGTTATACTAAGCGAAATAAGCCAGTCAGAGAAAGATAAATATCACATGATCTCACTCATTTGTGGAATGTAATGAACAACATAAACTGATGAACAAAAATAGAGCCAGATTCATAGAAGCCTTGAACAGACTGTACAACCTATGAGGGAAGGCGGGAGGTGAGGGTGTAAGAGATCAACCAAAGGACTTGTAATCATGCATATTAGCATAATCAATAGACACAGACAGTAGGGGGGCGGGGTGAGGGCTTGTGCTTGGGGGAGGAGGAAGTGGGGGAGACATCAATGGGGGAAAAAGGAGACTCATGTAATACTTTAAACAATAAAGAATTAATAAAAGAAAAATTGGGATCAATAACAGAACTGAATCTATGAGCCAACTAAAAAAAAAAGTCCTTTAAAAAGGACAATAGTTCTAGCTGGTTTGGCTCAGTGGATAGAGTGTCGGCCAATGGATTAAAGTGTCCTGGGTTTAATTCTGACCAAGGACGCATACCAGGGTCCCCAGTAGGGGGGATTCAGGAGGCAGCTGATGAATGATTCTCTCTCATCAAGGTGTTTCCATCTCCCTCTCCCTTCCTCTCTGAAGTAGATAAAATATATATTTTTAAAAAGGACAATAAAATTTATTCAAATACAAGGTCTGTACTTTGCAGTGTTAGAAATTGTAGTTATTGTTGGCATTTTACTCTGGGCCACAGATATTTTAATGTTTGTGGGTCCAAATTCAATGCTCTAAGCTATTTTTGAAGACTGTGGTACATTAGAAAATAAAAGAAAATATATAGTTACCAAAAAAATGTCACTATTGCATCTGAATGAATTCAAAGCAAAATCAGTCCCTGTCCTGATGGTTTGCACTTTCTCTGAGAACGCAATGCTAGGAATGGTGCCAGAGGGAGAAGGGAGAGGGCTCTGTTGACTTCCAATAAAGGTGGTATCTGAAAAAGGAAAGCAAATGGTACCTTGATTGGCTATTGACAAAAGACTGGTGTATCTACAGCTGCACTCTATGAGCACTTTGGAAATTAAAGAATTGCCAGCTTTTCCATTTTGGGACAAAAAAAAACATTTGTGCTAAACAGCCAGTAAGTAAATACAGTAAACATATTTTTACAGTGATTAGAATTGTTTTATATTTTGGAGATTGATTGTGAAATTCCATGGTTTCTTGATTAGCAAACATTTGGCAGTTCTGGAGTCTTTGGACATTAAAATGCCAAAGCAGATTTTCATTCTCAGACTGAGTATATATATATATTTTCTTTTCTCTAACAATTATCCTGAAAACATTTGAAAGTACTAAAATAAAACATGTTCTGGAAACACATTCAGAAACATTTTACATGTGTGACTTCAATAGGTAAATAAAAAGTATGTACTGGGTTGCTGTCAAAGGCAGAGATGAGAAGATAGTCCATATGTAATGAATGAACTGCTTGTGGGCCCTTCCTCCAGCCCTGCCTTGGGACAGCCAAGGGTTTACTGCTATACAAGAAAAAGTAAAAACAGATGTTTGTTTAAAGCCTCCTTTTTTTAAAAAAATCTTTATTGTTCAGATTATTACAGATGTTCCTCTTTTTTCCCCCCCATATCTCCCCTCCACCCAGTTCCCACCCCACCCCAGGCCCTCATCCCCCTGCATCCTCGTCCATAAGTGTAAGCTCTTTGTCCAACCTCTTCCCTCACCCCCACACCTTCCCCCGAGAATTACCAGTCCTCTCCCTTTCCATGCCCCTGATTCTATTACATTCACCAGTTTGTTTTGTTCATCAGATTTTTTTATTCACTTGATTTTTAGATTCACTTGTTGATAGATATGTATTTGTTGTCACTTTGTTTATAATTTTTTAACTTTACCTTTTTCTTCTTCTTCCTCTTCTTAAAGAACACCCTTCAGCATTTCATATAATACTGGTTTAGTGGTGATGAACTCCTTTAGCTTTTTCTTATCTGTGAAGCTCTTTATCTGACCTTCGATTCTAAATGATAGCTTTACTGGGTAGAGTAATCTTGGTTGTAGGTTCTTGCTATTCAACACTTTGAATATTTCTTGCCACTCCCTTCTGGCCTGCATAGTTTCTGTTGAGAAATCAGCTGACAGTCGTATGGGTAGTCCCTTGTAGGTAACTGACTGTTTTTCTCTTAAGAGTCTCTCTTTGTCTTTTGCTCTTGGCATTTTAATTATGATGTGTCTTGGTGTAGTCCTCTTTGGATTCCTCTTGTTTGGGGTTCTCTTCACTTCCTGGACTTGTAAGTCTATTTCTGTCATTATTTCTTCAAATAGATTTTTAATATCTTGCTCTCTCTCTTCTTCTGGCACCCCTGTATTTTGGATGTTGGTACTCTTAAAGTTGTCCCAGAGGCTCCTTACACTATCTTTATATTTTTGGATTCTTTTTTCTTTTTGCTCTTCCGGTTGGGTGTGTATTGCTTCCTCGTACTTCAAATCTTTGACTTGATTCTTGGGATCCTCCAGTCTACTGTTGAATCTCTGTATATTATTCTTTATTTCAGTCAGTGTATGATTAATTTCTGACTGGTCCTTTTCCATTTTTCTGGCATTCTCACTAAGATCCTTGAAGGTCTCACTAAGTTCCTCAGAGGTTTCTAGAAGATTTTTGAGTAACCTTTTAACTGTGGTTTTGAACTCTATTGCCAGTATTTTGCTTTTGTCCATTTCTTTCATTTGTGACATGTTTCTTTGCACCCACATTTTAGCTGCTTTCCTGTGTTTGTTTCCATCTATTGGGTAGCTGCTAAGTCTCTTTTAGTTGATAGAGGGCCTTGTGTGGTAGGTGTCCTATAGAGCCCAGTGGCTTAGCCTCCCCAGTCACCTAAGGTGGACACTCTTGGTGCACCCCTTTGTGGGATGTGTGCATAGTCTTGTTGTAGTTAAGCCTTTATTGGTGTTGGTATCACTGTGAGAAATTGACCTCCAGGCCAATTGGCTGTGAGGACCAGCTGTGTCTACAATGGAAGAGCTGCTCTGCAGGAGACACCCTTATGGGGCAGGACTTGCTTCAGTGGGACTTTGGTGCTCACTGAGTCTGCCCCTTGAGTGTGCCACTTATGGATGTGAAGAGTTGTAATCTGGTATGGTCTCACACTGACCACTGGGTACACTGGCTCTTGGATATCCAAAGAGGTGCAAAGTTAGCTACTGCCTCGGGCTACCCAGCAGGAGCTACAGAGAGATCTGCAGATTCCTCCTCTTTGTATCAAGTTTGGAAGTGCCCAGCTGAGGCCCAGTTATGTAGCCAGGCAGACTGCTGCTGCTGCTGCAAGTTTGACAGGTTTTAGGCTGAGAAAGAACAGGCCATTCATATGCAAAAGCCACTGCACACAGCTTGGGTGGGGTTGTAAATTGGGTGGGGAGGAGTCTCAGGGAATCTCCTGGGTGGAGCAAACAGCAATGGCTGCCAGTCAGCCCTGCACTGGAGAGGTCCCAGCGCAGGAAAAATGACCACTGTGAGCACCTCCGTCTGAAAGAAAGCCGCCCTCCCGTTCCTGTCTTGATGCCAAACAGTCCAGTTTCTCCCCGTATGTGTCTGGGTCTCCCAGAGTCTCACCCAGAACTGGAGTTCAGAGCAAGTGGGAGCTTGTATCTCCCTCCAGACTAAAAAAGCAGCACACCGGGTGCTAGCCCATTTTGCACCACTGCACCTCCTACCAGTCTCAATGCACTTTCTTCTTTACCTCTCGTTGTAGAATTTCCACTCAGCCAGCTTTCCCACAGTTCTGGATGATAGTTGTTCTGTCTTTTAGTTGTAATTTTGATGTTGTTGTGAGAGACAGCAAGTACAGGTGTTTACCTATGTCTCCATCTTGGTTCCTCCCTGTTCAAAGCCTCTTGGGTTTCTCTCTTAGTAGTGATATTCCTGCTCATTTTTGAAATTAATGAATTTCCAAGAGATTTTAAAATTCTCAGCAATGACTTTTTTCCATTTTTACCTTTAATAGTCATGACCTCATGAATTGTTGTTGTTGTTGTTTTAAATATTATCATGTTAAAATTATCTCCTTTGGAAGGTTTTTCTCTTAAATGACAATGTTGAGTACCTATGCTTTGACTTTAGCAATTCTTTTAATATTAGGAATTAACTATATTTGTTTTGCTTCATCCTTTCAGTATCATTTTTTGTTATAGCTAGACCTTGCACTTTTTTGTTATAAATAATTAAATTGAAACCATTTTTATTCTATTAACTTTATAGAAAATTAAAAATGTAAAAAAAAATCATAAATAAAATTGTTTACTTTTGCACCAGCTTACGTCTGGACAGTAATGCAGGATTTTACAAATCTTCTGTGATTGTGTATGTGTTTGTGCCTGTGTACAAGAGGTGTCATGGTTTTATCCTTTTAATTAAGCTCTTGCTTCTGAAAGAAGTTATTATAAAGTGACTTAAGACAATGCACATTCAACCTCTTACAATTGCAGAGGTGAGCAGTATGAAATAGATTTCACTGGGTTAAAATAAAAGTGTCAGCAGTATTACCTTACTTCTGGGGGTTCTAAGGGATAATCTTTTTCTTGCCTTTTTTATTTCCTAGAGGCTACTTGCATCCCTTGGCTCCTGGCTCCCTCCTTCATCTTCGAAGCCAGCCATTGCATTGTTCAGGCTTGTTTCCATCATCATCTCCCCTTGTCTGACTCCTCCTACTTACCTCTTATGAGGACCCTTGTGATTTACATTGGTTCCACCTGGGTAATCTAGGATACTCTTCTTATCTCTGTCTCAAAATCCTTAATCTACCAAATTAGAAGAGTCATTTTTGCCATTTAAAAGAATATATTTATAATTCCTGGGCATTAGGATATATGTCATCTTGGGGAGTATAGGTGTGTATCATTCTGCCTACTATAATCCTCTTAATAGCACAAAAATTTCTTCTAATTAAATCCTTGCTACTCATCTCTGTCTTCAACAACACCATAATTTCTTACTTTCTCTGAACTTCAGCATTTTTATCTATATAATTCACCCATTACTTTTTGTAACCATCCTTGAATATACATGAAATTAATGCTGATGCAAATTGCCCAACTTCCCCTAACACACCAACTTTATCAAATTTGGGACTTACTCCTTGATCTCCATGAGGTGAAAATATTACATCTTGTATTACATCTTGTGATAGGGGGATTTATAATCTTATAGGTAGAGCACCTGAATTAATCTAAAAAATAATCATATTATTTTAAATCTTAGAACACATATACTTATGTGAATAGGGGGTTAAGTTTCTTATATGCGAATAGGGGATTAAGTTTTTCTTAAGTTTCCTTTTCAAGGTCTGTATGAAGAAATTAAGGAGGTGACTCAGCTGTGAATCCAGCAAACAGAACCAATAAACACAGTCAGACTGACTCACCAGAAGTCAAAACATCATTTCATCAACATCATCTCATCGCCTGATGATGAAGGACAAGAGCTGATGTCTGTTCCCGATCCCATTCCCTTTTGTAAACCTGTCCCCTGAACCTTGGGGTTAAGACAGGATTTGAATGCTTGTAAGCACCCTGTCTTCTTGGTTGGCTGACCTTCTCAATAAGCACCTTATATGATTCAATCCTGCCTTCGTTATTGGACACAGCGACAGGCAGCCCGAGCCCAACCGGGGGTTTCCTAGTAATACTTGTACAAACTTCTTCAACTTGCATTTTATTTTTTCTAGTGCTGCTTCAGTTTCCTAAACTAAAGCACAGTTGTTGTTTTCCTGGAGGTGCCATTTCCATTAGAATACTTTATAATGGAAGTGATTTCTTTTCCTGTTTCTCCTTATCTCTTGATGCCACTACCAGACCATTTAATAGTCCCCCTTGCCTTGATATTAATGACATTTCATGGTTACTTTTCTCTCCCGTTTTTAAAATATTATTTTTATTGATTTCAGAGAGGAAGGGAGAGGGAGAGAGATAGAAACATCAATGTGAGAGAGAATCATTGATCGGCTGCCTCCTGCACGCCCCCTACTGGGGATCGAGCCCATAACCTGGACATGTGCCCTTGACCAGAATCAAATCTGGGACCTTCAGTCCTCAGGCTGATGCTCTATTCATTGAGCCAAACCAGGTAGGGCTCTACCATTCTTAATATGATCTGTTTGATTCAAGGACCACATCTTCATATTCTTTATCACTTCATACTTATGTCTTATAGGGAGTATTTCTCTCAGAGATTTTACTGTTGATGTTGCTGTCATCAAGCAAACTAGTTTCACCAATAGCCTCCATATTGTGATCCCATGGCTCACTGAAGTATGATAACACCTTGAACTTTGAAATCTCTTGGAACTTACCAAAGAGAAGATGATGAACTCCAAGCTTCCACTTTGGACTATTCATGTTTCCCTCTCAAATCTGCTCCTTCCTTTATGCTTTCCCGAGCCGGTTCTTCACTTCCATCTGGTTCTGTTTCTTGCCTTCTCTATTCTCTCCACATTTTAGCCTCTCTGAGTCTTTATTAGTACTCTAGAGTAGTACATCTAAAAATATCAGTGGGTGAAGGACCAGTTTTTATTTGCAAACTTCCTGTCAACTGGTACTTTAGTAAAATACAATAAATGTTAAGTATTTGGGAATTAAAATTTTAACACAAGACACTAATTACAAAGCAAATATTTTATTATAAGATTCAACAGACATAAATTATTTTTAATAAATATACTCAAAGCAAATAAAATAGGATAAATAAAAGAATTATAAAAATCAAACAATACATTGAAAATGTGATTGTAAATTATTAACAGAGTATAGCTGTTTTAATCACAGTCATGTGGTATTCTGCAATTGTAGCTAAATATAAGAATAAAAAGTTTTAAGTAAAAAATCAACTCCATATATGTTCACTCTAAATAAATACCATAAATATCAAATTTTATCTTTAATGTATAAAAGTTTGCTTTTTGGCTGTTAATTTATATAATCTGGAGCATATTGGGAACAATGTACTTGTAGGAGATAATCATATTTCATTTTTCTATAGTATTCTTTCATATCAAAGTATAGAAATTAGTCTCACAAAAATATGTTGGCAGGAATGAGGGAATAGATTTAAAGTAATTTCAGCAAGCTTAGATTATTGCTTTTAACCTTCATCCAAAATAATATAAATGATGCTCTATTTTTAAAATTTATGTCAAAAAAATTTATGTCCAATCCTTCATCAGTAGCTGATTTTAATAATTTATTCTGTAAATGTGTAGTTAAATTTAAAGTATACTTAGGTGAAAGAAATGGATTCCAGAGCCATGAAGTTCCATGTTTTGAAATTTCTATGTGTTCTTCCTTAAAGGAAGATGAAATTCAGGATATTTTATAAACTGCATGAACTATCTGATGATAACTTTTTGAAAATGTTCAATAACAAGAAAATCACCATTTTTAACAACAATTATTGTTAAACCATGGAACATATCATAAGAACCTGTAGAAATCCTGTTCTTTCAAGCTTCTAAATTTCATTTTTCCCCTTTGATTAATCTTCCAACAAACAACATGTTCAATTCTTTCCTTGCATAGAAGTATTAAGATTTAGTTAAAAATACCAAAGATATCAGACAAACAAGCAAGCCTGGCTATAAAATCAAATATTTAAAAAGCTGGCAAAATAGACAGGGGAAGGACTGGGTGGAGTGGGGTAGGAAGGAAGGGGACAAAAGGGAGAAAATGGAAGACATCTGTAATGCTCTCAACAATAAAATAAAATAAAAATAAATACATTTTAAAAATACAATTAAAATAAATACATTTTAAAAATCTGGAACCAGACTGGAAATGCATTGACTTTATTCCTTAGTTTAAACATTTTTAATAGACCTTTTCTCCTTAATAAATATTGTGCCTTACCACACTGCAATGATTTTTTAATAATCAGCTTACATATCCTACCTAATAAAAGACAAATAGGGTAATTAACCGTACCTCCAATACGTTTCCCAAGGGCTAATCAGGGTGATATGCAAATTAACTGCAACCAAGATGAACAGGAGGCTTGCTTGCTCCAGTGATGGAGGACGCCAAGGTTCCCCGCCTGCCTCAGCCCAGCTCTGAGCTCTGGAAGCAACAGTGTTTCAATTATAGAAGCCAAACAAACCCCAGATACCTGCTTTCAGCAGCCGAGGCCTCAAGCTGGAGCCGGGCCTCAGAGCTGGAGCTGGCTCTCAGCTCCAGTGACAGCCATAGAAGGTAAATAAATCCCAGAATAAAGAAAAAAAGGAGAGGTTGGGATCTTCAGTCACCCACCAGCCTGAAAACGGCCCTCAGCCCCTCACCCAGACTGGCCAGGCACCCCAGTGGGGACCCCCACCCTGAAGGGGGTGTGACCAGATGCAAACAACCATCAGCCCCTCATCCAGGCTGGCCAGACACCCAAGTGGGACCCCCACCCTGATCCGGGACACCCTTCAGGGCAAACCAGCGGGCCCCCACCCAGGCAACTGGCCTCTATCTTATATAGTAAAAGGGTAATATGCAAATTGACCCTAACAGCAGAAAGACTGGGAATGACTGGTCACTATGACACACACTGACCACCAGGGGGCAGACGCTCAATGCAGGAGCTGCCCTCTGGTGGTCAGGGTGCTTTCACATGGGGAGCTCTGCTCAGCCACAAGCCAGGCTGACGGCTGCCAGTACAGCAGTGGTGGGAGCCTCTCCTGCCTCCTCAGAAGCGCTAAGGATGTCTGACTGGAGTTTAGGCCTGCTCCCCGCTGGCAATTGGACATCCCCCCAGGGCTGCCAGGCTGCCAGAGGGATGTCTGATTGCCATCTTAGGCCTGATCCCCTGGGGATCAGGCCTAAGCAAGCAAGTGGTCGTCCCCCGAGGAGTCCCAGACTGCGAGAGGGCACAGGCCGGGCTGAGGGACCGCCCCCCCTCCCCACCGAGTGCACAAATTTTTGTGCACCGGGCCTCTAGTTTATAAAATAATAAAGAATAATTTTAAAGTTAACACATTAGCCTATACATAATCACAATTTTCACTATGACATCAAGCTTTCTGTTCAGTTCAACTGAAAATTTTTCTTAGGACGCTTTCTTGATGAAGGAAGTTCTGTGTTGTTTAATACTTTTGGCTCAAGCTCTGGAATCTGGGCAGTAACCCCAGAGAGTTTTTTCTTGTCTTGCGCCTGTGAAATGAAAATTCTTCTATAAAAAGCGATACTCCAAACACATTTGCTGAGTCTCAACTAGTTCATTTCAGAGCTAGTTGTGTTTGTTGGCAATAAGGCTGAAAAAAGAAAAAAAAGAAAATTTTCCTTCATATTAGCATCATATTGGAAATACATTTACATTAGAAGAAATAGCGTATTGACAATATCTGTGCATTCAACAAATTGCAATTAAAAATGTATCACTGGCTTTATTTGGTTTGCCACTCTGCCCTTCTTACCATTAATTGGCTCTGACTTTTTGAGCTATGTTATCGTTGGAAACTGGCACTTACACTACCTTTATAGCTACAAACACACTCACCATTTTCAAACAAACATCTTTGATGTACTCTTTTACTTATATCTTTGGAATTAACATAGATTTTTATTCATAGTAAATAAAAATGCTACTCTATAAGAACTCATCATTATAATTGTGAGAATGATTGAACATCTATATCAGCTTTTGAAGTCAACACTCCTTCAAAGAATTTTTTTAAATCTTAGTTTACTTATGCTTTTTATGTTATGTGTCCTTATGGTTTTAATTATTCAGTAGCCAGTATATCTATGAAATAATATACTTTGAGTTTAGCATTTCACCATCCACTCTAATTAAAAAAATCAAATTCCATATATAATGAATTTTATATGCTTTGTGGTAGAACCATTATGAACTCTTATTAATATTCATGTTGGGAGGAATTACTTCCACTGTCATCATTTATTTGTTTACATGATTTATTATGACTACATATAAAAAATTGTCTTTTCTTGAAAGAAAAAAAGTCAAGTGGAGCTTATTTCACCTCTATAAATTAGAGTTAAAAATAAATATGAATTTTATTTTCCAAATTCATTTGATAATGTTCAGTTATAAATTTTAAAACAACTTGGTTAAAAATTAAAATTAGAATAAAAATAAGATATAAAAAATAAATTTTTAAAAATATTTTAATATGATTTTGAATTTGGTTGATAAATTAATCTTAAATTGTCAAACATTATAACATTGTGACATATGGCACATGCAATTTCACATGTGAGAATAACACCAGGTCTGGTCTCTATCCTGCTCAATGAGATGAGACCCGTGCTCATGACTTGGATGTCACAGCAATGTTGAACTTCTATAAACATTTATTTTCAATTTCTGTACTTATCTCTTTCTAGACAAATAAACAGAGGAATCTGCACTAGCTCACAGACCAAATTTTGGCTTAAAAATTACAGAAGATAAGATTGTTAAAATGCAGATTCAGAGTTAGTAAGTCTGAATTGAGTCCATTAATCTGAATTTTCAAGACCCCTTTGAGGCTCCTATGGGGAGTATTTGTGATATAATCTCCCATAAGGCTATATTTGACTTCATTTTGTGCTGATCATATTTTTCCAATCATTGGAACAATGTTTCTGAGGATGTTGACTAGGAATTACCTGTAGTGAGTGTCAACTATGTAGACTCTCTAAGAGTGTAGCGTGGGAATCTGCATCTTTAAATGGTTTTACCAAGTACCCTGTGTACACTCAAGTCTAAAACCCACTGGCCTGCATACTATGTACTACCTGCTTTTCCCCATTTTCTCCTCTATTTCTAGTCATTTTAATTCAAACATAGAATTAATTTATTTTAGTTTTAGATTTTTAATTGTTTTCTCCTTTCCTTTGCTGGCTTCCAGTCCACTCACTCAATGTCCTTTCTTTCCTATCTTCTGACCTTTAATGAGGCAATCAATCTCATGATCTTAATTTAACATTTAACCTCTATGTATCAATCTATATCTATATCTATATCTATATCTATATCTATATCTATATCTATATCTATCTATCTATCTATCTATCTATCTATCTATATATACTAATTTGGACTTCCATTTTTTTCCATCTTATATTTTCAATTCTTCTGGGCAACTCATCTTTCATTTTTGGCATCCCAATAAAAATTTGAACAAAAGTGAATTTATCTGCTCTCCCATACTCTTCTACATATTGATTTTTGGAATTTTATTTTTACCAGTATTACCATTTCTCCAAACTCCAGGACCAAGTCTTTAGATCTATGCTAATTTCTCTCTGTGATATGTAGGATTTTAAATGGCTCTTGTGATTCCCAGTCTCTGAAATACACATCATTTTGTAATCCTATCCTTTTTCCTGGAGGCAGAACCTGTGACTCACTTCTAACAATAGAATATGGCAAAGATAAAGGGATTGCTCAGCGGTTCTCAACCTGTGGGGCGTGACCCCTTTGGTGGTTTAACGACCCTTTCACAGGGGTCGCCTAAGACCATCCTGCATATCAGATATTTACATTACAATTCACAACAGTGGCAACATTACAGTTATAACGTAGCAACAAAAATAATTTTATGGTTGGGCCACAACATGAGAAACTGTATTTAAAGGGTCAGAAGGTTGAGAACCACTGGCTTAGATAAAACTAAGGTCCCTAATCAGCAGAATGAGTTCATCAAAGGGGAGATTATCTTGACTGGGCTTGATTTCCTCAGGTGAGTACTCTAAAAGAGGCTCTCTCCCTTCTCTGAAATAGGACACTAAACAGCAGACACCTGTCTCCTTGAACCTTTTGAAGAAACCAGCTGTCCCAAATTCTACAGCTGCAGGAAATGAATCCTACCAATGACCCGAGGAAGCTTGGATGTGGATCCTCTTTCCCTTAAGTGTCCAGATGGAAAAGCAGCCCAGTTATCACTTTGACATCAGCTTTGTGAGACCTTGAGCAGCGTACTCAGCAAGGCATGTCCAAACTTCTGACTTACAGGCACTAGAAATAACCCATGTGTTTTTTGAGCCACAGGTTGGTGGTAATTTGTTATGCAGCAACAGAAGACTATTACAACTTCTTTTCCTTCTGTTTTTACATTTGCTCTTCAACTTAGTTCATCTCTTCTGTCCATGTAATATTTTTTGCTGCTATTATTCACCTTTTATCACTGCCATTTTAGTTCAAGATTTCATTTATTCTCTTTCTATCATTGAAATGGTTTTCTAAATGGTCTTCTGTCCTCCCAACTATACCATAGGAGCTCCAACACAGGGAACACCACACTGTTCTTTGCTAGTCCAAAAAAAAAATCCACTCAGGAAACCAGAGGGGAAAGACACAGCCTTTATTACTTTCACAATGAGGAAGACCCACCATAGCCAGGCAGAATCCCTTAGGGGTTTATCTAGCAGAAGGGAGAGGGGAGGAAGCTGTGCTGGTAACAGCCTATGTGAAGGCCAAGAAAAAATAGAGAGCCTGGTGAGGTTTCTTAGCTGTCAAGGACCCAGGAAACCCCCAGTTCTGTGTTGCTATGCTTCTTGTGGCCACTGACTGGGAGGGGATATTATATCCTTGAATGACCCCATATCCACTCATCCTAAGAACCACTAGAAACACTGATCATTGCCTCTCCAGCTGGAGGGGAGGTCACTCTAGCTATCAAGTGGGGTTTTTGATCTGATGATTTTGGCTACATAGCACAGTTGAATGACAGTAATGTTCAGAACAGGCAATAAGAATAGGTGGCTTAAATGGAGAGATAAGGACAGATGGGACTTAGAGATGGGTAAGAAACTGAGAAATCACTGTGTTGCATATGCTATCCAGCTTAACATCAAAAGTATAAAAATATGCTGGTTATTTTAATGATAAAATGTAATGAACTGAGTATAAATGAAATGACCAATTTGTGTTGCTTCTTATGCCTTTGTTCATAGAAACAAATAGTGCCCCTTGACTTTTTGAGAAGAAATAAAGGAAAATATGCATTTTATTTAACCCACTAGAGGCCCGATGCACAAGAATTCATGCAAGAGTAGGCCTTCCTTCCCCCTGCTGCAGGCACCAGCTTCCCTCTGGCACCTGGGACCCAGGCTGCCTCATCGGCTTCCCTCCAGCACCCAGGACCTAGGTTTTCCTCCTCTGGCCACCGGCAGGCACCCGGGACCCAGGCTGCTTCCCTCTTCTGCCTTCCCGCAGGCACCTGGGACCTGGCCTGGCTTCCCTCCGGCTTGGCTTTGTCAGGAAGGATGTCCGGAATGACATCCAGTCTGATTAGCATATTACCCTTTTATTATTATATATTACTACTACCAAATTTATGTATTTCAAAATCCAGAGAAAAACGTTTGATACCACATAGGAAAAAAAAAAAAGCACAACCCTGTGATAGCTAGACTTGCTTAAATAAAGTGGCTCTCTTAAATTCTTTCAAATAGAAGCTGCTTTCCACTAGGAAAAAAAGAAAACAAATGTCAGTGTTAATCAAACCAGCATAGAAGTTAGTTAGAACCCAGCAAACAAGCAAATGGACTTAGCACCTTGGACATATGAGAATCCTGTTTTTAAAGATGACCTCAGAAGATTGCATAACAATCAAGTCCAGGACTACTCAAAAGTGACTAACTTTTCACTTTTTTTTAGTAATTTTAGTCTTGCTCTTAGAAAAATTTTCTAAACTGACAAATCCCCATTAATTGTTGCATAGCAGTTATTCAAAGTAGGGTAATGACTCTTTACTTGGATTGTATATATCCATCATTTAATGTTTTTCATGTGTGCTTTAACAACAACTCTTAAACATGAAGCAATTTTAGTTAATAATCTCATTAAATTTGAATGTAGACATAGAATTTTAGAGATTAGAAAACTTTCTAATGATGCGTTAGAATATTTTCTTACACACCTGGGATAAGGGGAGAGATGGCCCCACCCTCTGCCACAGACAGTGCTGGGTGGCTGCTTCATCATCCCAAACCTCTGGAGGCTTGTGGTGGAAATGCTAAGGGGATAGCTGCACCCTGGGTTGTTCTCAACAGTTCTTTGATGTTTTAAGTGCTACTCTCACCCCTTTCAGGCAAAAGATCTGCCCACTCATTGGTTACCGGGACCCAGAACTAACAAAAAACAACAACAACAAAAAAACCAGTTTATAAACAAAATCAGAAACGGAACAGGTGAAGGAACAACTGACCCCACAGAAATAACAAAGGATCAATAAAAAATACTATGAATGACTTCACTTCAACAAACGGGATAACCTGGACTAAATGGACATATTTCTAGAAAAGTACAACCTTCCAAAACTCAATCAGGAAGAATCAGAAAACCTGAATAGGCCAATAACTACTGATAAAATTGAAGCAGTGAAAAATAAAAATAAAAATCCCAGTGAACAAAAGTCCTGGTCCAGACAGATTCACAGGGGAGTTTTACCAAATATTCAAAGAAGAACTAGCTTCTCTACTCCTCAAACTATTCCAAAAAATTCAAGAGGACAGAACAAGGAACACTTCCAAGCTCTTTATATGAGGCCATCATAATCCGAATTGCAAAAGCAGATAAAGACGTGATAAAGAAAGAGAACTACAGGCCAATATCTCTGATGAACATAGACACTAAAATCCTCAACAAAATATTAGCAAGTTGTATCCAGCAATACATTAAAAAAATCATACACTATGACCAAGTGGGATTTATTCCAGGGATGCAAGGCTGATACAATATTTGCAAATCAATAAATGTGATACATCACATAAACAAACTGAAAGACAAAAACCACATGATCATATCATTCGATGCAGAAAAAGCATTTGACAAAATCCAACATCCTTTTTTGATAAAAACTCTCAGCACAGTGGGAATAGAGGGATCATACCTCAACATAATAAAAGCCTTATATGACAAACCTACAGCCAACATCATACTCAATGGGCAAAATCTAAAACAATTTCTCCTAAGAACAGGAACAAGACAGGGATGCCCTCTTTCATCACTCTTGTTCAACATAGTTCTGGAAGTCCTGGCCATAGCTATCAGATAAAAAGAAGAAATAAGAGGCATCTAAATTGGAAAGGAGGAGGTAAAACTCTCATTATTTGCATATGACATGTTACTATATATAGAAAACTCTAAATACTCCATTAAAAAAACACTAGATATAATAAATGAATTTGGAAACAGCAGGATACAAAATTAACACCCAAAAATCCATAGCCTTTTTATACACCAGTAGTGAACTATGAGAAAGACAAACTAAAATCAATCCCATTTACCATTGCAACAAAATATTAAGATACTTAGGAATAAATTTAAAGAAGAAGGTAAAAGACCTGTACTCAGAAAACTACAGGATGTTTAAAAAAGACATAGAGGAAGAGATAAACAAGTGGAAGAATATACCATGTTCATGAATTGGTAGAATCAACATCATTAAAATGTCCATACTACCCAAAACAATCTATAGATTCAATACAATCCCTATTAAAATACCAAAGATATATTTTACAGACCTAGAACAAACACTCCAAAAATTTATATGGAACCAAAAAAAGACCCCAAATAGCTGCAGCAATCTTGAGAAAGAAGAACAAAGTTGGAGGAATCACAATACCAGATATCAAGTTATATGACAAAGCCACTGTATTCAAAACAGCCTGGTACTGGCACAAGAACAGGCATATAGATCAATGAAACAGAACAGAGAACCCATAAATTGACCCACGTCACTATGCTCAATTAAAATTTGAAAAAGGAGGCAAGAGCATACATTGGAGCAAGACAGTCTCATCAATAAATGTTGCTGGGAAAATTGGACAGATATATGCAAAAAAATTAAACTAGACCACCAACTTATAACATACACAAGAATAAACTCAAAATGGATAAATGTCTTAAATGTAAGTCCTGAAATCATAAAAGTCCTAGAAGAAACCATAGGCATCAAAATCTCAGACATCTCTTGTAGCAATATGTTTACCGATACATTTCCTAGGACAATGGAAACTATGGAGAAAATAAAAAAATGTGACTAAATAAAAATAAAAAACTGCAAAAGAAACCATCAACAAAATAACAAGAGAGCCCACTGTATGGGAGAACATTTGCCAATGATACATCTGATAAGGGGTTAATCTCCAAAATATATAGCAAACTCATACAACTTAACAAAAGGAAGACAAACAATCCAATTTAAAAAATGGGCAAAGGACCTAAATAGACACTTCTCCAAAGTGGACATACAGAAAGCCAAGAGACATGAAAAAAAATGCTCAAAGTCACTAATCATCTGAGAGATGAAAATCAAAGCAACAATGAGATATCACCTCACACCTGTCAGAATGGCTATAATCAACAGATCAACAAAGATAAGTGTTGGCCAGCTTGTGGAGGAAAGGGAACCCTAGTACAGTGCTGGTGGAAATGTAGACTCGTGCAGTCACTGTGGCAAACAATATCGAGTTTCCTCAAAAAATTAAAAATGGAACTCTCATTTGACCCAGTCATCTCACTTCTAGGAATATATCCTAAGAAACCCAAAACACTCATCAGAAACAATATATGCACCCCTATATTCATAGCAGCACAATTTATAATAGCTAAGATTTGGAAATAGCCAAAGTGCCCATCAGTAGATGATTGGTTACAAAACTATGTTACATTTACATAATGGAATACTATGTGGCGATAAAAAGAAAATAACTCTTAACATTTGCAACAGATGGATGGACCTGGAGAGTATTATGCTGAGCGAAGTAAGCCAATCAAGAAAGCTAAGTATCACATGATCTCACTCAGATGTGGAATTTAATGAACCAAATAAACTGATGATCAAAAATAGACCCAGAGTTATACAAGCATGAACAGACTGTTGGACCGCTGAAGAAAGGTAGGAGAGGGTGGATGGGAAGAGATCAACCAAAGAACTTGTATGCATAGATGCATAACCAGTGGACACAGATATTTGAGTGGTGAGGGCCAGGGGATGGGGCTGAGAGCAGGCTGGAAGAGATAAATGGGAGGTGGGGGGAAGGAGGACCTATCTAATACTTTCAACAATAACGATTTAAAAAAAAGAGCTAGGGGTCACCTCAGATGTTGCTGGGATGGTTTCATTGTTATGCTTATGTTTATATTATGTTTGTTTAGATTATGCTATGTTATGTTTATTTTCTATAATCAGTCACTCTACCAAAGTCTCACAATTTTATTAACTGACCAGAACAAAAACTCAACTCTGTGTGTTCTTCCTTTTGATAGCTAACTTAGATTTTCTCTTACTAAAGTCTCCATGCTTCTAAGTTGCTTGTGACCTTTGGATTCCCCCCTGGTTTAGTGGAGCATCTTCTCTTCTTTTTTATCTTTTTTCTAATCTTCACCTGAGGATATGTTTAATTGATTTTTAGAGAAAGAGGAAGAGAGAGGGAAATATGAGAGATAAACATCCATAGGTTGCCTCCTGTATGCGATCACTGATGTAACCCACAACCTAGGTATGTGCTCTAGCCTGAAATAAAACCTGCAACCTTTTGGTGCTTGCGATGCAGCTCCAACAACAGCCACCCAACTGTTTTCTATTCTTAACTGTGGAGTAAAATTCATGCCAAGACTGACAGCCCAGATGTGAACTGCTCCACAAATAAGTCTGATTTGTGAATTGTCATGTCAACTATTTAATACTAACCATGTTAACCCATTATTTCTCTACTGTTACTCATAAAAACACACACAATAATAACAAAAACAAGTGCTTATTGTGCACTGAAGATACTGCACTTGAGTGACTGGTAAAGGAAACAAATATGAGGGGTTATAAAATAAAAAAGTAGGGTTTCTGTACAGTAGAGATCACATGCTGTGGATGACTTCTAGGGCCCATATGAAGCAAGAATAGCACAAGTGTAATAAGAGATGGCCTTATATATAGGTATGCCCTTGTCTGAAACATGGCCCTTCCAGCCTAACGGCAAAGGCAGTGAGTCCTAGACCTGGGATGCTCTGACAGGATTGACACTCTCCTCCACAGTGTAGCTGACCAAATTTGGGCCACTGATCTTGAGGAACTAGAGAGGTCCTGGGGAGCTGTGTTCCTTTTCCTATTTGCATGATTCCTTTGCATTGCTTGTTCGTGAGTTTTAGCAAAACAAACTGAAGACAAATACAGCAAACTCCAAGTTATCTTGCTTGTCAATGTTGGAATCCTGATCAGACTTTGTGGTTTGTTTACTTCATTTCCTCCTCCCATTCTATCCCAGAAATGATGCAGAAGGTAAAAAGACAAAAACTCTGGGTCTGGAGAACTAAAGTTAAGATTGAGAGAAGATGCTAGATAGAGAGGGTGGATCTGTGTTGGTATGGAAGGTTAGTAACTGGCAAGGCCCAAGAGGTTTGCAGGTACAGCATGGAGACTAGCTGAGGGGAAGAGCTTTTGAGTATGACACTGCCTGCAGAGATGCCCACTGCCACTCATTACTGGCAGAGAAGCAGCTGCGCATGTCCAGGACCACTGGAATCAGTACCATGACATCAGAGAGGCTCAAGACCATGCAGGCTCAGCTGCTGGCTTCTAAGCAAGCCCTGTTCCCCTTTCTTGCCCTATTCCCTCCAACCAAACTCTAGGTAACCAAACCAAGGGAGAAAAATGCCTTAGAGAGACAGCAGTATTGGAGCAAAGGATCCATGAGGGGCAATGCTAGCTCTTGGGGGACAGCAAATCCGACAAAGGAGAGAGGATCAAGTTCAGACCGAGTCTCCCCAGTCACTGTCCTGGACTAAAGTCCTCCCACCTTAACCAAACCAGAGCTTCATATGATGCTTTCCTCCAATCCACATTACCAGGGATAGCGTGGATATCCCCAGGGGAGGATGTGCTTCTGCCAAAAGGAGCCAGACCCAGGTGAGACAGAGTCCTGATAAAGGAGAATAAATAAAATGAGCAAGCACAATGAGTTGACCAGATGTAATGAAATAGGCCAATCAAGAATTAAAAATAAAATTTATATTCTTGAATATGTCCTAGAAAAATGATAAAATGAAAAACAGCAAGCCATTATAAAAAATACAAAGTGGTCAAGAAGATTGAAATCATACCAAGAATCTTCTCAGACCTCAATGGCATAATATTAGAAATAAACTACAATGAAAACAATCCAAAACACTCAAACACTTGGAAGCTGAGTAGCATGTTATTAAATATTGATTGTGTTACCAATGAGATCAAAGAAGGAATTAAAAACATCCTGGAAACTAATGACAATGAAAACACAACAATCCAAAACCTATAGGACACCATGAAAGCAGTCCTGAGAGGGAGGTTTATAGCTCTACAGGCCTACCTCAAAAAGCAAGAAAAATTGTAGTAAATCATCTAACTCTACAACTCAAAGAATAAGAAAGAGAACAACAAGAAAATCCCAGAGTGAGCAGAAGGAAGGAGATAATAAAGATTAGAGCAGAGATAAATGACATAGAGACCAAAAAAAAAAACAATACAGAAAATCAATGAAACCAAGAGCTGGTTCTTTGAAAGGATAAACAAGATTGATGAACCTCTAGCCAGACTCACCAAGAAGCAGAGAGAGGACCCAAATAAACAAAATCAGAAATGATAGAGGTGAAATAACAACAGACCCCACAGAAATACAAATGATTGTTAAAAAATACTATGGACAGCTCTACTCCAACAAATTAGACAACATGGAGGAAATGGACATATTCCTAGAAAAATATAACCTTCCAAAACTGAATCAGGAAGAATCTAAAAATCTCAATAGGGCAATATCTATGGAAGAAATTGAAATAGTCATCAAAAAGTTTCCAGCAAACAAAAGCCCAGGGCCAGATGGCTTCACAGGGGAGTTTTACCAAACATTCAAGGAAGAACTAAAACCTATCCTCTTCAGACTATTCCAAAAAATTCAAGAGGAAGGAACACTTCCAAGCTCATTCTATGAAGCCAGCATCACCCTAATACAAAAACCAGATAAAGACAACACAATGACAGAGATTACAGTCCAATATCCCTTATGAACATAGATGCCAAAATCCTCAACAAAATCTTAGCAAATCAGATCCAGCAGTATATCAAAGAGATCATACACCATGACCAAGTAGGATTTATCCCAGGGATGCAAGGATGGTGCAATATTTGCAAATCAATAAACGTGATACATCACATGAACAAATTGAGAGAGAAAAACCACATAGTTTTATCAATTGATGCAGAAAAAGCATTTGACAAAATCCAACACCCATTTTTGATAAAAACTCTCAGTAAGGTTGGAATAGAAGGATCATACCTCAATATAATAAAAGCCATATATGACAAACCCACAGCCAACATCATACTCAATGGGCAAAAAATAAAACCATTTCCCTTAAAAACAGGAACAAGACAGGGATGCCCACTCTCACCACTCCTGTTTGACATAGTACTGGAAGTATTAGCCATTGCGATTAGACAAGAAGAAGAAATAAAAGGCATCCAAATTGGAAAAGAAGAAGTAAAACTGTCCTTATTCACAGATGACAAGATATTGTACATAAAAAACCCTAAAGACTCCATCAAAAAACTATTAGACTTAATAAATGAATTCGGCAATGTAGAAGATTACAAAATCAAAACCAAGAAATCTATGGCATTTCTATACACAAATAGTGAACTTACAGAAAGAGAGACTAAAAAAGAAATCCCATTTACCATCACACCAAAAAAATTAAGATAACTAGGAATAAACCTAACTAAAGAGGTAAAAGACCTCTACTCAAAAAACTACAGGTCATTGAAAAAAGAGATAGAGGAAAACATAAACAGGTGGAAGAACATACCATGTTCATGGATTGGTAGAAACAACATCATTAAAATGTCCATACTACGCAAAGCAACCTATAAATTCAACACACTTCCCATTAAAATACCAACATCATATTTCACAGACCTAGAATGAACTCTCCAAAAATTCATGTGGAATAAAAAAAGACCCCGAATAGCTGCAGCGATCCTGAGAAAGAAGAACAAAGTAGGTGGGATCTCAATAGCTGATATCAAGCTGTATTACAAAGCCACTGTTCTCAAAACTGCCCGGTACTGGCACAAAAACAGACATATAGATCAATGGAATAGAATAGAGAATCCAGAAATCGACCGGAATCAATATGCTCAATTAATATTTGACAAAGGAGGCAAGAACATACAATGGAGTCAAGACAGTCTCTTCAATAAATGGTGTTGAGAAAATTGGACAGATACATGCAAAAAAATGAAACTGGACCACCAACTTACACCATACACAAGAATAAACTCAAAATGGATAAAGGACTTAAATGTAAGACGTGAAACAATAAAAATACTACAGGAATCCAAAGGCAACAAAATCTCAGACATATGCCAAAGCAATTTCTTCACTGATACAGCTCCTAGGGCATTGGAAACTAAAGAGAAAATAAACAAGTGGGACTACATCAAAATACAAACCTTCTGCACAGGAAAAGAAACCATCAACAAAACAACAAGAAAGCCCACTGCGTGGGAGAACATATTCATCAATGTTATATCTGATAAGGGCCTAATCTCATACATTTATAGGGAACTCATACAACTTAACAAAAGGAAGATAAACAATCCAATCAAAAAATGGGCAAAGGACCTAAATAGTCACTTTTCAAAAGGGGACATTCAGAAAGCCAAGAGACATATGAAAACATGCTCAAAGTCACTAATTATCCAAGAGATGCAAATAAAAACAAAAATGAGGTATCATCTCACACCTGTCAGAATGGCTATCATCAACAAATCAACAAATTACAAGTGCTGGAGAGGATGCAGAGAAAAGGGAACACTTGTGCACTGCTGGTGGGAATTCAGACTGGTGCAGCCACTATGGAAGACAGTACGGAGTTTCCTCAAAAAGTTAAAAAGGGAACTCCCATTTGACCCAGTGATCCCACTTCTAGGAATATATCCCAAGAAACCAGAAACACCAAACAGAAAGGATATATGCATATCTATGTTCATAGCAGCACAATTTACCATACTGAAGATCTGGAAACAGCCTAAGTGCCCATCAGCAGATGAATGGATTAGAAAACTGTGGTATATCTACATAATGGAATACTATGCTGCTATAAAAAAGAAGGAATTCTTACCATTTGAAACAGCATGGATGGAACTGGAGAGTATTATGCTAAGTGAAATAAGCCAGTCAATGAAAGAAAAATACCACATGATCTCACTCATTTATGGATAATAAAGACCATTATAAACTGATGAACAAAAATAGATACAGAAGCAGAGCAGCATTGAACAGACTGTCAAACTACAGCAGGAAGGCTGGGGAGGGTTGGGGGGCGGGTGAGGGGAGGTAAGAGATAAACTGAAGGACTTGTATGCACGCATATAAGCATAACCAATGGACATAAGACACTGGGGGGTAGGGGAGGCCGAGGGAATGTCAAGGGGGGGCAGGGAAGGAGACATATGTAATACTCCTTGTAATACTTTAAGCAATAAAAAAAATTAAAAAAAAATACAAAGTGGAAAAATAAAGTATATAAATTAGAATTAGAATTAAATAGATGAGTTAAAAAACAGAATGATTATAATCCTATATAATAAAGAGGTACTATGCAAATTGACCATCACTTGAACACACAAGATGGCCACTCCCATATGGACACAAGATGGTCAGCAGGGGAGGGCAGTTGTGGGTGATCAAGGCACCTGGGAGAGCAGTTGGGAGGGACCAAGCCTCAGGGGAGGGCAGAAGGGGGCAACCAGGCCTGCAGGGGAGGGAAGTTGGGGGGGACCCAGGCCTGCAGGGAGGGCAGTTGTGGGGGGACCCTGGCCTGCAGGGGAGGGCAGTAAGGGGTGACCAGGCCTGCCGGGGAGGGCAGTAGTTGGGGGCAATTGGGCCAGCAGGGGATCAGTTAGGTGTCAATCATGCTGGCAGGGGAGTTGTTAGGGGATGATCAGGCTGGCAGGCAGAAGCGGTTAGGGGCAGTCAGGCAGGCAGGCAGGCAGGCAAGTGATTGGGAGCCAATAGTCCTAGATTGTGAGAGGGATGTCTGACTGCCTGTAAAGGCCATATCCAAATGGGCAGTCAGACATCCCTCGAGGGGTCCCAGATTGGAGAGGGTGCAGGCTTGGCTGAGGGACCACCCCACCCTGCACAAATTTTTTTTTTCCAGTGATTTATTTTTTTATTTTTTATTTTTTTTATTGCTTAAAGTATTACAAAGGGTATTACATATGTGTCCATTTTATCCCCCCGCCCTAGACAGTCCCGTAGCCTCCCCTATCCCCCAATGTCTTATGTCCACTGGTTATGCTTCTATGCATGCATACAAGTCCTTTAGTTGATCTCTTACCCCCCTACCTCCTGCCCCGCAACCCTCCCCGGCCTTCCTGCTGCAGTTTGACAATCTGTTTGAGGCAGCTCTGCCTCTGTATCTATTATTGTTCAAAAGTTTATAACGGTCTCTATTATCCATGAATGAGTGAGATCAAGTGGTATTTTTCCTTCATTGACTGGCTTATTTCACTTAGCATAATGCTCTCCAGTTCCATCCATGACGTTGCAAATGGTAAGAGTTCCTTCCTTTTTAGAGCAGCATAGTATTCCATCGTGTAGATGTACCACTGTTTTCTAATCCATTCATCCACTGATGGGCACTTAGGCTGTTTCCAGATCTTAGCTATGGTGAATTGTGCTGCTATGAACATAGATATGCATACATCCTTTCTGATTGGTGTTTCTGGTTTCTTGGGATATATTCCTAGAAGTGGGATCACAGGGTCAAATGGGAGTTCCATTTTCAGTTTTTTAAGGAAACTCCATACTGTCTTCCATAGTGGCTGCACCAGTCTGCATTCCCACCAGCAGTGCACAAGTGTTCCTTTTTCTCCACATCCTCTCCAGCACTTGTCGTTTGTTGATTTGTTGATGATAGCCAGTCTGACAGGTGTGAGATGGTACCTCATTGTTGTTTTGATTTGCATCTCTTAGATGATTAGTGACTTTGAGCATGTTTTCATATGTCTCTTGGCTTTCTGAATGTCCTCTTTTGAAAGGTGTCTATTTAGGTCCTTTGCCCATTTTTTGATTGGATTGTTTATCTTCCTTTTGTTAAGTTGTATGAGTTCCCTATAAATTTTGGAGATTAGGCCCTTATCAGATATGACATTGGCAAATATGTTTTCCCACACAGTGGGTTTTCTCGTTGTTTTGTTGATGGTTTCTTTTGCTGTGCAGAAGCTTTTTATTTTGATGTAGTCCCATTTGTTCATTTTCTCTTTCGTTTCAAGTGCCCTAGGAGCTGTATCAGTGAAGAAATTGCTTCGGCATGTGTCTGAGATTTTGTTGCCTTTGGATTCTTCTAGAATTTTTATGGTTTCCTGTCATACATTTAAGTCCTTTATCCATTTTTAGTTTATTTTTGTGTATGGTGTAAGTTGGTGGTCTAGTTTCATTTTCTTGCATATATCTGTCCAATTTTCCCAGCACCATTTATTGAAGAGACTATCTTGGCTCCATTGTATGTTCTTGCCTCCTTTGTCAAATATTAATTGAGCATATTGGTTCGGGCCGATTTCTGGGCTCTCTATTCTATTCCATTGATCTATATGCCTATTCTTGTGCCAGTACCAAGCAGTTTTGAGAACAGTGGCTTTGTAATACATCTTGATATCTGGTATTGAGATCCCACCTACTTTGGTCTTTTTCAGGATTGCTGCAGCTATTCGAGGTCTTTTTTTATTCCAGATGAATTTTTGGAGAATTCGTTCTAGATCTCTGAAGTATGCCGTTGGTATTTTAATGGGAAGTGCGTTGAATTTATAGATTGCTTTGGGTAGTATGGACATTTTAATGATGTTGATTCTACCAATCCATGAACACGGTATGTTCTTCCATCTGTTTATGTCTTCCTCTATATCTTTTTTCAACGTCCTGTAGTTTTCTGAGTAGAGGTCTTTTACCTCTTTAGTTAAGTTTATTCCTAGGTAGCTTAATTTTTTTGGTGCGATGGTAAACGGGATTGTTTTTATAATCTCTCTTTCTGAAAGTTCACTATTGGTGTATAGAAATGCCTCAGATTTCTTGGGGTTAATTTTGTATCCTGCTACATTGCCAAATTCATGTATTAAGTCCAGTAGCTTTTTGATGGAGTCTCTAGGGTTTTGTATGTATAATATCATGTCGTCTGCAAATAAGGACAGTTTTACTTCCTCTTTTCCAATTTGGATGCCTTTTATTTCTTCTTCTTGCCGAATTGCAATGGCTAACACTTCCAGTACTATGTTGAACAGGAGTGGTGAGAGGGGGCATCCCTGTCTTGTTCCTGTTCTTAGGGGAAATGGTGTTAGTTTTTGTCCATTGAGTATGATGTTGGCTGTGGGCCTGTCATATATGGCTTTTATTATGTTGAGGTATGATCCTTCTACTCCCACCTTGCTGAGAGCTTTTATCAAAAATGGGTGTTGAATTTTTTCAAATGCTTTTTCTGCATCAATTGATACGACCATGTGGTTTTTTTCTTTCAATTTGTTTATGTGATATATCACGTTTATTGATTTGCGGATATTGTACCATCCTTGCATCCCTGGGATAAATCCTACTTGGTCATGGTGTATTATCTTTCTGATGTACTGCTGGATCCGATTTGCTAAGATTTTGTTGAGGATTTTGGCATCTATGTTCATGAGGGATATTGGCCTGTAATTCTCTTTCATTGTGTTGTCTTTACGTGGTTTTGGTGTTAGGGTGATGCTGGCTTCATAGAATGAGCTTGGAAGTGTTCCTTCCTCTTGAATTTTTTGTAGTAGTCTGAGGAGGATAGGTTTTAGTTCTTCCTTGAATGTTTGGTAAAACTCCCCTGTGAAGCCGTCTGGTCCTGGGCTTTTGTTTGCTGGAAGCTTTTTGATGACTGCTTCAATTTCTTCCATAGTTATTGGCCTGTTGAGATTTTTAGATTCTTCCTGATTGAGTTTTGGAATGTTGTATTTTTCTAGGAATTTGTCCATTTCCTCCAGGTTGTCTAGTTTGTTGGAGTAGAGCTGTCCATAGTATTTTTTAACAATCATTTGTATTTCTGTGGGGTCTGTTGTTATTTCGCCTCTATCGTTTCTGATTTTGTTTATTTGGGTCCTCTCTCTTTGCTTCTTGGTGAGTCTGGCTAGAGGTTTGTCAATCTTGTTTATCCTTTCAAAGAACCAGCTCTTGGTTTCATTGATTTTCTGTATTGCTTTTTTGGTCTCTATGTCATTTATTTCTGCTCTAATCTTTATTATCTCCTTCCTTCTGCTCACTCTGGGGTTTTCTTGTTGCTCTCTTTCTAATTCTTTGAGTTGTAGAGTTAGATGATTTACTACCTTTTTTTCTTGTTTGTTGAGATAGGCCTGTAGAGCTATAAACTTCCCTCTCAGGACTGCTTTCATTGTGTCCCATAGGTTTTGGATTGTTGTGTTTTCATTGTTATTAGTTTCCAGGATGTTTCGAATTTCTTCTTTGATTTCATTGGTAACCCAATCAATATTTAATAGCATGCTATTCAGCTTCCAGGTGTTTGAGTATTTTGGGTTGTTTTTATTGTAGTTTATTTCTAATATTATGCCATCGTGGTCTGCGAAGACGCTTTTTATGATTTCAATTTTCTTGAATTTGGGGATACTTTGCTTGTGACCCAATATATGGTCTATTTTTGAATATGTCCTATGAGCATTTGAGTAGAATGTATATTCCCTGGCTTTCGGGTGAAGTGTTCTGAAGATGTCTATTAAGTCCATCTGATCTAGTGAGTCATTTAGGATTGCTGTATCTTTGCTGATTATTTGTCTAGAGGACTTATCCAGTGCTGTCAGTGGTGTATTAAAGTCCCCTACTATGATTGTATTGTTGTCGATGTCTCCTTTGATATCTTCCAGGAGTTTTTTTATGAATTTGGGTGCTCCTGCATTGGGTGCATATATGTTTACCAGGGTTATATCTTCTTGTTGTATTGATCCCTTTAGTATTATGAAGTGGCCTTCCTTATCTCTTGTTATGGCCTTCACTTTGAGGTCTATTTTGTCCGATATAAGTATTGCTACCCCAGCTTTCTTTTCCTTTCCATTTTCCTGAAAGATATTTTTCCATCCTTTCACTTTCAGTCTGTGTGAGTCCCTTCTAATGAGGTGGGTTTCTTGTAGACAGCAGATGTATGGGTCATGTTTTTTTATCCATTCAGCCACTCGATGTCTTTTGTTTGGAGCATTTAGTCCGTTTACGTTTAAAGTTGTTATTGAAAGGTACTTGTTTGTAGGCATTTCTGTTTTTGTGTGGCTGTTTTCTTTCTGAGCTTTTTATTTCTTCTTTTTATACCAGTCCCTTTAGCATTCCTTGCATTGCTGGCTTGGTGGTGATAGACTCCCTTAGCCTTTTTTTGTCTGTGAAGCTTCTTATTTCCCCTTCAAGTTTGAATGATAGCCTTGCTGGATAGAGTATTCTTGGATTCAGTCCTTTGCTTTGCATCACTTTGTAAATTTCCGTCCATTCTTTTCTGGCCTGATGTGTTTCTGTTGAGAAATCATTTGACAATCTAATGGGAGATCCCTTGTATGTAACTTTCCGTCTCTCTCTTGCAGCCTGTAAGATTCTCTCTTTGTCCTGAACATTTGCCATGGTAATTATGATGTGTCTTGGTGTGGGTCTTTTTGGGTTCACCTTGTTTGGGACTCTCTGGGCTTGTGTGACTTTTTTCTTCCCCACCTCAGGGAAGTTTTCTGATATTATTTCTTCTAATAGGTTTTCTAATCCTTGTTCATCCTTCTGTTGTTCTGGTACCCCTATTATTCATATGTTGTTTCGTTTCATGTTGTCCCAAAGCTCCCTTAGGCTCTCCTCCTGTCTTTTCATTTTTTTTCTCCAATTCCTGCACGAATTTTGTGTACCGGGCCTCTAGTTGAAAATAAATAAACTAGAAAGTCAAGAAACTTTCACGTAAAGAATTAGGAATATAGAAATTACAAATAAAAAGTTAAAATATGTGAACTTTAGACTTATCAAAATCTAATTATTAAGAGATAAAGGGGAGGGAAAAATTAGATGGACAAGAAATTATTGAGGAAATAATCATACACATTTCCTAGAACTAAAGCAAGTTTAAATAAATCATATTGGAAAGATCCTAGGATGCCAAATATGGTGGATGAAGAAAAAACACATTATAGAAAAATTTAAGAGCATTAATATTGAGAAAATTCCCAAAGCTTTTACACATATCATATTTTCACAAAGGAAAGAAGATGAACCTCAGGATTCTCTATAGTAACACTTGAAGCAAGAATGAGATGGAGGAAAAAATTGAACCTGGGATATCATTCTATTCATTATTATTTAATATTTTGATGTAAAAATATAAATATATAGTAGGCACCATATATCAGCTATATGAGTTATGGAAGAAATCATTACATTTCTTGTGGAAGTACTTTGCTTGCTCACAGCAAATCAAATTTCTTTCCAGTATGCTGACGTTGGTAGACATCCTTCCATGCATGTGTTCATATTTTTAGTAGACACTTCGCTCTGTGCATTTCTTAAAATAAAGAAGTCAGACATCTTACTATCATTATTAAGCTGTCATTGATTTTGATGCAGGGATTTTTCTTCATTTGCATAAAATACAGCAACCAAAGAAGTATATAGAAAAATTAAGATAATACTGAATATCTTCTGATGCATGTAGTTAAACAAAACTTATTTCCACTATAGCTATTTTCAATGGACACTGACAAGAACTGTGCTTTTCACCACAGATAGTATTGGGAACTCTGAACACTTTTAGTTAGACTTTAGTTTGAAAATCACCAGTGGATTATACAAAAGGTATAATTGTGTTTATCTGTAAACATTGATAAGCTAATGAAACTGTTCTTCTACTATCATAGTCATAAAAGCAGTGTCTATGTTTTCATTGACATTATTAAAATTTCTAATCTCTAAATTTACTAATTTAAGATACCATATATTTTTGTGTATAAGATGCCCCCATGTATAGGATGCTCCCCACTTTTCCAACCCCAAATTAAGAAATCAATATTTTAAACATTTTGCTGGTTTTCTTCTTAAGGCCTTCTTCTTTTTTGGCATCTTAAGGAGTTGTTCTTCCTGTTCTCTCCACTGTCTGATCATACTCTCAGTGGGAGGAGGTCTAAATTCTCTCTCTGCAGCTCTATTTCCATGCTGTTTTGCATAGCTTATTACACTCAGTTTTAATTTTGCAAAGTAAGACAATCACTTACCAGTATTTATCTTTTTATTTTTTGACATCTTTATGGGCTCAGAACACTCTGGTCTTTGTTGCATCTGCATACTCTCCACCTCTACCTCCAATTCTGGTATCAGTTGACATTAGTAACAATAAGGCTCGTGATTGGAGGAAGCCTGTTTGACAAGGTATGGACAGCTATGCACCAGTGCGGCTTCTCCCTAGGCTGATTTCTGTGTATATGACACCTCTGGATTTTCAGTCTAATAATTTTAGAAAAAAATAGCATCTTATACACAGAAAAATATGGTATATTGCTGAGACTAAATTGTTTTATAATGATATTTTTGGGGTTTCAACTTTCACTCCTTATATAGCTGAAGCAGGGGGTCCCTTGGGGGTGAGGACGACGGAGCCCCAATGCGCTAGGGCATCTGCATGCATGACTCCGAGGACCAGGTTCAGTGACGCAGATCCGTTTTATTGTGGAACTACAGGGGTATATATAGCATGAGGGGGCCAATCAGAGGGAGACACGTTGCTGTAGGCGACCAATCAGAGGGAGACACGTTGCTATAGGCGACCAATGGCTGAAAGGCTGGGGTACTGTGCACGTGGCTCTAGGAGTTAGTTCAGGTGGGCGTTGCTACTTCCTGGTGTGCCGAGGAAGCATGTCATGGTGGAGTGTGCTCACACCATTGCAGCAGCCGCAGCACTGAGACATACTTCCCGAGCTCTTCTACATATAGCTTTAATATATTTCCCTTCTTCAGCCATCTTGACCTGCTAACTTGTTCATAACATGAAATACTGACAGGTTCTGTAGATTCAACAAAAGTTTCACTTATGCTCCTTTCCTGATAGAATATAGTCACTAGATGCTTTATTACTTCCCAAAGAACCAAATTATTCTTGTTTGTTAAATTTTGTCCCAACTTATGGGACCCTAGAACAAATGGCATCCCACAAAGCTGTTTGAGATTGTTTATTCCCAACATCCTGCTACAATTTTTCTGTGCTATTTATTAATTTAATTTTTTTTTAATTTTTAAATAAAGACTTGCAAGAGGTTGTGAACAAATGTACAAGAAAGTTACATGTGTCCTTCTGTAGGCTCACTCAATGTTAATGTCTTACACAACTACTAGTATACTACAACATCAAATCCAGGAAATTTTCATTGGTACAATTCAAAGAGCTTATTTAAATTTCACAAGTTAGACATTTGTGTGTGCATATAGCTTTAAGTAATTTACCATATGTGTATACTTTGTCTAATCAATACCACAATCAACATACTCAACTGCACTATCACCACAATACTCCCTCATGTTTCCTCTTTATAGCCACACCCATGCCCTTCCTCCCACACTGGTCCCTGGCAACTACCTGTCTGTTCTCCATCTCTATAGCTATGTTATTTTTATGAATATTACATAAAATCATGCAGTTTGTATCTTTATTCTACGTAATATTTTCTACCATGGATGTACCACAGTTTGTCTTACCATTCACATGTTGAATGACATTTGAGTTGTTTTTAGTTGTTTTGAAGCTATTACAAATACAGTTGCTATGATTATTCATGTACAGTTTTTTTGTGTGTAGATATAAGTTTTAATTTCCCTTAGATAAGTGCCCAAGAGTGCAATTACTAGATAGTATGGTAAGTCCATTTAGTTTTTTTTAAAAAAATCTTTACTGTTGAGATTATTATAGATGTCCAAATTCCCCTCTCATTGTCCCCCTCCCCCTGGTTCCAGCCCTGCCCCAAGCCTTCACCACCTTATTGTCAGTCTTCATAGGTATGCATATATGCATAGAAGTTCTTTGGTTAATCTTTTCCCGCTCCCCTTCAACCTTTCTGAGATTCGCCACTCCCTTCCATGTTTCCATGCTTCTAGTTCTATTTTATTCATCAGTTGATTTTGTTCATTAGATTCCTTGTTTGTTTATTTTGATATTTAGATTCAATTGTTGATAGACATGTATTTCTTCCCATTTTATTAATCACATTTTCTTCTTCTTCTCCTTCTTCTCCTTCTCCTTCTTCTCCTTCTCCTTCTCCTTCTCCTTCTCCTTCTCCTTCTCCTTCTCCTTCTCCTTCTCCTCCTCCTCCTCCTCCTCCTCCTCCTCCTCCTCCTCCTCCTCCTCCTCCTCCTCCTCCTCCTCCTCCTCCTCCTCCTCTTCTTCTTCTTCTTCTTCTTCTTCTTCTTCTTCTTCTTCTTCTTCTTCTTCTTCTTCTTCTTCTTCTCTCTTCTTAAAAAATACCCTTCAATGTTTCTTGTAATACTTGTTTGGTGGCGATGAACTCCTTTATTTTTTTTCTTGTTTGTGAAGCTCTTTATCTGACCTTCAATTCTAAATGATAGTTTTGTTTGGCAGAGTAATCTTGGTTGCAGGTCCTTGCTATTCCTCACTTGGAATATTCCTTGCCACTCCCTTCTGGCCTGCTAAGTTTCTGTTGAGAAATCAGCTGACAGTCATAAGGGTACTCCTTTGTAGGTAACTCACTGCTTTTCTTCTACTGCTTTAAGATTCTCTCTTTGTCTTTAACCTTTGGCATTTTAATTATGATGTGTCTTGGTGTGGGCCTCTAAGCAACACACTCAAGGGGCAGACTCAGTGAGCACCAAAGCCCTACTGAAGCAAGTCCTGGCCTATAGTGGTGTCTCCTGCACAGCAGTTCTTCCATGGTAGTCACAGCTGGTCCTCACAGCCAATTGGCCCGGAGGTCAACTCCTCCCAGAGATGCCAACAGTAGTTAAGGCTCAACTACAATAGGACTGTGCACACAGCCCACACAGTGGCACACCTGGAGTGCCCAGCTCAGTTGACTGGGGAGGCTGAGTCACTGGACCCTACAGGACACCTACTACACAAGGCCACTCTACCAATTCCAGGAGACATAGCAGCTCTACCTAATACATAAAAACAAACACAGGGAAGTAACCAAAATTCAGAGACAAGTAAACATGTCACAAATGAAAGAACAGAAGAAATCTCCAGGGGGAAAAAAAAGCAAAACTAAATGGGATGGAAGCAAACAAACTACTAGATACAAAGTTCAAACCAATGGTTATAAGGATTCTCAAGGACCAGTCAGAAATTAACATACACTAACTGAAATAAAGAATAGTTTACAGGGATTCAAAAGTAGAGTAGAGGATTCTGAGAGTCAAATCAACGTTTTGGAATATGAGGAAGAAAAAGACACTCTATCAGAAAAGCAAAAAGAAGAAAGAATCTAAAAAGATGAAGATAGTGTAAGGAGCCTCTGGGAAAACTTATGGGGGTTCCAGAAGGAGAAGAGAGAGAGCACAATTGAAAACCTATTTGAAGAAATAATGACAGAAAATTTCTCCTACCCAATGAAAGAAATAGACTTACAAGTCCAGGAAGCACAGAGAGTGCCAAACAAGTCCATTTAATTTTTAAAGGAACTGTAAAATTATTTTTCAGCCTGGTTGTATTATTTTATACTAGTGACCCAGTGCACAAAATTCATGCACATTAAAAGGAAATTAGAGGAAATATTTTAATATTGCTATTTGCCCTTTCTCTATAATAGAAGTGCCAGAGATGAAAGAAAATTAGTAAAATGTATATGAAAATCTTCCTCCTGTCAGAGTTTGGGGCATGCCACGGGAACCTGAGTCAAGTCCCTGCCCACCCATGTGCACCTCGAAATCGTGCGAGACCCAGACCCAGCCAGCCCCACCCCCATTGGGCTAGATACAGACCAGGCTGGCCCCACCCCTGTCAAGCTCCACTGGGGGCGGGTACGGCCTCAAGTTGCCTGACCTGGCACCAGGGCGGGGGGTGTAGCCTGAGGTCCCCTGTCAAGCCCTGCCGGGCGGGGGTGCAGCCTCAGGTCCCTGCTGATTGCTTGTTGAGGCTCGTTACGGGAACTCGGCCTCCGCTGTGGGCGCAGCCATTTTATGTTATGGAATCCCTGCCTCTGCTGTGGGTGCAGCCATCTTGACCATTATGGAATGACTGTCAATTTGCATATTCCCTCTTTATTAGATAAGATTCCCACCAGCAGTTTTTCACCGAATTTAGAAAGTTTTCAATCATAAATTTGAATACTCTGTCAGTCTTATTCTTTTTCTGAGACTCTGGTGATATGAATGTTAGGTCTTCTGCTATTGTTCCACTAATTCCTGAGGTTCTGTTTTTATCACCTATTTTCTGTATTTTTCAGATTTAGTAAATTCTATTGATCTGCTGACCTGTCTTCAAATTCACTAATTTTTTCCTTGATCATCTCTGCCTTACCTTGCAAATGTTTTTCAGTTTGCTTATTATCTTTTTCAGTCATATAATTTTCAATTGTTTTTCATCACTTATACTTATTTGCTGAGGTTTATTAGTTTTTATTTTAAGAGAATTATAATTGACTAGTGACCCGGTGCATGAAACTCATGCACGATGAGGGTGGGGGTGTCCCTCAGCACCCTCTCCAATCTGGGACCCCTCAGGGGATGATTGAATAACTAGCAGTCGGGCATCCCTCTCACAATCCAGGACTGCTGGCTCCTAACTGCTCACCTCCTTGACTGCCTGATCACCCCTAACCACTCTACATGCTGGCCTGCTCTCCCCAAACAGCCCCCCCCCCCGCCAGCCTGCTTGCCCCTAACTGCCCCACCCTGCTGGCCTGCTCTCCCCCAACTGCCCTCCAACCCCCGCCAGCCTGCTCGCCCCCAACTGCTCCACCCTGCTGACCTGCTTGCCCCCAACTGCCCCCCTTGCCAGTCTGCTCACCCCCAACTGCCCCCCCCCCCGCCAGCCCGATTGGCCCCAACTGCCCTTCTCTGCTGGCCTGATCACCCACAACTTCCCTCCCCTGCCAGCCTGATGATCCCCAACTGCCCTCCCCTGTGGGCCTGATCACCCCTAACTGACTCTGCCTCAGCCCCGCCAGTGTGGCTTTGTCTGGAAGGACATCCAGAAGGTCTCCCGGAAGGTCTCCCAGTCTACTTAGCATATTACCCTTTTATTAGTATAGATTGTTGAGGCATTTTTAGGACAGCAATTTTTAAATCTTTGTAAACTAATTTCATCATGATTCATCTCAGTTGATTGTGTTTTTTTCTCATTCCAATTAATATGATAAATATTTCTGATTTTTGGCATGAGAAGTTGTTCTCAATTGTTTCATGAACATTGTAGTTATGATGTTTTGAAGTCTCTTGATCTTATTTCACTCTTTTATTTAGGAGGTGCTTTCTCAAATTAGTTTTCGTGTCCATGTTCTGGTATATTTTTGTGGACTTTAGTTCCCATGATAGTTTAGTTTTCAGAGCCCTTGCAAAGCCAATTTCAGTGGCTCTTTGGGTACTTTTGGTGCTTCCTTTTAATCCCTGCCAGTGGCATCTGAGTGTCATTGGGCTCTGGGTGGGAGGACCTGTGCCTGCGTTTCTTTATGTCATGGGGGACTCAGAGGTTGCTTACACTGGCCCTGTAGTCATAGATACATCCACTGTGGAAGTTTTGGTGGTGAACTGGAGACTGGGACTGCCTAGGCACTGCTACCATTGCTTCTGATGGGTAAGGCTGCAGCTGGGGCCTGGGTAATAAAGCAAGGACTGGGGCTCCCCCCAGGTCTGTGCTTGGCTCCCTTTTATTAGTATTGGTCAGAGAAAACAGACATTCTTGGGTGATGTGTGTGTGTGTGCATTTTGGGGATTGCTGTTATAGGCCTTTCTGGAATTTTTTCCACCAGTATATTGTTGGTTAACAGAAAACCCAGAAACTCACACATTGTTAGTCCTCAAGTTCTGAGGTTCCTAGCCAGTTTTCTTTTTCTTTTCGGCTTTCAAAATCATTATATCCTCGTCTGATAGGTAAGTTTCAGGATATTTGTCTGTATTTAGAGGAGAGAAGCAGAGAAAAGTGAAAAGTGAGTCTATGTTATGTCATTTCAGAAATGAAAGCTATGCATTTTTTACTGTAAATGTATAAATGGGTGTGGTGGTCGGAACCATAGAAAAGGGAGGGAAGCAATTGCCCACAGGCTAGGAGCTCTTATTCAGTCCCTTTACATGTTTTAAACTTTATACAAATCAGATTATACTTTATATATTCTTTTAAAAATTAAGGTTTTTGTTCAACTCTGTATTTGTGAGTCATTCTTATATATATGTATTGTTCAAATTTCACTCACATACTACTGTCTAGTATATCTCGCAAATTTTTCACTCATTTCTGTTGGTGAATATTTAGGTTGTTTTTAGTTCCATCTTTTATGTTTTTAAATACCATATAATAACTTATTTTATACCTGAATCCCTATAATCTACTCTAAATTTGGTAATAAATGAGTAATGTAGCATTCTTAACTCTCAAAAAAACATGCTAAAGATATGTAGATATCAACTGTTTGGTGTGGCTCAGTGGTTGAGCATCAACCCATGCACCAGGAGGTGGCCAGTTGGATTTCCAGTTAGGGCACATGCATGAGTTGTTGCCTCAATCCCCAGCAGGGGGTGTGCAGGTGGCAGCCAATTGGTGTTAATGTTTCCCTCTCATCGATGTTTCTATCTCTCTCTCCTGCTCCCTTCCTCTCTCTCTAAAAATCAATAAAAATGTATTAAAAAAGATATATAGATAACAATAAAATAAAAAAGAGACATAATTAGCAAAATCAAGCTCTTCTTTGAAAATATTAGTTGGTAGAAAATCTTCTGGCTCGAATGATCAATTAAAAGAGAAGTTTCAAATTAAGCAAAAATGCAGAAGGAAAGAGAGGAATAAACTATTGACACAAGTGAGATAATAACAAAATATTGTCAACAACTACATATTTATTAACTTAGTAATTTAAAGAATATTTATTTATCTATGCAGATAAACAAAAATATAAAAGGCCAAAATTAAGGCAAGAAAAATAACAGAAAACTTGAATAAATAATCACTTAAGAAAAGTGAAACAGCATTGAAAGACTTTTCCCCTTCAAAAAGTCCTGGCACAGTTTGCTTAATAGGTGCATTTTATTGATCTTTCCGACTTTTATAAGTTTTCCAAGAAAATAACAAATGTGAAAGAATTACCCAACTACTTTTATAAAGTTACTCTAATCTTGACTCCAAAATCAGATAAGAGAGTAAATAAAATTATGAGTTCATTTAACTTATTAAAATAGTTAAAATACTAACAAATTTGCTAGCCAAATTGAACCATGTTTCTAAAAAACGAATATATGACAATCAAATAGAGCTTGATATAAAGTCAAGGGTAGCTCAAAATCAGAAAAATCTAATTTATCACATTAATGAACCAAATTGAAAAAAATCATTAAATAATTTTCAACAATTCTTTATTATAAAAATAATCAGAAAACTGCATTCGTAAGGTAATTCATTAATTTGAAGATATATATTAAAACATCCATTACAACACAATCTTTAATAATGAAATGCAAACATATCCCCATCAAGTCAAAGAATAAGACAAAATGCCAATTTTTACTTCTGATTTAATATTACTAGAAATCATACACAATGTTATACAGAGTAAAAGCATAAAAACTGTAAGGATTAAATAGAATAAATGAAATTATCATTATTAATAGGTGATATCTTCTAAAAAGAAAATCCATTGTGATAAACTACCAGGACTGATAAGTGTCTAGGAAAATGGCAGATAAAAACTCAACTTATGAACTCTGGTTTTCAAGTAAGGAGCTTGGAAGTCACTGTTCCATCCTAACAAGAGGGGCAAAGCTGAACAGACTGAAAAATTAACAGAACTCTTCTTATGTCCATAAAAGAAATGAGGACACAGGGTAAGCCACTGCCCCTAAGATTGGAGAGACAGACAGTTGAATACAGGAGTCATGACCTACCAGAGCAGAGACTCTCAACAGAAACCTCCATGGGAACTAGTGCCAGGGTAGGAAAACATGACTCTAATCAATGGATTGCTGGAAGCTCAGTATAGACAATTCTGAGTGTAAAAACACCAGGAGGGCTCAATCATAAGGGAGTCTCCACAACAGTGTGAGATTTACCTACAGAAGCTCAACCAGGCTTTCAGTAAATATTGGAGAACAATACTCCTGGTGGGACTAAGGGGAAAGGAACCTTTTTTGAAACCCACTAGAGCACTCCATTCTTCTTCATCAGGCCCGACCTCAGGGGAAACTAGTTTTCCAGAGCCTAACCTGCTAGGGTATTATCAGACTAACTGACTAGGGGGTAGGGAAAACCCAATTCCAGCCCACTCTAGCCTCCTGTTCCACTTAAGATTCAAAAAGGCCCACTCAACAGGCAATCTGCAATAATCTTTGCAAGAAAAGCAGCTATGACAAGGATAGCATCTAGATTTCAGTGGGTGAATTGGAATTGTGGAAGATGGGAGAGGACTGCAGCAAGTTTAGATCATAGCCAATGTATTTAAAAGAGAGAAGGCAAAAGAAAGAGTAGGAATAGGCAAGTATGAGATCAAGAAAGCAGTTTTCTCTCTTTCTCTTCATTATCTTCCCCCTCTTACTCCAATTCTGGTACAAACATGAGTTCTGATAATTGAATTCGAGTGAACATATCTATTTTTATCTAAGAAAACTATTTTTCTTTAGATGAGAAAGATTTGAGTGTACTGAGACTTTGGGGAGAGATTAAGCAAAAGGGAGAGTCAGAAGATAAAACAAAAGAGACTTTGGTTTTAGTGAGGCTCTAATGCAAGAGTGAGGGGATGGAAGGAGGATTAAGATCACGGATTAGAGCTAAGAGGCAAGATTATCTTCTCTTTTAAGTGTAATAAAAAGAATAAATTGGGGGAGGGAGAGGAATAGAACATTTGTATATAGTCGGGGAGGAAATTGAGGAAATTCATATGATGAAATTGCCTGTATTTCTCTGTGACTTCAGAGGCAAGCTCATCTGCTGAAGGTATGGTGTCAGGTTAGGAGCTTGGGAACAGGAATAAAAGTCTAAAACTGAAAGAAAAAAAAAAAAGGTATTTTCTCCTCTATTGGAATGGAACCACCTTCAGAATGCTCAGAAAATGGCCATGTCTCAATGACCTCAACTATAAATCTTTCCTTACAAGACAGCCATGGCTGTCACAGGAACCTGTCACAGAATTCCAACTGAGTGCTAAGTGCATGTTTTTCATTAAAACCTCCTCAACAATCACTAAACAGATTGCTTCCCACAGTTAACTTCACCAGAATATCTTGTCAGGCCAAGACTGTTTAGCTTTGAAGATGGCTTAAGTCATAGGAGTTTTCGCTGGCCTAAGTCATAACTATATTTCACTGTTGGGCTGATCACTTACTAATTATTTACATAAGCCAAATAGCTTTTGGAAAGCTAGGTTCAAGAGAAGAGAAGATGTGACTGTCATTTTCATTCCCCCCCCCCCCCAAAAAAAAATCTAATTTATTTCTTTACTAAAAAGTTTCTTTTAAAAATATAACTTAATCTCTTGCTTAAAAGAGTCACAGCCTCCCTATCTTAATTTTGGATAAAGCCATCATTTTTTTTTATCATGGCTCTCAAAGGAGTGATTGCATGACCTGGATCATTCAACCTCATCACTTGTCTACTCTGCAGCCCCACCCTCTGGTGGAGAGTCTTACTCTCAAAATCATGATTTGCACTTTTGTCTCTGAGCCTTCACATGGGTTCTTCTCTATCATTCGCCCGACTTGTACTTCATCATGTTCATTTATATCCTGTTTCATGTCTCGTCTTAGATATAACTTCTGAGAATCTTCCCTAACCTTCCATGGATTAAATCTCCTATCATGTGTTCCCAAGCTGCTCTGGGTTTCTCCTTTACAATTGCCTTTGTATCTGTCCATCTCCCTCTGTGTTTTTAGCCATATAAGTTCAGAGACGATACCTAAAAGGTCACTGTTATTTCTGTAGTACCTGACACAAAGTAGGCACTCTGAAAATATTTGTTAAATTAAACCATGGTTCTATTGTTTTCTGAATTTGGGAACAGACTATAAAAACAGCAAGACTGGGGTTTGAAGAAATGATCCAATTCTGGTGCTATCTTTTACTAGCTACATGACCTTGTAAAATGACTTAAACTTCTTTGAACCTTATTTTTCTCAGTTGTAAAATGGAGATGTCTACCTACCTTGCTATTTCATTGTTGTAAGAAGTAAATAAACTATGTATTAATAGTATAATGAATAGCACAAAATAGGTAACATTAATGATGCATTAGTGTCTACTTAACCCAAATAAATCTCTGCAAGTATACAAAATCATGACAGCCATATCAATTACCTAGAGAGTTTTTGTGCGTGCAAGTTATTTTTCAACTTAAAACATCAGTGACAACATATTCTAATCATTTTCTTCTCTTCCTACTCATTCTACTATGGCAGTACAAAGTACATTTGAAAAGAGCTACTTATACAATTAGTTGAGAACTAAAAGTAGCTAATATTTCTTAAGCAATTATTCTGTGTCTGGCATTGTGCTAGCAGTCTATATATACTATATTCCTAGCACTTATTTTTTATCATTTTATTCATTGTTATGAAGAAAGAAGTCATTTGTCTTCCTGCACTCAGCAGTAATTAACTGATAATCTTATCAATTACCTTAATTTGGGTGGGCAGAGTATGCCTAATATTTATTTTGTGTTCCCTCACTTTTCATAGTGCTAGTGCATGGTAGGAAGAGAGAGATACATGTGAAGAAATTGACTCTGAGCTGCTCCTCCCCCACAGTTTTCATTCACAACACATGCCAATCTAAAGCTGTACAAATATGGCCCCTTCCTCTGGAAAATGTCATGATTTCTAGGCTGTCCTCTTCTGGGAACTCCTGTAAACATCCTGGACGCTTCAATGTCATTGAGATTTCATATTGTGTGTGTTTGGGTTTTGTAAATATATAATTGCTGCTTATTGCCATATTCTTCTGTTTCCCAGTAGGTTTTGAACTTTGTAAGGGTAGGAACTGTGTTTTTTTGTCTTAGTAATCTCTATTTTGAATAAATCATCCCATCACTTGCATACATGTACACATACACACACATGAATACTTTCAGGAAATTGATATGGCTGACACAAGTTTGTGTATCTTGCACAGATTTATTTAGGGTAAGTAAAAAGACACTATATGAGCAGTGTAGGATCCTGTGGAAAGTTGGGGCTCTGAGAAGAACAACTGGGAGAAAAAGAGGTTTTCAAAATGAATAGCTGTGTTTCTCTGTTGAAGACAGAAAAGATGAGAGAAAATAGGAAACCAAGTGTGCTAATGTGACCTTGGATTCCTGGCCAATCTTATTCTGCCACCTCAAACGAAATAATATTCTCAGTTAAGGCCTGTGGTCTCATCTGTCAAATGAACATGCTAAAAATGACCTTCACAGGATAGTTCTCAGGAAAAGCTCATAAATAATTGCAAAATCTGAGAGAAGAAGCATAGGGTAAGTCTTAAATAATAAACCAGGACATTTCTGTACTAAGTCAAACTAAGAAGCATTTAATTTGGAACCTACCAGTGTTTGGCTATCTGCTCAAAGAAAAAGGATCACAATAAATGTATATATAAAAGAAAAGCTGACCGTTGAAAAACTGAAATGAAAAGTAATGACATAAACAATGTTAGAGATGCCTTTAAGGAGACGAGTTCTCTGAAAGTTGAGATCTCAATTTAGAACATTTCTTTCTTTCTAATTGTTGTTTTGCCTGCCAATGCAATATGATGAAATTGCCACAAACTTAGTGTGATAGGTTTGCAGAATAATTTAATTATAATTTAACACTTACTTTTATGCTATGCAATTAGTTACATTGCTTTTTGCTGAAGACAATACATTTAAGCAACTGCACACAGTGAAAAAATAGCTGACAGGGTCAATTCTAAAGTTATACTAAGGTTTAGTTACATTCCTTTTTCACCCAGGGGACTTAATAAGTTAGGCAGCATGAGACTAACTGAAGGATAATCACACAAGTAACCAGGAACCCTTGATTTTCCTCTAAACCTTTGCATGATCTAGCTCTCTGAATTGTGTAGTTTCCACCATCTTTAGTGATTAAATCATAATTTTCTTATCTATAAACATTGTCATTAGACATCAGTGTTTCTTTCATTCACTGACATTCTTATGGAATCCAAGAAAAGCTATGTAGTTTATGAGATTAAATTCATTCCCAAAGCCAAAGTCATCTACATATGTTGGGTGTCTACTTTATGGTATTATGAAAGACTGGTTCATAATGTTTGGTTGTTATTTTGCATTCTAGATTCCTTTATATTTTTCCAGAAAATTTGCAATACAAGTAACTTTCACATGAGTTTTACTGCAAAACATTTGTTGCCTGGTTACAGTGCAGAAATGATTATACCAAAACATCACTTAATATATTTTTGTGTTAAATATTTCCATGCTGTCACTCTGTGACTTGAGAAATATTCCATGTTAATTTTGAAATTAACAGAGATATGTTTTACCACCAACATAACAATTTTGACTTGTATTCTGACAGTAAACTGACTCGTTAGAAATAGGAGTTCCAAGTAAAAGGAATAACTTAGATACCTATATTTTTAAAGCTTATAAAGGACATAGAAATTTTTAGAATATTTATATATTTTATAGAGAATACCAGACATGTTTTTAAAAATCTGGAATTGTACATAAAATATATCAATTAAAATAAAATTTTCACCCACTTATAATACACAATTCAGTGTTTTTAAATATATCTGTATGGTTCTGTAGCCATCACCACAAACTAATTTTAAAACATTTTTTACCTGTCCTAAAAGAAACCCCACTAAGCAATGAATCCCTATCTCCCCTTCCTCCTCCTCCCCCCTTGCTCCTCCTCCCCCCTTCCTCCTCCTCCCCCACTCCTAAGCAATCATTAATCTATTTTGTCTCTGTGGAATTGCTCATTCTGAATATTTCAAATAAGTGAAATCATACAATATGTGTCTTTTGTGATTTCTTTCACTATTTAGTAAAATGCTTTCAAGGGGAGCAATGTGGTAACATGTATACATACTTCATTTCTTTTTTTTTTCATTTTTCTCTTTACATATACAGGCAGTTATTCCATATTTAAATGTTTATTTTATGGATATATCACACATCAATGCAGATATAGTTTTGCTAAATATTACTACATTTCTTTCTTTAGTGGTTATAGCATTTTGCATTCCCACTGGTAGTGTACAAATGCACCTGAGTTTCCATAGCCTTGTTGACAAACTGTTTATAAAAAAGTGTTTTCTTGTTGATAATTTTTCTTGTTCAGCAAAAGTATCAGGGTAGTATAATCACTTAATATTAGTGTTTGTGAGATACATTTTTAACTTTATATATTTCTGGGATTTAATGTTTAAAATAAGTTTCTTTTTAATATTCTATAGTTTAGCCTTTATTTTATTTTATTTTTTTGTTTGTTTTTTCACGGTTTTTTTTGGTAGTTGCTTTATTTTATTTATTTATTTATTTATTTTACTGATGGAAATTATTCTTTTTTTATTTATTTATTGCTTAAAGTATTACAAAGGGTATTACATATGTGTCCATTTTATCCCCCAGCCCTAGACAATCCCCTAGCCTCCCCTATCCCCCAGTGTCTTATGTCCATTGGTTATGCTTATATGCATGCATACAAGTCCTTTAGTTGATCTCTTACCCCCCTACCTCCTGCCCCCCAACCCTCCCCGGCCTTCCCGCTGCAGTTTGACAATCTCTTTGAGGCAGCTCTGCCTCTGTATCTATTATTGTTCAAAAGTTTATAATGGTCTCCATTATCCATGAATGAGTGAGATCATGTGGTATTTTTCCTTCATTGTCTGGCTTATTTCACTTAGCATAATGCTCTCCAGTTCCATCCATGACGTTGCAAATGGTAAGAATTCCTTTCTTTTTAGAGCAGCATAGTATTCCATCGTGTAGATGTACCACAGTTTTCTAATCCATTCATCTACTGATGGGCACTTAGGCTGTTTCCAGATCTTAGCTATGGTGAATTGTGCTGCTATGGACATAGGGGTGCATATAACCTTTCTGATTGGTGTGTCTGGTTTCTTGGGATATATTCCTAGAAGTGGGATCACTGGGTCAAATGGGAGTTCCCTTTTTAACTTTTTGAGGAAACTCCATACTGTCTTCCATAGTGGCTGCGCCAGTCTGCATTCCCACCAGCAGTGCACAAGTGTTCCTTTTTCTCCACATCCTCTCCAGCACTTGTCGTTTGTTGATTTGTTGATGATAGCCAGTCTGACAGGTGTGAGATGGTACCTCATTGTTGTTTTGATTTGCATCTCTCGGATGATTAGTGACTTTGAGCATGTTTTCATATGTCTCTTGGCTTTCTGAATGTCCTCTTTTGAAAGGTGTCTATTTAGGTCCTTTGCCCATTTTTTGATTGGAGTGTTTATCTTCCTTTTGTTAAGTTGTATGAGTTCCCTATAAATTTTGGAGATTAGGCCCTTATCAGATATGACATTGGCAAATATGTTTTCCCACACAGTGGGTTTTCTCTTGTTTTGTTGATGGTTTCTTTTGCTGTGCAGAAGCTTTTTATTTTGATGTAGTCCCATTTGTTCATTTTTTCTTTAGTTTCAAGTGCCCTAGGAGGTGTATCAGTGAAGAAATTGCTTCGGCATATGTCTGAGATTTTGTTGCCTTTGGATTCTTCTAGAATTTTTATGGTTTCCTGTCGTACATTTAAGTCCTTTATCCATTTTTAGTTTATTTTTGTGTATGGTGTAAGTTGGTGGTCTAGTTTCATTTTCTTGCATATATCTGTCCAATTTTCCCAACACCATTTATTGAAGAGACTATCTTGGCTCCATTGTATGTTCTTGCCCCCTTTGTCAAATATTAATTGAGCATATTGGTTCGGGCCGATTTCTGGGCTCTCTATTCTATTCCATTGATCTATATGCCTATTCTTTTGTCAGTATAAGGCAGTTTTGAGAACAGTGGCTTTGTAATACAACTTGATATCTGGTATTGAGATCCCACCTACTTTGTTCTTTTTCAGGATTGCTGCAGCTATTCGGGGTCTTTTTTTATTCCAGATGAATTTTTGGAGAGTTCGTTCTAGATCTCTGAAGTATGCCGTTGGTATTTTAATGGGAAGTGCGTTGACTTTATAGATTGCTTTGGGTAGTATGGACATTTTAATGATGTTGATTCTACCAATCCATGAACACGGTATGTTCTTCCATCTGTTTATGTCTTCCTCTATATCTTTTTTCAACGTCCTGTAGTTTTCTGAGTAGAGGTCTTTTACCTCTTTAGTTAAGTTTATTCCTAGGTAGCTTAATTTTTTTGGTGCGATGGTAAACGGGGTTGTTTTTATAATCTCTCTTTCTGAAAGTTCACTATTGGTATATAGAAATGCCTCAGATTTCTTGGGGTTAATTTTGTATCCTGCTACATTGTCAAATTCATGTATTAAGTCTAGTAGCTTTTTGATGGAGTCTCTAGGGTTTTGTATGTATAATATCATGTCGTCTGCAAATAAGGACAGTTTTACTTCCTCTTTTCCTATTTGGATGCCTTTTATTTCTTCTTCTTGCCTAATTGCAATGGATAACACTTCCAGTACTATGTTGAACAGGAGTGGTGAGAGGGGGCATCCCTGTCTTGTTCCTGTTCTTAGGGGAAATGGTGTTAGTTTTTGTTCATTGAGTATGATGTTGGCTGTGGGCCTGTCATATATGGCTTTTATTATGTTGAGGTATGATCCTTCTACTCCCACCTTGCTGAGAGTTTTTATCAAAAATGGGTGTTGAATTTTGTCAAATGCTTTTTCTGCATCAATTGATATGACCATGTGGTTTTTTTTCTTTCAATTTGTTTATGTGATGTATCACGTTTATTGATTTGCGGATATTGTACCATCCTTGCATCCCTGGGATAAATCCTACTTGGTCATGGTGTATGATCTTTCTGATGTACTGCTGGATCCGATTTGCTAAGATTTTGTTGAGGATTTTGGCATCTATGTTCATGAGGGATATTGGCCTGTAATTCTCTTTCATTGTGTTGTCTTTACGTGGTTTTGGTGTTAGGGTGATGCTGGCTTCATAGAATGAGCTTGGAAGTGTTCCTTCCTCTTGAATTTTTTGTAGTAGTCTGAGGAGGATAGGTTTTAGTTCTTCCTTGAATGTTTGGTAAAACTCCCCTGTGAAGCCGTCTGGTCCTGGGCTTTTGTTTGCTGGAAGCTTTTTGATGACTGCTTCAATTTCTTCCATAGTTATTGGCCTGTTGAGATTTTTAGATTCTTCCTGATTGAGTTTTGGAATGTTGTATTTTTCTAGGAATTTGTCCATTTCCTCCAGGTTGTCTAGTTTGTTGGAGTAGAGCTGTCCATAGTATTTTTTAACAATCATTTGTATTTCTGTGGGGTCTGTTGTTATTTCGCCTCTATCGTTTCTGATTTTGTTTATTTGGGTCCTCTCTCTTTGCTTCTTGGTGAGTCTGGCTAGAGGTTTGTCAATCTTGTTTATCCTTTCAAAGAACCAGCTCTTGGTTTCATTGATTTTCTGTATTGCTTTTTTGGTCTCTATGTCATTTATTTCTGCTCTAATCTTTATTATCTCCTTCCTTCTGCTCACTCTGGGGTTTTCTTGTTGCTCTCTTTCTAATTCTTTGAGTTGTAGAGTTAGATGATTTACTACCTTTTTTTCTTGTTTGTTGAGATAGGCCTGTAGAGCTATAAACTTCCCTCTCAGGACTGCTTTCATTGTGTCCCATAGGTTTTGGATTGTTGTGTTTTCATTGTCATTAGTTTCCAGGATGTTTTGAATTTTTTCTTTGATTTTATTGGTAACCCAATCAATATTTAATAGCATGCTATTCAGCTTCCAGGTGTTTGAGTATTTTGGGTTGTTTTTATTGTAGTTTATTTCTAATATTATACCATCGTGGTCTGCGAAGACGCTTTTTATGATTTCAATCTTCTTGAATTTGGGGATACTTTGCTTGTGACCCAATATATGGTCTATTTTTGAATATGTCTTATGAGCATTTGAGTAGAATGTATATTCCCTGGCATTGGGGTGAAGTGTTCTGAAGATGTCTATTAAGTCCATCTGATCTAGTGAGTCATTTAGGATTGCTGTATCTTTGCTGATTGTTTGTCTAGCGGACTTATCCAGTGCTGTCAGTGGTGTATTAAAGTCCCCTACTATGATTGTATTGTTGTCGATGTCTCCTTTGATATCTTCCAGGAGTTTTTTTATGAATTTGGGTGCTCCTGCATTGGGTGCATATATGTTTACCAGGGTTATATCTTCTTGTTGTATTGATCCCTTTAGTATTATGAAGTGGCCTTCCTTATCTCTTGTTATGGCCTTCACTTTGAGGTCTATTTTGTCCGATATAAGTATTGCTACCCCAGCTTTCTTTTCCTTTCCATTTTCCTGAAAGATATTTTTCCATCCTTTCACTTTCAGTCTGTGTGAGTCCCTTCTAAAGAGGTGGGTTTCTTGTAGACAGCAGGTGTATGGGTCATGTTTTTTTATCAATTCAGCCACTCGATGTCTTTTGGTTGGAGTATTTAGTCCGTTTACGTTTAAAGTTATTATTGAAAGGTACTTGTTTGTAGCCATTTCTTTTTGTGTGTGGCTGTTTTCTTTCTGAGCTTTTTATTTCTTCTTTTTATACCAGTCCCTTTAGCATTCCTTGCATTGCTGGCTTGGTGGTGATAGACTCCCTTAGTCTTTTTTTGTCTGTGAAGCTTCTTATTTCCCCTTCAAGTTTGAATGATAGCCTTGCTGGATAGAGATTTCTTGGATTCAGCCCTTTGCTTTGCATCACTTTGTAAATTTCCGTCCATTCTTTTCTGGCCTGATGTGTTTCTGTTGAGAAATCATTTGACAATCTAATGGGAGATCCCTTGTATGTAACTTTCCATCTCTCTCTTGCATCCTGTAAGATTCTCTCTTTGTCCTGAACATTTGCCATGGTAATTATGATGTGTCTTGGTGTGGGACTTTTCGGATTCACCTTGTTTGGGACTCTCTGGGCTTGTGTGACTTTTTTCTTCCCCACCTCAGGGAAGTTTTCTGATATTATTTCTTCTAATAGGTTTTCTAATCCTTGTTCATCCTTCTATTGTTCTGGTACCCCTATTATTCGCATGTTGTTTCATTTCATGTTGTCCCAAAGCTCCCTTAGGCTCTCCTCCTGTCTTTTAATTTTTTTCTCCTATTGCAGTACATTTTGGGTGTGTTTTGCTTCCTTGTCTTCTAATTCACTAATTTGGTCCTCCGCTTCTCCTAGTCTACTGTTGATACTTTCAATGGAGTTTTTCATTGCAGCTATATCACTCTTCATTTCTTCTTGGGTCTTACTTAAGTTGTTGATTTTTTCATCTGTTTCTTCTAGCTTCTTCCACATGTTATCGATTTTTTCATCTGTTTCTTCTTGCTTCTTGCAGAGGTTGTCGATTTTTTCCTCCATCCGGTTTATGCACTCTAGGACCCTTATTCTGAATTCTTTTTCTGTCATGTTGCATGCCTCTGTATTACTTAGCTGCTTTTCTGGAGAGTCCTCCTTCTCTTTCCTTTGGGGGTTTCTTTGTCTACCCATGTTTGATATCACTAACATATCTAGACGTTGAGTCATTCAGTGGTTGCTCCCTTGGTGCCAGTGACTCCTTGGTCTGTGGTTGCTCTTCGGGCGGTTGCGGTAGCAGCTGCTCTTCAGTTGGCAGCAGCTCCTCTGGTGGGTGCTGTTCACAGCTGTGGTGGCTCTTCTGGCTGGTGGGGCGAGGTTTCACGTACAGCTGCTGTTCCTCAGCAGAGGGTGTGGTGCTCAGGAGGTTGCTATTGCTTGGATCTGCTGCGTTGATTTAAAGGCACAAAATACAACACAACAAGGCACCACGTACCAGGCACTATACACAAATATATTCACGATATTAATAACCCCAAATAAAGGTGACCACCCAAATTAAGAGAATTAGGGGATAAGGAAGAAGGAAGAGAAAAAGATAAAAGAGAAAAAAGAAAAGAAAAGTAGGGACCAAAAAAAGGAGTGCAAAAGTGAAATTGGGAAAAAGGAGGGGGGAAAATAAAAGTGAGAAAAGAAAAGAAAAGAGAAGAAAAGAAAAGAAAAGAAAGAAAAAAAAGAGCGAAAAGAGAGAATGAATTGGAAGAGGGGAAGAGACTTTTTATATGAGGAGAATACTCCTATAGAACAGCCACTAATCCCAACAAATTCCAGCAACAGCTCCTTGGAGATGAATGCAAACTAGAAACAACCAATAATATAATGATGAAAATAGAATGGGGAACACTAATCCCAAAATAAAATAAAGAGAAAATAAAATGGCACTTTAAAAAATGGTAAAATGGTAGCAGTAATAATACTGGTTAAAAATAAGAAGGTAATAATTAAAAGGGTAAAATCAGGTTATGGAAAAAGAAGAAAGAAAAAAAAAGAAAAAAAAGAAGAAAAAAAATTTGGTTTCTTAGTTAAAAGGTGAAAAAGAAAAAAAAAATTGCAGTAGTGAAGGTCCTTCGGTTCTTCTATTCTTCAGTGTGGCTCGCCTTAGACCTGCCACGTATTCAGGAGAGTGTTGAGTTTCCCTGCGATACACTGTTCCTCTAGGGTGTAAACCACAGTCCTTATTTTAAAGCAGGCCGCATTTGTTTCCCAGACTGCCTTATTTTGTGTTTAGCAAAGAGTCAGTTTCTGGGTCAGCCTCTGGGTCACAGTGTTCTGGGGTTGGCCTCTGAGGCTATAGAGCCTCTCTGTCCAGTGGAAGTTCACTGCCCAGAGCTGGCTGCATAATAGTTAGTTACCGGCGCTGTGTTGTTGCTGGGATTGAAAATCCCTCTATAGGCCAGACCCTGTTAACTCCCAGGGACTGATCAGGTTATTTTAATCCTTGATCTCGTACAGGGTGGAATCTGGGTGTGGCTGTGCTCCTTGCCTGGGGGCTGGGGGGAGGAGTCTCACTCTCTGGAGAGAATGGCTGCCCCAGTCCTGGGCTCAGGGGTGTCTCAGCACTCAATTCGCTGCCACCTCTCCTGGCCCCCCTTCTCTCCTCAGTCTCTCCCCAGATTCCACTCCTCCACACACTCTCCCTCTCTTCAGCATAGGTGAGTGTCTGTATCCGAAATGTCCCATGAACAGGATTCAGTGAAAACAAACAAACAAACGCCGGCCGTGGAAAGGGGGAAGGCTTGGTTTCTGTAAGCTTCTTCTCTTACCAGGACTGAATGGTCTGGTCAGCTCTTCAGGCTGCCCCCTTTAGGCTCAGTCCTCTGTGATCACAGAACCCAGCTCTCAATTCCCCCGGCAGCGCCAGGAATCCCGCAGTTCTCCTTTCCCCCGTCAGGGGCTGTGCCTGTCCCAAGGGACGCGGCTGTCTGCCACGTGGTCTCCCTCTGACTCTCTGGGTTCAGAGCTCTGGCAAACTTTCCTGCCCAAATCCCTGGTTTTTTTACCTTTCCAGGGGAGTTCTGCTCTTCCAGGCTGCAAACCGTCTCACCAGCTGAGCAATTTCGCCAATTCGGTGTGTGTGTTATTAGTTTCAGCTGCTCACTCCATTTGCTCCGGGACACGACCTGGGAAGCATCTGCCTATATCGCCGCCATTTTATTTCCCGGTAGTTGCTTTAATCCAATATGAAAAATGGTCTTCCATTTTTTTTACATTTAATGTAATTATTGATTTATTCATGTTTAAACTTACCATATTGATATTTGTTTTTGTTCATCTTTTTTTAAAAAATTTTGTTTTATTGTTTAAAGTATTATAAATAGTAATACATATGTCTCCTTTTTTCCCCATTGACTTTCCCCTGGCCTCCTCTACCTCCTGGCATATGCTCTTATGTTCATCTTTTTTGTATCCCTCTTTCTACTCTGTCCTCTTGGGATTAATTAAGTATTTTTAAACATTTATTTGTATTGTTGAGAATATTACAGATGTCCCCCATTCCACCCCAGGCCTTCCCCACACTATTGTCTGTGTCCATGGGCAATGCATATATGCATATAAGTTCTTTTTTAATATCCTCTGACTCCCTCTCCCTTCCCTCTGAGATCTGTCAGTCTGTTCTATGCTTCCATGTCTCTGGACCTATTTTGTTCATCAGTTTATTTTGTTCATAAGATTCCACATATAGGTGAAATTATATGTTTTTTTGTTTTTCACTGACTGGTTATTCCTCTTAGAATAATACTCTCCAGGTCCATCCATGCTTTCTCAAAAAGTATGAGATCCTTCTCTTTTACAGCTGAATAGTATTCCATTGTGTAAATGTACCACAGCTTTTTTATCCACTCATCTACTGATAGGCACTTGGGCTGTCTCAAAATCTTAACTATTGTAAATAATTCTGCCATGAACATAGGGGTGCATATTCTTTCTGATTGGTGTTTCAGATACTACACTTGATCTTAGCCAAAAGTCCAAGAAGCGATGATTGGTGTTGCAGGATGCTTATGATATATTACCAGAAATGGGATCACTGGGTCAAATGGAAATTTCATTTTTAATTTTTTGAAGAATCTCCATACTGTTTTCCACAGTGGCTGTACGAGTCTGCATTCCCTTAGTGTACTAGAGTTCTCTTTTTCCCACATCTTCTTCATCACTTGCTGTTTGTTAATTTATTGGTGGTAGCCATTCTGACAGGTGTGAGGTAATACCTCATTGTAGTTTTAATTTGCATTTCTCTGATGACTAGTAACATTGAACATTTTTCATATGTCTATTGGTCATCTGTATGCCTTCTTCGGAGATGTATCTATTTGGGTCCTTTGCCCATTTTTTAATTGGATTATTTGTCTTCTTTTTGTTGAGTTGTATGAGTTCTTTTATATTTTGGAAATTAACCCCTTATCTAATATAACATTGGTGAATATGTTCTCCCTTATAGAGGGTTCCCTTTACATTTTAAGGATGGTTTCTTTTGCTATGCAGAAGCTTTTTAGTTTAATGTAGTCCTATGGGTTTTTCCCTTTGTTTCTCTTGCCCTAGGAGATGTATCAGTGAAAATTCTGCTACGTGAGATGTTGAGATTTTAGTCCCTATGTTTTCTTCTAGGATCTTTATGGTTTCACAATTTACATTTAAGTCTTTTATTCATGTTTAGTTTATTCTTGTGTATGATGTAAGTTAGTGGTCTAGTTTCATTTTTTAGTATTTCATTTGTTTTATCCTATATAATAAAGAGGGACTATGCAAATTGACCCTCACTCTGCCACAAAGATGGTGGTGCCCACAGCGAAGGCAGTGGGTTTCTGTAACACAGTTGGCTGGGCCCACAGAAGAGACAGGGATTCCATAACACAAGATGGCAGCACCCACAGGAGGCCGAGTTCCCGTAATGAGCCTTAATGAGCAAACAGCAGGGACCTAAGGCTGTGCCCCTGCCCAACACCCCCCTCCATGGGGCTTGACAGGGGATCTCAAGGTGTACCCTCTGCCCAGTAGGGCTTGATGGGGTACCTCAGGCCATGCCCCTCATCTGACGGGAATTGATGGGGGACCTCAAGGTGCGCACCCCCAGCCCGGAGCTGGGCCAGGGGACCTCAGGCCATGCCTCCCGCCCAGCAGGGCTTGACAGGGGACCTGAGGCTGCACCCCCCACCCAGTGGGGCTTGACGGGGGATCTCAGGCTGCATCCCCCACCCAGCGGGGCTTGACGGGGGACCTCAAGGCCCTCCCCCTGCCCTGGCCTGGGCGGGGGGACCTCAGGCTGTGCCCCCCACCCCAGTGCCAGGCCAGGGGACTTCAGACCATGCCCCCCCGCCCAGTGGGGCTTGACAGGGGACCTGAGGCTGTGCCCCCCCACCCAGTGGGGCTTGACGGGGAATCTCAGACTGAGCCCCTGGCTTGGCGGAGCTTGATGGGGGATCTCAGGCCGCATCCCCCACCTGGCAGGGCTTGATGTGGGACCTCAAGGCATGCCCCTGCCCCAGCCCGGCCTGGGAGACCTCAGGCTGCACCCCCATCCTGATGCCAGGCCAGGGGACCTCAGGCCATGCCTCCCACCCAGCAGGGCTTGATGGGGGACCTCATGCTGTGCCCCCACCCAGTGCCAAGCCATGGGACCCGAGGCTGCAACCCTGTCCGGCAGGGCTTGACAAGCGTGGGACTGGCTGGGTCTGGATCTAGCCCAGTGGGGGTGGGGCAGGCGGGGTCTGGGCCTCGCACAATTTCGAGGTGCACGTGGGTGGGCAGGGACTGACTCTGGGTCCTGTGGTGCACCCCAGACTCTGACAGAAGGAAGATTTTCATATACATTTTATTAATTTTCTTGCATCTCTGACACTTCTATTATAGAGAAAGGGCAAATAGCAATATTGAAATATTTCCTCTAATTAATCCCCTTTTAATGCGCATGAATTTCGTGCAACAGGCCATTAGTTTCTAGTTTTCAAATAATATACATTGAGTGGATATACCACATTTACATTTTATATATTCATCAGTTGGTTAATATTTGGGTTGTTACCAATTTATTATTATTAGGAAATGCTAATATGAACATTTGTTTTTAATTTTTGCATAGACATATATTTTACTCTTTCTTGGGTATATACTTTAGAGTAAAATCACTGGATCATGCACTCTATGTTTAACATTTTGAGAAACAGTCAACTGTTTTTCAAAAATGCTACACAATTTTATATTCTCACCATCAATGCATGAGAGTTCCAATTTCTCTATAACCTTGCTGACACTTTTATTTTTTATTGTAACCATCCAATTCCTATGAAGTGATATCTTTTTGTGACTTTGATTTGCATTTCCCTAATGACTAATTATATTGAGTATGTTTTCATGTACTTATCAGTCATTTCCATATCTTCTGGAGAAATGGCTATTCAAATCCTTTGACATTTTTTAAATTAGGTTATCTTTTTGTGATTGGATTATGGAAGTTTTGAATATGTATTATATTTTCTAAATTTTTAATGTTTTTATTGATTTTTAGAGAGAGAGGAGGGAGAGTTAGAGGAGAGGAGGAAGAGAGAGAGAGAGAGAGAGAGAGAGAGAGAGAGAGAGAGAGAGAGAAACATCAATGAAAGAGAAACATAGAACAGCTGCCTCCTGATGCCCCCTACTGGGGATTGAGCCCATAACCTGTGAATGTGCCCTGACCAGGAATTGAGCCCATAACCTTGTGGTGCATGGTGAGATGCTCATCCAACTGAGTCACTCCAGCCAAGGCTATATCTTACAGTTGTTATTTTTCAGTTGTTTTTATGATAACCATCCTAGTAGGTGTGATGTGATATTGAGCACTTACTTTCTCAGGTATTTATTTAGCTACTAGAGGCCCGGTGCACAAAATTTGTGCACTCAGGGGTTGGGGGGAAGTCCCTCAGCCCAGCCTGCTCCCCCTCACAGTCCAGGAGCCCTCAGGAAATGTCTGATTGCTGCCACAAAGGTGGGAGAGGCTCCCTCTACCACCTCTGCTCTCACCAGTTGTGAGCCCAGCTCAGGGCTTCTGGCAAAGTGGTGCCTCCCCTGTGGGAGTGCACTGACCACCAGGGGGCAGCTCCTGCTTTGGGCATCTGCCCCCTGGTGGTCAGTGTGAGTCATAGCGACTGGTCGTTCTGCTGTTAGGTTGATTTGCATATTAGCTTTTTATTATATAGGATTTGCATAGCTTTAGAGAAATGTTTATTCAAGTCCTTAGCCAATTTTTGGATTGGATTGTTTAGTTCTTTTGTTGTTGAGTTTTAGGAGTTTCTTTTATATTTTGGATATTCAAGAGTTATTAGATACAACATTTTTGAACATTTTTTCTCATTTTGTAGGTTGCCTTTTTACTTTCTTCATAGTAGCCTTTGATGCACAAACATTTGTAATTTTTATAATGTCCTGCTTCTCTCTTTTTTTCTTTTATTGCTTGTGCTTTTAGTCTCATATTTAAAAATCCTTAATCAAATCCAAGTTCTTGAAAATTTAACCCTATGCTTTCTTCTTAAAAATTCTTATATTTAGGTCATTGATCCATTTTGAGCTAATTTTTGTACATGGTATGAGGTAGTGGTCCAAATTTACTCTTTTGTATATTGACATCCAGTTGTCAGTACTACCTGTTAAAGAGACTATTCTTTCCCTGTCAAATAAACTTGGTGCCCTTGTCAAAATCAATTAGCCATAGATGAATGGGTTTGTTTCTGGGCTCCTAATTCTGTCCCATTAGTCTATATGTCTATTTGTCTGTCAGTACACCTTTTTTTATTACTATATATTTGCAGTAATGGACCACTTAGATTCTATATAAATTTGAGAATGAGTTGTTCTGTTTCTGCAAAAGAGGCTATTGGAAATTTTTTAAGGGTTGCATTGAATCTATAGATTGCTTTGTGTAGTATGGAAATACTAACAATACTAAATTTTCCTAAAAAATGAGTATATGATGTATTTCTATTTAATTCATATCTTTCTGCAATGTTTTATAGTTTGCAGCATACAAGTCTTTTACCTCCATGGTTAAATTTATTCCTAGGTATTTTTTTCTTTAAATGCTCTTGTAAATAAAATTGTTTTCTTAATGTACTTTTCAAATTGTCTGTGATGGTGTATAGAAACACAATGGATATTTATGTGTTGACCTTGTAACCTGAATAGTTTTCTTGGGATTTTTCATATATAGGATTATTTCATCTGTGAACAGAGAACATTTCACTTCTTTCTTTCCAATTTGGATGCCTTTATTTCTCTTTAATATGTAACTGCTATGTCTAGAACTTCCAGGATAATGATTAATAAGAGTAGATAAAGCAGGCATCCTTGTTTTACTGTTTATCTTAAGAGGGAAGCTTTTACTATTTCACAATTGAGTGTGATGTTATTTGTTGTTTTTCTTTAAAAAATATTGTTATTGATTTCAGAGAGGAAGGTAGAGGGAGAGAGAGATAGAAACATCAATGATGAGAGAGAATCATTGATTAACTGCCACCTGCATGCCCCCAATTTGGGATTGAGCCCATAACCCAGGCATGTGCCCTGACAGGGAAGTGAACCGTGACCTCCTGGTTCATAGGTTGACTCTCAACCACTTAACCACACTTCCCGGGCAACTATGGGTTTTTCATTAATGTTCTTTATCATGTTGAGAAACTTCTATTCCTTGTAATGTTATAATTTTTTTCTTTTAATCATTACATATTTTAAAGAACTTAAGAAAAGAAAAACAGTCTACTGTATTTATACAGGCATTTAACACGTTTGCTATTGTTTCTTCATTTCTGATGTTACAGTTTTTCCACTATTATCATTTCCTTTCTATCTGAAGAACTTACTTTAGCACTTTCTGTAAGACAGATATGCTGGTAACATTTTTTCTTAGGTCTCTTTCACCTGAGAATGTGCTTATCTAGGTTTTATTCCTCAATGATATATTTTTGGAATATCAGAATAGTGAATTCTGGTTTGACAGTTCTTTCCTTTCAAAACTAAAACTGTTGCTCAGCACCCATGGCTTCTTATGAGCAACGCATTGTCATTCAGACCACGGTCCTCTATAGATAATATGTCATTTTTTTTCTATCTGTCTTTAAGATTTACTTGTCTTTCATTTTCAGACATTTTATTATGATATTTCTAGGTAAGAATTTCTTTTGTTTATTCTTTTTTTATTAACTGAGCTTCTTGAATTTGCAGTTTTATGCAATTAACAAATTAGTTAAGTTTTCAGCCATTATTTTCCAATTATTTTATCTATGCATTGTTTTCTCCTTTCCTCTAGAACTCTGACTGCATAAACATTAGAGCTGTTGATGTTTTCTGACAGATCCATGAGTCTCTGTATAATTTTTTTTTCTATTTTGCTATTGTTTAGAATGGATAATTGCTATGAAAATATCTTTAGTTCATTGACTCCTTTGTTTTCTCTATTTACATATTGAGTCATTCCAAGGACATTTTTATTTCAATTATTGTGCATTTTTGTTTTAAAATTTTTTATTTGGGGCTTTTTCATATCATTGGTTTCTTTGCAACTATTGCATTTCTATCATTTTTAAAATAATATTCACCTTTACTTCTTAAAACTTGGTTATAATAGCACCTTCAAAATCTTTGTCATATAATCCCAACATCTGCATCATTTCAGAATTGACATCTATTGGTTTTCTATTCTTTTATAGGTTATTGAGATTTTTCTGGTTTTAATATGCTGACTAATTTTGAATTGCATCCTGGAAATCTGGTTATTGTGTTCTGAGATTTTGGGTCCTATTTAATTCCTATGGATATTGTCAGTGTGTATGAGTGTACTGCCCACAATTTATCAGATAATAGATCTGGCTAAATAGTGGTTGAAAGTTCCAAACCACCTTCTGTGGGTTATGGTTCTAAGTGGATAAATTTTCAGGAAGTATGCAGTGCTAATTGGCTCTGTCCTGTGTGTACACCATCCAGAAGCCGGCCTGAAACCTTTGTGTGTAGTCTACCAACAGTTCAGTTCTCAGAGCACTTGGTATGCTATTTAGGGTCACATTCATGATCAGGTTACAAACGACTTTATAGGATCACTTTCTTGAATTTTCAGTCTCTCTGAAACTTTCTGGCTTCCAGAGGCCCCCACTTTTTTTCTTCTGCCTAGAAAACTAGGGCTTTAGCTGTCCCAGTAGGCTATATTCTTCCCACAATTATGTCTAACTCTGGGGCCAACTAGCAGGACTATAGAGAGAAAAAGAGAATTGAGATACTTCCCCACATTTGCAGGTCACAGTTCCTCCTGCTAAAATGGAAGGTTTCCTTTCCCTCAGAATTTAGGTTCCTGCCCAGATGCTGCTGCCCAGCCCTGCCACCACTGCCATGGGTTTGCCTAGGACTAGGATGGAGAGAATAGAAAAATAAAAAACAAAAACAGTGAATTTTTCCACTCTCTCTCACCCCAGGGGCTCCTTTCCCTGATGTTCAGATCAGAAATGAAGGTCTTCTCTTGTAGCTCTTTCTGCTCCTGTTCCAGCTCCTGTTCCCTTTCAGTCCTGACTAAGAGAGAACAAGAAACTCACTCCCATTTAGTCTTACTTTGAGTTCTGGTTTCCATTTCTCATTCTACCTGCTATCATTTAACTTTTCTTCCTTCAGATAGCTGTTTAATGCATTTAGTTGTATTCAGTAGGAAAGACAGAATATGTCTACTTTTATCTGAGCTAGCAGCAGAACCTTAAACACATATTAAAAAGTGTATATTAAAATAGATGAGTTCTTATTTCTGTCTATCTCATCTTCTTTTTTTTCCCCCCCTTCCACGGTTTTTTAGGTTTACATTTTCTAAACCATATTAGGCAAATGGCACAATTTATTTTTGAAAAAAACTGTGTTCCTATAGAACAGTGGTTCTCAACCTTCCTAATGCCGCGACCCTTTAATACAGTTCCTCATGTTGTGGTGACCCCCAACCTTAAAATTATTTTCGTTGCTACTTCATAACTGTAATTTTGCTACTGTTATGAATCGTAATGTAAATATCTGATATGCAGGGTGTATTTAGGCGACCCTGTGAAAGAGTCGTTTGACCCCCAAAGGGGTCGCGACCCACAGCTTGAGAACTGCTGCTATAGAACAACATCCAGGCCTTCTATTGATATTTAATTTCATGCTTTAATTACCTTACCATCAAGAATCACTTCTTTATATTATTCTACCAGCCAGCTCCACCTGTGGTCCATGCTGGGCAGAATCAATGTGTAGGCATTCAGGTTGACCAGAAGTTTCAGGCCTATCCAAAGGGTGATTTCATTATGGAACTGAAGTGAAAACCATTGAAGCTATAAATGTTCTTTGCATATACTTCTTAATGTCATTTTTAACCAGTTATATAATGAAGATATTGAACAAGATAGTGGACATATTGTTAAATGTTTAGATTCTTTTTGTGTTCCCTTTATTATTTCTGATGATTTATGAAAAGTTTTGCTAGTGTAAGACTCAGAAAAATATGAAGTGTTTATATATTTAGATAAACAAGTGTTCCTGTTTTGCCTTTTCAAATATCTTTGCCTCGGTGGAGCCCTTTGTTAATATGAAGATGTGCTTAATCTATATCTGGAAACAACAAAGCTTATTTATAAGGATGGAAGGAATTCTCAAACCAAGAAAATAAAAATTAATTTCTTACATCTTTAAAGTTACAGCATATGATTCTGTTGCTATGTTAAACAGAGTCATGAACAGACATTTTCATACTTTATTGTGGATCCTATCAAGTGTCATGTTCACATTTTATACTACTGTTATTGTATGGGGGAAATGTCTTAACAATAATCTTTAAGGTTATCTATATTTAGTATTTTTTACTTATAAGTTTTAAATTTTAATACAGATTTATAGATAAAATTATTTTTTACTTGAATAAAAAGTTAATTCAAGTAAAATTTAAGGACCCCACTTAAAACAGAAGCAAACAAATGCCAAGATGCCTTTCTTTAAATTTGTCTGGAAAATTGACATAGGAACCAAATTCCATCATTAATATAATCTACACCACCATATTTGCAGAATTTTTACAGAAAGTTACAAGAACAAAAATTCTAGTTGACATTTGTTGCATTAATATTCAAGTGGCTCCTCAATTTTCCATGACTTTTATTTTAGAAGCTAACTAATTCTGAATCAAAATTGTGACAGTAAAGTAAATATCTTTACCACTAGTCATTAATATTGATTTGGGTTTTTTTTGTTTTTGTTTTTGTTTTTGTTTTTGTTTTTGATGAGCAGCATGAAAGGGTGATTTCTTTCCCAGGTTCTTGTCCAGATGGATTCAAAGAATGAAGCCATGGACAAAAGGTGGTAGGTGAGAAGTACAGAAACTATATTGCAAGCAGATACTGTCTCTAAAATTCTAATTCTAAAACTCTGTCTCTCCTAGCACAGAGAAACAGAGGGGTCCCCTAAAGAGGGTGGCCACTGCTCTCTTTGTCTTGAGATATTACAATATCGTGGAGACCCTTTTCCTTAATCTAGGACCCCCATGCTTTCCTCATTGGTCACTCTACTACACAGTACCAGTTTCAAAGGCCAAATTTCACATGGTTCCCCCTTCTTTCTTTCCCCTTATTTTGTACCATTCCTCTATCCTCTGTGAAAATATGTTTCCTTTTTCCTGATATCCTGTGACTGTTCTTTATCCTCTGTGAATGTATGTCTTTCTGCCCCCTTATCCTGTGGAATTTCTCTATCCTTCATATATCCATCTTATCTGTTCAGGTTTGAATTGCTTTTGATCTACCTTATGGCTTTCTCCCAGTTGCCCTAGCTGGAGATGTTTTATTACCCCTTGTGACTTTCCCAGCTGCTCAGGTCAGGGCTGCTTTTGACCTAACTAATGGCTGCTTTAATTGTTCAAGATAAGATGTCTCTCCTCTCTGGACCCCCTCCCTGATTAAGCTAGCTAGCTAACTCTTATCAATACAAATTGTTAGCTTTTTAAATTTTAGTTTTATTTCATTACATTTCTTTATTGTATATTTATATATCGAAGGCTGTGAAAAGAAAAAAAAAAACACTTCTTTTTATTATTTCACTTAAACTTTAGTCCATTTCCTTTAGTTTTACCAATAGAATGTTTTCTTTTTGCTAAAATATATTTTATTGATTTTTTACAGAAAGGAAGGGAGAGGGATAGAGAGTTAGAAACATCAATGAGAGAGAAACGTCAATCAGCTGCCTCCTGCACAACCCCTACTGGGGATGTGCCCGCAACTAAGGTACATGCCCTTGACCGGAACCGAACCTGGGACCTTTCAGTCTGCAGGCCGATGCTGTATCCACTGAGCCAAACCGGCTAGCAATAGCATGTTTTTTTTTTTTTTTTCAAAAATATATTTTATTGATTTTTTACAGAGAGGAAGGGAGAGAGATAGAGAGTTAGAAATATCGATGAGAGAGAAACATCGATCAGCTGCCTCCTGCACATCCCCCACTGGGGAAGTGCCTGCAACCCAGGTACATGCCCTTGACCGGAATCGAACCTGGGACCTTTCAGTCCGCAGGCCGACGCTCTATCCACTGAGCCAAACCGACTTTGGCAATAGCATGTTTTCTAAGTAAGAAGTTGTGATATAGATACTTAGCAGACTTTGAAATTTTAATTGACCTTATCGATTTAAATAAAAATTCCTGAAGATGTATATTCACATTTAAGAACAATGACACATGAAATGAAAGAAAGGAAAATTTCAATAACTCTCCCTCTTTACATGCCCCAGGATACCACTAGTCCATTTCCTGCAGATTCCTGGGAGATGGGTGCATGTGCCGTAAAGTCAGGATGACATAGGTAAGGTGCCTGTCATCAAACCTGGAAACAGAAATCATTAGCCAGAGGAGGCAGAGCCACTGCAAACCCATGAAAATTTGGGAATACATAATCCCCCCCAAAATGGAGCTTTCTCTCAGCTCTTGTGTGGCTCCTGGCTCTCTGATTTTTCTCTTGTTTGCCTTTGTTCCCTCCATTGCCATGTGGCCCTGTAGATCCTACATGCAATGGACTGATGTACTAGAACTTGAAACACAAACTAAGCTAGCCTGTGAAGACATGGAATGGAAACTCTGGACAATGACTTTAATTCTAGCCCTATTAAAAGGGCTGCTTGACTTTTTCCTTGGCAGGATGAAGGAAGAAGAAAGCTTGGAAACTCAGGACTTTGATTCCACAGAAATAAAGCTTTCCATAATATCTCATCCTCCCTTGGGAGTCTCAGAAAATTCATTTTCTCAAGATATCACAAGAAACCCACATCCCCCAATAACAGGTGAGGACAGGGAGTGCTCCCCATCAATAACAATTAGAGGTGTGTGTAAATATCCACCTGTTGCATATATATCCACAGTCCACTGAGTTTGCTGAATATGTGCTTCAAAATAATATACATATGTAGAATGCTAATTTAGGCAAATTCTTACTTCTGATTGACTTGACATATGCTATAGAATTTTCCCCCTCTAATTTTATGGTCTTTACAATTAATTATATATTTTTCACTACATGATTTAAGGTATACCATACATTCTGTGATATTTAATAAGAAGAATCTAGGTAACTCCAGGTTTAACCCGTGGAGTAGGTGTAGGAACACTGGGGTTGTGATGGGAGTAGAAGGGTAGGACATAACATCAGCACTGCAAAGAATAAAATACGCCTGACCTTATGTGCATTTAAGAAACAGAATTGATTTATAATAAAACTAGTAAATGTAGAGGTAAAAATTTTTCAGAATCTGAAATGAACAAAAAACAAAAAAGGGTTATGTTTCCCTAAGGTGGATCTTTTGTGGTAGACTGTAACAAAGCAATAAAAGAATCAGCAATACTTGCATACCCAGTGGACTATCTAAATATTACCATGAGTGAGAACAAAAGACTTCAAAATTCCCTAGGTCTCTTGTTTAAATCTATATGGGAATACAGTTTTAGAGCTAAATGGAGCACAATGGCATAGAGAGCCTCAGGAGGCTTACAGGGACTATGAATATTGATGGGAATTCACTTCTGTGGTGTGCTCTGAACAAATGTCAACAGAGTAGTAAACAACAATTTCCTTGGAGATGCAAATAGATTCCATAGGCTGTGAACTGAGACTCTTTTCCACTCAGATCTTATTCAAAGCAAACAGTGTATTTAGAAGGGGAGGCATACCCTAACAATTAAATTGGGTATGGCAAACTAGAAACAATAAAACAGAATTAGTTCTAACTCATTATAACTATAAATAAGACTTTTCTCTCTCACACTAAGTAGGCTAGAGACGGCATTATTTTTGTTCCACACTTTTAGAAAGACATGAATTCACTCTGGAAAAGTTGCCTTTGAGTCTTTAGCAAGATTTTGCTGGATCTGAAGTCTACGAGTGCTACCCTTCAGAGAGATACAGTACTTTCTGGAAGATTAATGCTAATATGTTTCTCCTGTTGAAAACTCAATTTTATGAATAAGAAAACTTGTCTCTTGGGACTGTAGTGGTTCAGAAGTGTCCTTTTAGATGACAAAATGCCTTGAAGCACTAAAGAAAAGGTAAAAATTATTACAGTGAATTCAAAATCTGGAAATGATATTCTAAGAGAAAAATATTTTTTTTTCTTTTTCAAGGAGAAAAGCAGCAAAGTCTGTTGAATGGAAATTTGAAGAAGAAAAAATATACTCACCCTGAAGTCAGATGAGCAGTTAATTAGAAATAATGGAGTTGAAACTGTCCTTTATAGAATTTGGCACGATATCCATAATTAACTACAGCACTTTTGTTGACAGTTGGAAACAGGCTCTTCCACAGCATCATGAGGAAAGAATTGCAAGGATCCATGCACAGGAGATCATGCTGTGGCAAGGTAGTTTATTGTTGATGGCTGCCCTTGCCCCTGCCCCTGGACTTCCAATGTCCCATCCCTTTCTGTCCTGACATAGAAAACGTCCAACCAAATTTTCAGCAGGACCAAGGTAAAGGCCAATGCCCAGAATTTCTGTTTCATAGTCCTTCTGAACCTGTGTAGTCTGAAGTCCCCAGGTGTCCAGTAGGCCTGCATGGTCACATGCTCCCAGGCAAGGGAGAACACAAATGGATGGGGCAAGTGCGGGTCAGGAGCAAGAGAGCACCTTGAATTTCGATTATGCATTCCCAAGCTTGGGAGAAATCAGAAGCTTTTAAAAATAGCCAATTAGCTTCCGAACTTTTGAGAGCTACTGATGGGCTCCACCTCCAGGCCAATGATGATTGACAGTCCTCTATGGTCAAAGACCTCCTCTTGTGCCATTTTTGACTTTATTGTGCATGTCTTTACTTTCCCCTTTGTTCTATCCCTTTCCCAAGAGATTTGTGGGGAATGGACTGGTGGTTTCCTGGTGGGGATGAGGGGGGAGTGTGAAGCTGTAGCTTCCTGGTAAAGCTAACAAGCCTTTGCTTCCCAACTGAATATGCTCAACAATGACTGACTCCCCCTTTGCTCTCTTCTTTCCAATAACTAGCGAAGGGTGGTAATACTTTAAAGCATTAGCTTAAAGAACAATAGTTTTTAAAAAGCAGGAAAATTTATATTACTTGAAAAGCAGACAAAAGATGTAAATTTGTATATTGCTTTATTTCTCCTGGGAAAAATAGTCTCAACGTCTATTTTGGAATACATGTGAATGTTCTGAAAACAGGGTCTACATATTATTATTCTTTACTAGAGACCCGGTGCACAAATTTATGTACTGGTGGGGTCCGGCCCTCCTGCCCCGATTGGGCCAATCAGGCCAGGCCGGCCAGGGGGAGAGGCTGTGGGCAGGCCAGGCCTGCCACTGATCAGGGTTAGGGGGGGCTGATCAGGTGTGGGGCCGGCTGGCGGGGAGGAGCTGTGGGCAGTTGGCTGGCTGGCCCCGTCCCCTGATCGAACTCCCGGTGGAGGGGACAATTTGTATATTAGTCTTTTATTATATAGGATTTTTCTAGTACACAATTGAGTTTTATATACAAAGATAAACCAAGGGTCTGTCTACATAGAAATTGTTAAGTGCCAGTCTATAGGGGTTCTCAGTTATCACTTAAAATGCATTAATAAGGGAAAAATGTATTTTGCTGACTTTCTCTTTAGGAAGATCATTACATTCTGATACAAGGGATTCTTTGGTATTTAGAGGTGATTCATTAGGAAACTAGACTTCAATGAGTATGCTCAAGAGATGAGAGATGACTAGCAAATTGCTTCTCAAAGAACATGTGTTTTATTTTGTGTGTTTTGTTTGTTTACTGTGGGGCTTTAGTGTTTTCTGAGGAAGTCCACAGTGACAGAAAAGCAAAGAGCCAAATAAAAGAGGAAATTGAGCTATTCCACCAGTAGCTCCTTCTGACAAGAGACCCTCAGTCTCCTATCTAAATAAATATTTAGAATTTACACAATGTCTGTAAAAGAGTCAGCAAATTGTCAGCCTCATCCAACTCCCCACATGATTCATTTTCAATCTGCTTGTGTATTGGCTTTTATAGGTGTTGTGTACACATTGACTGCTACTTGTTTCCCTTCTTGTTACAGGACATTTCTGCAAACAGGATGTAGGGAAAGCCAATCTTTCTCTACTTACACATTTGAAAATTACAGACTAGATAAGGCAGATTCTGTTGGAGACTATCAATTTCATCAACATTTCCTAAAACATCTCTTTGTTCCTTATGCCGTAAGCCAGCTGTCTCAGTTGCCCCAGCTTTACTCATTCTCGTGCATCTAGCACCTCTACCATGTAAAGCTGCTGTCAGACAATTCTCTCAATCTGGCATTATCAGTGCCTTTTCAAGATGCAGCAGAGTCCTGATGAACTGAGAGTATTGATACTCTTATAATTTATCTAATTATTAATAATAGGAAAGGAGTGCCTGTTAATGTAAAAACATTCAAACCTGTAAAGAAATTTTGTGAGTTTATTTGAGCCAAACTGTCGACAATTGCCAGAAAGCAGAACCTCAATGGATTGAGATAATGCTCCAGAGGATGGTGGTCTTTCATGTGGTCTTTTTTTTTCTTTTTTTTTTTTCTCATCCACACAACCTTTGAACCAGGAGGTCACAGTTCCATCCCCAGTCATAGCACATATCTGGGTTTTGGGCTCAATCATCATTCGGGGGCATGCAGCAGACAGCCAATCAATGATTTTCTCTCATCATTGATGTTCTATCTCTCTTTCCCTTTCCTTTCCCTTCTGAAATCAATAAAAATATAGTTTTAAAAACTAACAGGAAAGGAACAAAGGGAAGGCCAGATATTATAAGCGAGTTATTTGGGAAGAAGCTTCACCAAGAAGCTACAACTTTACACTCCCCAGGGTTCCAACAGAGGGGAGATAGATGCATGCCCAGTAAGTTGGGAGGACTAGCAAAGGTTCTTACTATTAGTCACACTTGGGAGCAGGTCATTGCCCAGAATGGCCACTGCAAGGGCACAAAATTTGGGATATTTAATCTCTTAAACAAAGGAGCTCACTCTCTTGTGCTCTTGATTGCTGCTGGGTTTCTCTTGGTTGCTCTTGTGCTCTTTTGGTCTCCCTTGATTTCTCTTGGCTCTCCTGGCTCCCCTGCAATCGCCCACATGGCTCCTGGCCATGTAGACACCACATACAATGGACTAATGGACTGTTAGTAGCCTGATGCTGAACTGAACCCAGCTGCAACATGGAATGGAAACTCGGGACATTGACTTTTGTTTTTAGCTCTATTAAAATTCCAACTACACTTCTTCTATGGCTGGACTAAGGGACATGGTACTTTGGAAACCCAGGGATATAATTCCACACAAATAAAAATCACTCATTCTCCCATGCAATCTCAGAAAATTCTTTTTCTCGAGATATCATAAGGACTCCATCCCAAGCACTCAGTGGGGAAAGGGACCTCCCAAAGACAGTATTTGGCTGGGTCTTTTAAATCTTGACACATTGCAGCATGCTGACCCAACTATGGCCCTATTTTCTCTAATTATCATTAAAGATGTAAGTCCCTTAGATCATCCATTTTCCCTTTAGTTTTCTTAACCCATTATTGTTCTACCTGACAAACTCACAATGCAAATGCAAATATTGTATTTGTTCCCGTTTTGTTTTTTTACTTCAAAATAAGATATGTGCAGTGTGCATAGGAATTTGTTCATAGTTTTTTTTAAACTATAGTCCGGCCCTCCAACGGTCTGAGGGACAGTGAACTGGCCGCCTGTTTAAAAAGTTTGAGGACCCCTGGTCTATTCCATGTTTCTATGTCTCCAGATAGATCCCAAGCATATATATATATATATTTCAGAGAGAAAGGTGAGAGGGAGAGAGATAGACAGAAACATCAATGATGAGGGACAATCATTGATTGTCTCCTGCATGCCCCCTTCTGGGGAATTGAGCCTACAACCCCGAGAATGTGCCCTGGACTGGAATCAAAGCCAGGACCCTTCAGACTGCAGGCCAATGCTCTATCCACTGAACAAAACCAGCTAGGGAAGACCCCAAGCATTTTTGAATACAGATTATTAGAAGTAGTATTAGTAGTGTACGAGCATGTGAAAATATCCTCCTGGTAAGATAAATAATAAACTCTGTCCCTTTATTGTCATTCAGGCAGCTATGAATCCCTAAAACAGTAGTCCCCTTTTATCACTTTCCAAGGGTTCAGTTATCTATGGTCAACTAAGGTCCAAAAATTAAAATTAAAATTCCAGAAGTAAGCAATTTGTCAGTTTTCAATCATAGCTATTCTGAGTAGTGTGATGAAATCTCTCACCATCCTGCTCTGCCCCATGCAGGACATGAATTATTCCTTTGTTCAATGTCTCCACACTGTATACACTACCTACCTTCTGTTCAAGTAACCCTTATTTTACTTAATGTTGCCACATTCACATCATTTTTATTACAGTATATTGGTATAATTATTTTTTTAATTATTGTTGTTTTTAATCTTTCACAGTGTCTAATTTATAAATTAAACTTTATCGCTGGTATATATACACATAGGGCAGTGGTTCTCAGCTGTCGGGGTCGAATGACCCTTTCACAAGGGTCACCTAAGACCATCGGAAAACACATATATAATTACATATTGTTTTTGTGATTAATCACTATGCTTTAATTATGTTCAATTTTTAACAATGAAAATGCATCCTGCATATCAGATATTTACATTATGATTCATAACAGTAGCAACATTACAGTTATGAAGTAGCAACGAAAATAATTTTATGGCTGGGGGTCACCATTACATGAGGAACTGTATTAAAGGGTCAAGGCATTAGGAAGGTTGAGAACCACTGAAGTAGGGAAAAACATGCTATATGTAAGGTTTGCTACTATCTATGGTTTCAGGCATCCACTGTCAGTTATGGAACTTGTCCCCTTCAGATAAGGGGAGTCCACTGGATTTCTGTTGTCTTATCTGTTTTTTTTACGTGTGTTTATAAATATATTTTGAGACTTTTTTGTTGTTGCTAAAATTCAATTATATGACATTTCTTCCTCTTGTTGCATGTGTTTGGCTTCCTTAAGAGAACACAGTTTCCTGAGTGAACACAGCTTTTTATTCCATGCTTCACTCTAGAATTATGTTGCCAATCAACTTTTAAATCTTTATAATCAGTAGTTTCTGAAACCCAATCTTTTTTTCATGTTACAAGGTGGCTCAAATATATGGTGATGAAAGGAGACTTGGCTTTGAGTGGTGAACACACAATACAGAGTACTGATGATGTGTATGCTTGAAACCTATATAATTTATTAACCAATGTCACCCCAATAAAATTAATAAAATTAGAATATTTCTTTATTCTATATTTCAGAAATTTGTCATATTTGTCAAAATTCTTAAATAATTACTGTTTGTTCATGATCATATCTGTAGATGTTTTTTCCTGAGGTGTAATTAGTAAGAACCCAGGATATTAAAGACATTTAAAACAGCTCAATACTCATATTATTTTGATGTTTTTGTTTGTTCACCAAATATTTATTTAAGCCTGAAGTGTTTAGGTTTGGAGTTGGGAATGAAGTTATAACAACTAGATACTGTAAAGCCCAGATTTCAGGATCCCCAATAGACCATCAGGGAGCCAGCCGAGTCCGATGCAAAAGCAGAGAGTCTTTATTCAAGCTAGCTTGGGCTCCCCGTCAGCCACACTCACCGACGCAGTGGCAAGCGGCCGAGAGAGCGCGAGAACCCTGTGGGAAAAGGGGTTTAATAGAGGGGTTGGAGTAAGGGGAGGAGAGATGACTGTGGGCCCTGCCCATTGGCCAGGGGCAATTCAGGGTCTTGTTACACAGGATGTGGTTGTGTCTATGTTGCGCACATCCCTTGATTGTCATTGGTTAGTTTAAAGAAATTCTAGGTGTGGCTAGCAGAGGCTTGGGCTTCTGGGAAGAAGCTCCTTGCCGAGCACATGGCTAAGGCTGCTGCACAAAAATGAAGGATCCGGGGTAAGATGGAGGGCGTAGCCCTCACCCTTTCAGATACAGATTTTGCTTTCCAACACTTAAAAGAAGGATAGAGGTAAACACTTGGGTTCAAATCATAGTAATAATAGTTAAAGTAATTGAGTGTTGCTATTTTATGTTTGCTTCCTTGATGCTCATTTTTTCCTAAAAGAGTTATGGGGTCAATGTAATTCATTTTACAGAAGAGGATGCTGCTGAACAGAGAGCTCCAATGAGTTAGTAAACATCTCACAACTCATAAGTAGAAGTATCATTATTTAAATCTAAAGTTTGTATTCACACTCATTAGCCCCACTTGACTTGAAATTCTATCTCTCATTAATTCAATTGACTGTGACCATTTTGATTTTAAGGTCATTCTTCTTAATAGAGAATCTAGAAACAAAATAGGGTTCCAAAGTAATGCTTATTTTCTGTCACCTACCGATGTGTCCTAATTTCATCATCATTGGACATATATGACTATGCAGTGCTAATACAAGCATAATATTACATTGAACAGACTGTTGAATCTCAAAAGGAAGGCAGGGGTGGTTGGGTGTGTAAGAAGAGATTAACTAAAAACTTAAATGCATATATGCATAACCCATGGACACAGACAATAGGATGGTGAAGGCCTGGGGTGGAGATGGGTATGTGTTAGAAGGGGTTAAAGGGGAGCAAGAGGGGCCATCTGTCATACTTTCAAGAATAAAGATAAATTTTAATATATATATATATATATATATATATATATATATATAGTATATATATATATATATAGTCTTTTCCCAGTGAGGGGAAATGTTCTTTTCATCTTCCTTATTCTAGCTTTAAATATATTTGTAAATCCCTCTAATATTGTTTGTCCTAAGACTCATTCACAACTATTCTTTCTATACATTTCAACATCTCTATCATGAAATTATGGGTTTATTCCCCTCTGTTTTGGGTTTCTTCTTCCACTTATTCATATGTCCTTTACCTGCAATTATCAAAGATATCTCTGGGATATCAAAAATGGTGGCAGAATAAGTGGATGTGACATGAACATGCTCCCAGGAACAAACTGGTATTACAACTAAAATTCAGAAAAATTTCCTGAATAATCAATGGAAAACTCACAGGAGAGAACCCTGACACCTGAGGACCAAAAGTGGAGACCGCATAGAGATGGGTAGGAGAGATGGAGGTGTGAAAGGGCTGGCTAGGTGCTTACAGACAGGAACAGAAGTCCCAGAGAGATATCTCAGCTGTAGGAGGTTGCCACTGAGAACTTTGGGATAAAATCCCCAAGCTGGGCCCTCAGAAGAAAGCACCAGAACTGAGGAGGTTACCCACATAACATCTGGTTGTGAAAAGCAGCAGGGTGCTGTCTGCCAGAACATAACAGCTGAAAATTCAGACACCTACTTAAAGGGCCAATGCACAAAATTCCCTGTGGAGCCACCCACCTTGTGCTCTGGCAGAGGGAGGGTGAAGTGGACTGGAGCTGTGAAGGCAGAAGCCAGGACTGGGGACTTGGGAGATAGAGCTCAGAATGCAGACACCCTAAGTTTCCTGGGCGAGTCATTCCCTCATGCAGTGGAGAATATCTTTTCACATAGAAATCTGCCTTGCCTGAGGGGAAGACAGTTGACACACCCTATAGGAAAATACCTTGCCCTGAGGACACTTAAGAGATTAAAAATAACAATTAGCTTCCAGGCAGTAGCAATTGTCCAATCTGTTGAAAAAAACTCTCACCACACCTGAGGACGATTGCCTGAGGGGCAATTTAAGTCAGAATCCTATCAGTCTGTAGGCAGAGGTGGTCTCTGGATGCTTTGAGTCTTTGCCTGATCTAATTAGTCAGAAACAGCCTTTAACACTGTCCTGCACTAGAGATTGAGAGGTGGATAGGATCTACCTAATACATAGTCACAAACCCAAACAGAAAGCCAAAAGGAGGAGATAAAGAAACAACCCCAAAACTAAAGAACTAGAGAATTCTCCAGGAGAAGAGATAAATGAAGCAGAGATAAGAAACTTATCTGAAACAGAGTTCAGAGTAATTATGGTAAAGATGCTCAACAGCATGAAAATAGATATAGTAACTATAAAAAAAGAACAGTCTGAGATAAAGAATGGTGTACTGGTAACACAAATAAAGAACACATTGGAAGGAACACACAGCAGATTAGGGGAAGCTGAGGATCAAATTAGTGAATTAGAAGATAGAGTTGAAAATATCACTCAACCAGAAAACCAAAAAAAAAAGCAATTAAAAAATAGGAGGACACACCCTAACTGGTTTGGCTCAGTGGACAGAGCATTGGCCTATGGACTGAAGGGTCCCAGGTTCGATCCTGGTCAAGGGCATGTACTTTGGCTGCGGGCACATCCCCAGTAGGGGGTGTGCAGGAGGCAGCTGATGGATGTTTCTCGCTCATTGATGTTTCTAACTGTCTAACCCTCTCCCTTTCTCTCTGTAAAAAATCAATAAAAAACATTTAAAAAAATAGGAGGACAGCTTAAGGAAGCTCTGGGACAATGTGAAACATAACAATATTAGAAAAGCAGGTGTGCCAGAAGAGGCAGAAAGGGAGAAAGGGATAGAAAAAGTGTTTGAAGAAATGATGGCAGAAAACTTCCCTAATCTGGTAAAGGAAAAAGTCACACAAGTTTAGGAGGCACAGAGAACCACAAACAAGAAGAACCCAAACAGTCCCACAAACAGACATATCATAATTAAAATGCCAAAAATTAAAGACAAAGAGAGAATCTTAAAAGCAGCAAGAGAAAAGAAAACTGTTACTTACAAAGGAGTTCCCATAAGGCTGACACCTGATTTCTCATCAGAAACTCTACAGGCCAGAAGGGAATGGCATGAAGTACTCAAGGTAATGGAAAGCAAGGATCTGAGACCAAAATTACTATATCCAGCAATGCCATCTTTCAAAATAGATGGTCAAATAAAGAGCTTGCCACACACACAAAAAAGGCTATAAGAGTACATCACCACCAAGCCAATATTACAAGAAATGCTAAAGGGATTGCTGTAATGAAAAGAAGAAACAGAGAGAGAAAACTAGCCATACAGAAATATAATGGCAATAAATAAGAACCTATCAATAATAACCCTAAATGTAAATGCACTATATGATCCAATCAAAAGTCAAAGGATAGTAGAATGTATACGAAAACATGACCCAACTATATGCTGTCTACAAGAGACCCATCTCAAAATAAAAGACACCCACAGGATGAGAGTGAAGGGATGGGAAAAAAATGATTCCATGCAAATGGTAAAGAAATAAAAGCTGGAGGAGCAACACTCATATCCAACAAAATAGACTTCAAAATGAAGGTCATCACAAGAGACAACAAAGGTCACTACATCATACCAAAGTTAACCCAACAAGAGAATATAACCCTGGTAAACATATATGCACCCAATATAGGAGCACCTAAATATATATATATAAAACAAACTTCTAGAGAACTTTAACAGAGAGATTAACACTAATACAGTCATAATTGGGGACTTTAACACCCTTCTGACTTCACTGGATAGATCTTCCAGACAAAAACTTAACGAAGAAACAGAGACTATAAAGAACACACTGGATCAGATGGATTTATTTGACATTTATAAAACATTTCACCCCAACACAGAAGAATATACATTCTTCTCAAGTGCACATGGATCATTCACAAAGATAGACCACATGTTAGGACACAAAACAAGTCTCTCCAAATTCAAGAAGATTGAAATCATATCAAGCATCTTCTCAGATCACAGTGGAATGAAATCAACCACAGTAAAAATACCCAAAAAGATTCAAACACATGGCGACTAAATAACCCATTCATTATTACACAATGAATGGGTTACCAAGGAGATCAAGAAAGAAATCAAAAATTTCCTGGAAACAAAATGAAAATGACCACACAACAACCCAAAATCTCTGGGACACAGCAAAAGCAGTCCTGAGAGGAAAGTTCATAGCACTACAGGCCTACCTCAAAAAACAAGAAAAATTAGCAATAAACTATTTAACCCTGCAACATAAAGAACTAGAGAGAGAACAAGAAAAGCCCAGAGAAAGTAGAAGGAAGGAAATAATAAAGATCGGAGCAGAAATAAATAACATAGAGACTAGAAGAACAATATAAGACATCAGTGAAAACAAGAGCTGGTTCTTAGAAAGGATGAAAAAATTGTTAAACCATTAGCCAGACTCATCAAGAAACAAAGAGAGAAGACCCAAATAAATAAAATCAGAAATGAAAGTGGAGGAGTAACCACGGACACCACAGAAACACAAAAGATTGTAAGGAAATACTATGAACAACTATGTGCCAACAAGCTAGACAATGTGGATGAAATAGACAAATTCCTAGAAAAATACAAACTCCCAAAACTAAATCAGGAAGATTCAAAAAACCTGAGTAATCAAAAAACTCTCATCAAACAAAAGCCTAGATCCAGATGGCTTCACAATGGAGATTTACCAAACATTCAATGAAGAACTAACACCTATACTCCTCAAACTATTTCAGAAAATCCAAGAGGAAGGAACACTTCCAAACTCTTTTTTATCAGGCTAGCATTATCCTAATTCCGAAACTAGATAAAGACACTACAAAGAAAGAGAATTACAGGCCAATATCCCTGATGAACATAGATGCTAAAATCCTCATCAAAATATTAGCAAACCGCATCCAGCAATATATTAAAAAGATCATACACCATGGTCAAATGGGATTTATTCCAGGGATGCAAGGCTGGTACAATATTTGCAATTCAAACGTGATACATCACATAAACAAATTGAAAGATAAAAATCACATGATCATGTCGATAGATGAAGAAAAAGCATTCAACAAAATCCAACACCCATTTTTGATAAAAATATCAGCAAAGTGGGAATAGAGAGAGCATATCTCAACACGATAAAGGCCATATATGACAAACCTACAGCCAACATCATACTTAATGGGCAAAAACTAAAACAATTTCCCCTTAGAATGGGAACAACACAGGGATGCACACTTTCACCATTCCTGTTTGACATACTATTGGAAGTGCTAGCCATAGTGAGCAGACAAGAAGAAGAAATAAAATGCATCCAAATTGGAAAAGAAGAAGTATTTCCAGATGACATGATATTGTACATAGAAAACCCCAAAGACTTCATCAAAAAACTACTAGACTTAATAAATGAATTTGGCAATGTAGCAGGATACAAAATTAACACCCAGAAATCTATGGCTTTTTTTATATATCAACTAGAGGCCCAGTGCACAAAATTCGTGCACGGAGGGCGGGCGGGGGGGTGCGTCCCTCAGCCCAGCCTGGACCCTTGGGGATGCCTGACTGCCGGTTTAGGCATGATCCTGCACTGGCAGTTGGGCATCCCTCTTACAATCCGGGACCACTAGCTCCTATCTGCTCTCCTACCTGCCTGCCTGATCACCATTAACCACCTCTGCCTGCCTGCCTGATCACCCCTAACTGCCTCTGCCTCAACCCCCACTGCTGCGGCTTCATCTAGAAGGGCATCTGGAATGACATCCGGAAGGGCATTTGGCTGTCCAGTCTAATTAGCATATTATGCTTTTATTATTATCGATAATTAACTAACAGAAAGAGAAACTAAAAAAGCAATCCCATTTACCATTTCAACAAAAAAATTAAGATACCTAGGAATAAACTTAACTAAGAGAGTAAAAGACCTATACACAGAAAACTATAGGATGTTGAAAAAAGAGATAGAGGAAGACATAAAGAAATGGAAGAATATACTGTTTTCATGGATTGGTAGAATCAACGTCATCAAAATGCCCATAGTACCCAAAACAATCTGTAGATTCAATGCAATCCCTATTAAGATAGCAATGGGATATTTCACAGATGTAGAACAAACCTTCCAAAATTTCATATGGAATAAAAAAAGACCCCAATTAGCTGCAGCAATATTGAGAAAGAGGAACAATGTTTGAGGGATAACAATACCAGGTATCAAGCTATATTGAAGAGCCACTGTTCTCAAAACTGTCTGGTACTGGCATAGGAACTGACATATAGACCAATGGAACAGAACAGAGAACCCAAAAGTCAACCCGAGCCATTATACTCAACTAATATTTGACAAAGGAGGCAAGAGCACACAATGGAGTCAAGACAGTCTCTTCAGTAAATGGTGTTGGGAAAATTGGATAGATCCATGCAAAAAAATTAAAGTAGACCACCAACTTACACCATACACAAAAATAAACTCAAAATGGATAAAGGACTTAAATGTAAGATGGGAAACCATAAAAATCTTAGAAGAATCCATAGGCAGCAAAATATCAGACTTATATTGTAGCAATATCTTTACCAATGCAGCTCATAGGGCAATGGAAACTAAGTAGAAAATAAACAAATGGTACTATATAAAAATAAAAACCTTCTGCAGCAAAAGAAACAATCAAGAAAAGAAGAAAGCCCACTACATGGGAGAACATATTTGCCAATGTTATTTCTAAAAAGAATTTAATCTCCAAAATTTACAGGGAACTCATACAATTTAACAAAAGGAAGATAAACAATCCAATAAAAAAATGGGCAATGGACCTAAATAGATACTTTCTGAAAGAGTACATACAGAAGGCCAAGAGATATATGAAAACATGCTCAAAGTCACTAATCATGCAAGAGATGCAAATCAAAACAACAATGAGGTACCACTCACACCTGTACCTGTCAGAATGGCTAACATCAACAAATCAACAAATGACAAGTGCTGGCAAGGATGCAGGGAAAAAGGAACCATTGTGCACTGGTGGTGGGAATGCAGACTGGTGCAGCCACTGTGGAAAACAGTATGGCGTTTCCTCAAAAAATTAAAAATGGAGCTTTTATTTGACTCAGTGATCCCACTTCTAGGAATATATTCCAAGAAATCAGAAACACCATTCAGAAAGGATATATGTACCTCTATGTTCATAGTAGCACAATTTACAATAGCTAAGATTTGGAAACAGCCTAAGTGGCCATCAGCAGATGATCAGATTAAAAAACAGTGGTACATCTACACCATGGAATACTACGCTGCTGTAAAAAAAGAAGGAATTCTTACCATTTGCAATAGCATGGATGGACCTGGAGAGCATTATGCTAAGCGAATTAAGCCAGTCAGAGAAAGATAAATATCACATGATCTCACTCATATGTGGAATATAATGAGCAAAAAAACTGATGAACCAAAATAGAGCTAGAGAAAAAAAATATTTTAGACTATAATAACAGTAATCTTTTTTATTTGCAGATTTTTTTAATATTTCCTACAAATTTTTGATTTTATACTGTTAGTACAGTTTTAATAATATTATTATATTTAATATTTTCTTGAAATAATAATATTTATTGCATGTAACATTATTATATCTAAAATCATTTTTTTTGAAAAAAAAAAGACATCTCTGGTGAGCAATATTTTAAATGCCATTATGCTAAGTAAAATAAACCAGACATAGAAAGGGAAAAACTAAGTAATCTCACTAATATGTGAGATCTAAAAAATGTCAAGTACATAGAGATGAGAGTAGAATGGTCTTTACTTGTGGTTGGGGAGTGGGAATGGAGAGATGCTGCTCTTAGAGTACAAAGATACAGTTGTGCAGGATGAAAGTCTAGAGAACTAATGTTCTGCATGATGACTATCAATATATATAAAGAGGTAATATGCAAATTAGGCCGGGATGACATAACGGGTCTCCTCCGGACAGGAGGAAGTTGCGTGGGTAGGTTAGGCCTGGAAGCAGAGACAGAAACAGACAAGGCGGGGCCTGCCTGAGCTGGCGCAGTGGCTCTGGAGGCCCAGAGAGGACCCAGATGGGGGGCTGGGGAGGCCTGGGGCTGGCCGAGCTGCCATGCCAGCTCAGGCAGCCCCGGAATGGACATAGGCAGGGGGCAGGGGAGGCCTGGGGTGGAAGTCAGGCACAGGTCCCGGCTGCCCGCGGCGCCAGTCAGGCCTGACTCCCACAGTGGCCCAGTGCTGCGCAAGGCAGGCGTGGTCCCAGCCGCCCACGGCCTGACTCCCATGGCGGCCTGTGGGGTGCCTCCTCGCACAGCGGGAGGCATGGTGCCTGCTCCTGTGATTTCAATTGCTCGCTGGGCCTCTAGTGGTTAATAATACTGTATTAAATTCTAGAAATTTGCTAAGAGAGTAGATTTCAGGTACTTTTATTACATATAAAAATGGTACCTATGTGAGATGATATGTTAGTTAGCTTGGCTGTAGTAATCACTTCACTATGTGTGTACATAAAATAATTCTTCACACTTAAATATATATATATATATATATATATTACTAAAAACTAATTTTTAAGGAAAGAAATGTTGTTCCCTCACATGGTTTCTCTTTATTAGGGTCCTACACAGACATGTTTTCTCTTTAATTGAAATATCTTATTTCTGAATATACTTGATATTAGCAATAATCCTTCCCTTCTTCTAAACTTCTGGAAATCAATTTTTTCTTGCCTTCTTTAATAGCATATCACAAGTAAAGTGCATCCTTATTTATAACCTTCAATTCAGGCTCTCCACATACAGTGGTGACAGTTGTGCTTTCTCAAAGAGGCCTTGCTGAGGAAATAGCCTGTGTGTAACTCTTCAAGTCATGGAACTGTGGCAAGAAGCTTGCACAATTAATTCACCTAAAAAATAGTGTTAAAAATCTTTATTTGTTAACTTTTAAGAATAAATTAAGTCTTGTAAGCTATTATGCATGAAAAGTGCATTATCCCATGTTACTTGAGACACTTATTCTTTAGAAAATAACAGTGTATACCATTATAAAATTAGGTGCCCACCTAAAGTTATGTAATTTTTGCATGACTCCACGTGGTGCCACTTTCATAACATCTCATGTACATGGTATGCTCTGCAGTTGTGCAAAGGCTTAGCTTTTATCTCAACCAAGCTCTTACTCCATGGTCTCCAGATTCCACTAAATTAACAAACATGCATTCAGTGCCTATTAGGAGCCTAGCACTATGCTAGACAGGAAAATAAGGACATCATCCCTTTTCAAATAGAGCATACATTTTAATAAAATGTTCAGATAGAGAATTATGCTAGAGGGGAAAAAAAGAGCACGGCCCTATGCTCTCACATATAGCTTCTTGGTTTACTTCAGGAAAAAGCTTCTTCCTGGGGTGAAGTTAGAAAAAGCTGCTCATTGTCAGGAGGGATGCAGCAAAGTTCTAGCTTCTTGCCCCTGACTTCTGACTTGGAGAGATGAACCTAGTCTGATTTCAGATCCCACTCACATTTCCTAGCATCTTAGTGCAGAGTACAACCTGAAAACTGTACTTGGAGACACTAAATTGATAGTTGCAAAGGAGGCTGCACTTTACTTCTGGATATGCTGTCATAGAAGATCCAGTAAACTACCTAGTGAAACTTCAAATTTTGTATTTCCTGAATGAAGCCAAGTTACAATGTCTTGGCTCATTGTTGCATTCAATGAAATGTGAACCTGGCATCCTATCTAATAAAAGAGAAACATGGTAATTGGCATACGACTGCTACCCTTCCCATTGGCTAATCAGGGCGATATGCAAATTAACTTCCAGCCAAGATGGCGGCCGGCAGCCAGGCAGCTTGAAACTAACATGAGGCTTGCTTGCTTCAGTGATGGAGGACTCCAACGTTCCCCGCCTGCCGCTGCAGGCCTCTGAGCTGCAACTCTAAGCAACTATGTTACAAATATAGAAGCTAAACAAAACCCCAGAAACCTGCTTTAGTCCCTGGGTTCAGCCAGCAGAATCGCAACATTGTAAGCAAAGGCCAGAAACTTACTTTCAGCAGTGGAGGCCTAAGAGCTGGAGCCAAGCCTCAAAGCTAAAGCTGGCCCAGAATAAAAAAAAAGAAAAAGAAAAAAAGGAGTGGTTAGGAGCTTCAGTCACCCCCAGCCTGAAAACAGCCCTCAGCCCCTCACCCAGGCACCCCAGTGGGGGTCCCCACACTGAAGGGTGTGTGACCAGCTGCAAACAGCCATCATCCCCTCACCCAGGCTGGCCAGGCACCCCAGTGGGGACCCCCACCCTGAAGGATGTGTGACCAGCTACAAACAGCCATCATCCCCTCACTCAGGCTGGCCAGGCACCCCAGTGGGGACCCCCACCCTGATCCAGGACACCCTTCAGGGCAAACCAGCCAGCACCCACCCATGCACCAGGCCTCTACCCTATACAGTAAAAGGGTAATATGCCTCCCAGCACCGGGATCAGCATGACAGGGGGCAGCGCCCAAACCCCCTGATCGCCCTGCGGCTCTGTGTGTGACAGGGGGCGGGGTCACAACCTCCCTATCCACCCTACTCTGTTCGTGACAGGGGAAGGCGCCCCAACCCCGTGATGGGCCCTGCTCTGTGTGTGACAGGATGCGGCGCCCCAACCCCCCCCCCACCCACACGGGCCCTGCTCTGTGTGTGCCGGGGTAGACCCATAACCTCCCCATCGGCCCTGCCCTGAGTGTGAGAGTGGCAGCGCCCCAACCCCCTGATGGGCCCTGCTCTGTGTGTGACAGGGGGCAGCACCCCAACCCCCTGATTGGCCCTGCTCTGTGCGTGACAGGGTACAGAGCCCCAACCCCCCTGATGGGCCCTGCTCTGTGAGTGACAGGGGGCAGTGCCCCAACCCCCTGATTGGCCCTGCTCTGTGTGTGACAGGAGGTGGCGCTGCAACCTCCCCATCGACCCTGCCTTGAGTGTGACAGGGGGCGGTGCCCCAACTCCCCAATCAGCCCTGCTCTGAGCCCGACCAGGGGCTGCACCTAGGGATTAGGCCTGCCCTCTGCCACCTGGGAGCAGGCCTAAGCCAGCAGGGCGTTATCTTCCGAGGGGTCCCAGACTGCGAGAGGGCACAGGCCGGGCTGAGGGACCCCCCCCCCCCCCCCGCCAAGTGCACAAATTTTTGTGCACCAGGCCTCTAGTCTATACTAATAAAAGAGTAATATGCTAATTAGACCAAGAGACCTTTGGAGGTCCTTCCGGACAAAGCCGGGGGCTTGCTGGTCTGCAAACCACCCCCAAAGGGCCCTCAGCCCCTCACCCAGGCTGGCCACGCTCCCAGTGAAGACCCCCACCCCAAAGGGTATGTGGCCAGCCTGAAAACAGCCCTCAATCCCTCGCCCAGATTTGCTACACCCCCCAGTGGGAACCCCCACCCCGATGGGGGCATGGCCAGCCTGCAAATCACCCCAGGCTCCTCGCTCAGGCTGGCCCCACCCACAAGGGGACACCCACCTTGATCCGGGACCCCCTTCAGGGCAGACCAGCCGGCCCCCACCCATGCATCAGGCCCCTATCTATACTAATAAAAGGGTATTGCTAATTAGACCAGGAGAACTTCTGGGAGACCTTCCAGATGAAGCCATGGTGGCAGGGCCGAGGCAGAGGTTGTTAGGGGCAATCAGGCCAGGAGGGGAGGGCAGTTGGTGGTGAGCAGGCCAGAAGGGGGGCAGTTGGGGACAAGAAGGCCTGTGGGGAGGGCAGTTAGGGGCAAGCAGGTTGGCAGGCAGAGTGGTAAGGGGTGATCAGGCAGGCAGACAAGTGGTTAGGAGCCAGCGGTCCTGGATTGCGAGAGGGATGTCTGACTGCCAGTTTAAACCTGCAGTTGGACATCCCCCAAGGGGTCCCAGATTGGAGAGGGTACAGGTCAGGTTGAGGGACCGCCCCCCCCCACATGAATTTCATGCACTGGGCCACTAGTTTACAATAATTGAAAAGCAATTTAAAATTTGAGTCTAGTGTTTAAAGAAAATGCCAAAGCAGAACTTTTAATTTTTTTCTTTGTGTCTTTCTCTTTTAATACCTCATACCCATGGATTCTGGAGGGGTGGGGGGAGAAAATATGTTGCTTCCTGTCCCACAGGATAAAGTCATCAGATTTTTCTAGAAATTGACTATACTTACGGGTAGAAATGTTGTAAACAGTATATTTTAGAAAAAAATTCTAATTTGCAGACTTCATTGAAGTCTGTAGGGTTGATTGATGAATTAAGTTGGCAAATTTCTTTTTTATCCAATATTAGCTCATAAGTGGTGTTGTAATTCAAATTACTAGTCTTCCAAAAGTCTTGTAAAATATATCACAAACTAAAGTTTACATAAAACGAATTGCTGTACTTCATTTTGTCTTCTGACCCTAACAGCTCATGAAAAACATATACACTTTGGCATAGGGAACAGGTAATTAATGGTTGCCTGTAATTCTGAAGCTGAGTGTGTTCAGTCCAGGTAATTACACCAAATCAAGTAGAAACACTATTATCAGCTGTTAAATGCTATTGTACCACTTGAATTTTTACCTTTGTTTTTCTACTTGAGATGAGACATGACACCTTAATTGAATATATTCTCAAGTTGATGACACATTTTAAAACATTCAAAAGTACTTTCCCCCTAATGAGTACTCAAGGAGATTTCTAAAAGTAGCTGAGACCAACCTCACAAATCTACACATAACAATGTATTTTACCTGATGGTTCTAAAGTCTCTTCTGGAGGGGCACCAAACACCTCTACATTTATAATTTATGTTTTAAGCTTTAAAATATGCTTTTCAAATAAATTTTACTTCTTTTATTCACATTAATTTACTGCTCTTTTTGAGTGAGACCAGCCTGAGAACAAGATTGGAAAGCACATCATCCTAGAATTTGTAAGTACTCAAAGAGTTGTTTGGCATGACAATCCAGTTTGCAGAGAAGAACAATGGCACTCAGAGAATTTTGTACTAATTTTAAAAAATCATCAAGCTTTCAGTGGCCTGTCAAGAACTAATACCCAATTTCCATCAAGTAACCTGCTTTCCACTCTAAAATGCTCCCAGGAGTTTTAAGGTTCAGAGCTCAAGCTGATGTGAACACTTGAACAAACATTGAGACCATGAATTCTATTCAAACTGTCTTTTATAAGTTTATGTCTATCACTTAAGTATTATTCAATAATCATACTAATTTTCATGAATAGGATAATCGAGAGAGAGAGAGAAAGAGAGAGAGAGAGAGAGAGAGAGAGAGAGAGAGAGAGAGAGAGAGAAGTAGAAATAGAAACTTAGATAAAATAGTTATATAATTTAAATACCTTCCAAAGGTAGTTTTTGACTAAGAGGACATGTATTATCCCTTATATTTAACTGTAAATGTAAGTATAGAAGAAAAAATACAAATTACTCTTCCAATTAATCCCTTCCCTTATTTAATATTTTTAAGCTTTATTTTTTAAGAATTTTTGGTTAAAATTTGATTAGTTATATCTTCAACTCTCTTCATTCAAAAGATTTAGATATTATCATCTAGATCCAAACTAGAACAAAACATAAAAAATAATGTATTTGTTATTTCATCCATCAATATTGATTGCAAAAAGAATGAAGGGACTAGGTTGCAGAAGAAAGATAAATTGCAAAACCATAAAGGACATTCCAATTAGAGTACTGGTTTGGGAAAATTTTATTTTTTCAGATTTATATCTATTTAACTTACAGTGATGCTGAGACATTTAACTGAAACGAAGTAATAGGAATGAAGAGAACTAGGTCATAATCTCATAAATTCCAGTTAGTCATTTAGATGGTGCAAGTTTCCCAAGGGACAGTTAAGCAAAAGAAGGACAAACAGTCAAGAACTAGACCTTACGATTCTCATGTTTAAAAATATATTAAAAAGCTAAGAAATCAGAAAAGACTAATCAAAACCAGAAGGCCAGAAGTTGAAAGGGAAGATGAAAATCAAGGTAATTTAGCATTCCAAAAGCCAATGCAGAAAGAAGTCTTGGAGAGGTTACTGGTGATCATGGGTTATAAGGGAGCCAGTTCAACCAGAGTATCTGAGTCACACCTCCACATGTTTCTCTCTTTTCAGCCTCCCTGGGAGACTTGATTATTGTACTTGCTCTCTAGCCTGAACCCCACCTTCAAAGTTCTGGAGTAATTCAAGATTGAAATGAAGGATCACAAATATGTCCTTAAAAGTGGTTTACCCTGAATGGCTGTAGACAGAATAAATAATAAGTATTAAAATAACTGAAGAATAGATAGCTATGTTACTTTTGATGCTTACTCCTCCTCTTGATTCATCATTTTGATAATTGATGTGCTGACTTTTCTACTCTGAATTTTTCTTTCCTGGTCTACTACTGCAGTGCTGTGAAAACTGAAAATTTTCATCCTAGATTTTTAGAACTCAGGGGTAGCTCAGGCATCATCCCATTTAATCTCATGTCATGGGAAAAAAGCAGATACAAAACAGGAAGTGCTTTGCCAAAAAACGCAGCTAACTGGCTTCAGAGACCGGTCCAAAATTTTTAGATTGACATTATGAGTTAACTATGATTAATCTTATTTTAAGTGTATTTTTATATTATATCAAGGACAGAGATATTTAAACAGAAAATAATAAAGACTAGGTCTCAGTTTTGCTGTTACTGTGTGACCTTACATAAGTTATTTCACCTTTTGGCACGTCCTTTTTCTTACATATAGGGTAGACCTGGTAATGGAACCTTTTACACTTTGTGAAGACTAAATAAACAAATACATTGTAGACCTTTAGAACAGTTTCTGAAAGTAGTAAGTAATCAATATACTCTGTTACTTAGCCATGTTAGTATTGTTGTCATTGTTATTACTATTGTTATTCCTTGGTAGGTGCAAATACCATTTGGACTTTTCTGCAGGAATTCACTACATTGTATACTATTAATTTAATAAAAATTAAATTATGTTCCTGAGAAATTTATGAACTTAAAGGATTTTAGTTTGATTATGATTATGCTGTTTATTATCTGGTAAAGTCATTTAAACTATCTGAATCTCAGTTTCTTATTTTGTAAAAGAAGACAGGAAATGATTTCAGTCTCATGGAGTTACTGTGAAAATGAAACAAATAATGCATATGAAGAAATTACGTAAATTATAAAGTGATGTATACAAGTAAGACACTATTTTTTTATTTGTTTATCCCTTGGTAGGTCACTAAATCCAATGCCACTGTGTCCCACAAAATTATTAAATTGAATATGGAAGTGGGTTGTATTACACCATTCATTCATTTTTCTCTGGTTCACACATATCCGATTGCCTTCTTTTCTTCCTCCTTTTTCTGTTCTTTCCCTCCCCTTCTTTCTTCCTCCATTCCTTCCAATTATTTATGAATGCTACTATATGCCAGAGCCTATTATTTACATATTGTAAATAATAAAATTAACTTTCTATCAAAGTATGGACATTGTCTAGTATGGACAACAAACACACACAAGAGAAATAAATTACTAAATACAGATAATGCCATAGTAAATATATGAATTAGATAGGGAAGTTAAGTTATGCAATTATTGAATAGGGTATTTAGGAATGTGTCTTTATCTATTTGTATTCTCTTTATATTACAAAATCTTTAATCACTGAAAACAAAAGTTGTGTCTGAAAAAAGGAGTCAGAGCATTTTGGCAGAGCATTTATTATAAATGCAGGATGCTCCAGGAAAAAACATGGAAGCAGGCAGGATGACAGTGAGGGAGAGTGTGAAGGATTAAGGAAGTGAGAGGGGAGTGTGTGGATATGTGTGGGGTGTGTATGTATGAATGGGACAGTTAAATCTCACAGGAGTCTCAGGGGCTGGTGGATCAGGCTTTCCTGGACAAAGAGTCCTTGATACCAACACAGGCAATCCCTGAATGGGCAGGGCTCTGGCACAGAAACCACACCATCTTGAAGGGGGGGAGCAGTGAAAGATAGGAGCTCAGCCTTACCACCACCCAGACTTGCCTTGGACATCACCCTGAACCCATGCAGTGAGACACTTGCCAGCAGGAACTAGCAAGGAAATGCCACTGCAGTCTCCAGGGAGACCCCACAGTTAGTCAAATGCCACTTGTCTATGGGCTCCAGGACTTCTCAGTGAGGCAACACCACAGGGACCTAATGCACCACCCTACTCCGGCTCCTGGACCATGCAGTGAGTGAATGCCAGAGGAACCTTGTGTTCCATGTTGCCACAGGTGCTGCGACCGCACAATGAGTCCCATGCCAGTGGGCGCTGGGACCTCACAGGGAGTTGCATGATAGTGGGGCTGTGCTCACATTCCTGCTGACCCTGAGCATCCACAGCTGACACTTGAGGAACAAGATAAATGGGGAAAGGGAGAACAACACAGAACAAAGACAATCAAGGTGTGAGACTCAAGGTAGACCCAGCCTCTGGGCTAAGGAGTCCCTGACCACTGGACAATTAGGGGCTTCAACCTCTTGGACTTCAATCAGGTTGCCCAGGGCCAGAAAAAGACAGAAACTCACATTCACCTGAACTAGAGAAGCTTCCAGAAGATCTAGGTAGATACACCAAGGGACCAGATTCAACAACATCAGTGCAAAATCCAGCATGCCCCAACCTCACTGGAAGCAACTCAGAAGGAGATCCTTCCCACAAATAGGACATCAACAACCAAGTGAGGCTGAAAAACACATCCACCATGTTCTCTGAAAGCTAAACAGCACCTCTCCATCCTAAAACCCTCTAAGAAACAGACTTTTAAGTGATTAAGATTGGCAGCTGGCTGACAAGCAAAGGAGGGCAGAGGGGAGGGCCAGGGCGACAGGGGAACTTTGCTGAACCAGCCCTGAGCCAATGCAGCTAAAAAGCCTACTGTAGAGGGCAGATTGACCCCTCCTGCTTGTGGCTAAGGCCTGAGGAGACAGACACAAGTGGTGGATCAGTGGATCACCTGGATCAGCAAGCTGCATATCCACAACAGCTTACACCATGAAGGTGAACCACATAGTCAGACAACATGTGAAGAGACTCCATATATAAATAGGACAATAATATTCAAGACTCAACTACATTAGGAGAACCCAAGTATATCAAGTAGGAGGCTTTCCTAGAACACTCATCCAAGGGGTTCTGAGATACTGCACCACTGGGTCCCAAAAAACACCGGCTACATGAGACCATCCCCCAAAAATCTGGGTGCCATAGCAGTTTGATCTAAGACATAAAAACAAATACAAAGACACAGAAAAATGAGGAGACAGCTGTAACCGATTTGGCTCAGTGGATACAGTGTCAGCCTGCAGACTGAAGGGTCCCAGGTTCGATTCCGGTCAGGGGCATGTACCTTGGTTGTGGGCACACCCCCGTGGGGGGTGGTGCAGGAGGCAGCTGATTGATGTTTCTCTCTCATCGATGTTTCTGACTTTCTATCACTCTCCCTTCCTAGCTGTAAAAAATCAATAAAATATATTTTTAAAAAATGGGGAGACAAAGATAAAATCCCCAAAGGAAAGAAATGGAGGAATCGCCAAAAAAGGAGCTAAGTGAAATGGAGGCAAGGCAGAGAAAAAATGCAGTAATGTTTATAAAGGTGCTCAGACATCTGAATGAGAACTAAAAGCAAATTAATCAGAATTATAAGGAGTTGAATGAGCAATGCACCAACATGGATACAAATCAAGAGGAAATAAAATGACATAGAGGCAATAAAGAACACCATGGAAGGTTTTAACAGTAGACTAGAAGAAGCTGAGGACTAAATTAGTGAGTTAAAAGACAAAGTAGAAAAAAACGCACAAGCAGAGCAGCAACTGAAAAAAAATGAAAAAGCAGAAGAAGACTCTAAGAGAGCTCTGGGACAACATGAAACAGCACAAGATCCGCATAATAGGGGTACCAGAGGACAGGAAGCAGAGAAAGGAATAGAAACCTTGATTGAAGAAATAATGATAGAAAACTTCTCTGAATTTGGGAATAAAAATGTAACAAAAGTCCAGGAAGCACAGAGAGTCACAATAAAGATGAACCAAAAAAGCCCTACACCAAGACACATCATAATTGAATTGGCAAACATAAAAGACAAAAGCATTTTAAAGGCTGCAAGAAAAAGACAAAAAGTTACCTACAAGGGATCTCCTATTAGACTACCAACTGATTACTCAACAGAAACACATCAGGCCAGAAAGGAATGGCATGATGTATGCAAAGTAATGGAAAGAAAGGGACTGAATCCAAGAATACTCTACCCAGCAAGGCTAATATTCAAAATTGAAGGTGAAATCAGGAGTTTCCCAGACAAAAAAAAAAAAAAAAAAGAAGAAACAAACTAAGTGAGTTTATTACCACCAAACCAGCAATGCAAGAAATGGTAATGGGACTTTTGTAAAAAGAAGAAATAGAAAGGAAGAAATAGAAAGGGAGGGGGCCATAAAGAATAAAAATAGTGAGGGACTTGAAGATGGCAGCTGACAGGACAGCAGTAAGGAACATATTGTAAGTGAATGAGACAATGAAAGGGAAAGGTGTGTGTGTGGGAATGAGGGACAGTTAGGTCCTGCAGGACTTCTGGGGGCTGGTGACTGGGCTCTCTTAAATGGGGAGCCCCTGCTATTATTGCACGCCCTCCAGGGTGGCCAACACTGGCACAGAAACCACGCCATCTTTTAGGGGAGAGCTGCTGTGAGTAGGAGCCCAGCCTCACCTCCACCCAGACTGACCTCAGACACCACCTGGGATCCTACACCCACTCTAGCCAAAGACCTGCAACCTTAGCAGTAGACCCATGGACACTGGGACTCCAGCCTCTCCAGCTGCAGTCTCCTGTGAATCCTAGAGTGCACAACCCTCCTGCCAATCCACCACAGCAGCTACAGGCCCCATGCATCCTGGGGCTGGGACTCTCCTATAAATCTTGGTAAGTGCAATCCTCCCACCAAACTGCCATCACAGCCACGGACCCACACATCCCAGACACTGGGCTCTCTGGAGACTCTTGGGGTGCATGACCCTTCCACCAACCAATGGCTGAAGCCACTGGACCACACATCCTGGCACCTGGGCCCTCCAGTGACTCTCGGGGTGCATGACCTCCCGCCAAGCTCACAGCTTTAGCCACAGGCCCCACGCAACTCAGGGCCTGGACCCTTTGGTGATAGCAAAAATGTGGAGACAAAGAAACAACCCCCAAAGGAAAGAAAAGGAACCGGCAGAAAAGGAACTAAATGAAATGGAGGCATGCAATATGTTAGGGAAAAATGCGGAGTAAGAGTCATCCTATATAATAATAGACAAACATGGTAATTAACCATACCTCCGACACACTTCCCATTGGCTAATCAAGGCGATATGCAAATTCACTGCCAACCAAGATGGCGGCCGGGAGCCAGGCAGCTGAAGCGAACATGAGGCTTGCTTGCTCCAGTGATGGAGGAAGGCAAGGTTCCCCGCCTGCCGCTGCAGGCCTCTGAGCTGCACTCTAAGAAACAATGTTGCAATTACAGAAGCTAAACAAACCCCAGATACCTGCTTTCAGCAGCTGAGATCTCAGAGCTGGAGCTGAGCCTCAGAGCTAAAGCCAACTCTCAGTTCCAATGACAGCCATAGAAGGTAAATAAATCCCAGAATAAAAAAAAAAAGAAAAAAATGAGAGGTTGGGAGCTTCAGTCACCCGCCAGCCTGAAAACAGCCCTCAGCCCCTCACACAGACTGGCCAGGCACCCCAGTGGGGACCCCCACCCTGAAGGGGGTGTGACCAGCTGAAAACAGCCATCATCCCCTCATCCAGGCTGGCCAGGCACCCAAGTGGGACCCCCACCCTGATCCGGGACACCCTTCAGGGCAAACCAGCCGGCCCCCACCCATGTATAGGCCTCTATCCTATATAGTAAAAGGGTAATATGCAAACTGACCCTATCAGCAGAATGACTGGGAATGACTGGTCACTATGACACACACTGACCACCAGGAGGCAGATGCTCAATGCAGGAACTGCCCTCTGGTGGTCAGGGCGCTCTCACATGGGAGGAGCTCTGCTCAGCCACAAGCCAGGCTGATGGCTGCCAGTACAGCGGTGGTGGTGGGAGCCTCTCCTGCCTCCTCAGCAGCGCTAAGGATATCCGACTGCAGTTTAGGCCTGCTCCCCGCTGGCAAGTGGACATCCACCAAGGGCTGCCGGGCTGCCAGAGGGATGTCTGATTGCCATCTTAGGCCCAATCCCCCGGGGAGCGGGCCTAAGCCAGCAGGTGATCATCCCCTTGAGGGGTCCCAGACTGCAAGAGGGCACAGGCTGGGCTGAGGCACTCCTCCTCCCCCCCCAAGTGCACAAATTTTTGTGCACCAGGCCTCTAGTACAGTTCATAAACTGGATGGATGAGAAGATCAACAACTAATGTAAAAATCAAGGGGAAATTTAAAATGATATAGCTACAGTAAAATACACAATGGAGGGTTTCAACTGTAGGTAGAAGAAGTGGAGGACCAAATTAGTGAGTTAGAAGACAGGGTAGAGAAACAAAACCAAACTGGACAGCAATTGGAGAAAAAAATTGGAAAGCAGGACACGATCCTAATGGAACTTTGGGACAACATTAAACAAAGTAACATACATATAGGACATACAGAAGGACAAGAAGAGGAACAAGGTTTAGAAAACTTATTTGAAGAAATAATGACAGAAAACTTCCCTAATTTGGGTAAGAAAAAGTCACACAAACAGAGAGTCCCAAACTAGATGATCCCCAAAAGACTCACACCAAGACACATCATAATTACAATGGAAAACGATAAGGACAAAGAGAGAATCTTAAAGGCTACAAGAGAGAGACAGTTGCCTACAAAGGATCTCCCAACCTATATAATAAAAGCCTAATATGCAAATTGTCCCCTCTACCGGGAGTTCGACTGCTCGCTATAATGTTGCCTGACCACCAGGGTGTGGTGCAGAACATGGTGGGCATCAGTGATGTGGCACTGGGAGTGGGAAGTGTTGCTGGCCCCAATGGTCCCCAATGAGAGCAGGACCACGGTGGGATGGTGGAGCAGATGATTGCCCCATCAATTGCCCTGCAGATGGTGACCAGTGGTGTTGACAGGAGGTGGGACTACTCTCTGGTTCCCAGGCACTGAAGGAGCCAGTCAGGAGTATGATCATCCTGCTGATCATCCCACAGATGGCTGCCAGCATCCATTACAGAGAAAGGGCAGATAGCCATATTAAAATATTTCTTCTAATCCTTTTCCTTTAAATGTGCATGAATCCATGCATTGGGCCACTATTTAGGTTATCAAATGCTTTCTCAACAGAAACATATCAGGCCAGAATGTAATGAAATGAAGTATACAAAGTGATGCAAAGCAAGGGACTGAATCCAATAATACTCTATCCAGCAACACTATCATCAAAATTGAAGGGGAAATTAGGAACTTTGCAGATCAAAAAGGCTAAGAGAGTTTATCACTACCAAGAAAGCAATGCAAGAAATGATAAAGGGACTATTGTAAAAAGAGGAAATAGAAAGCGAAGAAGAAACACAGGCATAAAGACTAAAAATGACTACACACAAGTACCTATCAATAATAATGTTAAATGTAAATGGACTAAATGCTTCAATCAAAAGGCATAGAGTGGTTGAATGGATAGGAAAACATGACCCATATATATGCTGTCTACAAGAGAACCACCTCATAACAAGGGACTCACACAGACTGAAAGTAAAGGGACGAAAAAATAATTTTCAGGCAAATGGAAATGAAAATAAAGCTGGGGTAGCAATACTTATATCTGAGAAAATATACCTCAAAGTGAAGGCCATACAAGAGACAAGGAAGGCCACTTCATAATACTAAAGGGATCAACACAACAAGAGGATATAACTTTGATAAACATATATGTACCCAATGCAGGAGCATATATATATATATATATATATATATATATATATATATATATATATATATATTACTGGAAGATATGAAGGGAAATGTCAACAGCAATATAATAGTACAGGACGTTAATACCTCATTGACATCACTGGATAAATGTGCTAGACAAAACATCAGCAAAGAAAGAGCAATTCTAAACAACTCACTAGATCAGATGAAATTTATTGACATCTTCAAAATATTTCACACCAAAGCTACAGAATATACATTCTTCTCATGTGCACAAGAAACATTTTCAAAGATAGACCACATATTGGGACACAGGGAAAGTCTCTACAAATTCAAGAAGATTGAAGTCATATCATGCATCTTCTCAGATCACAATGGCATGATACTGGAAGTAAACTACAATAAGAACAATCACAAAAATTCAAACACTTAGAGGCTAAATAGCATGTTATTAAATAAACAATGATTGGGTTACCAAAGAGATCAAAGAAGAAATAGAAAAACATCCTGGAAACAAATGACAATGAAAACACAACAATCCAAAATATATGGAACACAGTGAAAGCAGTCCTGAGAAGGAAGTTCATAGCATTACAGGCCTACCTCAAAAAACAAGAAAAAATGGTATTAATTATCTAACTCCCCAACTTAAAGAATTAGAAAGAGAACAACAAGAAAAGCTGAAAGTGAATAGAAGAAAGGAAATAATAAAAATCAGAGTGGAAATAAATGACATAGAGACAAAAAGAATTACAAAAGAACAGTGAAACCAAGAACAGTTTCTTTGAAGGGATAAATGAGATTGATGAACCTCTAGCTAGGCTCACCAAGAAGCAAAGAGAGAGGACCCAAATAAACAAAATCAGAAATGAAAGAGAGGAGATAACAACAGACCTTACAGAAATGCCAACGATTGTAAAAATAATACTATGAATAACTCTATTACAAAAAACTGGCCAACTTAGAAGAAATGGACATATTAGTAAAAAAATACATCCTTCCAAAACTCAATCAGGAAGAATAAAAAAATCTGAATAGGCCAATAATTATGGGGGAAATTGAAGCAGTAATCAAAAAACTTGCAGCAAACAAAATCCCTGTGCCAGATGGCTTCAGAGGGAAGTTTTACCAAACATTCAAAGAAGAACTAAAACCTATCCTCCTCAAACTATTCAAATAAAAATTCAAGAGAATGGAACCCTTCCAAGCTCTTTCCATGAAGCCAGCATTACCCTAATCCCAAAACCAGATAGAGACACTACAAAAAAAGAGAATTGCAGGCCAACATCCCTGATGAACATAGATGCTAAAATCCTCAACAAAATTCTAGAAAATTGAATAGAGCATTACATTAGAAAGATCTTACACCATGACCAATTGGGATTTATTCCAGGGATGCAAGGATGGTACAATATCCACAAATCAATAAATGTGATACATCACATAAACAAACTGAGAGACAAAAATCACATAATCATATCAATCGATGTAGAAAAAGCATTTGACAAAATCCAACACCCTTTCTTGATAAAAAATCTCAGCAAAGTGGGAATAGAGTGAGCATATCTCAACATAATAAAGCCTTATATGATAATCCTACAACCAACATCATACTCAATGGACAAAAAATAAAACCATTTCTCCTAAGAACAGGAATAAGACAGGGATGCCCACTCTCACCACTCCTGTTTGACATAGTACTGAAATTGTTAGCCATAGCGATCACTTGAGAAGAAGAAATAAAAGGCATCCAAATTGGAAAAGAAGAAGTAAAACTGTCATAATTCACAGATGACATGGTATTTTACATAACAAACCCGAAATACTCCATCAAAAAAACTACTAGATTTAATAAATGAAATTGGTAATGTAGCAGAATACAAAATTAACACCCAGAAATCTATGGATTTTTACTAGTATACACCAATAATGAACTCATAGAAAGAGAAACAAACAAAAAACAATCCCATTTACCATTGCACCAAAAAAATTATGATACGTAAGAATAAACTTAACTAAGGAGGTAAAAGACCTGTACTCAGAAAACTAAAGGACATAGAAAAAAGATATATAGAGAGCATGAACAAATGGAACAATATACTGTGTTCATAGATTGATAGAATCAACATCATTAAAATATCCATAGTACCCAAAGCAATCTATAGATGTAATGCAATCCCCATTAAAATACCAAATACATATTTCACAGACCTAGATCAAACTCCCCAAAAATTAATATGAAATTTTCAAAAAGGCCCCCAATAGTCTCAGCCATCTTGAGAAAGAAGAACAAAGTTGGAGGGAGCACAATACCAGATACCAAGTTATATGACAAAGCCACTGTTCTCAAAACTGCCTGGTACTGTCATAAGAACTGACATATAGACCAATGGAACAGAACAGAGAACCCTGAAATTGACCCAAGCCATTATGCTCAATTAATATTTGACAAAGGAGGCAAGAGCATACAATGGAATCAAAACAGCCTCTTCAATAAATGGTGTTAGGAAAATTGGACAGATCCATCCAAAAAAATGAAAGTAGACCACCAACTTACACCATACACAAAAATAAACTCAAAATGGATAAAGGACTTAAACGTAGGATGGGAAACCATAAAAATCTTAGAAGAAGCTATAGGCAACAAAATAGCAGACATTTAGCGTAGCTATATCTTTACTGATACAGCTCCTAGGGCAATGGAAACTAAAGACAAAATAAACAAATGGGACTACATCAAAATAAAAAGCTTCTGCACAGCAAAAAAACAAAACACAAAAAAACAACAACAACAACAAAAAACCACACACACACACACACACACACACACACAAAAAAAAAAAAAAAGAAAAAAAGAAAAACAAACAAAAAAAACCATCAACAAAACAACAAGAAAGACCTTTGCAGGGGAGAACATATTTGCCAATGTTATATCCAATATGGGTCTAATCTTTAAAATTTATAGGGGACTCATACAACTTAATAAAAGGAAGATAAACAATCCAATTAAAAAATGAGCAAAAGACCTAAATAGACATGTTTCACTGGAGGACATACAGAAAGCCAAGAGACTTAGGAAAACATGTTCAAAGTCACCAATCATCTGAGAGATGCAAATCAAAATGGCAGTGAGGTACCATCTCAACCTGTCAGAATGGCTATTATCAACAAATCAACATACAGCAAGTGCTGGCGAGGATGTGGACAAAAAGGAATCCTCTTGCTCTGTTGGTGGAAATGCAAACTGGCCCAGCCACTGTGGAAAACAGTACAGAGCAGTGATGGCAAACCTTTTGAGCTCGGCATGCCAGCATTTTGAAAAACCCTAACTTAACTCTGGTGCATGTCACATATAGAAATTTTTTGATATTTGCAACCATAGTAAAACAAAGACATATTTTTGATATTTATTTTATATATTTAAATGCCATTTAACAAAGAAAAATCAAGCAAAAAAATGAGTTCACGTGTCACCTCTGACTCGCGTGTCATAGATTCGTCATCACAAGTATAGAGTTTCCTCAGAAAATTGAAAATGGAACTCCCATTTGACCCAGTAATCCTAGTTCTATGAATATATCCCAAGAAATCAGAAATACCAATCAGAAAAGACATATGCACTTCTATGTTCATAGCAGCACAATTTATAATAGCTAAGATTTGGAAATAGTCTAAAAGCCCCTCAACAAATGAATGGATTAAAAACAGTGGTACATCTACACAATGGAATACTATGCTGCTGTAAAAAACAAAAAGATACCATTTTCAACAGCATGAATGGACATGGAGACTATTATGCTAAGTGAAATCAGTTGGAGAAAAACAAAAATCACATGATCTCACTCATTTGTGGAATATATTGAACAACATAAATTGATGAACAAAAACAGACCCAGAGATGGAGAATTATCGTACAGACTGTCAAACTTCAGAGGGAAGACAGGGGAGGGGTGGTGTTAAGAGATCAACCAAAGAACTTGTATGCATGAATATAAGCATAACCAAGGGGCACAGACACTAGGGGGGTGAGGGCATGTGTATTAGGGTGGGGGTGGCTGGGGAGAGCTCAATGGGGGGAAAAGGAGACATATGTAACACTATATGTAGTATTTAAACAATAAAGAATTATTTAAAAATGGAAACAAACAAGTACCTATCAATAATAACCTTAAACATAAATGGATTAAATGCTTTAATTTAAAGATATAGAGTAGCTGAATGGATAAGAAAACATGACCCATATATATGCTGTCTATAAGAGACCCACCTCAGAACATAGGGCTCACACGGACTGAAAGTGAAGAGATGGGAAAAACAAAACAAAACAAAAAAAATTTCAGGCAAATGAAAAATAAAAGCTGGAGTAGCAATACTTATATTTGACAAAATAGACATCAAAGTGAAGGCCATAACAAAAAATAATTAAGACCACTTCATAATACTGAAGGGATCAATATAACAATAGGCTATAACTCTGTTAAACATATATGTACCAAATAAAGGAGCATCCAAATACATAAAAAACCTTATGGAAGATATCAAGGGAGTGATCGACAGCAATACAATCATAGTAGGAGACTTTAATACACCACTGACACCACTGTATAAATCCTCTAATAAAAAAATCAGCGAAGAAACATCAATCTTAAATGACTGACTGGATCAGATGGAAATAATTGATATCTTCAGAAAATTTCACCCCAAACCTATGGAATATACATTCTTCTCAAGTGCACATGAGACATTTTCTAAGATAGACCACATGTTAGGACACAGGCTAAGTCTCTACAAATTCAAGAAGATTGATATCATATCAAGTATCTTCTCAGATCACAATGGCATAACTTAGAAATCAACTACAATAAAAACTATCAAAATCATAGAGGGTAAATAGCATGTTATTAAACAATGAACCAATTTCCAAAAAGATAAAACAATAAATAAAAAAACATTCTTTAAAGAAATTACAATAAAAACACAACAATCCAAAATCTATGGGACACAGTGAGAGCAGTACTGAGAGGGAAGTTGAGAGCACCACAGGCCTACTTCAAAAAATAAGAAAAACTTTTGATAAGTTAACTAACCCTACAACTCAAAGAATTAGAAAGAGAGCAAGAAAAGCTCAGAGTAAGTAGAAGGAAGAAAATAATAATGATCAGAGTGGAAATAAATGACATAGAGAGAAAAAAAAAGTTCAATAAAACCAAGAGCTAGTTCTTTGAAGGGATAAAAAAGATTGATGAACCTCTAGCCAAACTCACCAAAAAAACAAATAGAGAGCACCCCACTAAACAAAATCAGAAATGAAAGAGGTGAAGTAACAAGTAACACCACAGAAATACAAAGGATTGTAACAAAAAATACTATGAATAACTATTCCAACAAACTGGACAACCTAGAAAAAATGGACATAATCCTAGAAAAATACACTCTTCCAAAACTCAATCAGGAATAAGCAGAATACATGAATAGGTCAATAACTACTGATGAAATTGAAGCAGTAAATAAAAAAACTTTCAGCAAACAAAATCCATGTTCCAGACAGCTTCAGAGGAGAGTTTTATCAACCATTCAAAAAAACAACTAACAGCTATCTCCCTCAAACAATTCCAAAAAAAAAAATCCAAGAGTAAGGTACACTTCCAAGCTCATTTTACTAGACCAGGATTATCCTAATTCCAAAAACCAGATAAAGATACTATAAAGAAAGAAAATTACAGGCCAATATCTCTTATGAACATAGATGTTAAAATTCTCAATAGTTACAAAAGATTTATAAAATATTAGTAAATCAGACCCAGCAATATATTAAAAGATCATACATCATGATCAAGTGGAATTTATTCCAGGGATGCAAGGCTGGTACAATATTTGCAAACAATAAACATGATACATCACATAAACAAATTGGAAAACAAAAATCACATGATCATATTAATAGATACAGAAAAAAATTTCGAAAAAAAAATCCTATGCACATTTTTTAAAAAAGCTCTTAGCAAAGTGGGAATAGGGGAGATCATATCTCAACATAATAAATGACAAACCTACAGCCAACATCATACTGAATGGGCAAAAACTAAAACTATTTCCCTTAAGAACAGGAACAGAGAGGGATGTTCACTTTCACTACTCTTATTCAACATAATACTGGAAGGCCTTGCCACAACAATTTTGTAAAAGAAGATCAAAATTGGAGGGATCACAATACCAGATATCAAGTTATATTACAAAATTACTGTACTCATAATAGCCTGGTACTGGTACAAGAGCAGGCATGTGGATTAATGGAATAGAACAGAGAACCCAGAAATGGACCCAAGACATTACACTCAATTAATATTTGACAGAGGTGGCAAGAATATACAATGGAGTCTCTTCCGTAAATTGTGTTGGGAAAATTAGACAGATTCATACAAAAAAAAAAATGAAACTATACCACCAACTCATACCATACACAAGAATAAACTCAAAATGGATAAAAGACTTAAAAGTAAGTCATGAAACTATAAAAATCCTAGAAGAAACCATAGGCAGCAAAATCTCAGATATCTCTCATAGCAATATGTTTACAGATACAACTCCTACAGCAAAGGAGAAAAATAAAGAAACTGGACTACATAAAAATAAAAAGCTTTTGAACAGAAAAAGTAACCATCAACAAAGTGAAAAGAGAACCCACTGTTATCAGAGAACACATTTGGCATTGATGCCTCTGATAAAGGTTTAATATAAAAATATACATAAGGAACTCATATAACTTAACAAAGGGAAGACAAACAATCCAATTAAAAAATGGACAAAGAACCTAAATAGACACTTCTCCAAAGCAGACATACAGATGGCCAAGAACATGAAAGAATGCTCAAAGTCACTGATCATCAATGTGATGCAATTAAAATGACAATGAGGTACCACCTCATACCTGTCAGAATGGCTACCATCAATAAATCAACAAATGACAAGTGTTGGTGAGGATGTGGACTGCTGGTACACTGCTGGTGGGAACAGTGCAGCCATTATGGAAAACAGTATGGAGTTCCCTCAAAAAATTAAATATGGAACTGACTTTTGACCCAGTGATTCCACTTCTAGGAATATATCCTAAGAAACCTGAAACATCAATCAGAAAGAATGTATGCACCCCCATGTTCATAGCAGCACAATTACAATAACTAAGATCTGGAAACAGCCCAAGTACCCATCAGTAGACATGTGGATAAAAAAACCCATGGTACATTCATACCATAGAATACTATGCTGCAGTAAAAAATAAGGTTCTCTCATCCTTTGAGACAGCATGGAGGGCCATGGAGAGTATTATGCTAATTGAAATAAGCCAGTCAGAGAAAGAAAAGTATCACATGATCTCACTCATATGTGGAATCTAATGAAGAAAATAAACTGATGGACAAAATAGGTCCAGGGAAGTAGAAGCATAGAACAGACTGTGGAATTTCAGAAAGAAGGCAAGGGAGGTTGGGTGGGTGGTAAGAAATCAACCATAGACCTTGAATGCATATATGTGTAACCCATGGACACAAACAATAAGGTGGTGAAGGCCTGGTGTGGGGGTGGGCTGGAAAGGATCAATGGGGGGAAAGGGGGAATATATGTAATACTTTCAACAATAAATTTTAATTAAAAAGGAAAAGGAAAAAGAAGAACAATCTCTAAAACAAACAGATTTTTTCATTGCCTTCCAAATTCTAAAAAACCTCTTTATCTTTGAATTCAAGTTAATTAATGATGATGAAGAAAATCAGATGATATTTGAGGTATTATCTTTTAACGATAAGTAACTGCATTTGGAAATTCATGTAAGTGTGGAGAAATACTGTAATATAAAATAGAATTTTAGCCCTTTAGAAACTGTAATCCAATAAAAAACAAAATGATATTCATATATTTATATTGAAATACATGAACACAAGTGAGGAATTGTCAGATCAATTGAGATAATTATGGTTGGGTGAATTAGTCTGAGGAGGACTGCAAAAAGAATTTCAGAAAGATCCCAATGAGCCTTTAATCTTTCTTTTGTAATTTATTCTCAGTTATTATTTCTTTGGCCATTTGTGGTAATTGGAAATATCATAACTTTTCCCCTTAGCTGATTCATCATTGAACATCTTTCTGTGTGCCTGGGTCTCTTCATCCACCCATCTGTCTAAAGGATCCCTTTGCCTCCTGCCTTGTCGTATTGCTGTTGGCTACTAGTGCAGCTTTGCTCCCACCTACCTCTTCCCCTTATGCTCCGATACCAAAGGGGCTCAAAATTGCATCAAACTGATCTCTCTTTACTCCAAGGGTCACAACACCATTGCTGCAAAATACAGGAAGTTTCTAAGTTGACTCAGCTTCCTTGTCTTTCTGTCTGCTAGTTATATGCCACTTTAAAAATAATTTAAATTGCTTAATTCAGATAGTTTCAAATTGAGTGACTCTTCCCCTCTGGCACTTGAAAATTTGTTTCCAGTTTTACTAAGACTGAAAATTATATTATACTAGTAGACCAGTACATGAAATTCATGCTCATTGAAAGGGAATTAATTAGAGGAATATAATTTGGACTCACTATCTAATATCAATAATATGTGTGCATGAGGCAGTCCACGTTTCTGAAATTCAATGACATGAATTTTAGCTATTACTTTGCCAAATAAATAGAATTTACAGATATCATTTAAAAGAGCATTCAGCTTGTCCTGACCAGTTTGGCTCAGTGTATAGAGCATCGACCTGCGGACTGAAGGGTCCCAGGTTCTATTCCAGTCAAGGGCACATGCCCGGTTGCAGGCTTGATTCCCAGTAAGGGGCCCTGCAGGAGGCAGCCGATTGGTGATTCTCTCTGATCATTAATGTTTCTATCTCTCTCTCCCTTATCTCTGAAATAGATAAAAATATATTTTTTAAAAAAAGAGCATTCAGCTTAATATTAAAAACTCTGGCTACCAAGTCAGGTCTGTTTCAACTTTTTGCCAGCGTTGTAAATTGTTTGCAATATCTGCCCATTTGTGGTTGCATGTCATGTTTATGAATAAATCGGGCTTGCCATACTTCATTACAATTGCCATAGCATCCTGATATCGCTGCTGCATATTTCTGGGACTACCCTCAAAAGATGACAGAAGTATTATCATTTTACCAATCGGCACATTGTCATTTTCAGATCTAGATTTGAGATAATCCATCAAACCACTATATTTTTCAACTCTCAAGTTAGATTGGTTTGCTTTGATGAAATTTATCCAATTGGCCTCCATTTTTGAATATGAATCCACAATAAACTGTTAAGTTAATTTTCCTGCATTTAAAATAGGATTGAACATGTCACGCACAGAGAGATGAAATCCATAATACTGCATTTGTGTGACTCGTGTCCTTACATTTTGTCCAGTATTATTGTCGATTACACTTATATTGCCTCTGAGTCTTAATGCAATATCTGTTTCCCAGCCTTTTTCGCCATGTGGAAAAAGAATAGGATACGTCATTGCATCTAATGTAGGAAACAGGGTATTGATTTGTTTCCTTTTAGTGGCATTTGGGTTATTAGGATCTGGTTTACAATGAATGAGTAAGTCCCTTTCAAAAGGAGGTTCTCCATCCTCTTTTCTGAATATGACAGCAACCTCGGTTACACAGGGAGAATTATATCTACCTTTGTCACAGTTACGATCGTATTTAATCACCACTGTTACCTCTGTGGGAGCAATACCTTTTGCTGCTGCTTCAGATTGGGCTTCCTTTTCTACCTCATGTAGCATCTTGTATGATTTTGTTAATTCAATTATTTCATGCATGAGATTGTTGATCATGAGTCTTTCTGAGCAGGCCTGGTTTTCTGGCATTGCTAATCTTTTACTTGTAGCTTCAGCTGTATCCAAAATATAGAGTTGAGCAAACTTCTGAGAAACACCATCCGAAAGATGTAAAGTTCCAGTATGATGATAAACTTGTCCATGTATTCTAAAACAGTATGGCCCATATCCTGATGGCAATGCAATATTTGCACCCATGGAAGCAAAAGCAAAATAACTGGAACGAATATTTTCCATGAAATTTTTACTGTCAGAATCTTTGTTTGTCATTAATCTTTTTAAATATGCTGGATAATCTGGAAAATGTATATCATTTGGACAGACTTTCCCTTTGCTACAACATGGAGGAAATTTCCCATCGGATGGTTTTTCATCAGAGAAATTTAGTGATAGGAAAAATTCACATCGGACAGTCATTCCACCACAACTATGTTCGAGAATTGCATCCTCATGTTCTCCATTTTTGCTGAGAAGGCAGGTCCTTCCAGTATTGGTAGCACTTGCTGATGACTGTTCTCTAGACATATTCTGTCGTCGCCACCACCTTCTTTCAATTTCAAAGGCATGTTGGTCTTTAGACATTTTCTGTTGATAATACTGGCGTTTTTCGGCATCAGAGCGACGTTTTTCCAGTAGCTGGTGTTCAGATACATTCTGTCTCAGGCACCACCTTCTTTTAAGATCAGACTCACGCTGCTCTGCAGACACTTTCTGTCGATAAAGCCAGCATCTTTCGGCTGTAGAGCTACGTTGTATCAACAGTTGTTCTTTAGATATAGTCCCACCTCTCTACTGTCACGGTCTGAGATGCAGGTGAATGAGAGTCCTGGCTGTCAGGCTGCTGAGAGCTATCTGACCAAAGGCCAATTCTGGCTGATTCTGTGGGGGTGGGACTTCCTCCTCCCTGCTGTCAGTTTCCACAGCTATGATGAGGAAGCTGGGGTGACAGAGGGAGCTGCACCCTCCAAGCCACCCTCTCTCTCGCTCTGCTCTATGTCCAGTGGTCTCCTGCTCTGCCAAGTCCTCCAAACCTCCCGCTCTCTGCTGGCAAGGTCTTGGGAGCCCATGGGCATGGCTACGGCCTCGCCTGCTGGGGCCAACGAAGGTCCTGGGAGCCCACAGCCACGGCCACCATTGCCTCCTGGGGCGCCTGACACCTGTGTATGCAAATTAATTGCCATCTTTGTTGGGTTAGTTTTCATAGTCACTCTGATTGGCTGGTGGGCGTGGCTTGAGCATAGCGGAGGGACAGCTAATGCGCATGTTTCTCTTTTATTATATAGGATTTTAGTTATAATCAAACAAATATATATAAGGTTCATTTAAAGCTTATTTTCTTATTAATCTTATGATTAATTTGGAAAATAAATATTTCTATAAACAGTAAAAATACTTGTAGCAAATAGGTAGTAACAATTATATTTAAAAACCTTTAAAAGTGTACCTTTATTAAAAATCTTTAGCCAAACAAAATAGCTATTAATTTATTGGATATTAAATCTGACCACGTTGACTAATTTCTAAGGAGACTGAGGAAAGCAATGAGAAAGAATTGGATGATGAAAGGTTTTTCGGGCTATGGATGTATGTTGTCTGTAATAATAACTAACATAATGGAGCTCTTTGCCATGCACTGCTTTAACACATACCTATACTCTTAGGTATGTACCATCATTATCCACGTCTTACAAGTGAGAAATACAAGGTCATAGATTAGAAGTAACATGTCTAAAGTTACTTAGACTGTATGAGGCCAACCAAGGATTTGAGCTCAAGCATGCAAGTTTCTGGAGCCCACTCACCTAACTTACTATCTAGATCAGTAATAATATTAAGCCTCCCATTTACTTTAAATATATTTTACATAGAACCTAGTAGATGAGCTCAGCCAGAGGCAATGATATCTCATGTCTGAAACATATAGTTTAACACTAATACTCAGAACACCAGACTAAGGTCCAATAGACCTGGCTAATTAGCTAGACCTCTGAGGAGGCTCAACAACCTCTTTGAACTTCCATTTTCCTAAGTGTATAATGAGGAAAAAAGAATACGTCTCTCTGGTTGGGTTATTATGCAGGTTTAATGCCCAGCTGGGAGGCAACCAATTGATGTTTCTCAATGTTCCTCTCTCACCTCTCTCTCTCTCTCTCTCTCTCTCTCTCTCTCTCTCTCTCTCTCTCCCTTCCTCTGTTTCTGAAAACCATATATATATATATATATATATATATATATATATATATATATATATATATATATATATAGAGGTAATTGGTCTTAATGGTGTCACAGTCACAACCACTAAGGAGGAGGCTGCCTGTGTGTGCAAGACGGGGCGTTGCTCCCTGAGACGGGGTGGAAGCGGGGAGGTGCCTGGAGGAGGCCCATGCCTGGGAGGGTGGGGGTGAGAGCCTGTAGCACCCTCCTCACCAGTCCTTCACCACCCACCACTCACACTCAGAGTGTCCGGCCGCTCACCTGCCTGGGGAAGGAGCACAGTGAAGCAGGCAGGAGGTTTCCACGCTCTCCTCCGGTGCCATGATGGGGCAGAGCTGCCATGTTGCTCTGGAGACAGGGTGGAAGCAGGGAGGCGCCCAGAGAAGGAAGGACCAGCCTGAGGCTACTCGAGGGACTGAGGGCGGGGCTTGAAGCAGCCAGAGAAGGCCAGAGGGGTGTGTGTGTGTGGGGGGGGGCTGGGCCAGGCGCACTGGAGTTCTGTGTGGAGAGGTTAGGGTGTCAAGGCAGGGTGGCAGGTGGGTGGGCGGGCCATGTGATTTTGCACACTAGGATCCTAGGTAAACATATTCTTGGTGAGGATTAAAATAAATCCCATGAAAGAAATCTATGGACTTTCAAGAGCAGTTCTTAGAAACATGTTTCCAAATTTTCAAATGTAAAAGTGTTCCCAGCTTTTTCAATTCCCTTTGTTAAGAGTTATGTGATTTCTTTGCATTTCCTCATACAATAATTTAATTACTTTTTCATTTAAAAAAAATTGAAACATCTATCTTTCTTCATGGACACTTTTATCAAAGGACAAATATTTTACTTGATGAGTGTTACTGTCACAAGTTGAGTAGAAAAACCACAGTTACATTGAGATGTAAATATTGAGGATTTGTTTCCTAACTCATATTGTGCATTAACAAAACTAAAATAATAGCATTTTAACAAAACTAAAATAATGACCTTTCAAATTAGTGAAAAACATTAGAAATTAAGAGTGTTAAATTTTCAAATGCTGCAAGCATGGATAATTCACTATAAATTTCCTATCTAATAAAGAGGGAATATGCTCATTGACCCTCATGCCATTGCAAAGATGGTGGTGCCCACAGTCAATAAAGAGGTAATATGACTGCCCCGCCCTTGAAGATGGCGGTGCCCACAGCCACAAGATGGCTGGCAGGGGAGGGCAGTTGGGGGTGACCAGGCCTGCAGAGGAGGGCAGTTAGGGGCGACCAGGTCTGCAGGGGAGTGCAGTTGGGGGCAACCAGGCCTGCAGGGGAGGGCAGTTAGGGGTGACCAGGCCAGCAGGGGAGGGCAGTTGGGGACAATCGGACTGGCAGGAGAGCAGTTAGGCTTCAATCAGGCTGGCAGGGGTTAGGGCAGGGGTCCTCAAACTTTTTAAACAGGGGGCTAGTTCACTGTCCCTCAGACCATTGGAGGGCCAGACTATAGTTTTAAAAAAAAACTATGAACAAATTCCTATGCACACTGCACATATCTTATTTTGAAGTAAAAAAACAAAACGGGAACAAATACAATATTTACATTTGCATGTGGCCCGTGGGCCGTAGTTTGAAGACCCTTGGGTTAGGGAGCGATCAGGCTGGCAGGCAGAAGCAGTTAGGGGCAATCAGGCTGGGAGGCAGGCAAGCGGTTGGGAGCCAGTAGTCCTGGATAGTGAGAGGGATGTCTGACTGCCGGTTACCAGTAAGTATAATTTTACCATTGAATGTTCTATTTCTAAAACTATTTTTCAGTGTTATGTGAAGCAAAACTTGAAAGCATTTTGCCAATATTTTTCCTTAAAAAAACTGTCATTTTAGAGGTGATAAAAATCTATATTTATAATTAATGAATTTATAGCTCCTGAAAAAGTTCCTAAAGTACCTGATAACCAAGAAGCCCTGTGGCTTTTTGAAAGTTTCTAACGATAAAAACGTACAATTCCCCAAAGATTTAAAGCCAGTTTTAAAAAGTCAGATAGGTTCTAATCTTGGAAAAAATCACACATTTTCTAAATGCAGTTTAACAAATTTAAGGATTGCTTTTTAAAAAATAATTTATTTTTCAATTATAGTTGATGTGCAATATTATATTAGGCTTAGGTATACCATCTGACACTGTATAGTTACTACAATATTAATAACTCTATTCCCTAAGATATACTTTACATCTCTATGACTGTTATGTAACTATCAATTTGTACTTCTTAATTTCTTCATGTTTTTTCACTCATTCCCCACTCCCCAATTCCACTCCCATCTGGCGAACTGACAAAATGTTCTCTTTATCTGAGTCTGTTTTTGTTTTACTTGTTTGTTTATATTTTATATTTTTTAGATTCCACATAAGTGAAATAATATAGCATTTTTATTTCTCTGTCTGACTTATTTTACTCAGCACAATACCCTCTAGTTCTATCCATATTGTTGCAGATGGCAAGATTTCATTCTTTCTCAGGCCTGGGTCATATTCCATTGTATATATGCACCACTTATTTATCCATTCATCTATTGATGGATATTTAGGTTGCTTCCATATTTTGGCTTTTGTAAATAATGCTTCAGTGAACATATGCATGTATAGACTTTTTGATTTAATGTTTTTTGTTTGTTTGTTTGTTTATTTTGGATAAATACCCAGAGTAGAATTGCTGGGTCCTTCTTTGCTTCTTGGTATAGACTTTGTTTGAAAGCTTATTTTGTCTGTTATATGTATTGCTATCCAGCTTTTTTTTTCTGTTCTTAATTTTAATGAAATATCTTTTTTCATCCATTTTCTTTTAGTCTCTGTGTGTCTTTGGATCTGAAGTGAGTCTCTTGTAGACAGAGACTACAAGGGTCTTGTTTCATTATTCATTTAGCCACCTATGTCCTTTGATTAAAGCATTTAATCCATTTGCATTTAAAGTAATTGGCAAAACTTATGTGCTTATTGGTATTTTATGTTTTACTAGAGGCCTAGTGCATGAAATTCGTGGACTGGTAGGGTTCCTAGTGGCTACTGGCTGCTGGCTGGGTACTCCCTCCCTTAACCCAGCCACCTGATGCCACCACTAGCCAGGGACCCCCATCTTTCCCCTGGCCAACCCCATCCCCTGGTCAAACTTCTGGAAGAACTCCCTGTTGAGGTGACAGTTTGCATACTATGCTTTTATTATATAGGATATTTTCTTTTTTCTTCTCAAAGACACTTTAACATTTTCTATAATACTGGTTTAGTGGTGTTGAACTCCTTTAGCTTCTTCTTGTCTGGAAAGCTCTTTATCTACCCTTAGATTCCAAATGAAAGCCATTCTGGGTGGATAAATCTTGGTCATAGTTCCTTTCTTTTTCATCATTTTGAATATTTATTCAAATCCCTTTTGGCCTTCAAATTTTCTATTGAGAAATCAGCTGAAAGTTTTATAGCAGCTCCCTTGAAAGGAACAAATGTTTTTCTCTTGCTGTTTTTAAGATTCTCTCTTAGATTTTAATCTTTGGCATTTTAATTATGATGTATCTTGGTTGTCAGGGCCAGCCTGACAGGTTGAGCCGGGCTGAGGTAGGGAGGTGGGAATTGAGAAAAGAAAGAAAGACAGGAAAGCGGGATCAGGAGGACTCTAGTTCTCGAGGAACTGAAGAAAGTTTATTAGCCACACAATCCTATTTATACACAACACACTGAATAGGAGGTCTATCAAGAGGAATGTATTCTTTGTTCCTCTTAATCTCTAAGGGAGGGACAGAACAGAAGGACAAGTTCTCGGTACAGCATATCTCAGTAAATAGTTACAGACTTCTTGGTAAGCCATGAAAGGTTGTTCTCATTCTACAAAGGCTGCTCTCATTCTACTGATAACCACCATCCAAACAAGTCTGGGAAAATTGTGTGGGTAAGGGTCCCAGCCTCGCTAGCCCCTTCAGGTGCAAGGACCTTGCCAGCTTACATCTGGCCCCCAACACTTGGTGTGGGCCTTTTTGGTTTCATCTTGTTTGGGACTCTCCACACTTCCTGCACTTGTATGTTTATTTCCTTCACCAGATTAGGGATTTTTCTGTCATTATATTTTCACATAAGTTTTCAATTTCTTGCTTTTTCTCTTCTCCTTCTGCATCTCGATAATGCAAATGTTGATGCACTTAAAGTTGTCCCAGAGACTCCTTAAACTATCCTAATTTTTTGGATTTTTTTTCTTTTTTGCTATTTTGATTGTTTTCTGTTTCCTGATTTAATCTCTGATTTAATCCTCTGCTTCATCAACTCTACTGTTGAATTTCTTCAATGTATTCTTCATTTCAGTTAGTGTATGCTTCATTTATGACTGGATCTTTTTTTCTGTTTTGTCACCATTTTTATGTCTCTTATCAGTTTGTTGAAGTTCTCACCAAGTTTGTCTACTCTTCTCCTAAGTTCATTGAGCATCCTTATAACCAGTATTTTGAACTCCATATCTGATAGATTGCTTGTCTCTTTTCTGTTTAGATATTTTTCTGGAGTTTTGGTCTATTTTCTTCATTTTGGATATTTTTCTTTGTCTCCTCATTTTGGCTATCTCTCTGTGTTTATTTTTATGGATTATATGAAACTTTTATGTCTTCTGGTCTTAATAGGGTGGCTTTATGTAGTAGGTATCCTGTAGGGCACAATAACACAGCCTCCCAGTCACCCATGCTGAGCATTCCAGGTGTTCCACTGTTTGGGCTGTGTACACTGTCCTGTTGCAGATGAGCCTTGATTGCAGTTGGAATATCAATGAAAGGGATTTACCCCTAGGCCAAGTGACTTCAAATATAGCAGAGGAGCTATTGTGCAGGGGCCCCTTGAAGGTGTCACTCCTGGAGTTGGTTGGGTGGTGTTCCAGCATGCTCCAAATCTACTCACCAGGTGCACTGACTCTAAGGCCTCCTATGATGTGCAGGCCAAAGTCAGCTGCCAACTGTGCCCTTCCCAGAGCCATCTGCATGGGTGACAGAGCAATCTGCAGATGGCTTCTACTTGTGCTGGGCTTGGAGGTGCCTAGGAGAGGCCAAGCTATGAAGCAAGTCTGGCTGTGCTAGTGCCAGGCCTTGGGACACTCAACAAAAGGTATAGGGCATGCCAAGGCTAACTTCTGCTTGTTTGAAATTTATGAACCTTGGAGAGATTTTAGGGAAGTCTACAGCATGAATATAGAAAGGCCATATGTATAGAAAAGTGCCGGGGTCCAACCCCAGCGGGTCCAGGGGTTCCCAAAGGCGTAGACAGAGTCGGCGAAGAAGGAATGACACGGAGACAACGTTCAGTTGATCAGCAGCCTAGCCAGGATCTCCAGCCAAGTTCTGGTCTGGATCTCCAGCGAAGTTCTGGTTAGGATCTCCAGCCAGGTTCTGTGTCCATGTTCTCTTGCTAGGTTCTCCAGGTTCTCCAGCCAGGTTCAGTCACCAGGTTCTAGTCAGGTTCTCTTGCCAATTTCTGTAGTCAGGTTCAGTCCAGGATCTTTTGCCATGTTCTCTCCAGCAAAGTTCTTCTGTCTCTAGGTTCTGTGTAGGTTCTGTCTTCTGAGTTCTGTCTCTTGCTGTCTTGTTGCATCTGTATTTATACCAGTTGATTCCAATCCTATCAATCTCTATTCCAAAGGTTAGGGTGTTTCTTATCTCCATTCCAGGGAGTAAAGATTATGTAGCTTAAGCATGATTGTTCGGTAGTTAAAATGATTAATTACCCGCCTGGCACTTAGATAAGAGGTTTTATTCCCTCCCTAACTTCAGGGGAAAATCCCTACCTGGGGATTGAACCTTTCTCGGAGAGGTGACCTTGGTTAAAACACAGCGCCAAGAAGGTGAGCAAACGGGGAGGGAAAATGGCGGAGGTATAAACGGACGTGTCCTGTGCCTTGTCCTGGAGCAGATAAGGGTGAGCAGCTGAAACGGGTAACATGCAGCCCGAATAGGCAGAGGATTTTCAGCTGAGAGGCTACCTGCAGCTAGGAAAGACCGAGAACCCCCAGGAAAAAAAAAAGGACGGTTGGAGACTGCGGCTGAAGCCTCTCATGGTGCGCCAGCTAAGCAGCGGAGACTGCGCCATCTTGGGTGGTTGTTGCCGGCATCCAGAGACCAGCTACTAACCTGGAAACAAGGGATCGCAAGCAGCGTGACTGTGTGAACTCAGACGAGCACTGCTTCTTCTCACGGAAAGGTTGGACATCCCCTAAAGGTGCGGTTTGCAGTTCGGGTTGGAGGGAGGACCAAGTTCGCGTGCACAGGGCGGAATCTGCGCCCCACAGAGTCTGCAGCCGTTGGGACCAGCGTGACCCGAGAGTGGGGAAGGGGCCCCACAGGGCTGCTGGCAGAAGGGAACGCGAAAAATGAGCCCATAGCTGGACTGGATGTAAGGGAGCAGCCTTGGACTTTGCCAATCTGCTGGTTGCTTGGTGCCAGGGGCGAGTGGGCGCGTGGAGACTGCACGCGGAGACTGTGCGCAGACCTGGAAGGTGAAGGCTTGCAAATTCGCACAACTATCAGGCTCTTTTTACAGTTCCCCTTAGATCCGTGCATTTGATTATTAAACCCAGTGCATGGGATTCCCCAGTTGGGGTCATTCGCAGAGCCTGTAGGGGAAAGTTCTTTTTGGGGAGCCTGGGAAACAGCGGGCAGTGGCAAGGAACCAGCTCTGGGCAGTGGTCTTTCCCGAATCAGTTCCAAATACCATAGAGGAAAAAAAAAAAACAAAAACCCTACTGATAGAGAGGACTTATAGCCTCGGAGGTCAATCCAGACACACTGCCACCCAGAGGCAGAGCCACGAACTGTCTCTTCTGTGATCACAAATAAAGGCAGTCTGGTAAACAAATACAACCTGCCTTAAAATCAGGTCTGTGGTTTACTGCACGGAGGGACAGTGTATCGCAGGGAAGTTCAACACTCCCCTGAATGCCTGGCAGGACTGAGGCGTGCCAAAAAGAAGAGTGGAAGATCTGAAGCACCTTCACTTCCGAATATTTATATATATATATATATATATATTTTTTTAATTCTTTTTTCACCATTTCATTAAGAACCTATTTTATTATTTTATTTTATTTTTTATTTTTTTCATCACTTGATTTTACCTTTTTAATTACTACATTTTTTTAACCAGTATTATTGCTATCCTATTACCATTTTTTCAAGTGTCATTTTATTTTTTATTATTTTTTTTTATTTTTCTTTATTTTATTTTGGGATTAGTGTTATACACACTATTTTCATCGTTCCTTTAGCATCATTTCTCTCTAGCTCACATTTACCCTTAAGCCAAAACTCTCTTCCTCACTTTTCCCCTTTTGTTGTCCTGTTTCTCTTACCCTATTCCTGCTTTGGATCTTACCTATTCCTTCTTTCTACCCACTGTCTAAATTTCACCCTACTTATATATCTAATTTCCAATCCCTCGCTCTCCCCATACAAATAGCCTCTTCCCCACCTCTATTTCATTCTACTTTTTTTTTTTTGTCTTTTTGTTTTTTTCTTCTCTCCCTTTTCCCAATCTCATTTCAGCACTCCTTTTTGTTTTTTATTTTTCTCTTTAATCTTTTTCTCTTTTTTCTTCTTTATTCCCTAATTCTCTTCGCTCGGGGGGTCACCTTTATTTGGGGTTATTAATATCGTGAATGCATTTAGTTTGTTGCCTTGTACGTTGTGCCTTGTTGTGTTGTATTTTGTGCCTTTGAATCAGTGCAGCAGAGAGAGAACTACATAACCAAACACCTTGAGAAGAGAAATCATGGTGAAACAAAGAACCAATCAAAATATGAAAGAAAAACAGGCATCATCAGAAAAGGAAGTAAACGAAATGGAGGCAATGGAGGCAAGCAACCTGTCAGAGAAAGAATTCAGAGTAATGGCCATAAGGTGGATGAAAAGAATGGAAGACCAATTCAACAATATGTGTAGGAACCAAGAGGAAATGAAGAAGAACCAAGAGGAAATGAAGAGAAACCAAGAAGAAATGAAAAACGACATCACTGCCATAAAGAACTCAATAGAAAGCATCAACAGTAGACTAAAAGAAGCAGAGGACCGCATCAGCGAGCTAGAAGACAAGGTAGAAAAAAATACCCAAACAGAACAGCTTCTAGAAAAGAAAATTAAAAAGCAGGAGGAGAGCCTAAGAGAACTCTGGGACAATGCTAAACGAAACAACATCCGAATAATAGGGGTGCCAGAAGGAGAGGAAACTGAGCAAGGAATAGAAAACCTGTTTGAAAAAATAGTAACAGAAAATTTCCCTGATATAGGGAGGAAAAAACTCACACAAATCCAAGAAGCTCACAGAGTCCCAAACAAAATGAACCCGAAAAGACCGACACCAAGGCACATAATAATTAAATTGGCAAACACCAACGACAAAGCAAGAATCTTAAAAGCAGCCAGAGAGAAACAGAAAGTTACCTACAAAGGATCCCCCATCAGACTAGCGACTGATTTCTCAACAGAAACACATCAGGCAAGAAGGGAATGGAATGAAATATACAAAGTCATGCAAAGGAAGGGTCTGAATCCAAGAATACTATACCCAGCGAGGCTATCAATCAAAATTGAGGGTCAAATCAGGAGCTTCACAGACAAAAATGGTCTACGGGAGTTTATTACAACCAAACCAGCAATGCAAGAAATGCTAAAGGGTCTGCTGTAAATAGAAAAAACAGGAAACAAAGAAGGAACGCAGCGGTAAAGAACAAAAATGGCGACTAATAAGTTTCTATCAATAATAACTTTAAATGTAAATGGATTAAATTCCCCAGTCAAAAGGCATAGGGTAAATGAGTGGATAAGAAAACATGACCCATATATCTGCTGTCTACAGGAAACCCACCTCAGAAAAAAAGACGCACACAGACTGATGGTGAAGGGGTGGAAAAAGGTTTTTCAGGCCAATGGAAGCAAAAAAAAAAAGCCGGGGTAGCAATACTTATATCTGACAAATTAGATCTCAAAGTGAAGGACATAAAAAGAGATCAAGAAGGCCACTTCATAATACTAAAGGGAGCAGTCCAACAAGAAGAAATAACTCTGGTAAATATATATGCACCCAAATAGGAGCACCCAAATATGTAAGAAATCTTCTGGAGAAGATCAAGGGAGAGATTGACAGCAATACAATCATAGTAGGGGACCTTAACACCCCATTATCTCCACTGGACAAATCCTCTAAACAGAAACTCAGCAAAGAAACATCAATCCTAAATGACTCACTAGATCAGATGGAATTAATTGACATCTTCAGAACATTTCACCCCAAAGCCACAGAATATACATTCTCCTCAGGTGCACATTTGTCATCTTCAAAGATAGACCATATATTGGTTCACAGACAAAGTCTCTTCAAATTCAAGAAAATTGAAATCATATCAAGTATCTTCTCAGACCACAAAGGCATAAAACTGGAAATCAACTACAACAAAAACAATCCAAAAAAATCAAACACATGGAGAATAAATAGCATGCTATTAAACAACGACTGGGTCACCAGTGAGATCAAAGAAGAAATAAAAAATATCATGGCAACAAATGACAATGAAAACACAACAATCCAAAACCTATGGGACACAGCAAAAGCAGTCTTGAGAGGGAAGTTCATGGCTCTACAAGCCTACTGCAAGAAACAAGAAACAATGAGAATAAATGACCTAACTCTACAACTCGAAGAATTAGAAAGGGAGCAACAAAAAAAGCCCACTGTAAGCAGAAGGAAGGAAATAACAAAGATCAGAGCTGAGATAAACGACATAGAGACCAAAAAAAAACAATACAAAAGATCAACAAAACCAAGAGCTGGTTCTTTGAAAGGATAAACAAGATTGATACACCTCTAGCCAGGCTCACCAAGAAACAAAGAGAGAGGACCCAAATAAACAAAATCAAGAATGAAAGAGGAGAAATAACAACAGACCCCATAGAAATACAAAGGATTGTTAGAAAATACTATGAACAACTCTACTCCAACACACTAGACAACCTGGAGGAAATGGACATATTCCTAGATAAATACAACCTTCCAAAACTTAACCAGGAAGAATCTAAAAATCTCAATAGGCCAATAACTATGGAGGAAATCAAAGCAGTAATCAAAAAGCTTCCAGCAAACAAAAGCCCGGGGCCAGATGGCTTCACAGGGGAGTTTTACCAAACATTCAAGGAAGACCTAAAACCTATCCTCCTCAGACTATGTCAAAAGATCCAAGAGGAAGGAACACTTCCCAGCTCATTCTATGAAGCCAACATCACCCTAATCCCAAAACCAGATAAAGACAATACAATGAAAGAGAATTACAGACCAATATCCCTCATGAACATAGATGCCAAAATCCTCAACAAAATCCTAGCAAATCGGATCCAGCAGTACATCAAAAAGATCATACACCATGACCAAGTAGGATTTATCCCAGGGATGCAAGGATGGTACAATATCCGCAAATCAATAAATGTGATACATCACATAAACAAATTGAGAGAAAAAAACCACATAGTCATATCAATTGATGCAGAAAAAGCATTTGACAAAATCCAACACCCTTTCTTGATAAAAACTCTCAGCAAGATAGGAACTGAGGGATCATACCTCAACATAATAAAAGCCATATATGACAAACCCACAGCCAACATCATAATCAATGGGCAAAAACTAAAACCATTCCCCCTAAAAACAGGAACAAGACAGGGATGCCCCCTCTCACCACTCCTGTTCAACATAGTACTGGAAGTACTAGCCATTGCGATCAGACACGAAGAAGAAATAAAAGGCATCCAGATTGGAAAAGAAGAAGTAAAACTGTCCTTATTTGCAGATGACATGATACTGTACATACAGAACCCTAAAGACTCCATCAAAAAATTATTAGACTTAATAAATGAATTTGGCAATGTAGCAGGATACAAAATTAATGCTAAGAAATCCATGGCATTTCTTTACACCAATAGTGAACTTACAGAAAGTGAAACTACAGAAGCAATCCCATTTACCATTGCACCAAAAAAATTAAAATACCTAGGAATAAACTTAACTAAGGAGGTAAAAGACTTATATGCTGAAAACTACAGGACACTGAAAAAAGAGATAGAGGAAGACATAAACAGATGGAAGAATATACCATGTTCATGGATTGGTAGAATAAACATCATCAAAATGTCCATACTACCCAAAGCAATTTATAGATTCAATGCAATCCCCATTAAATTACCAATGGCATATTTCACAGATCTAGAACGAACGTTCCAAAAATTCATCTGGAATAAAAAAAGACCCCGAATAGGTGCATCAATCCTGAGAAAGAACAAAGTAGGTGGGATCTCAATACCAGATATCAAACTGTATTACAAAGCCACTGTTCTTAAAACAGCTTGGTACTGGCACAAGAACAGACATATAGATCAATGGAATAGAATAGAGACCCCAGAAATTGACCCAAACCACTATGCTCAATTAATATTTGACAAAGGAGGCAAGAGCATACAATGGAGTCAAGACAGTCTTTTCAATAAATGGTGTTGGGAAAATTGGACAGATACATGCAAAAGGATGAAACTAGATCACCAACTCACACCATACACAAAAATAAACTCAAAATGGATAAAAGACTTAAACGTAAGACAGGAAACCATAAAAATACTAGAGGAATCCACAGGCAGCAAAATCGCAAACTTATGCCGAAGAAATTTCTTCTCTGATAATGCTCCTAGGGCAATGGAAACTAAAGAGAAAATAAACAAATGGGACTACATCAAAATAAAAAGCTTTTGCACAGCAAAGGAAACCATCAACAAAACAACAAGAAGACCCACTACATGGGAGAACATATTTGCCAATGATACCACCGATAAGGGTTTAATTTCCAACATTTACAGGGATCTCATGAAACTTAACAAAAGGAAGGTAAACAATCCAATAAAAAAATGGGCAACGGACCTAGATAGACACTTTTCGAAAGAGGACATACAGAAGGCCGAAAGACATATGAAAATCTGCTCAAAGTCACTAATTATACGAGAGATGCAAATCAAAATGACAATGCGGTATCATCTCACACCTGTCAGAATGGCTATCATCAACAAATCAACAAACAACAAGTGTTGGAGAGGATGTGGAGAAAAAGGAACCCTTCTGCACTGCTGGTGGGAATGCAGACTGGTGCAGCCACTGTGGAGAACAGTATGGAGCTACCTCAGAAGACTAAAAATGGAACTCCCATTTGACCCAGTGATCCCACTACTAGGAATATATCCCAAGAGACCAGAAACACCAATCAGAAAGGATATATGCACCCCTATGTTCATAGCAGCACAATTCACCATAGCTAAGATTTGGAAACAGCCTAAGTGCCCATCAGCAGATGAGTGGACTAGAAAACTGTGGTACATATACACAATGGAATACTATGCTGCAGTAAAAAAGAAGGAACTCTTGCCTTTTGCAACAGCATGGATGGAACTGGAGAGCATTATGCTAAGTGAAATAAGCCAGTCAGAGAGGGATAAGTACCACATGATCTCACTCATTTGTGGATTATAGAGAACAACATAGACTGATGAAAAGGGACAGACCCAAAGACTGAGAAACAGAGATCAGGCTGTCAATCCCCAGAAGGAAAGTAGGGGAGGGCGGGGGTGGGGGGAAGAGATCAACCGAAGGACTTGTATACATGTATATAAGCCAAACCGATGGACATGGACAGCAGGGAGATGGGAGCATGAGTTTGTGTGTGTGGGGGGAGGTTGGGGGTTAATGGGGGGGATGAGGACACATTTGTAATACCTTAACTAATAATAAAAAAAAAAGAAGGTGAGCAACATATTAAGAACAGTATGCCATATATGCCAGATCCCTTGAAACAGCAAGGATGGGCTGGCTCCCGGCAGAAAAGTCTTTGGAAATGGCTTGTGTGGGTCTGCAAGTTAGATAGAGCAGGGTCTCAGGGAATCACCAGGGGAAGACAAAGGCTATTAGCCAGGCTTATTGATTCTCAGATATAGTACCTGCCTGCAGCTCTGTGGAGCAAGGGTTCAGCAACAGAAGAATGATCTCTGCCAGCACTTCTATCTGGGAAAAAGATGCCCCTCCAGTCCTCGCTCTGAATCCAGACAATTCAGTCCCTCTCTGTGTGACCCTGACTTGCCTTTCAGCTGTTGCCCCTGTGCTGGAGCAGAGTGAATGAGTGGGAGTAAGTTTTGCTTTAGTCAGTGCATTGGCTCATTAAGAGGAGCACCTGGGATTCTAGCATCCCTCCATCTCACTGAGCCACAGAGCCTACTGGTTTCCACACCCAGAAGTAATGAGGACTTCCGTTTCCAGCAGTGGAACACTGGGATTGGAGGTACTGTTGTGGGGCTGGGATACTTCGCTCTTCAAGGGAACCTTTGATATCCTTGCCAAATTTTATTCACCACAAATATGTGTGGGACCAGCCTGTTCCCTGTCTCCAATTTTCCTACCTGTCATGAATAGTATTGGAGCAAAATCAAGCAAGCTCCAAAAATAGCAGATCCAAAGGTTAATCACAGAAGGCACCAAAATCTGGAGAGGCAAACTTCACTTATTTTATCAATTTTTTCTTTCTAATCTTTTCTTTATCTTTTTTTTTTTTTTGTATTTCATTTTTAAGGTTTTTCCTTTCTCCTCTTTTTTTCATATCTCTTAATTTTTTCTTTCCTTTTATTCTATTTTTCTCTTTTTGTCTTTTTATTTTTTCCATTTTTCTTATCCTATTTTATATTTTCTGTATTAATTATTATTATTTTTAAAAATTATTAATATTATTATTTTATTTACTAGTTTGGTTTTAAATGCTTATTTTTCTCCTTCCTTTCATATTCTGAATAATCTAAGCAATCTTGAAAAAGAACAACATTAGTGGGATCACAATATCAGATAACAAACTATACTGCAAAGCCATTGTAATAAAAAAAGTCTGGTACTTGCACAAGAAGAGACACATAGGTCCATGGAACAGAACAGAGAGCTTGTACATCAACCTATGCCATCATGATCCATTAATAGTTGACAAAGTACACAAAAACATACAATGGAGTCAAGACATTCTCTTCAATAAATGGTCTTGGGAAAATTGAACAGGTACCTGCAAAAAATGAAACTAGACCACCAACTTACACCATACCAAACAATAAACTCAAAATAGAAGTAAAAAGAGACTTATTGTAAGTCATGAAGCCATACAAATCCTACAAGAAAACATAGGTAGAAAAATCTCAGATATCTCACATAGCACTATTTTTGCTAATACCTATCCTAGGGCAATAGGAACAAAGGGAAAAAAAGTAAACAGACGGGACTACATCAAACCTATAAGCTTCTGCACAGCAAAAGAAACCATCAGCAAATGAAAAGGGACCCCACCATATGGGGTAACATATTTGCCAATGATACATTTGATAAGGGATTAATTTTCAAAAATATATAAGGAATTCATACAACTCAACACCAGGAAGACAAACAATCCAATTTAAAAATGGGCAATCTGAATAGACACTTCTCCAAAGAGGACATACAAATGGCCAATAGACATGAAAAGATGCTCAATGTCATAAATCATCAGGAAGATGCAAATGAAAACTACATGAGGTATCATCTCACACCTGCCAGAAAAGCTATCATCAATAAATCAACAAACAATAAATTCTGGCCAGGCTGTGGGGAAAACAGAACCCTACTACACTGCTGGTGGGACTTGGGAGTGATGTAGCCACTATGGAAAAAGAGTATGGAGTTTCTTCCAAAAATTAAAAATGGAACTGCCATTTGACCCAGCAATACCACTTCTGGGAATATATCCTAAGACTCCTTAAACACCAATCAGAAAGAATATATGCACCCCTATGTTCATAGCAGCATTATTTATAATAACTAAGATCTGGAAACATCTCAAGTGTCCATCAGTAGATAGTGGATAAGAAAGCTGTGGTAGTACATTTACACAATGAACACTATGCAGCTGTAAAAAGAAGGACCTCTTGCCTGGCTGGTGTGGGTCAGAGGTTGAGCATCAACCTATGAACCAGGAGGTCATGCTTTGATTCCCTGTCAGAGCACATGCCTGGGTCGCAGGCTTCTTTTTTCAACATCCTCTAGTTTTCTGAGTTCAAATTTTTTATCTCCTTGGTTAAGTTTATTCCTAAGTATCTTAAAATTTTTGTTGCAATGGTAAATGGGATTGTTTGTTTAGTTTCTTTTTCCATGAATTCATTATTTAAGCATAAAAATGCCATTGATATCTGGGTGTTAATTTTGTATCCTGCTACATTGCCAAATTCATTTATTAAATCTAGTAGTATTTTGGTGAAGTCTTTAGGGTTTTCTATGTATAATATCATGTCATCTGTGAATAATGACAGTTTTACTTCCTCCTTTCCAATTTGGAGGCTTTTTATTTCTACTTCTTGTTTGATTGCTGTGACTAGGTCTTCCAGTACTTTGTTGAAGAGTGGTGAAAGTAGACATCCCTGTCTTGTTCTTATTAATAGCGGAAATAATTTTAGTTTTTCTCCATTGAGTATGATGTTTACTATAGGTTTGTCATATATCATTTTTATGATGTTGAGATTTAATCCTTCCTCTATTGGGTGCATATCCTATATAATAAAAGCCTAGGTGGCATAGCGCGACATCATCACAAGATGGCCGTCACAATGTCATCACAAGATGACCGCCACAAGATGGTCACCAAAAGATGGCCGGCAGGGGAGGGCAGTTGGGGGCAATCGGGCCGGCATGGGAGGGCAGTTAGCAGTGATCAGGCTGGCAGGGAAAGGCAGTTAGGGGCGATCAGGCCAGCAGGGGAGGAGAGTTGAGGGTGAGATCAGGCCTGCAAGGGAGGGCAGTTGGGGATGGCTAGGCCAGCAGGGGAGCAGTTAGATGTCAATCAGGCTGGCAAGGGAGTGGTTAGGGGGCGATCAGGCTTACAGGAAGAAGCAGTTAGGGGAAATCAGGCAGGCAGGCAGGCGAGCAGTTAGGAGCCAGCAGTCCCAGATTGTGAGAGAGATGTCCCAGATTGGAGAAGGTGCAGGCCAGGCTAGGGACACTCCCCTCCTGTGCATGAATTTCATGCACCGGGCCTCTAGTTTATATATATAAAGCCCTAATATGCAAATAAACCGAATGGCGGGACAGTGTCGGCTGTAGTGAGATGGTGAAGCAGGTGAGCGGGGGTGCCAGACCAAGATGGGGCACTGGTTGCTGTCATTGGGTGAGCCTCTGGTGGTTACTGAAAATTCTTTGCTCTCATGTGCCACAGTCCCACCCGCACTCACACCTGCTGCTGGCACTGACCCTGCTTGCACCTGCTGCTGGCACCGGAGCTGCTGCTCACACCTACTGCCAGCCCCTGGTGCAGGTCCTGATCATCCCTGAGGGCTTCTCCACCTCCCCCTGCTCCTGAGGGTCAGTCAGGCCCCAATTATTCTGAACCACCAGCAGGTGAGAGCGGGGCCAGCGTTATCAGTGCTTGTGAGTGGTGGCAGTGGGAGTGGGGCTGCCAGCAAACAGGGTACTGGGGGCCACTGAAGGAGGGGCCAGATAGGAGCACAGAGGATGGGCCGACACCCGCCCCTGTGCCTACTGCAGCCTCGCAGCCCACAGTTCCTTTCAAGGAGCACAAATTCTTGCACTGGGCCCCTAGTATGTTTACTAAAGTTATAGCCTCTTTTGGATCAATTCATTTAGTATTATGTAGTGATCTTTTTTGTCTTTGGTGATAGCCTTCATTTTAAAACCAATTTGTCAGCTATGAGTATTGCTACCCAGCTTTTTTTTCCCCCCATTTCAATGGAAATTTTTTTTCCCATCCCTTCACTCTCATCCTGTGTGAATCTTGTTCTGAGGTGGATCTCTTGTTGACAACATATAATTGGGTAATGTTTTTGTAACCATTAAGCTACCCTATGTCTTTTGATAGGAACGTTTAATTCATTTACAATTAAGGTTATTATTGTTAGGTACTTATTTATTGCCATTTTAATTCTGCCTATGTTTCTCTCTCTTTCTATTTCTTCTTCTCATTACAGCAATTCCATAAGCATTTTTGCAGTACTGGTTTGGTGGTGATAAACTTATTTAGCCTTTTTTGTATGGAAAGCTATTTATTTTAGCAGCTGGATATAATAATCTTGGTTTCAGATTCTTGCTTTTCATTACATTGAATACTTCATTGTATTCCCTTCTGGCCAATATAATTTCTGATGAGAAATCAGATGACAGGCTTATGGTCACTCCTTTTAGGTAACAAATTGTCTTTCTCTTGCTGCCTTTAAGATTCTCTCTTTGTTGTTAATATCTGGCATTTTAATTATGATGTGTCTGGGCGTGGGCCTGCTTGGGTTCTTCTTTCTTGGGACTCTCTGTGCATCCTGTACTTGTGTGACTTTTCCCTTCACCAGATTAGGGATGTTTTCTGCCATTATTTCTTCAAACTCATTTTCTATACCTTGCTCACTTTTTTCTCTTTCTGGCTCATCTGTTATGTGAAGCTTGTTACATTTCATGTTGTCCCACAGCTCCCTTAAGCTTTCCTCCTTTTTAAAAATTGTTTGTTTTTTCTTTTTGGTTCTCTGATTGATTGATATTTTCTACCTTGTCTTCTAATTCACTGATCCATTCCTCAGCTCCCTCTAATCTGCTGTTTATTCCTTCCAATGGGTTCTTCATTAGTACTGTGTCATTCTTCATAGTTACTATATCTTTTCTCATGCTGTTGAGCATCTTTGTAATAATTACTCTGAACTCTATGTCTGATAAATGTTTTATCTCTATTTTATTTAGCTCTTCTTCTGGAGAATTCTCTTGTTCTTTTCATTTGGGGGTTGTTTTTTTATCTCCCCATTTTGGCTGCTTGTTTAGTTTTGGACCTATGTATTAGGTAGATCTTCCATGACTCCCAATCTCTAGTGCAGGACATTGTCAAACTCTGTTTCTGACTAATTAGATCAGGCAAAGACTCAAAGACTCTAGAGACCCGCCTCTGCCTGCAGACTGATTGTATTCAGTCTTGAGTAGCTTCAAGCAATCATCCACAGGTGTGGTGAGTAAATTCCAACAATTCATAATTCTTTACCACTTTCAGCATTGTGCACATCTCCTCTGGTGACCCTGACATTTGTTGCTTAAACCTGGGAGGGTTCCACAAAGAAGGGGATCCATCACTTCAGCTTTAGTTACTCCAAGTTGACAGCGGCACCTTGACCTGGGCTTACTTCTGAATTCTACTCAGGTGACAGAATCACTGGCCTCAATTAGGCTTCCCTCCCTTATGGACCCTCCCAAACCAGCCAAGGAGGATGCTGAATCTGGAACCTCTCCTCCATTGCTCACCCTCCATCCTACACTAGCCAATCTTCTCTAGGTTAGTGACATTCCACAATTTCCCTCACCTTGAGTCTTCTGGACTTACTCATTAGGTCATCTGGAAACCAGATGATCTGAACCCTAAAATGGCACTAGCACCCAGGGACAGGGAGTCAGAGTTTTTTAGGACTCTAAACAGGCTTTTTCAGCATCCTATAATTTTCTGAGTACAGGTCCTAGAGCTCCATGGTTAAATTTATTCCTAGGTATCTTACTTTTTTTTTGTTGCAATGGTAAATGGGATTGTTTTTTGTTGTTGTAGTTACTCTTTCTGTGAATTCATTATTGTTGTATAAAAAAGCCATAGATTTCTGGGTGTTAATTTTGTATCTTGCTACATTGCCAAATTCATTTATTAAGTCTAATATTTTTGATGGAGTATTTAGGGTTTTATATGTACAATATCATGTCACCTGTAAATAACGACAATTTTACTTGTTCTTTTCCAATTTGGATGCCTTTTATTTCTTCTTCTTGTCTGATTGCTAAGGCTAGCACTTCCAGTGCTATGTCCAACAGGAGTGGTGAAAGTGTGTATTCCTGTCTTGTTTCCATTCTTAGGGGTTTTTGTTTTTGCTCATTGAGTATGATGTTGGCTGTAGGTTTGTCATATAAGGCTTTTATTATGTTGAGGTATGATCCCTTTATTCCCACTTTGCTGAGAGTTTTTATGTTTGATTTTGTCAAATGCCTTTTCTGCATCAATTGATATGATTATGTATTTTTTGTCTTGCAATTTGTTTATGTGATGTTTCATGTTTATTGATTTGTGGATATTGTACCAGCCTTGCATCCCTGGAGTAAATCTCACTTGGTCATGGTGTAGGATTTTTCTAATGTAATAATGGATCTGATTTGCTAGGATTTTGTTGAGGATTTTAGCATCTATGTTCATCAGGGATATTGGCCTGGAATTCTCTTTCTGTGTAGTGTCTTTATCTGGTTTTGGGATTAGGGTAATGCTGGTTTCATAGAAAGAGCTTGGAAGTGTGCCTTCCTCTTGAATTTTTAGGAATAGTCTGAGAAGAATAGGTTTTTTGTTCTTCTTTGAATGTTTGGTAAAACTCCCCTGTGAAACCATCTGGTCCAGGGCTTTTGTTTGCTGTAAGGTTTTTTATTATTGTTTCAATTTCATCAGTAGATATCAGCCTACTCAGATATTTTTTTTTTCCTGATTGAGTTTTAAAAGCTTGCATTTTTCTAGTAATATGTACATTTCATTAATGTTGTCCAATTTGTTGGAGTAGAGTTGTTTGTAGTATTTTTTTTTTAAAATCCTTTGTATGTCTGTGTGGTTTGTTGTTACTTCACCTCTTTCATTTCTGATTTTGTTTATTTGGGTCCTCTCTGTTTGTATATTCATGAGCCTGGATAGTGGTTCATCAATCTTATTTATCCTTTCAAATACACAGCTCTTTGTTTCATTGATCTTTTTTTTTGGTTTCTATGTCATTTATTTCTGCTCTGATCTTTATTATTTCCTTCCTTCTGCTTACTGTGGACTTTTCTTTTTGCTCTATTTCTAATTATTTAAGTTGCAGGGTTAAATAATTTATTACCATTTTTTCTTGTTTTGTTTTGTTTTGTTTTTGTTTTGTTTGGTTGTTTTGTTTTTTTTGAGGTAGACCTGTAGAACTATAAACTTCCCTCTCTGGACTGCTTTCTTTGTGTCCCATATGTTTTGGATTGGTTTGTTTTCATTTTATGGATGTTTTTAATTTCTTCTTTGATCTCTTTGATAACCCAATCAGTGTTTAATAGCATGCTATTCACACATCAAGTGTTTGAATTTTTTTGATTGTTTTTATTGTAGTTGATTTCTAATATTATGCTATTGTGGTCTGTGAAGATGCTTGATATGGTTTCAATCTTTTTGAATTTGAAGAGTCTTTGCTCTTGACCCTATATGTGGTCTATCTTTGAAAATCTCCCATGTGCACATCAGAAGAATGTATATTTCATAATTTTGGGGTGAAATATTCTGAAGATGTCAATTAAGTCCATCTGATCTAGTGTGTCATTTAGGCTTGCTGTTTCTTTGCTGATATTTTTCCCCAGAGGATTTATCCAGTGATGTCAATGGGGTATTAAAGTCCCCTACTATGATTGTATTGTTGTCTGTCTCACTCACCCTTGATATCTTTCAGAAGTTTTTTTATGTATTTGTGTGCTCCTGCAATGGGTGCATATATGTTAACCAGAGTTATATCTGCTTGTTGAATTGCTCCCTTCATTATTATGAAGTGGCCCTCTTTATCTCTTGTTATGGCCTTCACTTTTGTCAGATATAAGTATTGCTCCCCCAGGTTTTTTATAAAATTTCCATTTGCCTGAAAAATTTTTCCATCCCTTCACTCTCAGTCTGTGTGCATCCCTTGTTCTGAGATGGGTAGTCTGCAAACAGCGTATATATGTGATGTTTTCTTATCCATTCAGCCACTTGATGTATTTTGATTGGAGCATTCTGTCCATGTACGTTCAAGGTTATTATTGATATGTACTTGTTTGCAGCCATTTTTATTTTTCGTGCCTGTATTCCGTCTTCTCTTTTTATGTATTCTTTTTACAATAGTCCCTTTAGCATTTCTTGCATTGCTGGCTTGGTAGTGATAAACTCCCTTAGGCTTTTCTTTTCTGTGAAGCTCCTGATTTCCCCTTCAATTTTGAATGAAAGCTTTGGTGGTTAGAGTATTCTTGGTCTTAGTCCCCCGCCCTGCATCACTTTGTATGCTTCCTTCCATTCCTTTCTGGCCTGATATATTTCTGTTGAGAAATCAGTTGATAATCTAATGGGAGATCCCTTGTCGATAATTCTGTCTCTATCTTGCAGCCTTTATGATTCTCTCTTTGTCATTAACATTTGCCATCGTAATTATGATGTGTCTTGGCATGAGTCTTTTTGGCTTCATCTTGTTTGGAACTCTCTGTGCTTGTGGGACTTTCTTCTTTCCCAAATCAGGATTTAGCCAGTGATTTTCTGACATTATTTTTCAGGTAGATTTTCTAACCCTTGCTCTTCTTCTTGTCAGTCTGGCCACCCTATTATACGTATGTTGCTTCATTTCATGTTGTCATAAAGCTCCCTGAGGCTCTCCTCTTGCCTTTTAATTTTTTCTTCAATAGTATTTTAGATTGGATGTGTTTTGCTGCCCTGTCTTCTAATTCACTCATTTGATCCTCTGCTTCTTGTAGTCTACTGTTGAAACCTTCCATAGTGTTTTTTTATTTTAGCTATATCACTCTTTGTTTCCTCTTGATTCTTTCATAAGTTTTTGATTTTCTCATCCATCTAGCTTATGAACTTCATGGCCCTTATTTTGAATTCTTTTTCTGACAAATTGCATGCCTCCGTTTCATTTATTTCCATTTTTGGTGATCCTCTGTTTCTTTCCTTCGCGGGTTGTTTCTTTGACTCCTGCTCTTTGCTCTCACTGAAGGATCTAGGTGTCGAGTCACAATATGCCTGTGACTGTAGCAGCGGGCTTGACAGTGGGTCACACGGTTACCAGGTCTGGGTTGATGCGTTGGGTTTGGTGGTGATTTGCAAGGTCATACTGCCCGGACTTGTGGCGTCTGGAGTTGCTGTGTGAGTCACCTGGTGTTGCTGTGTAGTGCTTGGCTGTTCATGCTCTGTTGTGGTGCCTGGGGTTGCTGCATTGGGCTTGGTGGCAGCTAGCATCCAGGGTTGCTGTGTAAGGGTTGGCTGTTTGCACAAGGTCATGGTGCTCAGGGATAAAGCATCTGGCCTTCAGGAGGGGAGCATGCTCTGGAACTCACAGGAGCCCACGGCTGGGGAGGCTGGAATCTTGGTGTTCATGGGTCAATAGCCAAGGCAGCAGGTCCTTGACCAGAGTGGGGTCTATGGTGGTTTCTGAGGGAACCCTGGGTAGAGGTGAGGCTGGGATCCCACTCATAGCAGTTCTCCTTTTCAAGATGGCATGGCCTCTGTGGCAGAGTTGCCTGTCCCAGGAGAGACTGCAGTGGTGGCAAAGGCTGCCCAGTTGGGGAGTCTGGTCTGCCAGCCCCAAAAGCCCTGCAGAATCTAACTGTCCCTCACTTACATGCACACCCCACATGATCATGCACTCCCCTTTTGCTCCCTCTCTCACTCACAATCTCTTCCTCACTGCTGTCCTGAAAGCCACCATCTTCTAGTCTTCTGAAATGTATTTTAATAAACACTGCATATATATATATATATATATATATATATATAATTAGGGGTGCAGTGCACGAATTCGTGCACCATGAAAGGAAGTGCAGTGGGCACAGGGGAGGGTCTCAGACCATCCTCCATGCCCCACCTGGTCCTTCCCACCACAGTCCCTGGTCCCCTGTCTTGTGGCAGTCCTGCTACCGCCACTGCCCCTCCCATGAGCTGACAGGATTGGTCCTGCTTGCACCCACTGACAGTGTGGAGCAATTGGAGCCAGCGCCCTAAGTAGGTGGAAGCAGTGGCTGCTGCCCCAATTGCCCCTTAGGATCAGGGGGAAGTGGAGAAGCCCTCAGGGGTGATCAGGGCCAGCAGCCGCTGCTCACACCTGATGATGGTGCCAAGTGATTGGGACCGGCATCCAGCACTGGCAGCAGGTGCGAATTGGGCTGTCACTGGCAGTGGTTGTGAGAGGTGGCTGCTGGCCCTGATCACCCCTCAGGAGCTATGGGAAGTAGAGAAGCCCTGAGGGGTGATCAGGGCCAGCAGCTGCCGCTCACACCTGCTGATGGTGCTGAGTGATCAGGGCCGGGGTCGGCCCTGGGTGCTGGCTGCGGGTGCAAGTGGGGCCAGCACCAGCAGCAGGTGTGAGCATCAGATGGGACCGTGGTGCATGGGAGCAAAAGATTTTCAGTAACCACCAGAGGCTGGCCCCGATGACAGTGACCAGTGTCCCGCCTTCATCTGGCAACCCCACTCACCTGCTCCACCATCCTGCCATGGCCAATGCATACCATGTTCCACACTCTGCCTCCTGCTGCTGACACTCGCCATGTTCCGTGTGCACCCCCTGGTGGTCAGCGCATGTCATAGCGACTGATTGTTTGGTTGTTCCACCATTCTGTCTATTTGCATATTAGCCTTTTATTATATAGGATTAAGGCAGAGAGAGAGAGAGAGATGGGAAAATAGTGAGAACAACTCTGATTTTGAAGAAATAAACTACATTGGTATATATTCTTGAGTCTTGGTATTATATAAGATCTGTAGCTATGACTGTTGGTGTTCATTTGCTTTTGGGTTGGGAAAAAAAAACACACATGTGACCATCAACCCCACTAATATTTTGTGCCAAAATATTTTCTTTTCATAATTGTAGATATAGTAGGAAAAATGCAGGGTGTGTCTTTGACCTTTAATATCTGTCATTGAAAAAGTAGACAGCCATCCATGTAATGAAATAATAATATATATGTGTATGCATGTGTGTGAGTGTGTGTGTGTGTGTGTGTGTAATGAATAGAATGTGGAAACTAAAAGATATGGTACATTTAAACAGTGGAATGCTTTGTAGCTGTAAAAAAAAAAAAAAAAGATCCATTACCCTTTGAAACAGTATGGAGGGACCTGTAGAGTAATATTCTAAGTGAAAAAAACTAGTTAGAGAAAGACAAGTATCACATGATCTCACTTGTATGTGAAATCTAATGAACAAAATAACTGATGAACAAAAAAGATCCAGAGTAATTGAAGCATGTAAAAGGTTAATAGTTAAAACAACACTGTGTAATATTCTTGTAACTTTGATGTTTCTTGAAAAAACATTTCTTTAAAAGATAAGTTTTTTTTTTTTATATAAATGGATAAAAATTCCTTTTAAAAAATGAACTAGGGAAAGACAAGTAGCTCATCTTATTAGAATATATAGAAGCCCGGTCCACAAAATTCTGCACCGGGGTGGGGGGGTGTCCTTCAGCCCAGCCTGAACCCTCTTGCAGTCCAGGATCCCTTGGGGTATGTTCGCCTGCCAGCTTAGGCTTGCTCCCCCTGGTTTGACATCCCTCTTGCAGTTTAGGACCCCTCGCTCCACACTGCTAACTGCTAAGTGCTCCTTACCTCTCAGGTTGCTGCTCCTTAGTGTTGCTGCAGAGGCAGGAGAAGTTCCCGCCACTGCCGCTGCACTTGCCACTCGTGAGACTGGCTTCTGGCTGAGCAGCGCTCCCCCTGTGGGAGCACACTGACCACCAGGGAGCAGCTCCTGCATTGAGCGTCTGCCCCCTGGTGATCAGTGTGCATCATAGCGACTGGTTGTTCTGCCATAACAGTTGCTTAGACTTTTATTATATAGATTACAAAAAACAAATTATCCATTTTTATTCCTAGTATTAAATATACAACAAAAAGTGTGGCAGTGGCTATAGTCCTGTTTCTGTTATGTGGAGTTCCTCTAGCTGAATGATGAAATTTAAGTGATATTCAATATTTCCTGTGGATTCCTGTTAATTTGTAGTTTTAATTTATTGTCATTCACAGTAGAACAATATTCCTCACCATTTTTCCTCATGGAAAACAATCATCAGTTTTCCAGAGCTCCCACCACACAATCTTTAGAATTCAAGAGGCAGAATTAATTTGCAATAAAAGAGGAAGATTACATCCCTGTACATTGTCCTTTATCTCTAAGAAAATCTTTAGCTTATGATAATACTAGAGGCCCAGTGCATGAAATTTGTGCATGGGGGGGGGTCCCCTCAGCCCAGCCTGCACCCTCTCCAATCCAGGACCCCTCAGGGCATGTCCAACTGCCGGTTTAGGCCCGATCCTGGGAATAGAGCCTAAACCAACAGTCGGACCTCCACCTCGCAATCCTGGACCACTGGCTCCTAATCACTAACCTGTCTGCCTGCCTGCCTGATCACCCATAACTGCCTCCCCTGCTAGCCTGGTCACCCCTCATGGCCACCCTGCCAGCCTGGTCACCCCACACAGCCTGCTGTTCAGTCATTTGGTCGTCCCTCACTAACCCCTCTTCCAGCCTGGTCACCCCACACAGCCTGCTGTTCAGTTGTTTGGTCATCCCTCACTAACCCCCCTGTCAGCCTGGTCATAGGCAGCCATTTATGAGGGTGTGATGGTCAATTTGCATATTACCTCTTTATTATATAGGATGGGTTCTAATTACTTCATTAATCTTAATTGCAATTATTTATCATGAAATACCTACGTATTTTCCTCTTCTCCAAGAAAAGCTAATCTGATATTTGCTCTTCTGACCACATCTTAGTTCTTAGAAACAGACTGTGTTAAATTACCAAAATTGTGAACAGAACAGATGAAACATTTACAGAAACTTTTCAAAACATTGAGCCAAAAATATTACCTTTGAATGCCCTTTCCTCACTCCTAGAATCTCTCTAATTGATTTACAAAGAAAGAATTGAGGGAATACAATATCATTAGCAAAAGTAAAGTTCAAAGCATCTTTTTCAGACATTGACAACAAATTTAAAGATGACTTTTGGAACTGATATTCAGCTTCTTTTTTGAAGACACCAGTACATTGTTGTGAGAAATGAGTGGAGAAAAGTTAATCAGATCCCCCAAAATATCCTGATTAGGAGACCATGTAGGAAATATGAAATCTCCTTTTCCATTGTAGAGCCATACCTGATGGTAGTACTAGAAGAGAGGGTATATGACCATGTCTCACTGTTTCCTAGAAGTTATCATTATTGATACATTGTCCTTGGGAAAGGCAAAAATTAAATATTAGTCTTTGCTAGACAAAGCCTTTGTATAGATTGCTATATGTCAAGTTCCTTAAATTTATTGTTTGTATTAAACATAGAGAAAGAAAAGAAACAACATGAAATAAAGTCACAGATGTGTATCTGTGCCTTCCACACTATCACCAGAGCCCTCAAAGTTAACTACCTTTGTAGAAATGGTGCACACAATCATTGGACATTTGAGTCACTATTTATCATTCAGAACTGCTACAGGAGTGACTGAACCAGTTTAGAAGAGTGGAGAGAGTAAACAGAAACCAGAAATTAAACCACTCTACTACCTCTTAAGCTCCTCACTATAAAACCTGTTACCTTTTTGTATTTGTGGTCAGTTGTATTTTTTTAAAAAAATATCTTTATTGTTGAAAGTATTATAGATGTCCCCTTTTTCATCCCATTGACCCCCTCCACCCTACTCCTTTTCCTTCCCCAGGCCTTCCCAGTACAATTGTCTGTTCATGAGCTATATATATCTATGTATATCCAATATGCAAATAGACCGAACGGTGGAACAACCAAACGACTGAACAACCGGTCGCTATGATGTGCGCTGACTACCAGGGTGCACATAACATGGTGAGTGTCAGCAGCAGGTGGCAAAGCACAGAACATGGCAGTCATAAGCAGAGGTGGGATGGTGGAGCAAATGAGAAGGGGCGCCAGACTAAGCCAGGATGCTGGTTGCTGTCACTGGGGTGAGCTTCTGGTGATTACTGAAAATTTTTGCTCCCATGCACTGCAGTCCTACCAGGCGCTTGCACCTGCTGATGGCACCTGAGCAGCTGCTCACACCTGCTGCTGGTCCCGGCCCTGGCCCCAATCGCTTGGCACTATCAGCAGGTGCGAGTGGTGGTTTCTGACCCCAATCGCCCCTCAAGGCTTCTCTACCACCCCTTGCTCCTGAGGGGTGATCAGGGCCGGCAGCAACCACTCGCACCCACTGCCAGCAATGGCCCCATGCACACACTCAACCAGTGCCAGAGCTGCCACTTGCACCTGCTGCTGACTCCTGGCACCGGCCCTGATAGCTTGGCTCCATCAGTGGGTGTGAGCAGCAGCTGCTGGCCCTGATCACCCCGAGGGCTTCTCCACATTCCCTTGTTTCTTAGGGGTGATCAGGGCAGCAGCTGCCTCTCTCACCTGCTGACAGTGCCGGCCCCATTCACACCCACTGCTGGCACTGGTCCCAATCGCTGAGCACTGTCAGCAGGTGGGAGTGGGAGCGGCAGTGGCAGGAGTGGGGCAGCCGGCAAAGAGGGGACTGGGGATTGCTGCAGGAGAGGCTGAGTGGGGGCGTGATGTATGGGCCGAAACCCGCCCCTGTGCCCACCACAGACTTGCAGCCCACAGTTCCTTTCAAGGTGCATGAATTCGTGCACTGGACCCCTAGTATGCATATAAGTTCATTGTTTAATGTCTTCCCATGCCCACCTCCCCTTCCCTCTGAAATATGTCAGTCCGTTGCATGCTTAAATGTCTCTGGATCTTTTTTGTTCATCAGTTTATTTTGTTCATTAAATTCCACATATAAGTGAGATCATGGGATACTTGTCTTTCTCTGACTAGCTTATTTTGCTTAGCATAATACTCTCCAGGTCCCTCCATGCTGTCTCAAAGGGTAATAGATCCTTATTTTTTACAGCTGCATAGTATTCCACTGTGTAAGTATACCACTTTTTTTTTTTTTTTTATCCACTCATCTATTAACGGGCACGTGGCTGTTTCCAGATCTTGGCTATTGTGAATAGTGCTTCTATGAACATAGGGATACATATATTCTTTCTGATTGGTTTTTCTGGCTTCTTAGGATATATTCCTAGTAGTAGGATTACTGGGTTAAATGGCAGTTCCATTTTTAAATTTTTGAGGAAACTACATACTATCTTCCATAGTGGCTGTATCAGTCTGCATTCTCAACAGCAGTTTACTATGGTTGTTTTTTCTCCATATCCTCGCCAGCACTTGTTGTTGTTGATTTATTAATGGTAGCGATTCTAGCAGGTGTAGAGGTGGTATCTCATTGTCATTTTAATTTGCATCTCCCTGATAATTAGTGACATTGTGCATTTTTTCATGTCTCTTGGCCATTAAATGTTCGTAAGGCCAGCATTATCCTAATCCAAAACCAGATAAAGACACTACCAAGAAAGAAAATTATAGGCCAATATCTCTGATGAACATAAATGCTAAAATCCCGAACAAAATATTAGCAAATCAGGGCCAACAATATATTAAAAAGATCATACACATGACCAAGTGGGACTTATTCCAGGGATACAAGGCTGGTATCATATTTGCAAATCAATAAATGTGATACATCACATTAACAAATTGCAAGACAAAAATCTAATAATTATATCAATAGATGCAGACAAAGCATTCAACAAAATCTAAAACTTATTTTTGATAAAAGCTCTCAGCAATGTGGGACTAGATGGATGATACCTCAACATCATAAAGGTCATATATGACAAACTTACAGCGAACATCATACTCAATGGGCAGAAACTAAAACCATTTCCCCTAAGAACAGGAACAACACAGGGCTGTCTGCTTTCACCACTCTTATTCAACATAGTACTAGAAATCCTAGCCACAGTGATCAAACAAAAAGAAGAAATAAAAGCCATCCAAATTGAAAAGGAGGAAGTAAAACTGTCATTATTCACAGACGACATGATATTATACACAGAATACCCTAAAGACTCCACCAAAAACCTATTGGATTTAATAAATTAATTTGGCAATGTAGCAGCATACTAAATTAACACCCAGAAATCGATGTCATTTTTAATCAATTATATTTTATAAAGCAAAAAAGATCTGAGTTTGAGTGATTCTTTCCAAGGGAATGTGTCTAAACAGGTTTTACATATTACAGAGACTATCTCTGCCTACTTTCCACACACACATACGTCATCACACTACACACACTCACACACACACAAACACACACACACACACACACACACACACACACACACACACACACACACATTTCCCCTATAAGTCATATACTTTCTCCTCCCCCCAAAAGTGAGGAGCAAGAAACTTTTTTGGAGATTCTTCTAGCCCAGCAATTTTCAACTGGTGTATAGTTTGAGGATGTAAACTCTATCAGGATGTTATAAAATTCATGTTCAACAAAATATTCTTTGGAAATATCAGTTATCAGTCTTGCTTTGCCACTTTTGCTAAAATTGTTTATTGACTCAGTTTTTCTTAAGACATGATTTGGGTAAAATTTTAATATTTTGTCTGTCTTAGTGCAAACTTTGTGGAAGACAATGATCAATTGACACATTGTATTATGTGCTTTTGAAGAAAACAATCTGTTAGAGCCATTTTTTAGAAATAACAGTGGGCCAATAGTAGAAAAGTGGGGAGAGCAAGATATGAAATATTTTCTTAATACTATAACTTAAAAATGATAAAGAGCTATCCAATCACATAGCAGAAAAAAGATATGAGTTGAATGAATAGTTATAATTATTTATATATAATATGATTACATACAAAGAAAGCAAAACTACCAGAATTAAAATGTGAGTGTAACAAACTGACACAAAATAATAATCTACCCCCAATAACTTCCTTGAAAGTGAATAATAATCTGTTTCCAAATGCAATTAAATAAAATTCTAATTCAATATATATACTTACCAAGAAATTTGCAGAACATATATAAAAAGAAAATTCTATTGAGGAATATAGGAAAAGGATGAGTAAACAGAATTACATGTTCTTATGATATTTGGAATTTTCTTCAAATTAGGGTGTGTATTTTATGTAATATCAATTAAAATTAGAAAGATTTTTTATTTGAAAAATTTGTAAACTATATCTAGAAAAATAAGTGAATAATAATGTCCACTAAAATTCTGAAAAACACATGTAATAAAGGCACTAACCTTATCAAATATAAAATATATAATTTAAGCTGCATTGATTGGAAGTGTACTGAGACTCCAAAAACAGACTAATCAATGAAACAGAACAGAATTAAATTTTCAATAGAATTAATATCTGATAAAAGTAGCTTGTTGAATCATTGAGCAAGGTTTCAGTTACTAAAAAAGTAAGATGCAATTGGCTCTCTATTTGAGAACCAAAATATAACAAAGCTCTAAGAAATACCTCAGGTCAACATAAATTCCAAATGTATTTAAGATGTGATATAAGTAGAAGAATAGATATTGACCAATATTCTAATAATTTTGGTTTACAAAACTCTCTAAGCATTTACTAGAGATAGACTACATAGAGTAAATGTTGATATACTCAATTATACAAAATTAAAACATAATGTATGACAAATACACTATGAGAAAATAGAAAAACATTTTTAAAATATCTACCTTAGTAATGTTCTTAATTGAAAACAACAGAAAAGGCTGGTTAACATAACCAGAAAAGTAATTTTGGGACTTGCTCAAAGACCCAATAGGAACACTTGAAAAACAGGTTTGAATCAGAGCAAGGTATAATAGGTATGTCCAAAGTCCTATGCAAGAATAGGATCTTCGCCGAAACCAGTTTGGCTCAGTGGATAGAGCGTCGGCCTGCGGACTGAGAGGTCCCGGGTTCGATTCCGGTCAAGGGCATGTACCTGGGTTGCGGGCATATCCCCAGTAGGAGATGTGCAGGAGGCAGCTGATCGATGATTCTCTCTCATCGATGTTTCTAACTCTCTATCTCTCTCTCTTCCTCTCTGTAAAAAAATCAATAAAATATATTAAAAAAAAAAAAAGAATAGGATCTTCTCATCAGGGAGTCATTATAAAGCTTCTAGAACTTTTACTCTACCACAGCCACCTCAGAATATTCATAACGTCTGTCCTAACTTCACTTCTAAGTTCAACATCCCCAGCACCATCATCTTATTGGCCATCCTTAGATCATGTGACTCTCATCTACTTACCAGAGAATGAAGAGAGAAAATGTAATTTCTTTTTTGGCTTCCAGAGTGTAAAGCAGGTTGGAATTCTTCAAAATTAAAAATATAATTTATTTGCTGGGCAACCCAATCATTTTCTACTAAAATGTTAAACTCTTTATATTTAAAGACCTTTTAAGAATCAAATGAGGAAAGGAGAAATACTTCAACAAAAAATCAAATGAGCAGACAACATGAAAATGCAATCTAAAAGTACAAATACAATGACCAATGTCTAACTTCTCTGTAATGAAATAATGAACATTATTGAAAATTAAAATGTACAAAAATGTAATTAGCCCAATTATAAAAGTTTGAAAATATCCAGTTCTTGTGAGGATGTGAGGTAACGGGCACCTTGATAGGGTGTAGCTGGACATTTGTAAACAAGGATCTGAAGTCCTGCCAAGAAGAGGTGAACGTTCTATTAGGAACAACAATGTGACTTGCAAGCGAGTCATGCTGGATCAAGATTGCACACAATCTTGAGTTCCCAGTACATTTACCTCCCTGAGAAAAGATAAGATTGAAAAGTCGTGGGTAGAGCAGAAAAGGGAATGCACAGCTGCAAGTGTCTTCAATGCGCTATTGTAATATAGAACAAAACAAAATTTAGTTGATTAACTGCTGATGCACTAACCTCGTGCGAAACCCCAATAAAAGCAACGGTTGAGGGTACAGAGTTTACTACATGCCTGAGCAAACTGTAGCCCTCTGCCCAGCATCAATCGCCTGTGTGCTTGTCTTACCTCTGCGTCTTCGGTTCATTAAACATCCCTCAACACTTGGTGCCTGAACGTGGGGCCTTAATGTAAGTGTGGGAACGCACAGGACCAAAATGGAAAAAGTCTGCGGGGTCTACGCAAAACTTTTGGCAAGCCAGGCAGAGCAATGGGGAACTCCCCGACAGCAGAGAGTCAATATATGACTCTGCTGCATTCAGTGCTTAAAAGCACTGGGGTTAGTGTGTCTCAAGCCACTTTTAGGAAATTAGCTAGAGAAATAAGAAGGCATTGTTATTGGTTTGAGCCGAAAGGCAGAAATTAGTTAAATCTAAAGGTTTGGAAACAGGTTGTTCGTTCACTACGGCGTGCTCATCAGAGTGGAGATCCTATAGGACATGAAGTTTGGTCCTTGTGTACTTTGATTACTATGGCTTTTAAACCTTTGCAGTCAGAATCAGAGTATGAGGCTACTCTAGTTAAAGTTACTAGCTCTCGTTCTCGCTCCGCTTGTGAAACTGATAAAGACATGCCTAATGGACCATTACCTTCTTTGCCTCATGAAAATAATATGGAGCAAAAAAGGAAAGATTTTGAACAGAAGTTGGAGGGATATGAAGATATAGAAGGGACTGATAAAGAGGGCATCCAGGATTTCTCAGAAAGTGAAACTAGTAGCACTGATTCTAGTGGTAGCGAATGGAAGAGATTATTAAAAAAGAAAAGCAAAACAAGGGATAACGAACAAGAGATATTAAAAGATTTTCTGGTTCATATGAAGGCTTTAATATGTGGTATCCCACCACCTCATGTTAGACCCACTAATAAGTTACAGGAATTAATCAAAAATGCTTTTTCAGTTCAACAGCCACTGTCGGAGGAGCCCAGAGTAACTCCCACGGCTCCTCCTCCAGACCCACCACATTATTCCACCGGGGCACATCGGCAATTCCAGCTGCCCCTGCCTACTGAAACAAACAAAATATTATTAGATTTAGAACCTGGGGATGAGATTGTTCCTCCCAATTCAATCACAATTACAGGAGATTTACCAATACCTCCTTGAAAAACTCCAAGATTATGGATTAGAAGTAGCCCCAGAAAAGGTACAATGGCAGGAGCCATGGAAATATCTTGGGCAAAAATTAACAGATGTCTCCATTATTCCACAAAAGGTTCAAATTAGAAGAGACAGTTTAAAGACTCTAAACGATTTTCAAAAGTTATTAGGAGACATTAATTGGTTGAGACCCAGCCTTGGTATACCTACTTATCAATTGACTAATTTATTTCAAATCCTAGAGGGGCCATCTGAATTAGATAGTCCCCGTGTTTTAACCCCTGCTGCAGAAATGGAATTAACTTGGAGAGAACAGCATGTACAACAAGCACAATTAGATAGAATTCTTTCCATGGACAATTTTAAATGATTAGTTTTCCACACTGAGCATTCTACAGGGTTACTTGTTCAAGACAGTAATGTTGTTGAGTAGATTTTCTTGCCTCATAAATCACAGAAAAAATTACAGACTTATATTCAAAAAATTTGCCAAATTATTTACAAGGGAAGATTAAGATTAAGACAATTATGTGGTTTATATCCAGAAGAAATTATAGTACCTTTTACTGTCAAGGAAATTCAAGCATTTTTTCGAATATGCGATGATTGGCAAACTGCTTGTGCTCATTTTTTAGGGAAAATACATAATCATTATCCTACAGATAAAAGGTTACAATTTCTTAAGAAAACTCAATGGATATTGCCTCGTATTGTAGCTAATGAACCAGGTTCAAGGTCCTACGATGGGGGAGAGGTTATGCTTATATTTCCACAGGTAAAGAAAAGTTCTGGGTTCCTGAGAGGCGTCTTAAGCTGAGACATGGGAACCAAAAGGAAGTTCTACTTAAGTGACCTGACCAAGGATTTCTCAGAGATGACGTTGACAGGGCCTCTTACCCGCAAAGCTCTACGGTCAATGCAACATTCATCTGTACCAACCTGGGGTCAGGTGAAGAAGCTTACCCAAGAGGGAGAACAACTGGTTCGGCATCATGGTAAAGAAGTGACGCCATCTACTTTATTCCTTGCTATGCTTGCACTAATAATCACTCAGGTAAATGCTGAGAATCATACATACTGGGCTTACATTCCTAATCCCCCACTGAATAGAGATGTTTCTTGGTTGGATTCAAAGGTTCAAATTTATGTTAATGACTCAAATTGGTTACCCGGACCTTATGATGATCGAGGTCCATTAAAACCAGAAGAAGAAGGTAGAATCATAGAAAATTATACCACTGGAATGCAGGGAGTGCCAATATGCTTAGGTCAAGGAGACCATTGTTTAACAATACAGGCACAAGCCTAGCTGAGCATTTTGGAAAACACTACCACTGCAACAAAAAACAGGCGTTTGTTTCTTCTGAGTGAACATGGGTTTAAAAATGTTAGTTGGGATAACAATAGTGCACCTCCACTACTTCCACCATGTCATGTTCCTACGTTTATGTACTTATCCAATTGGGTCCATTGGGAATCCTGTCGAGGATAGACGGTTCAGGTTTTATCTAATACTTCCTATGGAAGCGTCATTGATTGGAACCTTTCAGGTTCTGCCCTTTCCAAAGCCAATGGAGCTGATCTACGATGGCGTAGAGGAGAGAACAAGTCCATGTCCACACAAGCGAATGCAAGCATCGTGTGGCATGGTGGAGGATTTGTACCCCCAACACCGCATCAAGAAGGACATACTGTTCAATCTGACTTATGGAAATTGGGATCTGCCTTACACTCTTTGAAAGCATGGACTGGCTTCTATAAAAATAACTCTGGGAATTACACCTTACAATTTTATGTTAACAAAACTGCCTTTGTACAAGCCTGTGTTCAATTACCATTTTTATTAATGAAAGGAGATGTTAAGTGGAATGCTAACTCGGGGGAAATTTCTTGTATTAATTGTTCTTTCTATACTTGTCTAAATTCTTCTATTGCATTTAACCAATCATCTGAAAGCATTTATATTTTGAAAGCTAGACCTGGAGTATGGCTGCCAGTACAAATGCATCATAGATGGCAAGATTCTCCAGCTACTGCTATGTTACAGTATATTGCAGAAGATTTGCTTAAAAGAGAAAAAAGGTTTATTGGAATGTTAATTACAGTAATTTTGGGACTTATAGCGATTATAGCCACTGTAGTTGTTGCAGGAGTAGCATTGCAACAATCTGTTCAGACTACTGATTTTGTAGCTGATTGGCATAAGGAGTCAGAACGATTATGGTCCGTCCAAAGACAAATTGATACTGAAATACATGCAGAAATTGCTGATCTACAACAAGCTGTATTAATGATAGGAGATCAAATTGTAAGTCTGCAAAGACAAGTGAATATAAATTGTGACTGGAATTATTCACCATTTTGCATTACCCCTGTACCTTATAATGAAAGTTTGTTTCCATGGAAAAAGGTTAAAAAACATTTGTTCAATCATAAGAATATAACAGAAGAAATTCTAGATTTACAATCTCATATACAAGAAACACTTCAGAAGGAATTGCATAGATTAACTGGGAAAAATGTGTTAAAAGGTATGGTTGAGGGATTGCAACAATTAAATCCTATACCCCATTTACAAGCCGCTTTAGGAGCTTCTGTTGGAATGCTATTATTAATAATCTGTCTCTGTATCATTTTATATTTAGTCTACCGAAGACTCGGGGAAAACCAAGCAATTAGCTAATAGAAAAGCAGCTGTGTTATCGCTGATGCTCCATCAAATGAAGCAAGAAAAAAAGGGGGATTTGTAGCTGGACATTTGTAAACAAGGATCTGAAGTCCTGCCAAGAAGAAGTGAATGTTCCATCAGGAACAACAACGTGACTTGCAAGTGAGTCATGCTGGGCCAAGATTGCACATAATCTTGAGTTCCAGGAACATTTCCCTCCCTGAGAAAGGATAAGATTAAATAGTCATGGGTAGAGCAGAAAGGGAGGGCACAGCTGCAAGTGTCTTCAATTCGCTATTGTAATATAGAACAAAACAAAATTTAGGTGATTAAGTGCTGACGCACTAACCTCGTGCGAAACCCCAATAAAAGCAATGGTTGAGGGTACAGAGTTTGCTACATGCCTGAGCGAGTTGTAGCCCTCTGTCCGGCATCAATTGCCTGTGTGCTCGTCTTACCTCTGCGTCTTCAGTTCATTAAACATCCCTCAACATAGGGTGTTAGTGGAAATACTAATTGATATAACTTTCTATAGAACAATCTCAACTATATTTCTACCAGAACATAATCTCTATGAGGGCTGCTATTCTCTTCTGTTTTGTTTATTTCTATATTTATTAGTGCTTTGCAATTGTTAAGTTCCATAAATTCATTCTATAAATATTTCTCCAATAAGTTAACATCAGTGTTTAGTTTCTATGTAGTCTTTTGCTATACAGTTCCACTCCTAACATGTATCTTAAGCATGTAAACAAATGTGCAATTTTTTAAAAAATGCGAGTATGTACATATCATTCTTATCTATATATATAAAAGCCTAAGCAACCATTATCGTGGCATGACTGGAACGACTGGAGTGATTGGTCAGTATGATGTGAGCAGGCAGGCAGGTGAGCGATTAAGGGCGAGCAGGCAGGCAGGTTGTTCTACTTTTTAGTGCCTGACACCTTCACTTCCCCCAAATATCTTCATTTCCTTCCTTATCAGCTTCATTTCCATGGTCAATTTTTTAATCACTCCTTTGTATATACCCTTAGCTTGCTCCTCTCATCTTCTCTTAGAAACCATCCTCTTCTGGGGGTAGACTAGGAAAAAATTTAAATAAGTAAATTCTTTTATGTTAAGTAATGTTAAAGCTATGAAGAAAAATAAAACATAGATCAACAGTGCAGTTATAATTTTACATAGGCCTTTTATGGGCAGGTGACATTTTAGAAAAAGCTTGAAGAGATTTGGGGAGCAAGTTATGCCAATATTTGGGTTAGGAACAGTCCAGGTAGAAGTAATAGCAAGTGGAAAGGTTTGGAGGGGGTGGTATGCCTGGTGTATTCAAGGGACATGAAGGACAGCAGTGCAGCTATATCATCGTAATGGGGGGGGGGGGTTGTGAAAAGATGACCTCAGAGAGGTACAGGTGACCAAATACATGGGGCCTAAATTTACCACCTAAAATCTTTACCACTCTTAACATTTTGCATATTTTCTTCTATTTTTGTTTCCTGTGTAATTTTTTACATAGTTGAGATTATACCACTTACCTTAAGTTTTTGCATTAATCTATATATATAAAACCCTATTAATGCAAATAGACCAAAAGGCAGAACAACCGAACAACCAAACAACCAGACACTGATGTGCGCTGACCACCAGGGGGTGCACGCAGAACATGGTGGGCATCGGCAGCAGGTAGCAGAGCACAGAATATGGTGGGCATTGGCCGCGGTGGGATGGTGGAACAGGTAAAGGGGGGGATGCCAGATCAAGGTGGGGCTCTGGTCACTGTCATCGGGGCGAGCCTCTAGTGGTTACTAAAAATTCTTTGCTCCCACTCGCTGTGGTCCCACCAGGTGCTCGCACCTGCTGCTGGCAGTTGACACTGGCCCCAATCACTAGGCGCCATCAGCAGGTGCAAGCAGTGGCTGCTGGCCCCAATCGCGCCTGAGGGCTTCTTCACCTCCCACTGCTCCTAAGGGGTAATCGGGGCAGCAGCTGCCACTCGCACCTGCTGACAGTGCTGGCCCCACTTGCAACCGCTGATGGCGAGGAGTGATTGGGGCTGGTGCCATCAGTGTGTGAAATCCGCTGTGGCAGGAGCAGGACTGCTGGCAGACAGGGAACCAGGGACTGTAGCGAGAGTGGCTCGGCGGGGTGTGGAGGATGGGCTGAGACCCGCCCCTTTGCCCACAGCAGCCTTGCAGCCCATAGTTCAAGGAGCATGAATTCGTGCACTGGACCCCTAGTCCTTTTATAATATTACCCCTTTAGCATTAACATTTTCCTGTGGCATGACAACACTTCAACATTTTTTAAATGACTGCATAATATATTATCATATATACATAAACAATACCAATTACTACATATTAGTCAGAATATTCTGACCATTCATATAGGAAGCAGATAAGAAACCACAGACTATTGATTCTGCAACTTAGAATAGACCTCTTTATTCTTAACTCTCCCAAGCCTATGGAACAGTTCTTGCCTTAGTTCCATGACCAATGATTGTACCACTTCCCTGTTTCCTGTTTGTTGTGTGTGTGTGTGTGTGTGTGTGTGTGTGTGCATTTAATACAACCCTTGCTAAAATCCATATCTTGATAAGCTTCTTGTTTCCCTGTTTCCTGGGCCAGAAACCTCTGGAGTTCTCAGCTATGGGATCCTAAAAGCCACACTCACTCCACTTCCCCAGACTTATTTGTTTATAGGTAAATAAAGGAGATATTTTTTTAAAAACATATCATATAGTAACATTGCACAAAACTGTAATAAAAAGGACATTAGCACATAGCCAACTTTTAATTTTCCAGAGCATGTCATATGGAATGTCATAGGGCATTCGAATAAAAAAGAAAAATGCATGGTTTCATGAATGAGTTTGGCACATAATTTACAAATAATTTAACTCACCTAATCAGTAAGACACATATGCCATATTAAGGCCTTGTTAGTTCATTATGACTCCAGAATCTTAGAAGGAATGAATGATGATAGCCTTTGGACCACATAGCGTGTGTATAGCTGGAAGCTCTCTGAATAGTGGGGGATCCAGAAAAAGAAACACAGAATATTAGTGTGATAGGAAACACACTAAACAGATATTTTATCTCCTCCTTTGGGGGAGAATTCTAGAGACTATCCCAATTTGGGCCATGGGAGGTGAAGGAAGAGCAGATAATTGGGATAATCCTGGAGTAGCTGGGACATTCCATATCTGTAGCACAAATATCATGTTTCTACCATGAAGACCCTCTGGGCCAGCATTTTTTACACACTGCTTTATTGAAACAAGGTTTAGGGACACTCTGTGGATCTTTATCATAAAATCGAACAAAAGACCCACATAATCAGATCGCCCTTCATTAAGTATTGTTTGCATAGCTGATGTAATGCTGAAAACTCTCTGTAATTTCTAAGAACCTGAGTGCTTTAGTGAATTAACACTTATCACTCCTTGATTTTTAAATGACCATAAATATTAATGCTTTGCATGTCATTATTTTAATAGCAAAACAAAGAGAGCTGAAGTTTTCCAAATTATCACCTGCCTTTTTCTATCTTTATTATTGTGTGTGTGTGTGTGTGTGTGTGTGTGTGTGTGTGTGTGTGTTACTTAAACAGCAACATACTGTGAATGTAGTCATTCTTCACTACAAATTTCTATTCAGCAAATGAAACCTCAAAGAGAAAAAGATATTCTTATGATGAAACCCAGATAAATTACAATTTTGTCTTTCAAGCTTATGGAATTTTCCTTTCTGAATCTTCCCCAACACATCCAGATTATGGCCTAATTACACAGTGGGAAGGATACATTAATGGAAGTCAGAAGTAGGGATATTGAATAGACTAATGGAAGCTTTTAAGAATTCCAAGTACTCTTAATATTAGAACCTTTTTCATAAGGTGACGATATTAACAATAATAACCCTCTAAGGAAAGACTAATATTAGGTCTGACTCAGAGCCCCTGGTCCCATGCTATGCTGTCCAATGATGCCTTGATTTCCATTTCTAGTTCTGAGTACATATTGTTCAAGCCAATAACCTAAATTCTCACTGGTAAAACAGAATGTCTAAATGAATTCAATAATCAGCTTCTTCATTAGGGGGTTCATTTAATTTCAAAGCTAATGCTATTCATATTTTCATTTCTAATTAATCCAAATATAGAAATCTGATAATAACCAGACAGTGTGTTCTTTGAAGAACTGAACCTATGACATTGTCACACTGTCAACAAACTTTCATTAGAGATGTGATTATAGAACATAATTCCAAACAAGTGGACATTCTTCTCATCTTTATCTTGAATTTTTTTATTTAAAACATTTCAGAAATATACAACTTCTCCCAGTCTGATTCTGTGAGAAATTTTTAACCATTTGTAAACAAGGTAGGATTTTTTGGATAAGATTCAGAATAGAAAAATTATGAGTGGAAATTATTTTGAGCTCAAATCCCTGAAATTTAAAGCAGTTATGGAAAGTTTCCCTGAAAAATTACAAACAAATATATACCTATCTGGTGGGGTAGCAGATTCCATTTCACTAACAGGTTTTGCACATATGAAATTATGTAATGTGATAATCATTCCTTCAGTTCTTTTTAGGGATATATACCTATATTCTAAACTTCCTATTAGTCTAGTTAATGAATATGAAAATGGGAAAAGGGAAAAGAGAAACCACTGGGATATAAAGCTATATCTAACTATTCTACAGGTAAGCGGAATATGGTTTTGGCCTGTTCTCTCTCCAGCAGCTAGAGGAATTATTCAAATGTGGTTAACTCTGCATAAATTGCGTTTTCAAATTATGCTGTCAGGGTTTCCCTAGAAGGAGGGTGGAGGAAGAGATTTGTCATTGAGTACATATTTAAATATACAACCGTATGGCTACTATATACGTTCATACTTATATATGCAGCAGAATAAAAGAAAGAAGAAATTTATTTATCAATTGCTTGAAGGAGAGTCAATATCATTCAAACCATTTAGAGGTCAATCTAGAAGCCTTTACCTGAAAAAAGCCTGAGCAATTCCCAGAAACAATAGCCTTGAGATAACCCAAGAAATCGTGTAAGAACTGTTTGATCAAAAGGATCACAAACAGAGAAAATGAAAAGAAGCAATCAGAGACACAATGCCTACTCCATCACAATGATACTGTTGAGTACAATGAGGTAAATTGCATTCTCCTGGAGAGATTGGAATTATGATTAAGGTAGCTTTCTAAGAATTATTTCTAAGTGGTTGTAATGAGATTTTCAACATTAACAGGTTTTTTTTTTTTTATGTTCCAAAAATTTGGTCAAGCAATAGGGATTGCTTGACCGCTAGAACAAAATCAAAGGCAGGCTGTTTCATAAGAACAGAGCACCACCTTGTGTTGGTATGTTATTACACTACGCTGGTACACCTAAGGAAGGCCTTGCCATGGTATTAAATTAGAGCTTGTCAGTAATGCTATTGAGTAAAATAGGCATGCATAACAGCTTCTCAGTCGTTATAATCTCTTAGTCTTATGTTTAGCTGTGTTTATGTTGTAAGAAAAATAGAGAAAAAATATATAAAGAGATGATCAATCAAGCAAAGAAAAAAAAATGTGCCTTTTAATATAAATGCTTTTATCTCAGGAAAGAATTTTGTAAACTAAATTTGTAGCTCCGAACCTAAGTAAATTTTGCATTTAACACATTGTGCTCATTGCTTTTTAACTTGAACTAGGTTAAATATCAAATCTCAGTGAAGCAATTTTGAATTTGAAATAACTTATAAGTACATTATTTCCTGAGTATTCCATAAATAAGGGTTATTTAGAAACAATCAAATATCAACTATCCCTAAGTTGAATGTTTCTAGTAGGACCATAGCACATTAATGAAGTAAGAGAAAACATATTGAGATAGCATGCCAGACCTTCTTTACTCTCATAGAATCACTGTTATAAAGGTTATATATATATATATATATATATATATATATATATGTATATATATGATGGGAAACTTAAAGTCTGCAACTGATGCAAATATAAACTTTCTCATTCTTCAAAATTAAACTCAAATCTGAACATATGTTCTTCTGTGGTCACCCCATTCTCAGTATTCCTAGAGTATTTGGTTTTATAAAATTAAAACTATTTTTTTTATCAAAGGGATTTTTACTAATGTTTCATCTCCACCAACATATCTCCAGTTCTTTGGCTACAAGACCTAGTCTCAACCCTTTCTTTTAAGTCCCCAACTGTCTTAGGAAGTTCTTTATTTTTTTTTTAATTCTTTATTGTTGAAAGTTTTACATATGTCTCCTTTTTCTCCCATTGACCTCTCCCCACCCATTCCCACCCCCTAACCCCAGCACATGCCCCCACTCCCCTATTGCCTGTGTCCATTGGTCATGCTCATATACATGGATACAAGTCCTTTGGCTGATCTCTTAAACACCCCCCCCCCAACCCTCCCCTGCATTTCCTCTGAGGTTTGACAGTCTGTTTGATGCTTCTATGTCTCTGGATTTATTTTTGTTCATCAGTTTATGTTGTTCATTATATTCCACAAATGAGTGAGATCATGTGATATTTATCTTTCTCTGACTGGCTTATTTCGCTTAGCATACTGCTCTCCAGGTCCATCCATGTTGTTACAAATGGTTAAGAATTATTTCTTTTTTATAGCAGCATAGTATTCCCTTATGTAGATGTACCACAGTTTTTTAATCCACTCATCTGCTGGTGGGCACTTAGACTGTTTCCAAACTTAGCTATTGTAAATTGTGCTGCTATGAACACAGGGGTGCATGTATTCTTTCTGAAGTTCTTATCCTATGAAACTTTCTGCAGGGGTAGAAATGTTTTTTGCACTGTCAGGTATGGTGGTGGTCATATTGGACAGTGCAGAAAACACAGGCCACATGTGGCTAGTGTGACTAAAATTAAATTACATTTAATTTTAAAAATCTTTATTGTTGAAAGTAATACATACTTCTCCCTTTTGTCCCCCATTGACCTGTTTTAGCCTGACCCCAACCTCCACCCCCCATCCTCACCTCAGGCCCTCAACACCCCATTGTCTGTGTCCATGGGTTTTACATATATGCATACAAGTTCTTTGGTTGATCTCTCCCCAACCCTTCCCTCTGAGATTTGACAGTCTGTTTGATGGTTCTATGTTTCTGGATCTATTTTGTTCATCAGTTTATTTTGTTCATTATTACTAGATCCCACCTATGAGTGAGATCATGTGATACTTGTCTTTCTCTGACTGGATTATTTCCCTTAGGATAAAGCTCTCCAGGAGTATTACTTTTTTTTTTTTTTTTTTTTTTTTTTTTTTTTTTTTTTTTTTTTTACTGATGCATAGTAATTTTAACTAATGTAAACTTAAATAGCCACATGTGGCTATCTGCTACTGTATAGACAGGAGTGCTCTACAGAAATGCCTTAGCAAGAAAAAATCTGTTGAAGGAATAAATGGTAAGTTATTTGAACAAGAGGTGTTAAATTTCTACTTTTTTAGTGTAGGAAATAATTAAAATTTTAAGCTTTACATTTCATGTTTTATCTTGAAAACAACTCATTCATGTGAAAACTTTTTCTAATCTAAATTATTCAGATACTTTTGCTTTTCTCCTATATTTGCTCTCTGTCCTTCATTCTCATAGAGTTCAAAGATAATTTTTTTAAAATCTTGAGTTAATTCTGTAAAGCAATACATTTAATTATTTGCTTCATTAGAATATCATAGATGTGTACATGTATATGTAAGTAAATTTGAAATTTATATAATAGACTTGAAATTCAGTATAATCTTGTCCAAATTTCCAAAGTCAAGTTACTATAGAAATCCTTATCTTACCAATTTTTTCTCTTTCTCCAAAGAGAACACATACTTAGGATAATATAGTATCCTGAAATGTTTTGCTTTTTCTGGATAGAATCCTTCAAGTGTATGGGTATGACTTAATATTTTGCATTCACCTTCCAATTTCATTTACATTTATTCAACAAACGTTTTTTAAAATCTGTATTAGATATCAGGCAGTCAGCCAAGTACTGGGGAAGATATAAAAATAAACTATTAACATGTTTAAAGTTCACAGTTTTAAGGCCAGGAAGCAGTTATTTTAAGTTAATAGTAGATATTGAATATTTAGTTATTTAAATAGCTCTGCGATGTTTTATTATTAACTTTACAATGATAAAAATAAGGTTTGGGGATGTTAAGCAACTTTAAAGTACTATAACTGGCAAATGGAAAATTCAGGATTTGAGCTCCAGTTTTATTACTTGCAAGCTAGAAACTGATGACAGCTCCCTATATTCAATGTTCTATAGATAATTATTTTAAACAAAGCATTATGAGTGCTTTAAGAGTTTGGCAGGAGGGACTGGTAATTCTTGCTCACATGTATTCTTACAAAATGGGGACTTTGCTCTTTGCAACCAAAAGAGCTTCAGTATAAAACAAAAGAATATGTTTACAAGCAGGGGGCAGATATCATATGGAAATAATAAGCAAAAATACTGATGATTCAGAGGAGAGGACTGACCAAAAAAATCCAAGTAGAGTTGATCAGAGAAGGCCTCTGGCAGAGGGGACTTTTGACCTATCTTGATTTTCCTATTGACTCAAAGCAATATCTACATATTATACAGCATTTCGCTGTATCATATGATGACATTTCATTTGAAAAATAGTTCTAAGAAAGTTCATGATGTAGTGAGTTGGAGAGAGGGTTGAGAAAGAAAGGCAAGTGGTTGATAATATGTATAACAATATGGATGACAAAATCTCATTTTTGTTTTAAAATATAGTTGTAGATTTAAATGTAGATTAAAAAATCCAGAAAGATGCTCATCAAACTGCTAACAGTGCTGGCCCCGGAGAATGGGTGAAGAGGGGTGGAGGGGGTTTTCATTTTATTTATTAATATCTGTATCATTGCAACATTTCATAAGCAACAACATAGAAAATAATTTTAGACTCATAGAAATCAATTAAAGCAATTGTGGCTTAAAAAAGAGTTTGGCAGGAAATGGATGAGGAAGTTACTAAAAGTAAGGCAATTCACGTGAATTCAAATGTATTGAACATACATACACTTCTTTGATATATACAGAGAAGTGGATTGATTAGAGCATAAATGATGTAAAATTTAGTTTCATAATTACATAGATATTTGTTAAGCAATATCCTCTTTGAGCTGGAGAGAAAACAGATCTCCTGATTATATATACTAGTTTTTGGTGCTGTGCAGGAATGCCTGATCATGAATCATTATATGAATAAAATGTCCCCCAAATATTATCAGACAGTGTTGGTGTTTAGTTACTAAATATAAAATGAAAAATGCATTTGTATTATTTCAGCAGAATAACTTTTATTTGGGAAAGTGGATATATTTATATTATATTTAATATGAAACATTCCTTACCTTTTAGAAACTGAAAAATTCCATATTATTTAAAATGTAATTTTTCTCTTTGTTTAGTTTTTTTTTTCCTAAATGTGTAAATACAAATATTTTTTAAAGAGATATTATTTGTTTTGCTTTCTAATATATATTTATTGATTTCAGAGTAGAAGGGAGAGAGAGAGAAAGAATCATCAATGATGAGAGATAATCATTGATCAGCTCCTTCCTCCACCCTTCCTACTGGGGATCGAGCCTGCAGTATTGGAAAGTGCCTTTGACCAGAATCAAATCTGGAACCCTTCAGTCAGCAGGCTGACTCTATCCACTGATCAAACCGGCTAGGGCTAAATACAAAGATGTCATATCTAGTATTTTTTATTGTGATTATAGTATTATGAGCACTCATTGTAGGAAAATCATATTATTTTCAAGCAACTATAATCCAAATACCTATGGTTAAATGTGAAAATTCAATGTTGGATTAGTATAGTTCATGTCATAATAGCTAATGTTTATTAAATTAATGTATAATGAACTTATTTTTTCTTATGTATCCTCTATGAACACTTCATTCTTCCTGAATGTCTGAGTATTAAATTGTAGGGCATATTAAAATTTCTAGTAAAATATTCTATTTATTTAAATCATTTTATATATCTTATATTTAAATGTTTCATCATAGCTAAACTTTGCAGCTAACCAGTTATGTTTATGATAGAACAGTTTTTTATTATATCCAAAACATTAATTAGTTCTTCAGTTATTCCTTTTTCATTTGTAGTCATCTATGTGATTAATCAATTCACAAGTATACATTCCTTGAATACTTAAAGTGTATCCAGCATTGCAGAAGGGAATACAAAGTAGATAAGAAACATGGCTATCTTCTTAAAGCTTTGCAAGTTTGCTCAGGTGCCAAAATTAACAAATATCATCATTACTAGAGGCCCAGTGCATGAAATTCATGCACTGGTGGGGGGTTCCCTCAGCCCGGCCTGTGCCCTCTCACAGTCCAGGAGCCCTCAGGGGATGTCAGACTGATGGCTTAGGCCTGTACAGGGATTGGGCCTAAGCTGGCAATCGGACATCCTTAGCGCTGCCACGGAGGTGGGAAAGGCTCCTGCCACCGCTGCTGTGCTCGCCAGCCATGAGCCCAGCTTCTGGCTTAGCAGTGCTCCCCTGTTGGAGCGCACTGACCACCAGGGGGCAGCTCCTGCATTGAGCATCTGCCCCCTGGTGGTCAGTGTGCGCCATATTAACCTGTCATTCTGCCGTTTGGTCGATTTGCATATTAGCCTTTTATTATATAGGATTATCAGAAAAGATAAAGCTAAAAATACCATTAAGTCAATAAATGCAAGAGGAATTAAAAAGAAGAGATCAGTCTGGGCACAGTATTCTTTTCATGATATCCCAGTAATGTAGGAATTATTTCATTCCTCTTTATAGATGAGGAAATTGAGTATCAGTGAGGCTAAGCAATTTTGGGGAATTTGACTCTTTCTGCTGTGTAACTGTGCTGGAGAAAGCTGAGGTTCCTACTGAAGCTGAGTTTCCAAAAAAATGTGTTGAGTTGAAATAAACGGGGAGGGGGGGGGCGGGGGGGGGCGATGAACATGCAAAATCAGAAGGCTTGCCTGATGAGCCAGAGGTGTGTATTATATAGTAAGATGAGTAGGGCCGTAACCGGTTTGGCTCAGTGGATAGAGCATCGGCCTGCGGACTGAAAGGTCCCAGGTTCGATTCCGGTCAAGGGCATGTACCTTGGTTGCGGGCACATCTCCAGTGGGGAGTGTGCAGGAGGCAGCTGATCGATGTTTCTCTCTCATCGATGTTTCTAACTCTCTATCCCTCTCCCTTCCTCTCTGTAAAAAATCAATAAAATATATTTAAAAAAAAAAAAAAAAAAAAAAAAAAAAAGATGAGTAGGATTTGGGGCCAGAAACAGTCTTGGAAGCCATGCACACTAAGGAATTGATTCTTTTTGTGATAGAGTCCAGAATAGGATAACTGCATATTAAATGACACGTTAGGAAGATTTCTTTAGTAGGTAAGAATGAATGATTTTGGGGGAAAATAGTTTTAATTACAAAGGCAACTTTTCTGGAAGAATTTGCAAAGAAAATATTTCATTGGGTACAGGATTAGAACAAGAAACCTCTTTTTATTCTTCTAAACTGCTCTTGGAATGAGTGATATATATTCATTGTCTGTATTTGTGCATCTCCCATTTTCTTCTCATCCCACTCAGTGTGGCTCCATAACCACCATTTCCAGTTATATTGCAACAGTCTGCAAGGAACCACATATTTACTTATTTACTTTTGGTCTTCTCCACCAGAATATAAGTGCCATGAAAAAGACAATTTATCTTGCTCATCTCAGTATCCTTAGAACCTTGAATATATCCTGGCAGAGTAGATGCTGTAGAAATATGCTTTTGAATTTTTATATTGGCTTTTGTTTAAATCATAATACCTTTCAGGCTTAGTGTCTGAACATATTTGCATGGCAAGACTAGAAATAAATATAATACAATGCTTAGCAAAGATGCTCATGGGAGAAGTGCATACAGGAACGTAACTAAGTTTAAAATAATGATGGCCTAATTCCAATTACTCAGAAGCTGATTAGTTTGCAATTTGTCTATAGCCCCCCCCCCCCGCCCCCCGCTTCTCTTCCTTCTAACTTCTGACAACGTTTTGCTAATTTTGTGTTCATTAGCACTTCCTCTAAAGCTTGGGCAAGACAAGGATGTAACCTTTGAGTCTGTCCATTTTACTGCTTATAACACTTATGGGGAGGATTTGGTAAAATAGAGAGTGTAACTATTGGCAAAATTAGTATTTTATATTATCACTAGTAGCCCGGTGCACAAAAATTTGTGCACTCGGGGGCTGGGGGAAGTGTCCCTCAGCCCGGCCTGCACCCTCTCCAATCTGGGACCCCTGGAAGGATGTCCTACTGCTGGTTTATAGGGATAGGGCCCAAACTGGCAGTCGGACATCCCTCTCACAGTCTGGGACTACTGGCTCCTAACCACTCACCTGCCTGCCTGCCTGATTGCCCCTAACCACTCTGCCTGCCAGCCTGCTTGCCCCCAACTTCCCCCCACCACCAGCCTACTTGCCCCCAAATGCTGCCCTCCCCCCCCACCAGCCTGATCAGCCCCAACTTCCCCCTGTACCAGTGTGCTCACCCCAACTACCCCCCCCTGCCGGCCTGCTTGCCCCTAACTGCCCCCACCCCCTGCTGGCCTGCTTGCCCCCAACTGTCCCCCTGCTGGCCTGCTCACTCCAAATGGCTCCATATTCTATTCCATTTGTGTCCTTTCCCCTCCTAAGTTAATGCCGTGTCCTTAATATGTGGTTATGAGATGTCTCTGTGACTGAGCTGGGAAACCTTTCATGTTTCTCTTTCCTTTCCTTTCATCTCAGGATAACTGAGCTCTGCTGTTTGTGTGGGATGAAAGGCCCTGGGAATACAATGCTGAGCCCCCTGAACTCATTTTATTCTTTATTGTATTATTTGATTCTTGGGGCTGAATTAAACATGAAAACAGAAGAAAATATACCCTTAGATATAGAATCTGAGTCATTACCCAGAGATTTCTGTGGTAGTTAACACTGAGGCATGAGACACCTGTGTTTATTGGTCAGTTTCCTCAAGTATGGAACGAAGGTTGATCCTGCCCCTCGGATCCTATGGAGGTTGGATATGATGCATCCAGAGGGATTAACTGGCAGCTCTGAGAATAAGGTCAGAAATCCACAGACACTTGTTTCCTTTACCCAGACAGAGTTAGAAAAACACAACTCTTTTTATCATACAGCAGCCAGGGCCATGCCTATGGGAGGAGGAGCAGGGAACCAGGGCTTCCCCCTTGCTCCTTCCCTCCCCTCCTTCCCTCCATCCCTGCACTGGTCCAGCTGCTATGCTATGGCGGAACCCCTCACTCAGGCTCTCTCCCTGCCCATGTCACAGAAAGGAGCATGCGCACTTCTTGCAGACACAGAAGCAGCTGTGGAGTAGGGAGGTGGTGGTTATTCCCCTGAGCAGGTACTGAAGTCCTTGTTGAAGTCTCCACTCCAGAGCCTGCGAGTCCTGGGAGGCTGCACAATGGAGGCGCCATATTCCTTTCAGTAGAAACTGAAGATTGATAGGAGCCTGCCAGCTGAGCGGAAAGGACCAGGAGGTCTGCCTTGTGCCCATTCCCAATGCACAGAGCCGCTTTGCTGGTGGAGCCTCCTGAGCCCAACTCCCATGGCCTGGGCGCACAGGGGGCGGGGCCAACTCCATCACCTTGTTCCCTCTGAGCCCTGCGGGTGGCTGGGGCTGCACTCAGGAAGGGCTGAACACAGAGCGGGCTGCACATGGGGTGGGGGCCCCTGCCATCCCCTTGTTCAGCCTGAGCTCTGCGCTGATGGCCTGGTGGCACTCGGAGCTGGCTGCCCTCGGGGACCCCTACCATCATTCAGCCTAAGCTGCCTGTGCATGGCCTGGCCTTAAACGGAGCGGGCTGCACATGGAGAGGGGGGGCCCTGTCATCCCCATGTTCAGCCTGATCTCTGTGCCGATGGCCTGGCCTCACACGGAGTGGGCTGCACACGGGGCAGGGACTCTGATTTCGTCACTTTCCCCCTGAGCTCCGGAGGATGGCCTGGCCTTACATGGAGCGGCTGCACACGGGGCAGGGACCCCTGCCATCCCCTCGTTCAGCCTGAGCTCCCCGCCAATGGCCTGGTCGCACATGGAGTGGGCTGTACACGGGGCTGGGGGCCCTGTCATCCCCATGTTCCGCCTGATGTCCGCACCGATGGCCTGGCCGCACAGGGAGCCGGGGCCCCACCATCGCCTCCTTCCGTTTGAGCCCCAGGGCCACTTTTGCCTTGCCACCCAGCTCCTAGCTGCCACTTTGGTTTCCGATCACCATGTGGCAGTCAGCTTCTTCCCCTTTCACCTCCCAGCATTGCGCCTACATATGCAAATTAACTGCCATCTTTGTTGGCAGTTAACCGCCATCTTGGCTGGCAGTTAATTTGCATATTGCCCTGATTAGCCAATGGGAAGGGTAGCGGTCCTACGCCAATTACCATATTTCTCTTTTATTAGATAGGACTAGTGGCCAAGTACATGAAATTTGTGCACAGGGGAGGGGTTGTTCCTCAGCCCGGCCTGCACCCTCTCCAATCTGGGACCCCTTGAAGGATGTCCTACTGCTGGTTTACAGGGATCGGGCCTAAACCAGCAGTCGGACATCCCTCTTGCAATCCGGGACTGCTTGCTCCTAACTGCTCACCTGCCTACCTGCCTGCCTGATTGCCCCTAACCACTCTGCCTGCCGGCCTGCTCACTCCCAACTGACCCCCACCTCCAGCCTGCTTGCCCCCAAATGCCCCCCCTGCCAGCCTGATCACCCCAACTGTCCCCCTGCTGGCCTGCTCACTCCAAACTGCCCCCCCGCTGTCTGATCACCTCCAACTGACCCCCCACTGATGGCCTGCTTGCCCCCAACAGGCCTCCCTGCTGGTCTGCTTACCCCCAAAGACCCTGCCCCACACCAGCCTGATCAGCCACAACTTCCCTCCCCTCTTGGCCTCTAACCACCTCTACCTCGGCCCCACCACCATGGCTTTGTCCAGAAGAACATCCAGAAAGTCTCCCAGTCTAATTAGCATATCACCCTTTTATTAGTATAGATAGAAGCCTGGTGCACGGGTGGGGGCCAGCTGTTTTGAACTGAAGAGTGTCCCAGATCAGGGTGGAGTTTCCTTGGGGTATGGGGCTGCCTGGATGAGGGGCTGATGGCTGTTTGCAGGCTGGCCAGGGCCCCGGCGACCCAAGCTCCCAGCCCTCCTTTAATTCTTTTTTTTTTTTTCAGAGCCTGCTTGAACGGAGGGAAGCCGGTATCTGTGGATTTATTTATCTTCCATAATTGAAACTTTGTAGCCTTGATTGGAGGCCAGGGCAGGCCAGGGCAGGCGGGAAGCATGCCTTCCTCCATCGCTGGGGGCAACCCAAGCCTCCTACTTGCTCCAGCTCCATGGCCACAGCCATCTTGGTTGGGTTAATTTGCATACTCACCCCTGATTGGCTGGTGGGGGTGGCTGGTGGGGGTGGCTTGTAGGCATAGTGGAGGTATGGTCAATTTGCATGTTTCTCTTTAATTAGATAGGATGTATTATATTATTATTTTATTTATTCATATTATATCCCTCCTTTATGTATGATCTATTTGAAAAGGAAATCTGTAATGTGAAAATGCCTAACCATCTTCTGACCATAAACTTTTGTTGACATGTCCGTACATGTGGATTATAATTGGAATAGATATTTGAATTCAAAGGTTAAATTCAACAAAGTTATCATGACAAAGTTATTCAATGTGAATCTTATATGTCTCTTAATGTTCAATGAATTAGATGATTTTTTGCAAAAATTGTTTTTGTTTTAATTAAGAAGAGCCACACATTGTATTTTAATAACTTAATATGATCACAAACTTATATATAGATAATGAAAATACCAGGTTCTATAATGTATTGAATTGCAAAATAATGTGGAAATAGAAATATCAACAGAAAGATTAGATATTATAAATTAGACATGAAGAAACAACATAAAAATAAATTGCAATCACAAATTCAAATTCACTAAAATAAAATAGATATGTCAGTGAAAGATAGAAATACCAATAAGGTAGATAATTTGCTGCAGGACTCATGGGACTTTAAGATATACCTAACAGTTTCATTTTCTGAAAAAATATAATAAAAATCCTGAATGGTATAGACCTACCCAGTTGTTTCATGAAATCTCTTCCTCATGGAACAAAAAATTATTCTGTGATTATACAGTTAGTTGGAATTTGCTACATGAGAAAACTCCATTATTTTAATTAGTATAGTGTTTGTGTAATCAATAAAGAGTCAAGGGTTATATAGGTACAGAGATAAAACTGGAATCTTTTACTTTTATCTTTATTGAAAACACAAAGGAAGTTAAAACATAGTGGATAACATTATCTACTTTTTTGAAAAATTAAACTCAAAATGGATTTAGGCTAAAAATTGTGCTAGGTATTTGCTAAATATACAGCAAAATAATATTCTCTATAATAAAAGAGAATCATGTAAATTGACTATCCCTCTGCTACGCTCAACAGCCAATCAGGAATGAGTATGCAAATTAACCCAACAAAAATTGAGGGTTAATTTGCATACACAGGTGTCAGGCAGAAAGCAGAGAGGGAGAGCCAGAGGCTTGGGGGTGTGTGTGGCTCCCTCAGTCACTGGGAGTGACCGAGGGAGCCATGTCCCCACCAAGCCTCAGGGCAGAGATCAGAGCGGGAGAGCCAGTGGAGAGTGGAGTGGCTTGGGGAACTTAGCTCCCCAAACCACCAGATGGAGAGCAGAGAAGGGGAGCTGGCGGCTTAGAGGACTTGGCAGAGTGGGAGGCCATGAGATGGAGACAGAGCAGGAAGGGGAAAACCAAGAGCATGGGGAGCACCAGGAATTCTGGGAATAGTAGTTCTGGTGGCAGCCCCAGGACCAGAAGTGGAAGCCCAGGGCACAGGGAGCACCAGGAATGCTGGGAATCATAGTTCTGGTGGCAAACAGATCTCCTAGACACTAGAACAAAGTGAGCCTGGAGCAAGTTACTATTGTGGTGGGGGTTGGAGGGAAAGCAAAAGTGAGAGACATAAGTAAAATCGGAGTGTCTAGGAAAAGTTAAAGGGAAGATATCCTAAAACTTCCAGGAAATCTCCACCAATGAAGCAAAGAAAAAAAAAATGCTTCTATTATTCTGTGAGCAACAAACCAAACTGAGTTGGGGTCTCAGAGAATTTGCTCATATGATTGCAAAGACAGACAGAAACTCCCAGATTGGACAGGGCTCCCCTGAGGGCTCCCAGATTAGAGAGGGTGCTGAGGGACTCCCACGCCCCCTAGTGAACAGATGTCATGCACCGGGCCTCTAGTCCTATATAATAAATGCCTAATATGCAAATCAACTGAACAGCAGGACAACTGGTGGAATGACTGGTTGCTATGATGTGTACTGGCCACCAGAGGGCAGACACTCAATGCAGGAGCTGCCCCCAGCCTATAGGCCCCAGGCCAGCCAAGGTGGGTGCCAGCGGGGTGCCCCCTATCACCCCTCCCGTCACCCCACAGATCAGTCCTGATCACAAGTCAGGCCTAGGGACCCTACCCATGCAAGAATTTAGTGTGTCAGGCCTCTAGTAGTGAAAATAAAGGGTATGGCTTGACTGAATGGAGAAAATTATAGATTATTTGTAAAGATCTTATATTGACTTTGATTGCTGAAGATAATTTGAATTAGCTTTGAATGGGCACTAGTAAGTAAAAATATATCATTTAAAAATCTAGTACTTAACGGAGTATATTTTCGGTATAACTCAAATATATTTGTCTTAAGTTATGACATGGTTTACTCAATATGTTTCTAAGAATTATCAAGTGAAGTCAGTGACATTCCTATTAATCAGATTTTACAGTCTCTACAAAGTTTACATAAAACAAGGTGAGCTATAAATACATATAAAAATAAGCAAGTTTAGTAATATTCAAATTCCTAATTTTAAGTGCATTGATAATGCTGTAGATCTCCCAGGGCTACCAATATATTATCATTATAAATTCTATTTGTATTAGGAATTCTGAAGGAAGAGACAAGTAATTTAGCACAAAACATCACTTATTCTAGCAATGTTTTGGACCATTGAAGAACCTGCCAGAGAGACACTTACATTATCTGCTGCTGATTGATGCACATTTAAAAAATTTTTGTTCATTTTTTAATTTTTTAAATGTTCACTCACAGATTGTTGTGAATAGGACTGGTAATGAAATGCTACCCACAGTATTAGTTGTTTATGGATGGCATCTATTCTGAATGGTCCATGCCAAAGCCATACAAGCTGTTAAATATTTTGATTATTATCCTAATTGTAAATATTATTTTACTGGCTTTTGAGCATGAAAACAAACCTTTTTCCAATTGATTACTTTCCTTAGAAAACAAACCATTTTTAAAAGATTGCTGACTTTTTTCAACCTACTTATAAAATAAACCACATTGTTTATATTTTCTGAAAACTCACATCATAAATGCATTATTATCACAATTAAGGAGTACTGTAATTGGCAGAAGGACTGACAGATGCATTCTAAATACATAATTTCTTTACTAATACAACACAAAGATACCTTTGCAGGGATTAAGGAGAGCAGTCGTTGAAACAGCATGCTGCCAAAGAGGAGCTGCTTGATCCCACAGGGACAGTCAGCCCTTCAGGAAACCACTTGTGTGGGGTGAGGAAGTCATCAGATTCTAGGAGCTCTCCCTGTTTCCATTTTTCAGAGATTCTATTCTCCTGAGAACTCCTCCCAACTACACAGGGACTCTGACCATATGCCTGCCTGCCACCAGACACAGGAACAAAACAACCTTATCACGTTCCTCACTCACGTCCACATCTGTGTGTGAAACGAGGCCAGTCCTCCCCAGGCTTCAGGTCTGTGTGTGTCCTCCTGGACTACTGTAATCACTTTTACTAGTCAGCTTGGATTATCTATTTTAATTATGTAAATTGTGGAGTAAATAATTTGCTTATTACTTCATTATCTGCTTTTCTCAGTTTTGGACAGTTGGAAGCTACCAAGTATGTTTGGTGCTTTACTCTGCACCCAAGTGAATGACAGATACTGTTCTCCCTCTGCCTATAGTTCCTCTCTCTACATATAGAAGACATACTTTTATATGTGTACTAGAGGCCCAGTGCATGAATTCATGCACGGGTGGAGTCCCTCAGCCTCCTGGCGATTGAGGCATATCAGGCGGCTGGCCAGCCAGGGGGAAGAACCCGGGGAGGTTGGCTGGTGGGGGGGGAGGTGAAAGGGTCAAAGGCCAGCCAGGGGGAGGGCCCACAGGAGGTTGGCTGTGGGAGCACATTGACCACCAGGGGGCAGCTTCTGCATTGAGCATCTACCCCCTGGTGTTCAGTGCCCAACATAGTGACTGATCAACTGATTGTTCCGGTCGTTCTATTGTAACAGTTGCTTATATATGTAGCTATTAGACACTTTCTATCAGTTTTGTATAGCTATTTATTTAAAACTGGATGAACTATTTTTTATTTATGCTATGAAACGAGAGGAAGGCAGAGATTCTCATTGTCCCAAGAGCTCTATAGATTACATGGATGTTTTTCTCTCTCTCTAAAACCAGTGAATGTGACCTTGGGAGAAGATTTAGGAAAACAAAACAAAAACAGAACTATCCTATCTAATAAAAGAGAAACATGGTAATTAGCCATACCTCCACTACCCTTCCCATTGGCTAATCAGGGTGATATGCAAATTAACTGCCAGCCAAGATGGCGGCCGACAGCCAGGCAGCTTGAAGCGAACATGAGGCTTCCTTGCTTCAGTGCTGGAGGACTCCAACCCGCCTGCCGCTGCCGGCCTCTGAGCTTGCAGTTTGAAACATTGTTACAAATATAGAAGCTAAACAAAACCCCAGAAACCTGCTTTCAGCCATCCGGGATCTCAGAGCTGGAGTTGAAACAGTGTTTCGATTATAGAACCCAAACAAACCAGAACCTGCTTTCAGCAGCCGAGGCCTAAGAGCTAGAGCCAAGCCTCAGAGCTAAAGCTGGCCCAGAATAAAAAAAAAGAAAAAAAGGAGTGGTTGGGAGCTTCAGTCACCCGCCAGCCTGAAAACAGCCCTCAGCCCCTCACCCAGACTGGCCAGGCACCCCAGTGAGGACCCCCACCCTGAAGGGTGTGTGACCAGCTGCAAACAGCCATTATCCCCTCATCCAGGCTGGCCAGGCAACCCAGTGGGGACCCCCACCCTGATCCAGGACACCCTTCAGGGAAACCAGCCGGCCCCCACCCATGCACCAGGCCTCTATCCTATATAGTAAAAGGGTAATATGCCTCCCAGCACCTTGATCAGCGGAGCCGTGAGGCCTCCCAGCACTGGAATCAGCGTGACGGGGGGCAACGCCCAAACCCCCTGATTACCCTGCGGCTCTGTGTGTGACAGGGGGTGTGGCCACAACCTCCCTATCCGCCCTGCTCTGTCCATGACAGGGGAAGGCACCCCAACCCCCTGATCAGCCCTGCTCTGTGCCTGATAGGGGGGAGCTCCTCAACCCCCTGATTGCCCTGTGGCTCTGTGTGTGACAGGGTGCGGCGCCCCAACCCCCCCCCCCCCAGACTGTGCTCTGTGTGTGACGGGGTAGAGCCATAATCTCCCCATCGGCCCTGCCCTGAGTGTGACAGTGGCTGTGCCCCAACCCCCTGATTGGCCCAGCTCTGTGGGTGATAGAGGGTGGCGCCCCCCACCCCCCACGGGCCCTGCTCTGTGTGTGATGGGGTAGAGCCATAACCTCCCCATCGGCCCTGCCCTGAGTATGACAGGGTGCGGTGCCCCAACCCCCTGATCCGCCCTGCTCTGTGTGTGACAGGGGGGAGCTCCCCAACCCCCTGATCCGCCCTGCTCTGTGTGTGACAGGGGGCGGTGCCCCAACTCCCCTATCGGCCCTACTCTGTGCTTGACAGGGGGGAGCTCCCCAACCCCCTGATTGGCCCTGCTCTGTGCATGACATGGGGTGGTGCCGCAACCTCCCCATCGACCCTGCCTTGAGTGTGACAGGGGGCAGTGCCCCAACCCCCCAATCGGCCCTACCCTGAGCGTGACTGAGGGTTGCATCACAACCTCCCAATCTGCCCTGCTCTGTGCATGACAGGGGCGGCGCCCCAACCCCCCAATATGCCCTGCTCTGAGCCCTACCAGGGTCTGCACCTAGGGATTGGGCCTGCCCTCTGTCACCCGGGAGCAGGCCTAAGCCAGCAGGTCGTTATCTCCCGAGGGGTCCCAGACCGCGAGAGAGCACAGGCTGGGCTGAGGGGCCCCCTTCCTCCCCGAGTGCACAAATTTTTGCGCACCAGGCCTCTAGTCCTATATAATAAAATCCCAGCAACCAAAACAGCCAATGACCAGAATGACCAGAGACCAGAACCACCACAGCCCCTCTCCTGGGCTGGCCCTGTCCCCCAGCAAGCGGTTAGGTGCGGTCAGGCAGCCAGGCAGAGCCTCGTGATCGATCACCTCGAAGAGGGAGACCCAGGCTTCCAACCACATCCTGTGGGAAGGATGCTTGGCAGCTGCGACAGGAGGCACTGGCAGTGGTGGACACTGAGTGGGCACGGTGCTTTCAGCCTGGTCCAGGCCCCGGGGTTGTCGCCTCTGCCTGTGGCTTCTGTAGGGCTGGACTGCCACTCCTGTTATGATGCTTGGGAAGATCCTGGGCCCTTCCATGACTGCAGGCTCTCTGCCAGGGCTTGACCCCCTGTCCAGACTTCCCAGCTTGGCCCTAACTGCAGAGGAGCTGAAATACACTGACATCTACAACCCTGGGGCCATGATAACCCTTTTGCACTTCCTGGAGGTGAAACTGTGCCTCAACCTGTGAAAGGTGAACTAGACAAGGAAGAAAAGCAGAGTAAAGACACCAGGAAAAGAACAAAGTGGCGGCAGCCCGATGCTGGAACAAGAAGAAGGAGCAGCTGGAGTTTCTGCAGCAGGAATCTGAATGGCTGGAGCTCATGAATACACAGCTGAAAACCCAGATGGAGGAGCTCAAGCAGGAGTGGCAGCAGCTCATCCTGATGCTCAACCGGCATTGCCCCACCTGCATCATTAGGACCAACAGTGTTAAGACCCCTGACTCAGAAGGCAACCCACTGCTGGAGCAGCTGGAGACGTGATCATGGGCTGGGAGGAGGGAGAGGAAGAGGAGATGGGGAGAGGGAGGAGGAGGAGGGTCCCAGAAGGCTCTTCTTTGCTGCATGAAAAACTCTTCAATGAGGCTCAGCACAGCCAGCATTGGCCGGGCTTTTTTGTGAAACTCAGATTAGCCACACCAGGGGAAGAAACCCAGGCTAATGAAACCCAGGACCAAGCATTGAGACCAAAGTAGTCCTGAGGGGGACCTGTTCTGCCTGGGGCCACACTTGTAGGAGGCAGTGCAGAGGCTCTGGGCCAGAGAAACACCCAGCCAGGCAGCTATGGCCACTTCTCCAGCCTCTCTGCCAAGGCACCCACCCAAAGGGCCTCTGAGCAGCCAGGAAAATCCATGAGTTGCAACCAAAATTAGGCTGAGTATGGAACTCAGAGTGAAACTACAATCTGCCTGCCCCCGGCCCTGACCCTGACCTTGATCCTGATGCAAGGCTGGAGAAGGGCACAGTGCCAGGCTCTGCTGTACCCACCGACCATGGTCCAACTCAGTCCTGCCCATAGTGGCAGCTAGAGTTGCTGTGGGCAAGCGGTAAGGGCACCCTTCCAAAGCACATACTCATTGAATGTTTACAGACTGGCTGTCTTGGAAGGGATTTCAACTGCACATATTTTTTATACTTTCTCTTTTTTAAAATATTTTTTACAAAAAAAATGATTTTATACAAACAATATATAAATGGATTTCTGTAATCACTCAATGTGATAGAGTATAAATACCCTATGGTTTGTTTGTTGTGAACAGATATTCAGCAGTTATGGCCATTGCGTGTAGCTTCTAAGTACTTTAGTCTCTGGGTGTTGGGGGTGGCAGGGGCAGGGGTGTGGTGCATTTCCATCTTGGTAAACCCTTCATAGTACTCAGTTCTGTATCGCTCAGTAAACATTACACTTACTTAAAAAAAAAGAAAAGAGGGAGGCCCAGGCCACCTGGCTGGTGGTGCTGCATTGGGTGGGCAAGGCCTCCCTCTGCAGGGTGATCAATCTGGAGGTCCCACCATTGATCGCCCCACAGGAGGCCCAAGCCACCAGCCAGCGACACTGTGGTGGTGTTCAGGGCTGGCCAGCAGTTGCCTAGCAGAGGGAGGCTCAGGCCAGTCAAGCAATCATACCCCACGCTTGTTATCTGCAGAGGGAGGCAACCAGTCTCAGGGGATGGGGGCAGCTCTGCACAGTGGCAGCGGCAGGGGTAGGGGCAGCTGCCAGTAGCTGGGGGAAGGAAAGCCCTGATAGGTCTTGATCTCAGGCCAGGCCTAGGGACCCTATCGGAGGGGTCCCAGATTACAAGAGGGTGCAGGCTAGGCTGAGGGACCACCCGAGTGCATGAATTTCCATGCAACAGGCCTCTAGTTAGTTGATAAAAATAACTGAAATATCTATTTCCAAATTTCCTGAGAAAGAACTAATAGAAATCCAAATACTATTTCTTGTTTGTATCCTAAGTGTAATTTGATCAAGCTACCAATTAGTAGAATCATATTCAATTTGTTTCTTGATTAATGAAGCTCAAACTAGAGTAAGGCCTTTTAAAATATAAAGGAAGTATAATTAATTATTTTATAGTAGAGCCCCAATGCATGAAATCCGTGCAAGGGGCTTGGCCCTTGCATCCCTGGCTTCATCCAGAAGGTTGTTCAGCTGTCTGGTCTAATTAGCATATTATGCTTTTATTATTATAGATTCTTTAGTTAAGTGGATATTTAGAGCAATTTAGATATGGATATAACTTACAACAAGGGAATCAATGCAAATGTTATTACTAGAGGCCCGATGCCCGAAATTCGTGCAAGAAGCTTGTCCCTACAACCCTGGCCGTCCCTAGCAGCTTTGGCTTCCTTGGCTGGACCTCACAGCCTCAGCTGGGCCTTGCAGCCTCGGCCAGCCCTTGCAGCCCTGACTTCATCAGGAAGGACATCTGGTCTAATTAGCATATTACACTTATATTATTATAGATCTCTCTCAAACTATAATGTCTTCTTTCCCAACTGTAAAAAATTTCAATGACATCAAATTTTAGAAATATATTTAAAGGTTTAAACTACTATCTATAGCTACATAAAAAAAAAAAATTATTTTTATTGTTTTGGCAACTTTTATGATAGAACCACTTAGTTGACCATATGGAATCAACAATAATAAAAGTGTAATATGCTAATTAGACCAGACAGCCAAACAACCTTCCGGACATCATTCTGGACGTCCTTCTGGACAAAGCCATGGCAGCAGGGGCCGAGGCAGAGGCGGTTAGGGGTGATCAGGCAGGCAGAGTGGTTAGGGGCAATTAGGCAGGGAGGTAAGCAGTTAGTGGCAATCAGGTAGGCAGGCAGAGTGGTTAGGAGTGATAGGCAGGCAAGCAGCAGCGTTTAGGGGTGATCAGGCAAGCAGGCAGAGTGGTTAGGGATAATCTGGCAGGCAGGCGAGTGGTTAGGAGCCAGAGGTTCCGGATTGCAAGAGGGATGTCTGACTTCTAGTTTAGGCTCAATCCTGGGAACAGCAGTTGGACATCCCCTGAGGGGTCCCAGATTGTGAGAAGGTGCAGGCCAGGCTAAGGAGTGCCCCTCTCCCCACATGTACAAATTTCATGCACGGGGCCTCTAGTAATGAGATAAAACAATCACTGACACTTCTTGGCTCCTTTTATAAACCAGTGCTCACAAATGAATATTATCCATTTGAGACTTATCTGTGAGTTGTTTACCTAAAAATAAAAGACCTTTCAAAGTGAGAGGCAACAAGCACTTATTTGAGATAGAATAGTTATTTGGGAAGAACTGACTCAGCCAGAAACCCAAACAGAGTTCTGACTAGCAGACAAAGGCAAGAAAAAGGGAATTTATGAGAAAAAAAAGGGGAACAATTACATCACATCACAGAAGAAAGGAATTTCTATAGGTGCAGTTAAGCTAAGACAGTGATGGTAATGCTAAACAATGTTTTTAATATTTAGTCTGGTAGTCATAAGTTAAAAGATTATTTTGCTGTTTTAACATCCATGAACATGTTGGAGGTTCCTGAACCAAGAGAGAAAGTGCATCCTGGAAGATCCTGCAGAAGGAGGACAACTGGAGCCCACATGGTATCTCTCTGTATACCTTGTTGTGAGGCAGCCTTTGGCTTTGATTTATGGCCTTACTTTTGTTTTGTTTTTATAATTCTTTACTAGAGGCCTGGTGCACAAAAATTTGTGCACCCAGGGGTCCCTCAGCCCAGCCTGTGCACTCTCACAGTCTGGGACCCCTTGGGAGATGTCCACCTGCTGGCTTAGGCCTGTTCCCCAGGGGACTGGGCCTAAGCTGGCAGTCAGACATCCCTCTAGCAGTCCGGGAGCCCTCGGGGGATGTCCACTTGCCAGCGGGGAGCAAGCCTAAGCTGCAGTCAGACATCCTTAGCACTGCTGAGGAGGCGGGAAAGGCTCCCACCACCACTGTACTGGCAGCCGTCAGCCTGGCTTGTGGCTGAGCAGAGCTCCCCTTGTGGGAGTGCACTGATCACCAGGGGGCATCTTCTGCATTGAGTGTCTGCCCCCGGGTGGTCAGTGTGTGTCATAGTGACCAGTGATTCCCAGTCGCTCTGCTGTTAGGGTCAATTTGCATATTACCTTTTATTATATAGGATAGAGGCCTGGTGCATGGGTGGGAGCCAGCTGGTTTGCCCTGAAGGGTGTCCCTGATCAGGGAGGGGGTCCTGCTGGGGTGCCTGGCCAGCCTGGGTGAGGGGATGAGGGCTGTTTTCAGGCTGGCCACACACCCTTCAGGGTGTGGATCCCTGCTGGGGTGCCTGGGCAGCCTGGGTTTGGGCTGATGGCTGTTTGCAGGCTGGTCAAGCCCCCAGTGGGTACCCTCAGCACATGGGGGTGTTGCCAGCCTGGGTGAGGGGCTGAGGGCCGTTTTCAGGCTGCCCACAGCCCCTTCAGTGTCAGGGGTTCCCGCTGGGGTGCCTGGCCAGCCTGGGTGAGGGGCTGGTAGCCATTTTCAGGCTGGCCATGCCCCCGGCTATCCAAGCTCCCAGCCTCTCCTTTCTTTCTTCTTTTTTATCAGATGTATCATGGCCAAATATGTTCTCCCATACAGTGGGCTCTCTTTTCATTTTGTTGATGGTTGCAGAAGTTTTTTATTTTGATGTAGTCCCATTTGTTTATTTTCTCCTTAGTTTCCTTTGCCCTAGGAGATGTATCTGTAAACATATTGGTATGAGAGATCTCTGAGATTTTGCTGCCTATGGTTTCTTCTAAGATTTTTATGGTTTCACATCTTACATTTAAGTCTGTTATTCATTTTGAGTTTATTCTTGTGTATGGTGTAGGTTGGTGGTCTAGTTTCATTTTTTTTTTTTGCATTTATCTGTCCAATTTTCCCAACACCATTAATTTAAAAGGCTGTCTTGACTCCATTGTATGTTCTTGCCTCCTTTGTACCATATGAATTGAGTGTAATGTCTTGGGTTGATTTCTGGGGTCTCTGTTCTTATCCATTTATCTATATGCCTGTTCTTGTGGCTATACCAGGATGTTTTAATAACAGTGGCTTTGTAGTATAACTTGAAATCTGATATTGTGATTCCTTCAACTTTGTTTTTCTAATTCAAGATTGCTGCAGCTCTTCGGGGTCTTTTTTGATTCCATATAAATTTTTGGAGTGTTTAGTCTAGCTCTGTGAATTATGCAGTTGGTACATTATCTTGCATAGTATGTACATTTTAATAATGCTGATTCTACCAACTGAACATGATAAATTCTTCCACTTGTTTATATTTTCTATCTCTTTTTTCAATGTCCCTTAGTTTTCTTAATACAGGTCTTTTGCATCGTTGGTTAAGTTTATTCTTAAGTATCTTATTTTTTTGTTGTTGTTGCAATGGTAAATAGGATTGTTTGTTTAGTTTCTCTTTCTGAGAATTCATTACTGATGTATAAAATATCTATTGAATTTTGGGTGCTGATTTTCTATCCTGCTATATTTCCAAATTCATTTATAACATCCAGTAGGTTTTTGGTGGAGTCTTTAGGGTTTTCTATGTATAATATCATGTCGTCTGCAAATAATGGGAGTTTTACTTCCTCCTTTCCAATTTGGATGCCTTTTATTTCTTCTTCTTGTCTGATCTCTGTGGCTAGGACTTCCATTACTATATTGAATAAGAGTGGTGAAAGCTGACATCCCTGTCTTTTTCCTGTTTTTAATGGAAATGGGTTTAGATTTTGCCCATTGAGTATGATGTTCACTGTAGGTTTGTCATATATGGCCTTTATCATGTTGAGATATGATCCCTCTATTCCCACTTTCTGAGAGTGTTTATTAAAAATGAGTGTTGGATTTTTTCAAAGGCTTTTTCTGCATCTATGGATATGATAATGTGATTTTTACCTTTCAATTTGTTTATGTGCTGTATCAAAGTTATTGATTTCTGAATATTGTACCAGCCTTGCATCCATGGAAAAAATTCCACTTGGTTATGGTGTATGATCTTTCTAATTTAATGCTGAATCCTGTTTGCTAGAATTTTGTTGAGGATTTTAGCATCTATGTTCATCAGGGATACTGACCTGCAATTCTCTTTCTTTGTAGTGTTTTTATCTGGTTTTGGAATTAGGATAATGCTAGCCTCATAAAAAGAGTTTGGAAGTATTCATTACTCTTAGATTTTTTTGAAATAGTTTGAGGAATATAGGTGTTAGTTCTTCTTTGAATGTTTGGTAAATCTCCTCTGGAAAGCTGTCTAGAACTGGGCTTTTATTTGCTGGGATTTTTATTTTTTATTACTGCTTCTATTTCATCAGTTGTTATTGGCCTATTCAGGTTTTCTTATTCTTCCTGATTCAGTTTTGGGAGGTTGTATTTTTCTAGGAATTGTCTATTTCCTCCACATTGTCCATCTTGATGGCATATAGTTGCTCATAGTAATGCTGTTTAGCTTACATGTGTTTGAATGTTTTGGGGTGTTTTTACTGTAGTTGATTTCTAATTTCATTCCACTGTGATTCGAGAAGATGCTTGATATGATTTCAATCTTCTTGAACTTGGAGAGATTTGTTTTGTGTACTAACATGTGGTTTACCTTTGTGAATGATCCACGTGCACTTGAGATGAATGTATATTCTCTTGCTTTGGGTAAAATGTTCTATAAATGTCAATTAAATCCATCTGATCCAGTGTGTCCTTTAGAGTCTCTGTTTCTTTGTTAAGTTTTTGTCTGGAGGATCTCTCAAGTGAAGTCATCAGGGTATTAAAGTCACCAACTATAACTGTATTGTTCAATCTCTCCATTAAAGTCCTCTAGAATTTTTTTATATATATTTAGGTGCTCCTATTATTGGGTACATAAATGTTTGGGTGCGTAACTGGGATTATAGCCTCTTGTTGGATCAAGCCTTTTAGTAATATGCAGTGACCTTTGTTGTCTCTTGTGATGGCCTTCATTTTGAAGTCTATTTTGTCAAATATGAGTATTGCTCCTCCAGTTTTTATTTCTTTTCCATTTCCATGGAAACATTTTTTCCATCCCTTCCCTCCATCCTCTGTGTGTCTTTTGTTCTGTGGTGGGACTCGTGTAGACAACATATATTTGGTTCATGCATTTGCATCCATTCAGCTACTCTATCTATGCCTTTTGATTGGAGCATTCAATTCATTTACATTTAGGGTTATTATTATTATTATTAATATTTTTATTTTTATTGATTTCAGAAAGGAAGGGGGAGAGAGAGAGAGAGAGAGAGAGAGAGAGAGAGAGAGAGAGAGAGAGAGAGAAACATCAATGGTGAGAGAGAATCATTGATTGGCCACCTCCTGCTTACCCCCCACTGGGGATTGAGCCCACAACCCAGACATGTGCCCTTGACCGGAATCGAACCCTTTAGTACGCAGGCTGATGCTGTATCCACTGAACCAAGCCAGCTAGGATGAGGGTTATTATTGATAGGTACTTATTTATTGCCATTTCAATTCTGTATGCCTAGATTTCTCACTCTGTTTCTTCTTCTCATTACAGGAATCCTTTTAGCATTTCTTGTAATGCTGGCTTGGTGGTGATGTACTCCTTTATCCCTTCCCCCCCCCCCGCCCCCCGCCCCCAGGAAGCTCTTTATTTGACCTTCTATTTTCAATGATAACCATGCTGGATATAGTAATCTTGGTTTCAGATCCTTGCTTTCCATTACTTGAATACTTCATGCCATTCCCTTCTGGCCTGCAGAGTTTCTGATGAGAAATCAGCTCTCAGCTTTATGGGAATATAAAGTTGTACCTTTGTAGGTAATAGTTTGTTTTCCTCTTGCTGTCTTTAGGATTCTCTCTTTGTCTTTAATTTTTGGCATTTTAATTATGATGTGTCTGGCTGTGGGCCTGTTTGGGCTCTTTTTGCTTGGGGTTCTCTCTGCCTCCTGAACTTGTGTGACTTTTTTCTTCACCAGGTTAGGGAAGTTTTTTGCCATTATTTCTTCAAACACTTTCTCTATCCCTTTCTCCCTTTCTGCCTTTTTGATCCAACAAGAGGATATAACTCTGGTAAACATATATGCACCCAATATAGGAGGACCTAAATATATTTTTAAAAAACCTTCTAGAAGACTTAAATGGAGAGATCGACAACAATACAATCATAGTAGGAGACTTTAACACTTCACTGACTTCACTGGATAGATCTTACACACAAAAACATAACAAGCAAACAGTGACTCTAATAACTTAAACACTTGCTATTATCATATTGTTACATTTCAGATTGTCCCACAGCTCCCTATAGCTGTCCTCCTGTTTTTTAATTGTTTTTTCTTTTTTTCTTTTTGGTTCTCTAATTGATTTTTTTCAATCATGTCTTCAAATTCACTGATTCAGTCTTCAGCTTCCTTTAAACTGCTGTGTATTCCTTCCAATGTGCTCTTTATTTGTGTTATGTCATTCTTTATTTCTGTTTTCATAGTTACTATATATTTTCTCATGCTGTTGAGCATATTTACTGTCATTACTCTGAACTCTGTTTCAGATAAATTTCTTATATCTGCTTCATTTATCTCTTCTTCTGTAGCATTCTCTTGTTAATTTATTTGCGGGTTGTTTCCTTTTTTTCCTCATTTTGGTTGTCTGTTTGAGTTTGTGACTATGTATTAGGTAGATCCTCTACATCTCTCAATCTCTAGCACAGGACAGTGTTAAATACTGTTTCTGACTAACTGGATCAGGCTAAGACTCAAAGCCTCCAGAGACTGCCTCTGCCTACAGAATGATAGGATTCAACTTGAATTACCCCCAGGCAATCGTCATCAGGTGTGGCAAGATTTTTTCAACAGGGTGGGGAAGTTGCTTCTGCCTGGAAGCTAATTGTTATTTTTAGTCTCTTAAGTGGCCTCAGGGCAAAGTGTCTTCCAATAGGGTGGGTCAACTGTCTTACCCCCAGGGAAGGCAAATGTCTGTGTGGAAAAGATGTTCTCCACTGTGTGAGAGAATGACTCAGCACAGGAAACTGGGGGTGTCTGCCTTCTGAGCTCTAACTGCTGAGTACCCAATCTTGCCTTCTGCTCACACAGCTCCAGTCCACTGTGCCAGAGCACAAGGTTGGTGGCACCACAGGGTTTGTTGACCTTTTAAGAGGGTGCCTGAATTTCGAGCCATTGCTTAATGGCAGACAACAACCCTGCTGTTTTTTACAGCTAGATGTTATGTGGGTACCCTTCTCAGTTCTGGTGTTCTCTGCTAGGGGGCCCAGCTTGGGGATTATATCCCAGAGTTGTCAGTGGCACCTCCTCCCCTCCTACCAGTCTCTATGTGGTCTCCACTTTTGGTCCAAGGGTATCAGATTTCTCTCCAGCCAGTCTTTTGTTAATTATTCAGAAATATTTTTTTGTGTTTTGATTGTAATTTGGTTATTCCTAAGAGCATGTCTGTGTAGCATACACTTACTCTGCTGCCATTTTTAATCCTTGGGCCATTTTTCTTATCCATTCAGTTCTCATGGCCTTACTTTAATACTGATGCTATAGTTTATTATTTTCCTGCAATGAAGTGTAGGTGTATAACCATTATGGTTGAGTCCTGTGAGTCTTGTTAGTGTCTTCTTTAGTTTTCTTTATTGTCTGATTATCACTGTTAGTGTGAATGCCTTAGCATATTTCTGTGCTGCTTTGAGAATAGACTTACACATACTCATGCACATCATTGGCCTCTTTATTGAAAAAGTTACTCTTTTACTTATTCTATACTATGGTGGGTGACTTCTTTGCTCTTCCATATTCTTAAAATACACTATCTATTGTTTTGACTAGGATCACAGGTTAAAAAGGTTACTGCCAAGATGAAATATTAACTATAAAATATACTTTTGTATGTTAAGACATGAGTGTTTATTACTGGAGCATAACCTAACCTATGCTAGCTAATATAAGGCATTTCTATGGTTAAAAAAAAAAAAAGAAACTATAGGTCCAAAATAGAGTTACTTGTGCTAAGTCTATGTCACCAAACCAAGACTTAATCCCCAACTTATAGTTTCAACCTTTCCCAGAGTAGAATCTTAAATCAATTTGGAATTACCTTGTCAGTACTAATAAGGTAATATGACTGATAAACTCCTGCTGTCCTTAAAGGAAGGTGACTTTGCCATGAACAATCTACTCTTTGCTGGTAACTTCCTTCTCCCACCCATTTCTGTGTATAAAAGTCTTTAATTTTGTACAGTTCTTCAGGACTCCTTTCTATCTGCTAGATGGAACGGTGACCAATTAATCAATCATTAAATAAAGCTAATAAGGCCTTTAAAGTTTACACAGTTGAATTTAGTTTTTTTTGACACTGACATCTGCTTTCTGGTACATACTAAACTTCTGGGATATTATGCCTTATATAAATTCTAGGATACATGATTTGTTGAATGATTCCTCCATAAAAACCCCTCTTCCAAAATTTTTAACATTTTCTTTTTTATTCATAGAATATTTTTTGCAAATTAGTTTTCAATTGCCTTTTATTTTATAACTAGAAAAAACTCTTTCCTGAAACTTGTGTGTTGGATTATAAAGTTAAAATGGAATATATATTACTTCAAAAAGCCATTTGTTTCTTGATTTTTCTGCAATGATGTGGCAACTATGCTTTCAATCAATGCCCTACTTCAGTGGTTACTGGTTACACCCATTTTTGCATGATTACAAGAGGAATACCAGCAATGATAATTTTGAAATTCATGCCAGGGTTTATATGCTCTCATTAAGCATTAATTGGTAGTTGATGGTTATTGCTATTTTTAAGACCATTAGTTCATAGCAATGTAATTAGTAATGCTAAGTACAGGAACCACATTAATAGTATTACTAATTGTAAATCTGGAGATAGAAACACAATATGATTGGTTAATTTCCAGGCAATGTCTCATGATAATTAGCTGTAGAACATTTGTGCTGAATTAGAAAGGTAAAATATTTGAAAATTTTCTACATTGTTTGTGTGGTTTGCAATACTAGTACCACCTTTTAATGCACAGATCTCTTTCCAGCTTCCCATGTTAACATTTTCTTTCCTTTTGAGATCCTGTTGGTATATGCTAAAAAATTATTCATTTGTCTCTCACAAGAAAAAATTGTATAATCATTTGTTGAACAAATTTTAATGTTTTGAAATATATTAAATGACTTAAAACTTTTATTAGATTGTATTTGGTTTCTAATGTTTAGAGCAAAACCTCTTAACAGTTTTTTATATATCCCCACTCTTTCCTCATTTCTCTAGCAACCAGGAGTTCCTGACCTTTGTCAGCACTAAAACTGCTTTCTAAAATAAAATAAATTGGTTGTGTCTATTATCAGTTATACTTTAGATGCCCAACTTCATAAGTTTACTATTAAGTTTCACAATAGTAGAATTAAGGGGGAAATGTTCTCAAGCTATAATAAGTAATTAAAAAATACTAGATATTTAACACTTATATTCATGTTATTTTGCTTGTAATGATTCCCTCTGAAGTCACATCATATGGGACTTAACAATCTATAGTATCTACAACACTGGAGAACATATTCTTTAATTGTCCTTTTATGTGCTTGCTAAAGGATAGGGTTTAGAAAGAGTTTTCTGTATTTTTTTCCTTTTCCTTTTCTCTTCAGAAAGATTATACTGGTATATGTGTGAGGAAATTGGGAACAGTAGATATTCTGCTATAGTTGAAAATATTTGAGCTGCTGTGTAAGAAATAAAATAGACAAATTTTGCATTAATCCTTCTAAATTATTTTTCAGTTAAGCTATGAAATTCTTCAGAGGTAATATTGGCAAAGCACTATTTCAAACATATCTTTGTGTTTTCTTTTTGGCTTTTTGAACAAAATAGATTCCATGGAAAACACTGGTTTACATCTCTTGCCTTGGTTTTCTTTCCTTTTTTCACATCTGAGAGTTGCCATGTGTATCTTGCTGCTTCATTGGTAATGGGGGAAACATCCAAGATGAAGATTTCAGCATGTTGAAACTGTATCAGTAGATTCTATGATTTATGATTGGATAAAATCAGTAAAAATGAATTAAAACTTAGTGAATAAGTTTAAAATGTTAATACAAATTCAAATGCATTTTATACAATTAGAGCAAGAGGGGAAAAGAAAGTTACCTGGTTGATGAAAACCCCAGAAGAGAATATTTCCCATATTGGCATTTGAGAATTTTGTGAGAATAGTAGCTTTATTATTGTCTTTCTTCAACTTTCAACTCTTAGAATTTGTGTTAACCTGTCAAATGTGCAATGCTATTATCTAGTTGTAATTAGTTAATGATTATGTCATTTCTTTTGACAGGGAATGCTCTAACTGATGAACAATCTTCCACTAGCTTAAAAATATACATACGTAAATAAAGAGAAAAAAATAGAGAAGAAAGGATAGGAAAGGTATGTGCTGGTTCTTTATTTTCCATCACATTAGCACATTAATGTGTGGTGACTTTAAATAAGTAGCATGAATAAGCTGCTACACTGTACTGTTGGTAATATTGACTTTCATGGGAAATATGATTTTAAGTCTATAATATATGATTTAACACAATTCTGCTTTTCCAAAGATGGAGCATGAAGGTGATCCTTGTTCAGTGAAACACAGAAAGAAAATAAATGATTTCATTCTTCTGGTGATGGCTACTGTTAGTAGATAGCAGTACTGGTTTCTTTACTTTCATCAAGTAATCATATTTAAAGTGAAAGGTGATAATTAATTAGCTGCAACCAATTATTACTGGAAAGCCTTATGTGGCTGAGTAGAAGAGGAGCATTTCAACTTAATGATAAAATTATTAAGATACTATTCCCCATCTCATGAAAACATTAGAGGCCAAAAGTTTAAGATGTTAATCTCATTATCAAATTTATTTTCATTGTTTTCTGCAATTTGTGAACTGAAGGTGAGTGGCATTTCCTCCACCTCATATGTTTCAGATGTTGTAAGGCAAGTAGCCAAGTGGGTGATGGCTTATGGAGCCTGAGCTCCAATGCTGCAATTTTCATTCTCTGCCTGAAAGCACATAAGCTTTCAGAAAGCCTGAGGTTTTCAGGGTAATATATGGTCAATCTGGGAGAAAAAATTAAATAACACATGTGAATCTGTTGTGGGAACAAGGCACATGTGTAATGAAGGCAATTTTATGTTACCTGAGAAGGACTGAACTGTGAAATGATAGAATATTTAGAACAGTCATGCCCTAACGGAAGCAATGCACGGAGGGAGGCTGTACCCTGAGGAGAAGATAGTGTTTTATTGTTCCAGACATTTATTTATCTACCAGCAGATGTCCCTATAAGACAATAATATCTTACAGGTAGAACAGATGATTATGAAAATCAGAAACTGAACCACTCATCAGATTTCAAAAGACTAATGGGATTAAATTCACCATGTACTCCACAATGTTTCCAGAGATGGATAACATGTAGTGCATTGCAAAAACAAATTTAGTTTAGTTCTGAAAGCCACATGGAACAAAATTCCCTTTTTTTATGAAAAAGAATTTCAAGGAGTTCCTGACCTTTGTCAGCACTAAAACTGCTTTCTAAAATAAGATAAATTGGTTGTGTCTATTATCAGTTATACTTTACATGCCCAATAAATGAGGGAACACTCAAGGTTCAAAATGACACTGGATTCAGTAAAATGTTTAATTGAATTTGTATTTAAAACTGGATGTAGTCTCTTCAGACATTTGAAAAATAACATCTATAATAATAAAAGCATAATATGCTAATTAGACCGGACAGTCGCATGACCTTCCGGATGTCATTCTGGGCATCCTTCTGGATGAAGCCTTGGCAGCAGGGGCCGAGGCAGAGGCAGTTAGGGGTGATTAGACAGGCAGGTGAGCAGTTAGGGGCAGTCAGGCAGGCAGATGAGCGGTTAGGGGCGATCAGGCAGGCAGACGAGCAGTTAGGGGTGATCAGGCAGTCAGGTGAGTGGTTAGGGGTGATGAGGCAGGCTGCATGATCACCCCTAACCACTCTGTCTGCGGGATCAGGCCTAAACTTTAGTTGGACATCACCCGAGGGGTCCCAGATTGTGAGAGGGTTTAGGCCACATCCCCCAAGGGTGCAGGCTGGGATGAGGGACCCCCTACCCCCATGCACAAAATTTGTGCACCGGGCCTCTAGTCTGTAATAATAAAAGTGTAATATGATAATTAGACTGGATGTCCTTCTTGACGACCTTCCGGATGAAACCTGGGCTGTGAGGGAAGCCCGGCTCCCAGGTGCCTGCCTGCGGCCAGAGGGAAGCCCGGGTCCCAGGTGCCAGATAGTAAAGGAAGGCCTACTCTTGCATGAATTTCATGCATTGGGCCTCTAGTAAAATATATTATTATATATTTCCTGGAGACACATTTTCAGCTTACAGACAATTCTAGATGCACATATAACTTTAAGGAGCCTGGCAGTAACTCAGGCTACCCAGATGACCTGTAACTACACATTGTGAAGCAACATTTTCTTCCAATCAACTTTTTCATTTATTGATTATATGATACTTCATGGTGGATGGAAAACAGTGTAGAGGAAAATTGTTGCAAAGAAGTAAAACTGACTTAAAAAGTGATTTATTCATTTATAAAACATACTAGCATACAAAATCAACACTGATTAGCATTTCTATTTTTAGTAGTAATAGGCCCATTTGTTTTTCTTCCCTTATGAGAGGCAAATGCTATAGAGACCAAAAAGCTGATCCATATGTAATAAAAATTATGAATTTTGAAACTAAACAAACTCAAACTTCTACCTCTGCTATTTTCTAGCTGTATGAGTCCAGGCAAGTTATTCTAGATCTAGCTTATGTTTCTGCATTTAAGAACACTATAAATCTCATGGAATTAATGCAAACATAATAATATCATTTATATGAACATGCTGGTATATTACAGAAATTCATTACAATGTTGCCTTACTACCTAGTCCTCAATTCCTTTACACTTTATGATCTCGATGAATATTAGCTCATTATTGCAGGGGTCCAACCCCAGCAGGTCCAGGGGTCCTTAAAGGTGTGGACGGAGTCGGCGAAGAAGGAACGACACAGAGGCAGCGTTCAGTTGATCAGCGGACTAGCCAGGATCTCTAGCCAGGACCACCAGCCAAGTTCTTGGTCTGGATCTCCAGCGAAGTTCTGGTCAGGATCTCCAGCCAGGTTCTGTGTCCATATTCTCTTGCTAGGTTCTCCAGCCAGGTTCTGTAGCCATGTTCCCTCGCTAGGTTCTCCAGCCAGGTTCTGTCCAGGTTCTCCAGCCAGGTTCAGTCACCAGGTTCTAGTCAGGTTCTCTTGCCATGTTCTATCCAGGTTCTGTAGCCAGGTTCTGTCTCTAGGTTCTTCAGCCAGGTTCTCTAGCTAGGTTCTGTCTCTAGGTTCTGTGGCCAGTTTCTGTCCAGGATCTTTTGCCATGTTCTCTCACTAGGGTCTGTCTCTAGGTTCTGTGGCAAATTTCTGTCCAGGATCTTTTGCCATGTTCTCTCAAGCGAAGTTCTTCTGTCTCTAGGTTCTGTGTAGGTTCTGTCTTCTAAGTTCTGTCTTGTTACATCTGTATTTATACCAGTTGATTCAATCCTATCAATCTCTATTCCAAAGGTTAGGGCGTTTCTTATCTCCATTCCAGGGAGTAAAGATTATGTAGCTTAAGCATGATTGTTCATAGTTAAAGTGATTAATTACCTGCCTGGCACTTAGTTAAGAGGTTTTATTCCCTCCCTAACTTCAGGGGAAAATCCCTACCTGGGGAAACAACCTTTCTCAGAGACCTTGGTTAAGACACATAGTGCCAAGAAGGTGAGCAAATATATTAAGAACAGTATGCCATATATGCCAGGTCCCTTGAAACAGCAAGCATGGACCAGCTCCTGGCACATTATTTTCCAGGAGAAAGTACAGTTACTTCCTGTTAATGGAAACTGGAGAATGGTCATGGAAGAGGCAACATTGGTGCTGGACTTAGAAAGACTGAGTTGTGCAGAGAGAAAACTTTCAAAAAGTATTTTCAAATAGAAGTATTTAGAGACTTGAAAACAAAAGTTAGAAGAGGCAATGAATCTTCTGTTGCTGAGCTCCTGGATCATCATGGAATTTCTAAGCCCTGGAGTCTTTCTGGTGATATGCTGGATTGGTGTTATAAGTCCTGCCCTACTTGTTGCAGCCTCATGGGAAGTCCATTTCTGTCAGTGAGAAGCAACTTAAAGGACTATTTTTATACAAAATGCAATAGAAAGCCAACCTCATATATATTTTTTTAAGAGAAAACACAAGTTTAAAAATAAATCTTGCTGGCATACACTCATTCTTTCTTTCTGCCATATGGGCACTTTGGTGGAGACAATTTTAAAAACACACCTCACTGAGGCACATGAGAAGGAAGGGGGAAGCCTTTGGGTGATCTTTCTCACTAGAATATTAGGAAAGCAGAATTTTTGTTCAGTTAAGTTTTAAAATAAAAATTTCTCTGTGCAGAAGTTACCACTATATTTACAGTGGAGCTGTTGGTACATATTTACATAAGTTTTTCCATGTCTGGCAAAACTTCCTAGAATGCAAACATTCACAAATTTATCCTTCATGAACTATATATATGCAAAATAACATAGACTCAGGATCTCTACCTATACATATACATACAAACCACCACATTCACTAACAGGTTAGGACTTATGATTTATATATAAGATAACATGGTAAAAAAGGTAGTGGGAGAAATAGAAAATAGTGGGAGAAATATAAATATTCAAAGAGAAAAATATGAAGAGAGATGAAGTAAAAAAAGAAAAAAATATATTGCATTAAATCCATGCCTTTTTAAAAACAGACTTGAAAGGGTTTACACAATTATGTATAACACACACACACAAAAATGCAACTGTGAAAATTTTAAAAAAGGCCAAAAGGGTTAAAAAAAATAAGATGAAGCCAGGAGTAATGAATGTTATATCAATCAACTGAGTATTTTATCCTGAGCTTTCTGGTAGACCACTCAAAGATATATTCACTCTTTGTCCATTTACTGGTTCAACAAATATGTGAACATGTCATATGTGCCAAGCACTATTCCAGGGACTGGGATAGATCAGTGAACAAAACAGAACACTTTCATTCAGTGAAAGAAGACAGACAACAAACAAAACAAGTAAATGAGGAGTATCCTACATTTGGAAAATGCAACAAGGCAAAGTAAAGCAAGAAAGAGAAACTGGGAGTTGTGCTGGGGATGGAAGTCCTTCCAACTAAAAACTGGGATGACCTCACTTAGAAAGTAGTCATTGGGTAAAAGACCACAGGAGGTGAAGATGTCAATCCTGCCAGGTCTCTGAAGTAACACAGTCAGGCAGCAGCGTTAGCTGATGGGAGTGTGCCTGGAATTTTCAAAGTTCAGGGGATGTGAATCAGTGGATACGCTTCTCTGCAATATCTCTTCCTTTAACTACAAGGATAAGTTTCTCGGTGCTGTTCTGAAGATGTTCGCCTTGTGGTTCATGGGCTTAGCATTAGGGAACGGCTCAGCTTGGTAGGAGCAATGATCTCTGACTCTCAACCCAAGATGTATTTAGCTCACCTGGAAAAGTAGTTCTTGAACTTGTGTCAGGGAATATGGTACTCAGATTTGTATTGTATGCAACTGTGTGCAATTTTCTGAAGAAAGGTCCCTAGTTTTCAGCTGATTCTCAAGGAGCTCCATGACTGCAAATGGAGTGATAATCATAAGCCTAGGCTGAAAGAAATATATATTTTTCAGGCAATCTCTTTTTTAATTGTTTTATTCCTTTTTAATCACTTTTGAATTTTTTTAGGAGAAGTGGATGGCAGGTTATATTAGGCAACTCAGTAATGACAGTGAAATGCTTTAATAATTACCCTAGCCCTAGCCAGTTTGGCTCAGTGGATAGAGCACCGGCCTGCGAACTGAAAGGTACCAGGTTCGATTCTGGTCAAGGGCACATGCCCAGGTTGTGAGCTCAATCCCTAGTGAGGGACTTTCAGGAGGCAGCTGATCCATGATTCTCTCTTATCATGGATGTTTCTATCTCTCTCTCCCTCTTCCTTCCTCTCTGAAATCGATAAAAATATATATTTTTAAAAATAATTACCCTAGAAAGGGTCAGGGGAAGTCAATGTTAAGTAATAACACAGGAAAATGAATATGAGAGACAAGAGAAAAACAAAATGTGAAGTTGCATGGGTTGGGAAGTGAGCATGGACAAGGTTTCTAGGAGATGAAGGTGACTAGTGGGGGCTGGAAGGGAAAGTGGTGTTCAATAGAAGGAGGGGAAAAGAACCAATGTGAGTGGGAACAGAGGTATGTTAGGAAGAGACACCAAACATGGATGGCCAGTGGCTGCAGGATGCTTATGATATGAGCATGACAAAGTCAATTTTCTCTAGAAGTCTTTCTCATTTGTTTTTAGTCTAGGCAATTTAAATAAAAAGTTTTGTAATAGCAAATAGCACCCTACTATTAGGTGTTTCTAGGAAAAAGCTAATCAGACACCTAATTTAATTTCTAAATGCATGGAAAAAAATATTGCTAAAGGCATGGAAATTGATGTTATCCTGCCATTAATAAAAATAGTAACACTGTAAATGAGAAATAAAATGATAAATGAGGAAAAGAAAGAAGCAAAAATAGTTTATGTAAAACAAAAAGAATGGTAAGCCAATCAGAGAAAGATAAATATCACATGATCTCAGTCATGGAAAATAATGAACAACATAAACTGATGAACAAAAACAGATCCAGAGACAGAGAATCATTGATCAGACTGTCAAACCTTAGAGGGGAGGGTGGGGATAAGGGGGAGAGATTAACCAAAGGACTTGGATACATGCAATACATGCATACAAACCTAACCAATGGACACAGACAATGGGGGTGGGGGGGTGATGGCATGAGTGGGGGGTGTGGGGAGTAATGGGGGGGTTAAGGAAACATATGTGATACCTCAATCAATAAAGAAATTTTTAAAAAAGAATGGTAAAAAAATAAGAAAACATTTCTCAAAGTCTACGTACTTGATTCTTCCATCTCATAGTTTGTACTAATTAAATTGCTCTTTACAAGTGGTTTATCATTAATGACACAAGAAGAATGGATTATAAACTCTAAGTGATTTAGGTGACAGGAGAAAAATGAATTCTGGAGATCTGTCAGTAGACACTGGAGCAGCCTGCCAGGAAGGGTAGGATGATCAATGGATTTCCCAGTAAGGTAACAACTTAAAAAAGGACTGTGCCCCATCTCTCTCTGGGACCATTTTCATAGCTTTCATGTCTCTCTTGCCCTCACCTCTCTCCTGTCCTCACTCTGTTCATATTTCACCACTTTTTTTCATTAATGTTCTTTAAAAAAATTCCACAATCCCATACAGGATACTCTTATGCTCTTAGTCATCATGTTCCTTTTTCTTCTCTCTAGTCTATAGAAGTTTCTCAGTTTTGTCGTGCTTTGTTTTTTATGACTTTGAGAATTGTGAAGAGTGCTGGTCAGGTATTTTGTAGAATGTACTCAATACAAACTTTTGTGATTTCTTTCTCTAGTTTTGGTTTTGAGAATACCATAGAAGTAAAGTGCCCTTCTTATCACATTGTATCTGAGCTACATGATATCAACATCACTTATCACTGGTAATGCTAACCCTGATCACTTGGTTAAGGCAGTGTCTGCCAGATCACACCATAGTAAAGTTATTATTTTTCCATTTCCATACTTCCTTTTATAGAAATGAATCATTAAATTCAGTCAAGAGTTGGGTGCTTGTGTGTGTGTGTGTGTGTGTGTGTGTGTGTGTGTGTGTGTGTGTGTGTAGGAAATGGTGTGTCGGGGGGAGGTATGGATTAAGCTCTACCTCCTAAATGCAGAAGTATCAGTGAAGGTTTTTAAAGACCAAAGAATTACTTCAAGAAAATGGAATTGAAACAATATACTAGAAAGAAGATTGTTGGCTAAAATATCAGTTACAAAATTCAAAGTCTGAGAGATGAGCACATGAACAAATCAGAGACTTTGTTGAAGCTTATGTCTAAAAAACATTGTGAAAATAAAAGAATCCCACTGATTAGAAATGAGTGAAAAGTAAGAAAGGAAACTCAAGCTACATTGAGGTTTTGATCTTGAGTAACAGGGAAAAGGTGATATAGAAAAAAGAGAAGGTGAACATTTGTGATTGGGATATATGAACTTTGAGGTTCCTGCAGGCATTGAGATGAATATGTTGCACAAGCCATTAGAAGTGGGATAACAAATCAACTTACCTCCTCAGGAAGTTTGGTACCTGCTGGGACCCTTTCCCTGACACAAGGCTGCTCTTTCCTGTTTTTCTATCATATTTCCAAGAAATATGTTTACTATTAGAGGCAAAGCTCAAGTTAGGAGTAGTGGTAGAGGTCAGAGGAAAAAGCCTCAAAGAATAGATGTGTATTATTCCATCTATCCTATAAATGAGACTTATTTGCTCAATAATCACCACCTCACTTTAAAAATAATGAATCCACCTTCATTATGAAAATTTGGTGTTTGTAATTAATGAGTACACTTGCCTACAGATAGAGCATCCAGTGTTTTTCACTGCCCATGTACAGAGATAATCCTAAAATATTTGAAATCTAGTATTTCTGAACTTGGGAACAATGATAGACAAGGAAACCTTCTTTTGTATTTTCACTTTGCATTTCAAATGGGAGGTGTGTGTTAAAAACTGAGCCTGCTTGAGCTTAAAGCATTCCTTAATTATGTGTTTGGTGATGCCTGAAATGCAGAAGAATTCAAGAAGAAGAAGAAGAAGGAGAAGGAGGAGGAGGAGGAAGAGGAGGAGGAGGAGGAGGAGGAGGAGGAGGAGAGGAAAAGATGGAGGAGGAAAAGGAGCAGTTGGAGGACTTGGAGGAGGAATGCTTACTAAATATCTGTGCCTTTTGAGGGTGGATGGAAAGAATGTAAGGAACCTTAAAATCTCAGGTGGAAGAGGTTGCAAAAGTGATTTATTCTTTTCCATCCCTTGATCTCTCTCTCTCTCTATCTTTCTCTCTCCCTCCCTCCCTCTCCTCTCTTTCTCTCTCTCTCCATTCCAGTTTATGGATTAATTAGTACAATAGCACTGATAAGTATTGTCCATCTGACCAGCTTTAATGAATAGATAAGAACCAGAGTAATCTGCTTTTTAATTGATTTTAGGCAAACAGAGGTCCTTGCGATTTAAGACACTTAACAGGCCCTGGAGAAGTTAAGTGGTGTTCTAGTTGTTTTTAAAAGAATAAAATAGCAAAAGTTCTCCACATATCTTTTTTTAAAATGTAATATTCAGAATAGCCTTGTGACGTAGATAAATGGTCATCAACTTTATTTCACAGATGAGATAATTTAGGCACAGAGAGGTTGTGAAATTTGCCAAAGGTCATCCAGCTTGTAAATGGTGGGGAGCTAGGTTTATAACCTGGGACATCTGCCACCCAGTACAATACTGGTATACTGCTGTGCTATAGAAATATGTTTGACAAAACCTGAAAGCAGTGAAATAGAATTTGTTAATTCAGTTGGGTCCAGACTATAAACAATGCTCAAATGGTAAAATTTGTGTGCATGGGTATATACTATCTGTACATTTACCTTAGATGCATAATAGATTCTTCCATAGCTTATAATTTTTCAGAGGATAGTGACGTTGTGTATGTACTTGTGTATGATTTTTCTTTCAAGCCTCTCTAATATGCTATATTTTTATTCTTATTCACTAGGTTACTTTCTCAGGAACTGGGAAATTCCCCGAGGACAGAAAAATCTGGGATTTAAAGTATTATGCGTTGACTGTCAGGATAGGTGTGTGATGGTAGGAGAGTAAAATGGGGAAAAAGCAGAAACTTTCTTGTAAAGCATTAAGACAATTAGGTGAAAAACATCCCAGTCTGACATTAACTAATCTAAGGTCTCTACAAAATGACTGGTTATTTTTGCTTGTTATGTGTTCTCAGAAAATTTCACTAAACAAATAGCAAAACAAGCCTGTGTTTTCATTTCTGAAAACCTCTAGTCTATTACAATGAGGATAGCACCTGTTTAAAAATAGTGTGCGTGATAAATCACAGAAGGTTCATTAATCAAGGCAGCCTAAAGCTGATAGGTACAATTATAGGTTTGTCACCCTGGGGAAGATCTTGAACTTGGAACCCAGTATAGACCCTCAAATTTTTGCCCCAAAGCTGCCATACGTAATCTTGGAACTTAGTGCATCTTATCCTAAGGGTATTGGAAGCTGTCTGGCAGGGCCTTATTCAATATCCACAGCAGTGAAACCTTGTTCTGATGAGATCTATTAATGGGGTGATGATGGAGTACCTCTACTACTAATAGATATCTGTCTTCACCACAAGTAAAAAGAAACATGAACAAAAACCAAACTTGAGTCCTTCCCTCCCCCAAAGCCCATGTATTATAGAATTCTGCATAAATGAATGTGTAGAAACTAGTTGAATCTCACCATTCAGAAAGATATCTATACTTGCTTAGATTGATTTTTTAAAATGTTATAAAATAGAATTTTTAAGGCAATATGATAATTCAAAAATGTATGAACAAATGTATTTAAAACCAAAATATAAATAACTAATCCATCATTCTTGAATATTATTTTTAGAGTATGCAGTCCTCACTGATAATAGATGTCAGTTATTTGCCATGATCTTATCATTGTAAGAATATTTTATTATTTTTCCAATATCAGCAAAAAGAGAGGAATCTATTTAAGTACTAAAAAATTCAAAGTTCCTAAATTCTAGTATCAATGATCTAATTTAATTTCAAGAGTCCTATCAGTTCCTTTTTCCTCTAAATTTTATTTTGCACATTAGACTCTGCAATGTTCTCTCCTACATGAAACCATGTATTACCAACTGCTTCTACCACATTTCTATATTGGTAGAATATCAATCACAGATCACCCCTGGTACTGTGGCTTAACACGTTATGTTCATATGATAGCACCTTATTAATCCCTCATAGCTGGTAAGTTCATGTGGGACTGGAGTTACCAAACTTTTTGTAGTTTCATAGTTCTTATTCCATGTTATACACAATCTATGTTTCACAAGTGACAAAGTCTACAAGAAAATTTGTGTCACTTGTGCTCTTGGGATGACATGGGATCCCACATCACACGATTCAGGAAAGAGATGCTAGTGTATTTGTGAATTTAGTATATGACAAAGGTTAAAATTTCAGTTCAGCCAGAAAGATTTATTTAATTAATAATGCCAGGAAATCACTATCCATCTTGAAAAAAAATAAGATTTTTCCCCTATTGCATACTATTTTTTAAATTACAGATTAAATAAAAAATATAAATGTAAAATTCTATGACAGCATAGGAACAGGAAAAACTTTTCAGCCAAGGCATAAAACACAGACATTTAAAAATGGAGAATAGATTTATTTGACTAAATTACATTTAAAATTTCTGCCAGCTTCCTAAAAAAATAGTATTGCCGGGGTCCAACCCCAGCAGGTCCAGGGGTTCCCAAAGGCGTAGACGGAGTCAGCGAAGAAGGAAGGACACGGAGACAGTGTTCAGTTGATCAGCAGCCTAGCCAGGATCTCTAGCCAGGATCTCCAGCCAAGTTCTGGTCTGGATCTCCAGCGAAGTTCTGGCTAGGATCTCCAGCCAGGTTCTGTGTCCATGTTCTCTTGCTAGGTTCTCCAGCCAGGTTCTGTAGCCATGTTCCCTCACTAGGTTCTCCAGCCAGGTTAAGTCATCAGGTTCTAGTCAGGTTCTCTTGCCATGTTCTATCCAGGTTCTGTAGCCAGGTTCTTCAGCCAGGTTCTCTCGCTAGGTTCTGTCTCTAGGTTCTGTGGCCAGTTTCTGCCCAGGATCTTTTGCCATTTTCTGTCTCTAGGTTCTGTGTAGGTTCTGGTCTAGGTTCTGTGCCTCTTGGTTCTGTCTTCTAAGTTCTGTCTCTTGTTGTCTTGTTACATCTGTATTTATACCAGTTGATTCAATCCTATCAATCTCTATTCCAAAGGTTAGGGCGTTTCTTATCTCCATTCCAGGGAGTAAAGATTATGTAGCTTAAGCATGATTGTTCATAGTTAAAGTGATTAATTACCCACCTGGCACTTAGTTAAGGGGTTTTATCCCCTCCCTAACTTCAGGGAAAAATCCCTACCTGGGGAAACAACCTTTCTCGGAGAGGTGACCTTGGTTAAAACACATAGCGCTAAGGTGAGCAAACATATTAAGAACAGTATGCTATATACGCCAGGTCCCTTGAAACAGCAAGGATGGACCGGCTCCCGGCATAGTATAATTTAGTTTCTAGCACAGGCCTCCCACAGACCCAGGTGGGAGGTCTGTGCTAGAAACGGAATTATATAATGTGTGCAGTGTATCTAGCAAAGTGATTGGCCCGTTGCAGAACTCCATAGGTTACACAAGGCTTTTGTAAAACATAAAATGAACAAAAACACATATCTTTATTGAACAAAGAGACACTATCTAGGATACACAAAAACACACAACCCTTATAAGACAAGAAAATAATGCTACAGAAAATAAGCAAAGACTTCAGTGGCCAAAGAATGTGTGAAAACATATCGAAATACTCTGGTAGCAAAGGAGATGCAAATTAAGGTGACTGATAAATCACTTGAGTCCCATCAAAGTGGCAAAACTTGAAAATAACTATGGCTGTCAGAATGCAGAGGAAGGATACTTTTGTACATTGCAACTGGTAATATGAGTGGTTATAGCCTTCTTGAAAAATAATCTGATAATATCTTATAATTAATATTACACATACTGTATCTTAGAAATTCAATTCTTGGAATTTCCTTCATAGAAATAATAATACAAGCAAATAAAAATACACATGCATAGATGTTTATTACTGCATAGTTATATGCCATGAAACCAACAAAAATAATGAACCAGAGAGTGTACTGGTTGACCTGGAGGGGTTTGTCCTATGTATTGTTGAGTGAGAAAAGCAGAGTGGAGAAAAAATAGGCATAAAATGAGCCAATATTTGTAAAGGCATTTTTATATGCCTTTTTATAATTTTAGGTATTACTATGTAATAATAGATATAAATATTCATGAAAGTATATATTTTATATGATTATATAAACATGGAAAAAAATAGAGAAGGATAGTTCTTAGGTTGTTAATATGGGACATCACTTCCTGAAGAGAAAATGGGAAGGAAAAGAGGTAGAGAGGAGCATCAAAAGAAATATTGCACATCAAAAAGCCAACAATATACTCCCAAATACTGGGGAATGGATGTGAAGGGGTTTGCTGGTGGAGGTAGGTGTCTGAATAAGAAGGATAATTCAATTTACATAATCATAGAAAATTATGTACACATGCACATTTGTATAATTTTTAAAAATGTGATTAAATATAATGAATTCTGTCATTCTTTAAAATACCTCAGCATTGTCTTCATTAAATCACCAGGGGTTTTGCTAACTGGTCATAAAAGACTCATTTGTCCTTTCATCATCTGCATAAGAATAAAGGACAGATAAGTGTTCAGACTAATCATTTTGATATTTATTAACACACTAGAGGCCCGATGCAAGGTTAGGCCTTCCATCCCTAGGCTGCCGGCACCAGATTCCCTCTGGCACCCAGGACCGAGATTACCCTCGTAGCCCTGGCTTCGTCCAGAAGGTCTTCTGGTCTAATTAGCATATTACGCTTTTATTATTATAGATAAAAAAAGAAGTATCTTGAACAGAAATTCCTGGAGATGGCATTATACAGTGGAAATACACTAGGCTTTGAAGTCAGATTCACTGAGGCTCCAAACCCAGCCTGATCGTTAATTTGTTGTATGCCCTTGGCCAAGTTGCTTAATATTTCTTGCCCTCAGTTTATTCAACTATAGAATGGGGAGGAGGAAACCCAGGTGGGAGGTCTGTGCTAGAAACTGAATTATATAATGTGTGCAAATGGTTATAGCAAAGTGTTTGGCCCATTGCAGAACTCCATAGATTACACAAAAAAATAAATCAAAATAAACTAGAGACATGGATAGATTGGGAGCCAGAAAAATCATGTAGTGCTGAATTTAATAGATATTTTTGATGTGGAAGTCATTCAAAAATGATTATGCACAATTAGTTGCCTTTATTACCTGTAACACCAAGGTGAAGTAAATAATCTTAAAATTGTCTGTATGGGATTCAGGCTTGCACAGTGGGATCTCTCCTCATCCTGGGTGGCTTGCCTGGCCTGTTTTGAATTGTTTTTATATATTGTACAGGTGGATCATGCTTTCAGATACACTACCTTGTCCTCTACAAAGGAAGAATTTATGAAGTCCTGTGGTTTTCATTTCATGAAAAGTGGATGTAATTTTTTTAGATCATTCAGCTAAGATTATAGTTGCTTTTTTCTAATAGAATTTTCTTCTTATGTATTGGCCTCATTTTTAAGAAAACAGGTTTATTTGTACACTAAATCCATCCAAAATGGAAGTCTAGCTAGGTAGTAGCCAGATAAAATAAGATAGCACTGAATTTAGTAGTTATGATTGATATAGAAAGCACTGTGGAACATGATTATGCACAATTCATTTTTGAAAGAAAACTTTCACATGGAAATAAGCTGGGAACTATAAAAACCGACACTTGGGGACATTTTAAATATGAAGTTTAACTTTTCTGAACACTGAAAGAAATTTACTGTAAGCTTTATGTATGTAGCTCACTTGATTTTAATTTATTTTAAAATATTTTGCTTTAATTCATAATCCATACATCTTTCTGATGTTCAGTTTTTCAACTTACAATATGGAATCCAGTTGTAAACGCTTTAAAGGAATTTGACAGTGATCCTCTAGACTCTAAACCTGTGGGTCTCGAACAATGAAAATACATCCTGCATATCAGATATTTACATTACGATTCATAACAGTAGCAAAATTACAGTTATGAAGTAGCAATGAAAATAATTTTATGGCTTGGGGTCACCACAACATGAGGAACTGTATTAAAGGGTCGCGGCATTAGGAAGGTTGAGAACCACTGGGTCTAGAGACTTTTAAATTAGTACATTATAAATCATCAGTTAATCCAGTATCTTTCATTATTCCATGATCAATTATAATTCCCCTCTTCTGTTAGAATACCCAATTTAGAAAATCTCCTTCTTCTAATAACCTACATTCTTTTAACAATCTTTAGCATCTCCTACAGAGCAACCCTTACTGAAATAGAATATTTTACGAGACAAAGTCTAAAACAAAATCCTTCTATCAAAATTAACCCTGGAAATTTTTTTAGTGATTTTCCTCCTGGTCATTGTAGCATTTTAAGTAAAAATATGGTCTCCCCCAGAACACCATATTTGCATGGGACAGCTCAGATTGCTGCTTAAGTCAAGATTGCATGCTTTACTGTGACAAAAGGGCCTGCATTTATCCCTGTATTACCCATGCTTGTTTTTGCACATTAAGCTCCTCAGAGGTGATTTGGTTCTTTAAAGAGCTCCCAGGTTTACATTTTAAAGATATCTGTAAAATTTGACTTTAAGAATAGAATCCATGTATTGTTACATTTTATTTTCAGTTGTATTAATTTCTTTATATGATTTTCAACTTATAACATGAATATTTCCTGGTGAAACAATATACAACAAAGACTAAAATGTCAATTATATCACATTCTTTTTCTCCCATTCTCATAAGGTTACTAATTTTGCTTTTCAAGTTGTTCACAAATACAAGCACATAAATGCAAAAAAAAAAAAAAAAGTAGTTTTGGTTGGTTGGTTATTTTATTATCAGAATAGCATCATAAAATACACATTTTCTTTCAACTTGCTTTTGCTTTTATTCATTTAATACATCATGGATAACCATGTATATCAGTATAGATCATCTATCATTTTTCTATTTTGACACACATAAAAAATGTATAAGAATGGGAATAAATAGTACAAGTTGGTTTGATTTTTTTTTAAATACTCACCTGAGGATATTTTTGTATTGGTTTTAGAAAGGGAGGTGGAATAGAGAGAAGCATTGATGTGAGAGAGATACATCAATTGGTTGCCTCCTGCAAGCATCCCATCAGGGGCCAGGGTTTGAACCTGCAAACCATGTACATGCCCTTGACTAGGAATCCAACCTGTGATCCTTTGGTGAGCAAGCCAACATTTAAACACTGAGCAACACCTGCCAGGAATGATATTTTTTTAAAAAATAACATTTTTTTCTATTTTTGTTTAGATATGCATCCCTTACTTTTGCAAGTAACCTAACACATCCTTCATTTTCCCTTTATCTTTGAACATATTCTGCCTCTGTTTTTGTTCGTTTGTTTGTTTGTTTGCTCCCCAACTTTTGGGAATGATAGGCACACATAATATTTGAACAGTTGTGACAAAGTTTTCTCATCTCTTCTAACAATGCTTCATTGCCTGAATTCTCAATTAATTAAATGCCAGATAGTAATTAAATCATCCAAGAAATGGAGCCATCTTACTCATATATATATATATATATATATATATATATATATATATATGTATTAGACAAACATGGTAATTGACCGTACCTTCGCTATGTCTCCCACTGGCTAATCAGCACAACATGCAAGTTAACAGCCAACAAAGATGGTGGCTGTATACTGCAGGCGGGGCTGGCAGCACATGATGCTGCCCGCGGGCCCTGGGCCCCGGACCCCTGACCCGACGAGGCGGGGCTGATAGCGCCCGACGCTGCCCGGGGGATCCGGGCCTTGGATCCGTGACCTTGCAAGGGAGCAAAGCAGCAGAGAAGGGAGAGAGCCCAGGTGGCAGAGAAGGGAGGGAGCCGAGGCCTAAGCTGCGAAGGGAGGGAGCAAGGCAGCGGAGAAGGGAGCAAAGCCCGCCTCGGTGGGCTTCGCTCCCTTCTCTGCTTCACTGCGGTCTCAGGAAGCCCTATTCTTGCAGGAATAGGCCCGAGGAAGCCTTATTCTTGCAGGAATCTTCCTGCAACAGGCCTCTAGTCTATATATATAAAACCCTAATTTGCAAATAGACTAAATGGCGGAACAACCAAACAACCAGTTGCTATGACTTGCGCTGACTACCAGGGGGCATGCACAGAACATGGTGGGCTTCGGCAGCAGGTGGCATGGTGTGAACATGGTGGGTGTCAGCTGAAGCAAGGTGGTGGAGCAGGTGAGTGGAGGTGCCAGACTAAGGTGGGGCACCAGTCACTGTCATCTGGGCGAGCCTCTGATGGTTACTGAAAATTCTTTGCTCTCGTGCTCCACGGTCCCACCCGGTGCTTGCACTCGCTGCCAGCGCCAGCTCCCCTTGCACCCACTGCCAGCACCAGCCCCAATTGCTCTGCACCATCAGTGGGTGCAAGCGGCAGCTGCTGGCCCTGATCACTCCTCAGGACTTCTCCACCTCCCCTTGCTCCTGAGTGATTGGGGCCAGCAGCTGCCTCACACACCCACTGCCAGCGCCAGCCCTGCTCGCACCCGCTGCCAGCACCAGCCCCTCTCATACCTGCTGTGGGTGCCATCCCCATTCACATATGCTGCCAGTGCCTGGCTCCAGTCTGGATCACTTGGTGCCATCAAGTGAGAGTGGCGACTGCCAGTTCTGATAACCCCTGAGGGCTTCTCCACCTCCTGCTCCTGAGGGGCGATTGGGGCAGCAGCTGCCTCTTGCACCTGCTGTTGGCACAAGCCCCAATTGCTCCATGCTGTCAGCGATTGGGAGCAGGGCTGGTGGCAGAGATGGGATTGGGGGCCATGGCAGGAGGGGCCAGGCAGGGGCATGGAGGATGGGACAAGACCTCCCCTGTGACCACTGCAGCATCACAGCCCACAGTTCCTTTCAAGGTGCACAAATTCATGTACTGGGTTCCTAGTATTTTAATATGACTGGCCTGTTTTTTCTTCAGATCATATGTCATACATGCTTGATGAAAATCACAGAGGTCAAACTTGAGTGAGCTATTAAGATAACAAGGTTTGTGTGTGTTTGGATTTTAAAAATATGTTTTTATTGATTTTAGAGAGAGAGAGAGAGAGAGAGAGAGGAAGTGAGAGGGAAACATCCATTGACTGCCTCCTGCACTCCTCTTACTGGTTATCAAGCCCACAACTGGCCCCGACCAGGAGTCAAACTGGTGACTTCTTGGTGCATGGGAGGACCACTCAGCCAGGGAAAGGATAACAAGATTTCACATCTCATATACCCATATACTTCTTAAGCTGCTTGACATGGAGCCATGGTCTATGATTTTTCCTCAAGGAATGCCATGCTTGTGAATTATACATAGGGTCAACTTAGATCAGAAAAAGTTTGACCTATGGGAATACCACACCTCAGTAAATGGTTTACCTCACAATTTGTTTGTATGTATTTTAGTATTTTAACATTTATTTTCTCAAGTCTTGTCCTCCGTCATCACATATGCTAAATCTAGGCCATCTGTAATTGTGTGGATGCTGTTATGTGCTTCTTAGATGCCTGCTCAGGAAAAAGAACTTGTCAGCCCAGCTGCTGAGAGGATAGCAAGCATTCATCCCTCTCCAGGGACTGTCTCAGCCAGAATAGCCACCTTACCCAAGGTCACACCTCTTATAGATTTAAAGACCCAGTCCTCTCACTCTGACTCAGGACAGCTCTGAGGGGCATTGCTTATACTTCCCTAGGGTCAGCGGAAGCTTCCAGTAAGACTACCTTGCCTCTGGAATTTTCCAGCTGCCCCATCTTGCTTCCTTCCTGTTCTTCCACCTGAGAATACTCAAATACAAACTAAACTCATCTTTTCCCCAAATTGTCTATTCCTTGATCTCTTCTTTTCAAGAGAAACATTATTTATATAAGCTCAAAATCTCTTAATCTTCTTTAAGAGTTTCCTGTCCTTCATATCTTAGCCCTGTCAGTTAGGTTTCTCTCATTTATTCTTTCACAAGATCTCTCACAGGAATGCCTCTTTTTCCCCCCAGTTCAGATTTTCATTGCTACATCTAGACCATAGTAATAACTGGCTTCCCTAACTGCAGCTCTGCCCTTACAACCTATTTTGATCTCCACAATGAAGTATGCTTCCTAAGCACATTTCTAATTGTTTAATACAATGTAGTTGATCAAAGCCCTCAGACTGGTCATCTGTGTAGACAGTGATATTAATTTTTATTTCCTATATGTAGGCAAAATCCTAAGAAATCTTACAGTATGTGAAGTTAAAAACTCATATTTCATTCAACTTTAATTGAAACAGGGGAAGTGCCAGGGACATGTTCTACCGATAAGATACAAAATTTGTAAAAATACTTTTGAAATCCTATATAATCAAGGCCACTGTAGACAAAGTGCCCTGTCTTCCAATCATCTATTTAACCAATCAAAGTGTAATATGCTAAAGATATTCTAAGGCTGCTCAACTACTTGCTATGATGTGCACTGACCACCAGGGGGGCAGACACTCTGACTGGTAGGTTAGCTTGCTGCTAGGGTCCAGCTGATTGGGACTGAGCAGGAAGGGCTGGACATGTGCTGGAGCCTTTCTGCCTTCCTCCCAGCTCAGTCATGCACCCTGGGCCTGGCCTGTACCCTCTCTCAATCTGGGACCCCTCAGGGGATGTCGGAGAAACAGTTTTGGCCCTACCCCACAGGCCAGGCTGAGGGAACCCACTGGTGCATGAATTTGTGTACCAGGCCTCTGGTCAGTATATAAGTAATTCCCTGATATGTTTATGAATTAAATAAATAATACCTTTTTAATTATTTTAGTTTTTATGTATAATCTGTGGAGAGAGAGAGAGAGAGAGAGAGAGAGAGAGAGAAGTAACTTCTGCTCCAAATATTTTCTTTGACATCTGATACATTTGGATTAAAACCGTATGGTCACCCAGCTAGTGTGGCTCAGTTGTTGAGTGTCAACCCAGGAACCAAGAGATTGCTAGTTCAATTCTCGGCCAGGGAACATGCCTCAGTTGTGGGCTTCATCCCCAGTAGAGATTGTGCAGGAGGCTGGCAATTGATGATGTTTCTCTCTCATCAATGTTTCTATCTCTCTATCCCTCTCCCTCCTTTCTTTTTAAAAATCAAGAGAAAATAAAAATAAATAAATAAAAATAAATAAATAAATAAAATTTAACTTTGTTATTAAAAAAACCCTTATGATCATAATTTTAATTGAAAATATAAAGTTTTTCTTCTCAGATATTGACACCATTTTGATTTTAATTTTCTTTACATTGAATATTTTAATATTCATTCAACATTTATTGAGCATCAATTAAGTGCCAACCATTGTGCAAGTCACTAGGGATGTAATGATGAATAGAATACAGTCTTTGACTTCAAACTACTCACAAGTTAATGAGATCATTGATGACTGTAGCAATTATACCCTTTTCTGCAATAATCATGATTTTAGGAGTACTTTCCAAGCTTAGAAAGTTTCCTGTAAATTCTGTGTACAAAGAAGCAAATTTCTACCTTTGTCCACTGTAGACAATTAGTTGCATAATATAAATAGTATAAAACTTGATATAAAGAGATTGAAATGTGCATTCTAACTTAGTAACTTCTTAACTTATCTCTTTTTGCAAAGCAATTAAACTTTCTGAATATTTGTTCACTCCTATATCACTGATATTTATTTCATAGAGAATTAGAGTTAAGAGCTATGAAAATAATAGTAAATAATGAAAATAATAGTAAAATTTCTGATAATATGCATGTTAAAGTGGCTCCTTTCTCTTGAGTTTTGTGGATGAATAATCACACTAAGCCAATTTTACTGCCTGAATTTTGTAGCTGAAACTTCTAACCTTTATTATCATTATCATCATCATCATCCTATTACAATATTGACATGCCTTCTATATATCAGGCTACATGTTTAGACCAGTGTTTCTCAATCTTAGCTGCACAATAGAATCACTTGAATATATTTTTTTAAAAAACAAAAGCCCAGGTTCTATTCCAGACCAATTATATCTGAATCTCTCGAGGAGGGATCCAGTCACCAGTACTTTGTAAAACTCCCCAGGTGATTCCAATTAGGTTGTGAGCAACTACTCTGATTAATTATCTCATTAAATCTTTATAAAAATAGAGATGTTCATTTCCATTTTGTACAGAAGAAACCTAGGCTCAGCAAAATCAAAAACTGTATTCAATGTCACATGCCTAATTCATGACAGAGTTTGGATTCAAACCCAGGTCTTTCTGGTTTCAGAGTCCATATTCTTTCTCCTAAGCTCTATTAATATACCGTCAATTCTCTTTTGTCTGAACTCTAAAATGAAAGGTCTAAGATGAAAGGCTTTTGAGATCAGTTTAGTTCTACTATTTTAGAGTATGGTAATTTTTCTGTAGATAGGAATTAATAATTTAATTTAATTGAGGTGTTAGCAAAGTTCAGTAATGAACATGTTCCTATTTCAGCTAACCAAGCAAGGATCCTCATTATTTGATATAAATTACAGGTATAGTCATTTGATGCAATGTACAAAAATGTGAGCAGAAGTGAGAAGAAATGGAATACAGGGTTAGTAGTTTCTTCTAGAAAGCATGTAAAAATTGTCAGCTTTTAATTATAATTTTTCTGGTATATATAAGTATTAGGAGCCCAGCCTGCAATTCGAAATCGCGCAGTGCCTCCCACCCTCCGGTCCGGCCCTGCCTCTCTCTCCAGCCCTTGAGGCAGCTGAGGCCACTGCTGATCAGGTCCTCCCCCAGAGCAGGCGCGCAGAGGCCCCTGCCGCCAGCCCCAAATGCTGCACCCGCAACCTTCTGTACAGCTGACCCCTTACAGCATCCTGGTTAATTAGCATATTTCTCTATTTTGTATATAGATATCCTGTATAATAAAGAGCTAAAATACAAATGGTTGTCACACCCTCACGCTGTCATGCAGTAATGGCTCAGACCCTCAACACTGGGGAGAGAGGAATGGGGACATCTAAGCACAAATGAGCTCATGAGAGAGGAATGGGGACCAGCCAGGCTGCAGCCCGGGAGAGGGACAAGCCTCATGCCTTGTGGTCCAGGGTGCCAGTGGCTGGGGCTGGAGCCTGGGAGAGGGACAAGCCACCCACCCCATGGTCCCAGACGCCAGCAGCTGCATCTGCATCTCTGGCCCAGGAGAGAGACAAGCCACCTGCCTCATGGTCCCAGGCACCTGCAGCTGTGGCCCAGGTAAAGGCGCCCACCCACAGTCTCCTGCGGCTGCGGCCTGGGTGAAGCTGGCCGGGGTCCTTGGTGCCTGTGACGGGCTGGAGGAGGGGATCCTGGCTTCCGGGTACAGGGCGAGTGAGAGGCAGTTAGGGGCGATCAGGCTGGAAGGGGAACAGTTTGGGGCGATCAGGCAGGCAGAGGTGGTTAGGGGCAATCAGGCAGGCAGACAGAGGGGTTAGGGGTGATTAGGCAGGTAGGCAGGCGAATGGTTAGGAGCCAGCGGTCTCGGATTTTTAAAAAATGTTATCTATGAGTCAGACTTTTTTCCTAGAGTTTTAGGATTTAATACCTATTTAATAGTTAGGGTTAACACAGTCACATTTATTAAGTTTACTAATATATTTAGATGTATTTCTGCCATATTATTTGGTGTGCTCTGTTTATTATTGTTTCCTATCTTTTTTTTTATTTTTTCCTTTTTTTCCTACCATTTTTTAAAAATATATTTAGTGTTTTATTCTTACTTTTTTTTCTTTTAGAGTTTTGAAAACTTCCCTAGGTGGGAGCCTTATTTGCAAATGGTAGAAACAAACTCTATCTGATCTGAGGAGAAAAGGCATTGATGAAAAAAATATTAAGTAGCTACTGAAGTTACCTGACAAATTGTGTACAGTGGAGTGAAATGTTGAGGTACTTGCAAACTTAAAATGATTGACAAGGGCCAAAATACTTATTTTAATGAAACACATTATAATGAATTAAAAGAGTTACCATGTATTCCTGTTTATGACTGTCATTCCAGATTAATTAGTAATAATGTCTTAATTTATTATATCAATTTTATTATAAAAAATAATGAATAATGCTTAGGATGATTGCTACCTAGTTTGAGGGAATAAGTTGGCTATAAAAGGTAGTTTAGAATGAGATGTAGATCATCTAGGCCATAGCTTTTGTTTTGGGGTGGTGGATTTCCAGGTGGTTATTATGTTACCAAAAAATAAATGAATGAAAGAAAGCAGGTCATGTATAAACAAATTATAGATAGGCATGAGTCAAAGATTATAAGTAATCCAATTTTGTGTACTTGCAATTTAGAAAAAAATTTAAAATTAAACTAACAGGAATCAAGTATCTTTAGACTCTACAAGGATCAGAGATTATATGAAATTTGTTAACTACTTCAATTCAATTTTGACAGTGAATAGGTAATTCATATTTTGTGAGAAAACAAGACTGTAACAGTTCACATTACAGTAAACCCTCGACTTTGCAGACATCAATTTAACAGACTTTGGATTTAAAGGACAAAAGTGCCGGTCTGTATGTCATATGTCAAAATTAAGACCCTGTTAATATTAAAATGCTTTAACCAAGATTTGCTTATAATTAAATTAACACGTTAATTTTTTGTTATTAATTCATTGTTATTTTAACAAATTTTAGCAAATAGGCCATATTTTGGGAAAAACACTGCAATAATTTCACCAACATAAATAAATGTAACACATCTACAACTATTTAAGTAGACACATACTTAAATCCAAGAGTCACCACTCATCAACAATGTTCTGAGAATGATTAGCATGTGACCACACTGCATTATGCGGTAATTGTCCTGTTATTTTCCTGGCCTGATTTTCTGCAGCAGTCTTAACTCCTGCCTGCCCATGTTCCCAGGGCGTCCCAGCATGTGCGTTTGTTTTCTCAAGGTGACTGGTGAATGCACGCAGTAACTAGACCTATTCAATATAAATTTAAAATGACAGTGATACATATAGAAAAGTTTTCTGTGAAATTAAACTTTTAATACATACTTAATTTTAAGTATACAAATGTGCCTACATAAGCAAAAACAGGTAAACTAATTTGTAAATTGTTTAACAAATTAGTCCATTATATCAAAATTTTACTGTATTGTACAAAGTCAGTCTTGTGAACTAAGTCACCTATTTTTTTTTTTTTTGCATCAGAAAATATACCTGTTGTAAATACATTAAAAAAACAAACAAAAAAACAAACAAAAAAAAACACCTAAGGCCCTGGCTGCTGTTGGTCAGCAGTAAAGTACTGGCCTGAGCACTGAAAGGTTTCAGGTTTGATTTCCGGCCAAGAGCATGTATCTAGGTTGCAGGTTAGATCCCTGGCTCCAGTGGAGGTGTGGTAGGCAACCAATAAATGTGTCTCGCTCACATCGATGTTTCTCTCTCTCCCCCTAACCCTTTCCCTTTAAAAAAATATCTATGCCGAAACCGGTTTGGCTCAGTGGATAGAGCGTCAGCTTGCGGACTGAAAGGTCCCAGGTTCAATTCTGGTCAAGGGCATGTACCTGGGTTGCGGGCACATCCCCAGTAGGAGATGTGCAGGAGGCAGCTGATCGATGTTTCTCTCTCATCAATGTTTCTAACTCTCTCTCTCTCTCCCTTCCTCTCTGTAAAAAATCAATAAAATATATTTTGGAAAAAAAAAATCTAAATACTGCCCTTACTGCCCTGGCCTGGTACCTTAGTTGATTAGAGCATCATCCCAATAGGCCAAGGTTTCAGGATCAATCCCCTGTCACGGCACATACAGGTATCAACCAATGAATGCATAAATAAGTGGAGCAATAAGTTAATGTTTCTCTCTCTCTCTCTCTCTCTCTCTCTCTCTCTCTCTCTCTCTTTCTCTCTCTCACACACACACACACACCAATAAATAAACAAGAAAAGAAAAATAAAGTTATTAAAAACAACTAAGTGCTGAGTTTCAGCATTCATGCCATTATAGAGTTTTCTAGAGGTGAACACTGCCTAGCTCTTGATATGACCATTGCCCGACCAGGCATCTCTGATCTGCATGTAATTCCTGTGTCTTCCTGGCTTTTACTCCAAGTCTGTCCTCTTCCACTTGCCTAAGTCCTTTGTTTCCTGTCATTTTCAACTTAGTTGTCACCTGGAAACCTTCCATGACCTCCCTACCACCCACCTCCATCTGGGCTAAATTGATCTCTCTGTGTTCCAGTATCTCCATATTGTAGAATCTAGAAGGTTAACTGTTTGAGTCTTTTTTCCCATTAAACTTGAGATCCAAAAGAGCAATAAAACCCCAACTATGCTTCATTCATGTTTTGTTTCTCCTTAATTTGACGCCATATTAGATTTTTGTGTGTTTTTTGTTCTTTAGAAATATATTTCTTTGTGTGCAACTATATTTTTCAACTTAAAAATTTTTCAGAGTTATGTTTATTGGATGAATGTTAAGTGTAGCAAGTAACTTATGTTTCAGCAGCAGATTACTAAACCCACCATAGTCAGAGACACACATGCTAGATCTATGGCTACTATTTAATATGACAGCAAAGCTACTCATCTTCCTCGAAAGAAACTCATTTTCCAATCTGACAGAATGAACACTTAAGGAAGTATGGTACTTGGAGGGAAATATTGTTTCATGGAGTTTATGTCAATGAGTGGGCTTTTGCTTGATATTTTTGGAATTGTGCTTTAGAATTGCTCAAATATATTAGCAAAAAAAAAAAAAACCCACAAAACAAACAAACAAACAAAAACCCTGCAATTGACAATTTATCCTATCTAATAATAGACAAACATGGTAATTGACCATACCTTCGCTACGCCTCCCATCCGCTAATCTGCGTGATATGCAAATTAACCGCCAACAAAGATGGCGGCTAATTTGCACACTGCAGGCAGGGTGGGACAGCGCCATCCCACCTGCCCCACTGCCATCTGGGACTGCTATTTGCGACCCGGGGTGGTGGGGCGGGACAGCGCCATCCGGCCTGCCCTGCCGCCATCCGGGCCTGCTATCTGCGACCCAGGGCAGCGGGCATCTGTGTGCGACCCAACCTGGGGCAGCTGGGTGATGCAGCAGTGATCAGCCAGCCCGCCTGGGTGTCCCATGTGCGACCCGTCCTGGGGCAGCTCCCCAACCCCTGGATCAGCCCTGCCGTGTGCACGACCCAGGGAGACAGGGCAAGCACCAAGGGATCAGGCCTGCAATCTGCCACCTGGGGAGCAGGCCTAAGCCAGCAGGTGGTTATCTCCCGAGGGGTCCCAGACTGTGAGAGGGCACAAGTGGGGCTGAGGGACACACCCCCACCCCACCTCCCCTGTCAGTGCACAAATTTTTGTGCACCGGGCCTCTAGAATTATAATAAATCAGTTAAAAACAACCCAAAGACCCAAAGGGAGCAGTTATGCCATAAGGAGTGACAATTTTTAGGATTCATCTCTCTTCTGTATTGGAACAGAATATGAGGTATGGCAATGTAAAAAACCTAGCAAATCAAAAGCACTCTAGAGAAATCCTTGAGCCTATTTTCTCAGGACCTACTTTATTCTTTCTTAAAAAATATATTTTGGAGAGATAGTGTGGTTAGTGAGCAGGAATGGGATTTAAATTAAGTTTAAATCTGGCTTTAGTCTCCCACTTGAGCAAGTAACTCAAAATTTTTGAGCCTCCATTTTCCCATCTGTAAAATGGAAATAATGATATGTGGAAAATTATTGTGAGGGCTATAGAATAACTCACTTGATGCACTGGGTGTAGAGCTCATTATCAATAATTACATGCCATTATTATTAGACAAAGTAGGAAAAGCAGACCAATTGCCTACCTCTGTATTTTTTTCCTTTTTCTGCTTTCATTGGATGGGTATTAGTTTTGGAAATGGATGTACATCTCATTTTGAAGATTAATGTAGACCATCACTTTCAAATATGGAAAATGTCCCTTTTATGATGTGGATGCTTGCTAATTTACTCTGAGTAACAGCTAGGGTTTATAACTGCTCAGATTGCAAGCAGTATCCTCATTTTGTATAGAAGGTTAACAGAACCAGTAAAAAAAAAAAAAAGTGATTTGGGAATAAAGACATTCCTTAATACATTGAATGTACCTGTTTTCAAGTGAAAGAAAACCTGTTCATTTTATTGGGCCCATTAAACACTGTACACAAGAAAAAATTCTAGATTTAATCTATATCTTTGCACTGCTTTAGATATACATATACATCTTTATTTCTGAGGCTAATGGTGGAACTTTTGATATGTTTTCACTGTGATGTGATAGAGGTGATGCTGGAACACAGACTTAATTCAGGCCTTTGCCCTACCCTGGCCCAGAATATGCATTTATTTCTTTAGATCTGTAACTCTTTCCCCAAGGCCAGAATTTCCAACCAAAAATAATCCTTTAGATTCTGTTTAGCTCCAACCTAATCATTTCAGATATGTATGTGTTTATTTTTAACTTTCCTCAGGATTCTGAATGAGGATTTAGTTAAATGCCTGTTTAAGAATTGATGAGTAATTTAAAGGATTTAGGAGAACATTCTGTACTATTATATGCAAATATATGCCATGCATGGCTCCCTATGTCATTAACCTGGCAGTCATTTCATGCATGACTCCCCATCTTATTAAGCTAGCAGTATGGAATATTTGATTTACTAAACTGGGATGAACTACTTAGTGTGCTAATATAGGAATATAACTTTTAAATTTCTTTGGAATAACTATCTTCAAAACAGATTTTTGAAGACAATAACATTATTTTGACAGCTGTGCTCAGTTTCTAAAAGTCTATTTTAGGAAGCTTCTTATAACTGTTGGAACTGTACCTGTGTGATTTGAATGATCCATACAATAATTGAAAATGAAAACTATCATAGCAATAAGAGCCTTTAGAATTCTGTAGCAAGTGATTCAACATCACAGGTAAATAAATTCAGTAGAAGCATTTGCTTCTAGACAGGATGTCTCACAGTGTATGGTTGCCTGTGAGTCTGCCAATAGGCTCCCAGTTACCATGATTCGATAAAATCTCTTTTTATAGCCAAGACCCCTCTGGCTTCCCCTGGCTTTCGTTGCCATAGCAGCGTTCATTGGCAATGGAATTTACAGGAGGAAAAAAAGAGGGGGACGAGGGGCTACATATTTGTAAAGTTGGTGCAGTGCCAAATGTAGCAGGAATTATCAGTGCAGGATGCTGTATCCTTCCTTTAGTGTCCATTTCAGTTGGTGCCAATTGTCACCCACATAATCACAAAACACTCTGTCATCATTCAGACCAGCTGCATGAAATGAGACAAAGGGAAATTTAGCAGCAATTGAGGAAATGGTAATTTAAAAGGATTTTAAATGATGTTTTCTATGTTTCTCAATCAACAATGTTTTAAAGCATTTAATCCCTCCTTTTGCCTTTACAATAGGATTCCTTACTGTTTCTGGCTTGACTGATGACATATTTGCACTATATTGGCCAAGAAAATGTCAGAGACTAGAAAAGAGGTCAAATAGATAAAACCAAAAAGGGGTGATAGGAAATATTTATAGTAATTTCATTTCTGTTAGGTTTCATTTTGAATTTAAATTGCAAGGTAAATTTGCCTTTGCTCTTTGCCTACAATATAATTTTGAATTACAAATGCTTATTGTTTATCAGATATGTCATTCAATAAACACTACCAGATTTGTGATATTATATTCATCATTTCTTCAGTCATGACACGTATTTCAGAGTTCACAAGAAAGAGGAAAAAATCTTCATGAGGGAAGAAAACCAAGTGAATAATCCAGGGAAGTTGGTGAACTGTGACATATGTAGGGCTCATGTGAGCCATGAATATGTAAGGTGTACTGGCTAGGCCCAGAACAGGGGGAGGGGAGAGAATGTTATGTAGGGAATGTGTCCAAGACAGAGGAAATATACAATATGTTTGATTGCAGCAATTCCTGGCTTTTGGCAAATACAGTAGACTATACAAATGGATGAAGTAATTTCCTAAAACTGGAATAGTTTATTGGTAGATGGTTGGAAATAGAGAAATCTGCCAAAAGAGGGCCATTAATATTTGACTGAGTCTTTTCTTGGTTAAAAAAAAAAAACTCTTTTTATGAACTCTTTATCCAAAATCATAAATAAGACTTGCATATAATGATAGACAATTACATGAGTGGACTAGAATATATTCCAGACTCAAAATTATCTGGGACATTAGTGAACCACAGCAGTGACACTGTGAATTGGCAAGAGAAAGGAAAGAGTGTCCAATGATTAGTTTGGGAACAATTTGTTTATCTTTATGAAAAAAAGTAAAAGAAGATTCATATATCACACCATAGGAGAAAACAGAATTGACTAGAGACTGAAATTTTAATAAGAGGATCTAAAATTTTAAAGAAAAAATATAGGAAATTATGAGTTTAAGAGAGGTAAGTGTTTTTTCAAACAAACTATGAAAGTACAAATTTTTAGACAGAAATAACATGATTTGGCAAAAATCAGCATAAATGAGTAAGAAGGCAAATTAAAGAATAGGAGAAGACATTTACAATGTAATAAATCACTGAGATTTTTTGCAGAACAAATAAAACACTCCAATAAATTAATTAAAGTATATTTTAAACAAATATACAAAAAGAATGACTGAACAATATGAACAGGACACTCATGGAAGTTACGCAAGCAAACATATCAAGATGCTCAATCTCCTTACTTGAAAAATGCAAAGGAAAACAACATGATAAAACATTTTATAATATCAGATTGGCAAAGATTTTTAATCTGACAATGCCAAACACTGGTGGAGAGTTAGGAGAACAATGCTGGAGGGAACTGAAATTTTTATCAGTGTTTTGGAATGTAACCTAGCAAGATATGATAAATTCTAAACTGTGTCTTCTGTAGGACTTAGAAATTCCATATCTAAGTGTACAGGTATGCACACAGATCTATAACATTCATTAAATTTGAAACAAATATATCATGATATATTTATAGTATGCGATATTATACACCTAGTAAAATGAATTGAGTAGATAAAAGTTTTAATAGATGAGAAATAAGTTGAGGGGAAAATAAGTCAGTATTGGACATGAAATATGATATCACTAGAGGCCCAGGGCACAAAAATTTGTGCACTCGGGAGGTCCCTCAGCCCGGCCTGTGCCCTCTCGCAGTCTGGAACCCCTCAGGGAATGACCACCTTCTGGCTTGGGCCCGCTCCCCAAGAGATTGGGTCTAAGATGACAGTCAGACATCCCTCTGGCAGCCCAGCAGCCCTCGGGGGATGTCCACTTGCCAGCGGGGAGCAGGCCTAGCTGCAGTCAGACATCCTTAGTACTGCTGAGGAGGCGGGAGAGGCTTCCTCCACCACCGCTGTACTGGTAGCCATCAGCCTGGCTTGTGGCTGAGCAGAGCTCCCCCTGTGGGAGCACACTGACCACCAGTGGACAGCTCCTGCATTGAGCATCTGCCACGTGGTGGTAAGTGTGTGTCATAGTGACCAGTGATTCCCAGTCGCTCTGCTATTAGGGTCAATTTGCATATTACCCTTTTATTATATAGGATAGAGGCCAGGTGCATGGGTAGGGGCCAGCTGGTTTGCCCTGAAGGGTGTCCCAGATCAGGGTGGGAGTCCCACTGGGGTGCCTGGCCACCTTAGGTGAGGGGCTGAGGGCCGTTTTCAAACTGGCCACACCCCCTTCAGGGTAGGGGTCCCCGCTGGAGTGCCAGGCCAGCCTGGGTGAGGGGCCGAGGGCTGTTTTCAGGCTGGCCACACCCTGTTCAGGGAGGAGGGTCCTGCTGGGGTGCCTGGCCAGTTTGGGTGAGGGGCTGATGGTGTTTTCAGGCTCGCCAAGCCCCCTAGCAAGGACACTCACCCCGTGAGGGTGTGGCCATTCTGGGTGAGGGGCTGATGGCTGTTTGCAGCCTGGCCACAGCCCCTTCAGGGTGGGGGTCCCTGCTGGGGTGCCTGGCAAGCCCAGGTGAGGGGATGATGGCTGTTTGCAGGCTGGCCACAGCCCCTTCAGGGTAGGGGTCCCTGCTGGGGTGCCTGGCCATCCTGGGTGAGGGGCTGATGGCTCTTTGCAGGCTGGCCACAGCCCCCAGACACCCAAGCTCCCAGTGGAGGCTGGATGGAAGCAGGTATCTGGGATTTATTTAGCTTTTATAATTGAAACTTTATTGCCTTTTGCGGAGGCCACAGCCGGCCAGGGTAGGTGGGAAGCTTGGATTCCTCCTTCGCTGGGGCAACCGAGCCTCCTGCTTGTTCCAGCTGATTGTTCTCCCACACCACCTGGCAGCTTATCTACAGCATAATCTGGTGCATTGGCTGGGAAATACCAGTTGAGCTGCCCACTTAGGGCACCATTGGTAAGGGGCAATGGCCAGGTCCATTCTCTCGGGCACACCTCCAGTGATTTACTGGGTCCCAGTCCTCATCAGGCCCAGACAACTGGGGTCCCTGCTTGTGCCCCAGTGGACTCCAAGGAGGACAGAAAAGCCCTTTCCAGAACCAGATGTCTGACCAGTGAGTTTTCACCTGGGGGACCAGTCCGATTCAAGCCTGTCCTTTGGGACAGAAGAGGTGACTGATCACTGCCTAGGCAAAATATTTGCCTCAGTTCCGGGACTTTCCATGGGTGGAAGTCAAAACTCAGTATGACTGGTGTGTGAATGTGAGTGTGTGAGTTTGTGTGAAGTGAAAGTTACCTTGTGTTTGTCCTGCATTTCCATTCATTGGGAGGGATTACATGGTTTAACTGCAAATATAGGAAGTAGTTCCTCCAAATCCACTGTCTTAGAATGTATGTTAAAGAATTTTAAGAAAGGTTATACTGGGGACTATGGGATGAAGTTAGTCCCCTGGATTTTAAGAAAGATTTGTGAAATAAACTGGCCATCTTTTGGAGTAGGATGGCCAGCAGAGGGTGCATTGGATGTCCCCACAATCAGGAATGTTTACAGAGTTATAACAGGAGACCCAGGTCATCCCGACTAGTTCCCCTACATTGATCAGTGGCTGGAAATAGCTCAGCTCGAGCCACCTTGGATCCGGCTCTGCATGTGTAAGAAGGGACAGAGTAAGGTTATAGTGGCAGGAGTAAAGAGACAGCCAGGAGAAGTGAGGCAGGCCCCTCAGAAGTAGACTAAGCCTCCTATTCTCCAAGAACCCCCTGAGGAAACTCCACCAGTTTTACCACCTCCATATGTGCCTCAAGTGGCACCCAGTGCTCCGTTGCCAGGTCAGGAAAGCTTAGATACACCACCTCCTTCCATCTCTCTCAAATAAGACTCTCCAGAGCCAGTTGGACAGCGCTTGCACTCAGCTGCTCAGGGACCCAGGCCACCCCCAGCTTTCCAGATGCCTATCTGGGAGACTAGGGGTCCCCAAGTGCTTGGAGGAGATGGGACCCTACAAGAGGGAGGATTGGTCTTTTACTACCAGCCTTTTACCATGACCAATCTCCTGAATTGGAAACATCACACTCCTGCTTATTCTGAAAAAACTCAGGCCATGGTCGACCACCTAGAGTCAATTTTCCAGACCCATAAGCCCTCCTTGGGTTGACTGCAAGCAACTTCTTCTCATGCTTTTTAACACTGAGGAGCACATGAGAATAATAACAGAAGCTCAGAAATGGCTTCAAACCCAGGCCTCAGCAGGGATATTAGACACAAACATATGGGCCAGGGAGGCCCTCCCAGATGAGGAACCCAGAGGGGACCTGAACTCAGAAGATGGAAGGGCCAGGCTAGAGAGATATCAACTAGCCTTCCTCTAGGGCAGCGGTTCTCAACCTGTGAGTCGTGACCGCTTTGCCGGTTGAACGACCCTTTCACAGGGGTCGCCTAAGACCATCCTGCATATCAGATATTTACATTACGATTCATAACAGTAGCAACATTACAGTTATAAAGTAGCAACGAAAATAATTTTATGGTTGGGTCACAACATGAAGAGCTGTATTTAAAGGGCCAGAAGATTGAGAACCACTGCTCTAGGAGCTCAAGGCCGGAGCCAAGAAACCCACCTATATGGCCAAGACCTCTGAGGTTTTCCAGAAACCTGATGTAAGTCCAGCAGCCTTTTATGAGAAACTCTGTGAGGCATATCGGATCTACACTCCTTTTGATCCTGAAGCCCCAGAATATCAACCTATGGTCAATGCAGCCTTTTTAGGTCAGGCTCAGCCCGATATAAGAAGAAAGCTACAGAAGCTCAAAGGATTTGCAGGGAAGAAAATGCAACTGAGCTGCTAGAAAGAGTAAACAAGGTTTTCATCAACTGAGACAGGGCAGCTAAGAAGGAAGTGGAGGAGAGACTGAAAAAGAAAGCAACCTTGATAGTGTCTGCTATTAAGGAATTCAAGCTCCCAGACAGATAAGAAAGGGAAACAACAAGGACTTAGACCAGGGGGAAGAAGGACAAACCTTAAGCGGGATCAGTGTGCCTATTGTAAGAAATCTGGACACTGGAAGAATGAATGTCCAAACCACCAGAAAGGAAAGTCAGGGTAGTCCAACCCACCCATCAGCTTTAGGCTTGAATCTCCCGAGACAGATCTCATTGGGCTGGCAGCAGCCAACTCCTAGTAGGACAGACTGGGCTCTTTCCAACTGGGCCCCCATGAGCCCATGGTCAGAATGAAAATTGGGGGCCAGATTATGAACTTTATGATCGATACAGGGGCTGAGCACTTGGTAGTCACTCAGAAGGTAGCTCCTCTCTCAGGAAAGGGGGTCACTATTGTTGGAGCTACTGGGAACCAGTAGACTGTTCTGCCGCCCTCGCCAATGCCAACTTGGCAGCCACCAAGTAATCCATGAGTTCCTGTACTTGCCAGATTGTCCAGTGCCTCTAATGTGTAGAAACCTTTTATTCAAGATGGGGGCAAAGATTGCCTTTGCCCCAGATGGCTCAGCACAGTTGCGCCTATGTGAGGAGACCTCCCCAATGATCCTGTTCTTAGCAGTGCCCAGGGAGGAAGAATGGAGACTTTATACCTCCCAGTCAAAGGACTCACCATCAGAACTTGAATTAGAGGAAGAATTCCCGCTGGTCTGGGCAGAAGGAAATCCCCCGGGTGTGGCCAAGGACCATGACACAGTACTAATTGACTTGAAGCCTGGGGTACAGCCTGTCAAAATCCGTCAATATCCAATTCCAAGGGATGCATGCCTAGGAATCCAGGTACAGTTAGACCAGCTACTTCAGTGGGGATTTCTTAAATGGTGTCAGTCTCTCTTGCCTGTCAAAAAGCCTGGGACTAATGATTACTGCCTGGTGCAGGATCTGCAGGCTGTTAATGAGTCTGTTATAACCCTGCATTTGGCGTTGCCAAATCTCTACACCCTCCTGGGATTCATTCCATCAGAGGCAGAATGATTTACATGTCTAGATATGAAATATGCCTTTTTCTGCCTTCAGTTGGCAACCTCCAATCAGCCCCTGTTTGCCTTTGAGTGGGAAAACCCAACTTTAGGGGCCAAGGAGCAGTTCACCTGGAGCAGACTGCCACAAGCATTCAAGAACTCCCTGACTCTTTTTAGCGGAGTGCTAGCATCTGATCTGTCCAAATTCCCAGGACAGGCCTTGTGGTACATTCTACTCCAATATGTAGACAACCTCATACTGGCTAGCTCCACATGAGCTCAGTGTTGGGAAGGAATGTGAGCCCTTCTGAGACTTTTAACAACAGATTACCAGGTGTCCAAAAAAAAAAAAAAAAGAAAAGAAAAAGGGCACCAATCTGTCAGAGAGAATTCAAGTACCTAGGTTTCTGAATCACCTGAGGGAAACAAAGACTAGGGACTGAAAGGAAGCAGGCAGCATGTGCTTTTCCAGTCCCCAGCACCCAGTGACAGATTCAGGAATTTATGGGAGCAGCAGGGTTTTGTTGAATTTGGATCCCAGGGTTTTCAGATCTAGCTAAGCCCCTCTATGAAGCTTTAAAAGGAGAAGAAGGCACCCATCAACTGGGGTCTTGAGCAGGAAAAGGCTTCACCACCATAAAGGCAAAGCTCACTGAAGCCCCAGCACTAGCGTTCCCAGATGACTTTAACCTCTTCATTCATGAGAACAGTGGGGTAGCCCTAGGCGTTCTAACCCAGGAGTTTGGACCCTGGCAAAGACCAGTAGCCTATCTCTCCAAACAGATTGACCCAGTTGCCTCCGGGTGGCCCCCATGTCTCAGGGCCCTTGCAGCCACAGCATTATTAGTCAAAGAAGCAGATAAGCTTACCCTGGGACAGAACTTAAATGTTAAAGTACCTCATGCTGTTGTAACCCCAATGGAAGCTAGGGGGAAAACCTGGCTAACTCTTGCTAAGGCTTTAGGAATTAAATGGAACTTGCATACAGCTTACAGGCCCCAGAGTTCAGGGAACATAGACCTCATGAATCAGACTGTCAAGCAGGCTATGGCTAAGCTATGTCAAGAGACAATCTTATCCTGGACAGATATCTTGCCTCTTACTAGTATACTCCTGTGGGTACGCTGTGCCCCAAGGGCCAGAGTAGATTTCTCTCCCTTTGAAATTCTATATGGCAGACCCTCTCACTTAATTCAGCTGAAGGGAGATTTGGGGGAATAGGAAACTTAGAAATTCAGAAGCAATTATAAGGACTTGGGAAAACTATCTTTGAAGCACACAAATGGAATACTGACTGATTGCCCATCTCTCTAGGAACAGCTGTGCACCCTCATAAGCCTGGAGACAAGGTTTGGGTAAAGGATTGGGAAAAGGAGCCCCTTAAGCCAACTTGGAAGGGATCCTACCCAGTCATACTAACCACTCCGACAGCTCTCAAGATTGGAGGACTGAACACCTGGATCCACCACTCCTGGGTGAAAGCAACCCACCAGCTGAGTGATGCCCAGCCTAAGTGGAAGGTGACCTCCAACCAGAAACACCCCCTGCAGATCACCCTTAAGAAGACAGCAGACTTGGCTGACCAATCTGTTCCAAGGAATTCAGATAACACCCTGTTGAATTCTTTTTTACACTGATATTTCTTTCTTATCTCCTCCTAAAAGTATTGGTATTTCTGGATAATCATTGTTTTTATCTTTCTAATAATTGTTATTTTATCTTTGTATGAGTGTCTCCAGAACCCTAGACTAGTATCAGGAGGATAACATTTCTGCCCTTGTTGGGACACAGAAACACTATAAATTACTACCTCCTATACAGCAAAGGAATTTATTGCTGTCCCCGGACAAAATGAGGCTGTTTCTTTTACTTTCACTAATTGCACTCCCCTTCTTGCCTAGAATCTTAGCTGGCCATCCAAGTTGGGGTCCCAATGACCATCCCTGGACAGAATGTTCATGTTTTAAGGAGGGCCAGACCCAGAATCTCACTGATTACAATCCTGCTTGTTACCAAGACATTGCCACTTACTGTGAGTGACAAGAGAGAATTTATATCACAGGATCCAACTGGTACCTGCCTACAACCTCAACTAGCTCCATTATGAAGAAAAATAACTGCATAGGTTTCACTTTTCAAAACATATGATGGGGATACCAAGGCAAAGAGGGCTCTAAAAATAACCCTGGGCCACTGGATAAGAAAAAAAGAAAAAAGGACAGGATCCAGGCTGCATCAGACCCTAAACACTACTTACCACATATTCAAACTCACAAATCTGGCTCTGGCCAAGGAATGCTGGTTGTGCTTATCGTTAATCTCTCCCCGATACCTAGCCACTCCTGTGTCCTCAGAGATCCTTGTTAATCTTTCTCACTCTGCAGGACTTGGAACAGTCGGCTCCACAGTTAAAAATGTTGAATTATCCCAGGAAGCTCCTATGTGTTTCCTAAACAGCAAAGGAATGGAGTTTGTGGGGCATGTTCCCAAGCACCTATGCCCTGCCACAGTCGATAGAGGTAGATATCAAGAATGGAACTCAGCCTGGTGTCAACCAGCACCTGGAATCTTTTTCATCTGTGGAACAATTGCTTAGTTGTGCATCCCTGGCGGTTGGACAGGGAGTTGTATCTTTGCCTTTTTAATACCTCAGATTAATATTATCCCTGGTAATCAATCCCTAGAAGTGCCCTTAACAGCCTACTCTCACTTCAAGAGGGCTATTCAGATTATACCTCTTCTACTTGGGTTGGGGGTTGCAGCAGGAGTAGGTTCAGGAGTTGGAGGAATAGCAACCTCCACCTCTTACTACCAAACCCTCTCCAAAAGTCTAGCAGATAATATAGAGCAGGTTACCCAATCTCTAATATAACTTCAGGATCAGATAGATTCCTTAGCAACCACAGTATTACAGAACCGTAGAGGATTAGACTTATGGCTGAGAAAGGTGGACTCTGTTTATTCTTAAATGAGGAATGCTGTTTCTATACCACTGCTTACATATGTTCAGGGGTAGTAAGGGACATAGCCCAACAACTAAGAGAATGGGTCAAAAAACTCTTGGAAAATCGAATTCTTGGACTCATGGTTTGGAAAGCTCCATTGGCTATCATGGCTTTTGCCCCTATCAGGGCTCCTCCTGATAATATTACTACACACTTATTTGGCCCCTGCATTCTTAACTTTCTCACCCACTTTATTTCCTGTCACTTAGAAGCTTTCAAGCTCCAGATGGTGGTACAAGCCAGGAAACCAAATTACCATTACAACCCTCTCAGGGAAGATGAAGAAGACTCAAGCTGCTGAACCCCCATAATGATGTCCCTCCTCAGCAGCAAGCAGCTAGAGTGGTCAGCAACCCTATCCCCAGTTCCTGAGTTTTCTAGCATCCCCACGGCTAAGGCTAGCTTAAGGAACAAGAGGGGGGAATGAGGGGAACTATAAGACAACTGGGGGGCTAGCAATCTGAATCTGTGCCAGTATCCAGTATTCTGATGCACATTCTTGCTAGTATAATTAAGCCCCATTCTTATCATTAATGCTTGTCCTGCCTTGCAGAACCTGTTTCCCGGAATATTTTCACTTTACAGAGGCCATAAGCCATGAACCATACACAACCCCCAGAGCGGGTTGGCAGTGCTGGTGCCAGCCAGGCCAGGCCTTTAGGTGTAATCTCACTTCCCCCATTCCAACTCACAGGGAGCTGCAAAGCCCTTGAAAAGCCCGGAAGCCTGGTCCATATTTGGGAGACAAAGAAACTAAGGGGATAAAAAGGAAAGCTCCCCCCACATTCAACACTCAGGCTTTGGAGACTGACTCCCCTGAGTCACCACACTAGTGCTTCTGCAATACAGGTGTCCTTTTCTGAATCCTCTAGTGCAGTGGTTCTCAACCTTCCTGATGCCGTGACCCTAATACAGTTCCTCATGTTGTGGTGACCCCCAATTTCATTGTTACAAATTGAACACAATTAGAGCATAGTGATTAATCACAAAACAATATGTAATTATATATGTGTTTTCCAGTGGTCTTAGGCGACCCCTGTGAAAGGGTCGTTCGACCCCCAAAGGGGTCGCGACCCACAGGTTGAGACCACTGCTCTAGTGCCTGGCTGCTTGTTCTCCCACACTGCCTGGCAGCTTATCTGCAACATTTTAACTTATTCAACTTCATAAATTTCCAGTTTTATCTTATAATTTTTCTTCTGTGCTTTTTCTTTTGCTTAATTTTTGTTGTTTTCCCCAAGTTGAGTGAGATGGTATATCATTGTTATAGATATAGTTAGGTAAAATTGTAAATATTCTTTAAATAACTACTTTAATTATATCATAGATTGTAATATGTAGTATTTTCACTATATATAAGTTTTAGAAATTTTGTGATTTCAGTGTTTTTACATATTATTATTATTATTACTTTTTATCCAAGAAACCTCATGGAGAGGTATTTTGGGTTGTTTGTTTTAATTCCAAGTGGAACAGACATTTTGTATTTTGGGCATTTTGTTTCTTTTCTTTTGTTTTAATTTTTATTTCATTGAATTGTAGGTAGAGAATGTTATTTGTATTGTTTCTATTTTATGGAGATCTCAAAAATCATGGAAAGAGAATGCAAACCATGCCCACCATGCCATATCTGAATTCTGACCAGAGAACTGAGCATAATAAAATTGTTTTTTTCTGTAATAAGTTTTGGAGTGTTTGTTATTTTGTAATAAATAAATGAAACACGGTTAGAATGTCAAGAACATTTATGATTTAAAAAATAATAAAAAAAACCTCTCATTATTGGGAATGGCACTGTAGGTCATAAAATCGAATCAACCTTTTGATATTTCAATCCCTCTAAAGAAAATTGCCAATCATTATCATCCTCATCCTATTTAGACACATCCAGTGACTGGGAGTTTACTGATAATAACTTCTGTCATAATCAAATTAGAATTATTTTTTCTTGCTGCACTTAGCTAATAGAACATGGCATAAGAGAAAAAAAATAGTGCCCTGGCCATGTGGTTCAGGTGGTTGAAGTGTTATCCCATACACCAAAGGTTGGGGATTCAATTCCTGGTCATGGCACATGCATAGGTTGGAGGTTCCATCTCCAGTTGGAGCACATATGGGAAGTAATCAATGGATGTTTCTCTCTCATATCAGTCTCTCTCTCTCTCTCTCTCTCTCTCTCTCTCTCTCTCTCTCTCTCTCCCTAAAATCAACAAAAACATATCCTTAAATGAGAATTTTAAAAAAAGTAGAGAGACTGAAACATCACTCATCTGGGTAGTCCAGGACCAGGCTCAATTTTTCCAAAAAGAGATAGTGTATGTAATTCTTTATCTGTTTAATTTTTTTAATACTTAATAGAGACAGAGTAGGTGAAACAGCTTTTACAATTTCTACTTTTAGCTTCTATTCTCTAAAAGACAAAGTAAATAGTAACTTGGTACTTTGTTCAGTATTAATTTATCAGTTATATGCCAGTTAAACATGATTGGTCAGACATGATTAATTTTTCACTGTATGGAAGCCTTTTTTAACTGATAAGATAAAATATTTACTTACATAATAAATGTTCTTTGTAATTAATAGGTTGCAAAAGAGACATCTGCCTCTATTTATGGGCCCCTGAGTGGCTACTCACCTCAATGTCCAGAATATGAAATTTATGAGCCATTGTTATGCTTGTATGGAGTTTTCAATTTATTCTTTGTATAGTTGTCTTTTTCTTTGCCATATGACCTCAGAATAAAACCTGTTTTAAAATGTTCACCATTTTAAAATCTTGGTTGGTGTTGTGTGCTGGGCTGATATAATTCTCAGAAACCTGAAGGCTTTGGACTAATCCCTGAATTCATTTGAGCTTCTATCTCCACATTGTTTATAGAAAACATTAGACTGCACCCCCAAAGACTTTCTGAACATAAAGCCTTTGGGATAATCTCAAATTCTCCTGGCATTGACCCAAACATAATGCTAAAACAAAATGTGATCCTGTGGACAGTTGACCCATTGTTATGCCGGAATTTTTGTTTTAATGTTTGATCTTCTTTATATACTAGAAGCCCAGTGCTCGAAATTGTGTGGACCCACCTACCCGCAGCAGTCTTTGATCATTATGGCATCAGGACCACTGTGTTTTTATAATATAGATTTTTTACACTTTTAAAAAACTTTATGTTGTTGACACTATTGCAGATGTCGCCCATTTCCCTCCCTTTTTCCTACATATACCCAGCACCTGCTCCCATCTACCTTGGCCCACACCACAGTATTGTCTGTGTCGATGGGCTATGCATATGTGTTTAGATAATCCCTTCTTTTCTCCAGTCCCTCCACCCACTCCCCACTGACATTTGTTAGACTGTTCCATGAATCCATGCCTCTGGTTCTATTTTGTCTGTCAGTTTGTTTTGTTCATTTCATTCCTTATATTAGTAACATCATATGGTATTTGTATTTCACTGACTTGCTTATTTCATGTAGCATAATCTCCAGGTCCATCCATGCTGTCATAGAGGGTCAAAGTTCCTTCTTTTTTAAAAATATACATATATTTTTAAATATATTTTATTGATTTTTTACAGAGAGGAAGGGAGAGGGATAGAGAGTTAGAAACATCGATGAGAGAGAAACATCGATCAGCTGCCTCCTGCACACCCTCTACTGGGGATGTGCCCGCAACCAAGGTACATGCCCTTGACCAGAATCAAACCTGGGACCATTCAGTCCACAGGCCGACGCTCTATCCACTGAGCCAAACCAGTTAGGGCTAAAAATATATTTTTATTGAGTTCAGAGAGTAAGGGAGAGGAAGAGAGAGAAACATCAATGATGAGAGAGAATTATTGATTGGCTGCCTCCTGCTTGCTCCCTACTGGGGATTGAGGTGGCAACCCAGGCATGTGCCCTGCCGGGGAATTAAACCACCTGTTTGGACCACCTGTTTCATACGTCGATGCTCAACCACTGAGCCACACTAGTCAGGCCAGAGTTCTTTCTTTTTTACAGCTGTGTAGAATTCCCTTGTGCGATTGTATCACAATTTTTTATCCACTCATCTACTGATGGACACTTGGGCTGTTTTCAGATCTTGGCTATTGTAAATAAAACTGCTATGAATGTAGGAATGCATATATTTTTGCTGATTGGTGTTTTGGGATTCTTAGAATATATTCCTAGATGTGGGATGGCTGAGTTAAAGTCAGTTCCATTTTTAATTTTCTGAGGAAACTCCATACTGTTTTCCACAGTGGCTGCATCAGTCTGCATCTCCACATCCTGGCCAGTATTTGTTGTTGGTTAATTTATTGATGGTAGCCTTTCTGGCAGGTACAAAGTGATACCTCATTGTGGTTTTAATTTGTATTTCCCTGATGATTAGTGACATTGAGCATTTTTCAAATGTCTATTGGCCATCTGTATGTTCTCTTTGGAGAAATATCTATTCATATTCTGTGCTGATTTTTTTTTTTTTTGGCTGTATCCAAGGTCCCTTAAGGCAACCCATACTAGCAACAGGTTGCGTACACTACCAAGGATGCTGCTGTTTGCAGCCATTGCATGAGCCCATTTTTTAATTGGATTGTTTGTCTTTCTGGTTTTTAGTCATACTAGTTATCCATATATTTTGGAGATTAACCCCTTATCAGATGAATCATTGGTGAATATTTTCTCCCATACTTTGGGTTCCCTTTTCATTTTGTTGATGGTTTCTTTTGCTGTGCAGAAGCCTTTTAGTTTGATATAGTCTTATCTGTTTATTTTTCCTGTGTTTCCTTTGCCCTCAGAGACATATCAGCAAAACTATTGCCTCAAGATATGTCTGAGATATTACTGCTTATATTTTCTTCTATTATTTTTGTAATTTCATGACTTATATTTAAATCTTTTATCCATCTTGAGTTTATTCTGTGTATGGTGTAAGTTGGTGGTCTAGTTGCATTTTTTGCATGTACCTCTCCAATTTTCACAATACCATTTATTGAAGAAAATGTATTTACTTCATTATATGCTCTTGTCTCCTTTGTCAAACATTAAGTGACCATAAATGCATGCGTTGATTTCTGGGCTCTCTGTTCTGTTCAATTGATCTGTATGCCTGTTCTTGTACCAATACTAGGCTATTTTGATTACAATGGCTTTGTGGTATAGTTTGAGGTATTGTGATCCCTCCAACTTTTTTTTTTCTTTCTCATAAAAGTTGAGGCTATTCAGAGTCTTTTGTTTGTTTGTTTCCATATAAATTTTTGGGATATATTTTCTAGATTTGTGAAATATGTCATTGGTGTTTTAATAGGAATTGTGTTGAATCTATAGATTGCTTTGGGTAATACGAACATTTGAATAATGTTAATTCTTCTAATCCATGAACATGGTACATGCTTCCACTTGTTTGCATCTTCCTCTATTTCTTTCTTCAATGTCCTATAGTTTTCAGAGTACAAGTCTTTTACCTCCTTGTTTAAGTTTATTCCTAGGAACCTTATTTTTTGTTGTGATAATAGATAGGATTGTTTTATTGGTATCTCTTTTTGACAGTTTGTTATCCTATATAATAAAAGCCTAATATGCTAAGGGTCTGGTTGTCAGATCATACGTTCAACCAATCAAAGTGTAATATGCTAATGATATCTAAGGCTGCTCAACTGTTTTCTATGAAATGCACTGACCACCAGGGGGCAGACTCTCCAGCCAGTAGGTTAGCTTGCTGCTGGGGTCTGCCCAATCGGGACTGAGCGAGAAGGGCTGGACACACACTGGAGCCCTCCCACAGCCCCTTCCCCTGATCAGGGGCGGGGCCATTTGGCCAACCACCCATGGACCCTCCCCCTGGCTGGCCCCACCCCCAATGGGTCCCCATTGGGGCAGGCCAACCAGACCCCACCTGTGTACGAATTCATACACCAGGCCATTAGTTGGTGTATAAAAATGCCACTGATTTCTAAGTGGCATCAATTTGTATCTTGCTGCTTTGCCAAGTTCATTTATTAGATCTAGTAGTTTTAGGTGGATTCTTTATAGGGTTTTCTATGTACATATGTATCATGTCATCCTAGAATAATGACAGTTTTAATTCCTCCTTTCCAATTTGAATGCCTTTTATTTCTTCTTCTTGTCTAATTGCTGTGGTTAGGACTTCCAGCACTATGTTAAATAAAAGTGGTAAATGCAGACATTCCTGTCTTGTTCCTGATCTTAAAGAGAATACTTTCAAATTTGACCATTGAGCTTTATATTCGCTACAGATTTTTCATATAAGGCCTTTATTATTTTGAGATATGATGCCTCTATTCCCACTTTGCTGAGAGTTTTTATTATAAATGGGTGCTGGATTTTATCAAAAGCTTTTTCTGCATCTATTGGTATGATCATGTGATTTTTATCTTTCATTTTGTTTATGTGATGTATCACATTTATTGATTTTCAGATATTGTCCCAGCTTTGCATCCCCAGAAAGAATAAATCTCACTTGATCATGTATTGCTGGATCCAGTTTGCTAATATTTTACTGAGGTGAGGATTTTAGCATCTATATTCATCAAGGATATTGGCTTATGACTTTCTTTCTTTGTGGTGTCTTTATTTGTTTTTTGGATTAGGATAATGGTGGCCTAGTAAAAGAGTTCGAAAGTCTTCCTTCTTCTCGATTTTGTGGAATAGTTTGAGAAGGATCAGTGTTAGTTATTTGAAATTTGGTAAAATTCGCTGTGAAGCCATCTGCTCCAGGACTTTTGTTTGTTGGCTGTTTTTTGATTACTGCTTTAATTTAATTAGGTGTTATCAATCTATTCAGGTTTTCTGATTCTTGCTGATTCAGTTTTGAAAGGTTGTATGTACTTAGGAATTCATGCATTTCACCCAGGTTGTCCAATTTGTTGGGATAGAGTTGTGCATAGTATTTTCTAATAAACCTTTGTGTTTCTGTGATGTCAGTTGTTATTTCTCTTCTTTCATTCTTTTTTTATTTTATATGGTTCTCCTCTCTTTGTTTTTTGTGAGGCTAGCTAAAGGTTCATCAATTGTCTTTATTTTTTCAAAGAACCAACTCTTGGTTTCATTGATCTTTTGTATTGCCTTTTTAGATGCTATGTCATTTATTTCTACTCTGACCTTTATTATTTCCTTCCTTCTTACTCTGGGCTTTTCTTGTTGTTCACTTTCTAGTTCTTTTAGTTGTAGTGTTAGATTGTTTATTTGAGATTTTTCTTGCATCTTGAGGAAGGCCTGTAGTGCTATGAACTTCCCTTTCAGGGCTACTTTTGCTGTATCCCATAGATTTTAAATTGTTTTGTGGTCATTTTTGTTTGTTTCCCAGTAATTTATTGTTGCTATTAATCTTCACCTGAAGATATTTTTTTTCATTGATTTTTAGAGGGAGTAAAAGGGAGGCAGGGGGAGAAAGAGACACACATCGAGTGGTTACCTCCTGCATGAGGCCAGGTAATGAAAACTGATCTGGAATTAAGCCCACAATCCTTTGGTGCATGGACTGATGCTCTACCACTAAGCAACACCATACAGTACTCCAGTTAATTTTTGTTTGTTCCTTTATATCCTTGGTAACCCATCCACTATTTAAAAACATGCTCTTTAGTTTCCATATGTTTGAGTGTTTCTGAGTTTTTTATTTTAATTGATTTCTAGTTTCATGCCTTCTTGATCTGTGAAGATACTTTTTATGATTTAAGTCTTCCTGAATTTGTTATGACTTATTTTGCATCTTAACATATGGTTTATCTTTAAAATGTTCCATGTGCACTTGAGAAGAATGTATATTCTGCTGCCTTTAGATAAAATGTTCTGTAAATAACAATTAAATACATCTAATCCAGTGTGTCATTTAAGATCACTGTTTTCTTATTGATTTTCTTTTGTTTGGAAGATTTATCCAGTATGATAATGTGATGTTAAAACCCCCTACTCTGGCCCTATCCAGTTTGGCTCAGTTGATAGAGCATCAATGTGTGTGCTGAAAGGTCCCAGGTTCAATTCCAGTCAAGGGCACATCCCAAGGTTGCTGGCTCCTCCCTAGCCTGGCTCTGGTCAGGGTGCATGCAGGAGGCAACCAATTGATGTGTTTTTCTCATTGATGTTTTTCTCTTTCTTTTCCTCTTTCTTCCACTCTCTCTAGAAATCAATGGAAAAATATCCTTGGGAGAGGAATAAAAAAATTCCCTATTATGACAGCATTGCTGCCAATCTCTCCCTTAAAGTGCACCAAGTGTTTGCTTCTTTATAAAATATATTTTAGTGCTCCTCTATTGGGTGCAAATACGTTTACAAGGGTTATGTCCTCTTGTTGGATCTACCCCTTTAGTATTTTGTAGTGACCTTCTTTGTCTCTTAATGGCCTTTGTTTTGAACTCTTTTTGTCAGATATGAGTATTGCTACCACAGTGTTTTTTTCTGTTTCTATTTGCATGGAATATTTTTTCCACTTCCAGTATTTACAAATCTTTTGTTCCAAGATTGGTCTTTTGTATATCACATATATAGGGTTCATGTTTTCTTATCCATTAAGCTACCTGTATCTTTTTATTGTAACATTTAATCCATTTACATTTAAGGTTATTATTGAATTGCCCTTGTGTATATTATTTTGGATCTCCTGTTGTAATTGGGTTTTAGTTTTTGTTGTACCATGTTTGTGTTTATTTACTTATTGCCATTTTCTTCTTTATGCCTATGTTCTTCTTTCTTTTTCTCAAAATAGTCCCTTTAACATTTCTTGAAATGCTGGTTTGGTGGTAATGAATGACTTTAACCTCCTTACTTTTGGTCTGGGAAATTCTTTATTTCACATTCAATTTTAAATTATAGCTTTGCTAGATAGGGTAGTCTTTATTTCAGATCCCTGCTTTTCAATACTTTGAATACTTCATGCCAATTACTCTGGCCTGAAATGTTTCTGTTGAGAAATCAGCAGAGAGCCTTTGGGAACTCCCTTGTAAGTAATAATCTGTTTCTCTCTCGCTGCTTTTAAGATGGTCTCTTTGTCTTTAACCATTGCTATTTTAATTCTGATGTGTCTTGGTGTGGATATCTTTCGGTTCATATTGACTGGGATTCTCTGTACTTCCTGAACTTGTGTGACTTTTTTTCCCCCATGTTAAGGAAGTTTTCTGTCATTATTTCTTCAAACGGGTTTTCTATACCTTGCTCAAATTCTTCTCCTTCTGGTACCCTATGATATGAATATTGTTATGTTTCAGGATGTTCCAAAGTTCCCTTAAACTATCATCATTTAAAACATTTTTTTTTCCTTTTGGTTTCTCTGACTGGGTGTTTTCTACCTTGTCTTCCAAATTGCTAATTTGATCCTCTGCTTCATCCAGCTTACCTTCAATTCCATCCAGTGTATTCTTGATGTCAGATTTGGTATTCTTGACTTCTATGACTCCAGTCTTCATGGGGTGGTCTTATGTAGTAAGTTTCCTATGAGACCCAGTGGTGAAGTCTCTTTTATCTCCCTAGCTGGATTCTCTAGGAAATTCCCCTGTATGTATAGTTTGGGCTCTTCTGTTTTAACTGGGTCTTGATTTCTGTTGTCCTGTTTGTGGGTGGGATCTTCCCTCATGCTAGCTAACTGTGAGGCTCAATACTAAATATGTAGTTTGAGCTATCGTACAGGTGCTAACAAGACAAAACAAAACACAGGAAAACAAAACAAGAAAGAGAACAAAAACATACAAAAGCCACAACAACAACAAGAACAACCACAAAAAAAGAGAAATAGTAAAGAGAAACAAGAACCAGAATAAAGAAAAAATATACAAAAAGATGAAAAAGGGGAAGGAAAAAATATGAAAGGAAATAAGGGAGAGAAAAAATAAGAATAGATCATAGGAAAAGGATAATGGTATAAAAAAGAGAAAAGAAACATATTATGAAGAGAAAAATAAGAGATATGAAAGAAAAAATAGGTAAAAAAGAAGAAAAACCACAACAGCAAAGCAATAAAAATAAAAAAAATTAAAAAAAAATAATGAAAAAAAGCAAAGTTGAGTTATGCTTAGCAGAATTTAGTGCTGGCTGGAATATCCCTTTGTATCATGCTCTATTATTTTGTATTCTGGTTCCAGGCCTTCCAAAATGTTCTTTGAAGTGCTAGGTATTTTCCAGAAGCTATTCATGCTTGACTCTCAGCAACATGCTCAAAGCTTCAAGTGATTCATAGTCTGTGTCTACTTCCACAGTGCTTTGCTACATATGGGAGGGACCGACCTGTGCTTTGCTACATACGGGAGGGACCGACCTGTGCTCTAAGACTGGATTGTTAACATCACAGGTCTCAGGGATGGGTCAGCAAAAGTTCCAAGGCATAGTGGGATCCACCTCCACCTGCTGGCCAGCTGCCAGACTTAGTCACTGAAAAGACTGTTTCTGAAAGCGCTTTTGGTGGAATTGAGAGGATTCAACATTTGGCTCTCCAGTAAGGCAAAGCTACTGTTCAGATTTCAGGGAATATGGTGGGTTTGTTTCTCCATCCCTGAGTCACAGGTGTGAGGTGTGAATCTGTCCCAGATTATTTCTCTGAACTCAGCAGGGTGGAGCCCTTCATATGGGGTCAGCTGGAAGCCAGAAGTTTCTATTAGCTCTCCTGTTGGGGGAAATACCATTCAGGTTCCTGGGAAAGTGGAGGGGAATGGCCCACTTAAAAGCCAGGCCAATAGGCTTGGCTTCTGCTGCTGCCTCTTTAGCAGGGGTTAAGATGCAGGAGGCTTGGAAGATGGCTGCCAATGGGAAGGCAGACTGCAAGAAAGTGTATGAGTGAGAGAAAGAAAGGAGAGGGTGTGGATATACAGAGAGTATAAATTTGTGGTTGAGTGATAGGTATATTCCAGGGAACTGTTGGAGACTGCCAGATTGGACTGTCCTAACCGGGCAGCCTCCACTGCTGCTGAAATCTCTCCTGGAGCTTCTGTGGAGACTGTGCCATCTTGAAGGGGAGAGTGGCTGTTATTGGAAGCATATATATCCAGGGACCCTGCAACCATGGTACCCAGGGACAAGCTACAAACCCAGGAACACCGGATCTCAAGTAGCATGAATTTGTGGACTTGGATGAGCCCTGTTCCTCCTCATGGAAAGGAGAGAGAGAGAGCTACATAACCAGACACCTGGAGAAGAGAGATCATGGGGAGACAAAGAAACAGTCCACAAATGAAAGAAAAGGAGGCATCACCAGAAAAGGAAGTAAACAAAATGGAGGCAAGCAATATATAAGAGAAAAAATTTAGAGAAATGGTCATGAGGTGGCTGAAAATAATGGAAGACAAATTCAACAATATGTGTAAGAACCAAGAGGAAATGAAGAAGAGCCAAGAAGAAATGAAAAAAAAAATGACATCCCTGGTATAAAGAACTCAATGGAAAGCATCAACAGTAGACTAAAAGAAGAAGAGGATCACATCAGCGAGCTAGAAGACAAAGTAGAAAAAAATACCCAAGCAGAGCAGCATCTAGGAGAAAAAAAACAAAAAAAAACAAACAAACTTAAAAAACAGGAGGAGAGCCTAAGGGAACTTTGGGACAACATGAAATTAAACAACATCTGCATAATAGGTGTGCAAGAAGGAGAGGAAACTGAGCAAGGAATAGAAAACCTGTTTATAGAAATAATGACAGAAAACTTCCCTGATATAAGGAAGAAAAAGCTCACACAAATCCAAGAGGCTCACAGAGCCCGAAACAAAATGAACCCCCAAAGACCGATGCCAGGGCACATTATAATTAAATTGGCAACAACCAATGACAAAGTAAGAACCTTAAAAGCAGCCAGAGAGAGACAGAAAGTTACCTACAAAAGATACCCCATCAGACTAGTGACTGATTTCTCAACAGAAACACATCAGGCAAGAAGGGAATGGAATGAAATATACAAAATCATTCAAAGGAAGGGTCTGAATCCAAGAATACTGTACCCCGCAAGGCTATCAATCAAAATTGAGGGTGAAATCAGGTGCTTCAAAGACAAAAAAGGTCTAAGGGAGTTTATTACCACCAAACCAGCAATGCAAGAAATGCTAAAGGGTCTACTGTAAAAAGAAGAAATAGGAAACAAAGAAGGAACACAGGCGTAAAGAATAAAAATGGTGGCAAACAAGTACCTATCAATAATAACTTCAAATGTTAATGGATTAAATGCCCCAATCAAAAGACATAGGGTCGCTGAGTGGATAAGAAAACATGACCTATATATCTGCTGTCTACAGGAAACCCACCACAGAAAAAAAGGACTCACACAGACTGATGGTGAAGGAATGCAAAAGAATTTTTCAGGCGAATTGAAAGGAAAAGGAAGCTGGGGTAGCAATACTTATATCAGACAAATTAGATCTCAAAGTGAAGGACATAACAAGAGATAAGGAAGGCCACTTTATAATACTAAAGAGAGCAATCCAACAAGAAAGTATAACTCTGGTAAACATATATGCACCCAATATAGGAGCTCCCAAATACATAAGAAATCTTCTGGAGAAAAGTCTGGTTACTCAGACAATTTCACTAACCCAGCTGTGGTTTTCTAAAAATACCGGGCTTGTGTCATTAAGCCTAAACATATTACTTCATCCCCAAATTCTTATTCTCCCAACAGAGTTATGGTCCTTTTCAATATGCCGTTATTCTAATTATTATACTTTTTACAACTTATTGAGTTGTAATGTAAAATAAAGTGCACATATGTGAAAAAAAAAAGAAATCTTCTGGAGGAGATCAAGGGAGAGATTGACAGCAATACAATCATAGTAGGGCGCTTTAACACCCCATTATCACCATTGGACAAATATTCTAAACAAAAAATCAGCAAAGAAACATAAATCCTAAATGATGCACTAGATCAGATGGAATTAATTGACATCTTCAAAAAATTTCACCCCAAAGCTACAGAATATACATTCTTCTCAAGTGCACATGGGTCATTTTCAAAGATAAACCATATATTGGGTAAAAACCAAAGTCTCTTCAAATTAAAGAAGATAGAAATCATATCAAGCACCATCTGAGACCACAATGGCATAAAACTAGAAATCAACAACAATAAAAACAATAAAAAAAATCAAACAACTGGAGGCTAAATAGCATGTTATTAAACAATGACTGGGTTACCAGAGAGATCAAAGAAGAAATAAAAAGCATCATGAAAACAAACGACAATGAAAACACAACAATCCAAAACCTATGGGACACAGCGAAAGCAGTCTTGAGAGGGAAGTTCATAGCTCTACAAGCCTACTGCAAAAAACAAGAAACAATGGTAATAAATTACTTAACCCTACAACTCAAAGAGTTAGAAAGAGAGCAACAAGAAAAACCCAGAGTAAGCAGAAGGAAGGAAATAATAAAGATCAGAGTGGAGATAAACGACATGGAGACCAAAAAGACAATACAAAAGATCAACAAAACCAAGAGCTGGTTCTTTGAAAGGATAAATAAGATTGATGAACCTCTATCCAGGCTCACCAAGGAGCAAAGAGAGAGGACCCAAATAAACAAAATCAGAAATGAAAGAGGTAAAGTAATAACCAATCCCACAGAAATACAAAGGATTATAAAAAAATACTATGAACAACTCTATTCCAACAACATGGACAACCTAGATAAAATGGACATATTCTTAGAAAAATAACAGCTCCCAAAACTCAACCAAGAAGAGTCAAAAAACCTGAATAGGTTGATAACTACCGAAGAAATTGAAACAGCAACCAAAACCCTTCCAGCAAAAAAAAACCCTGGTCCAGATGGCTTTACAGGGGTGTTCTACCAAGCATTCAAAGAACTAAAACCTATCCTCCTCAGACTATCCCAAAAATTCAAGAGGAAGGCACACTTTCAAGCTCTTTCTATGAAGCCAGCATTACCCTAATTTCAAAACTAGATAAAGACACCACAAAAAAGAGAACTACAAGCCAATATCCCTGATGAACATAGATGCTAAAATCCTCAACAAAATCCTAGCAAATCAGATTCAGCAATACATTAGACAGATCATACACCATGACCAAGTGGGATTTATTCCAGGGATGCAAGGATGGTACAATATACACAAATCAATAAATGTGATACATCACATAAACAAACTGAAAGACAAAAATCACATAATCATATCAATTGATTCAGAAAAAGCATTTGACAAAATCCAACACCCTTTCTTGATAAAAACTCTTTTTATCTTGATAAAAACTCTCAGCAAAGTGGGAATAGAGGGATCAAACCTCAACATAATAAAAGCCATAAATGACAAATCTACAGCCAACTTCATACTCAATGGGCAAAAACTAAAGCCATTTTCCCTAAGAACAGGAACAACACAAGGATGCCTACTTTCACCACTCCTGTAATAGTAATAGAAGTACTAGCCATAGCAATCAGACAAGAAGAAAAAATAAAAGGCATCCAAATTGGAAAAGAAGTAAAACTGTCCTTATTTGCAGACAACATGATACTATACATAGAAAACCTCAAAGACTCCATCAAAAACTACTAGACTTAATAAATGAATTTGGCAATGTAGAAGGATACAAAATTAACACCCAGAAATCTATGGCCTTTTTATACACCAATAATTAACTCACAGAAAGAGAAATGAAAAAAAAAAAACAAAAAAAAACCCCAAAAAACAAAAAAAACAAAACAATCCCATTTACCATTGCACCAAAAAAATTAAGATACCTAGTAATAAACTTAACCAAGGACATAAAAGACCTGTACTTGGAAAATTACAGGACATTGAAAAAAGAGATAGAGGAAGACATAAACAAATGGAAGAACATACAATGTTTGTGGATTGATAGAATCAACATCATTAAAATGTCCATACTACCTAAAGCAATCTATAGATTCAATGCAATACCTATTAAATTACCAATGGCATATTTCAAAGATCTAGAACAAACTCTCCAAAAATTCATTTAGAATAATAAAAGACCCTGAATAGCCACAGCTATCCTGAAAAAGAAAAACAAAGTTGAATGGATCATAATACCAGCTATCAAACTATATTACCAAGCCACGGTTCTCAAAACTGCCTGGTACTGGCACAAGAACAGACATATAGACCAATGGAACAGAATAGAGAACCCAGAAATTGACCCAAGCCATTATACTCAGTTAATATTAGACAAAGGAGGCAAGAGCATACAATGGAGTCAAAACAGCCTCTTTAATAAATGGTGCTGGGAAATTTGGTCAGATACATGCAAAAATATGAAACTAGATAACCAACTTACACCATACACAAAAACAAACTCAAAATGCCTAAAGGACTTGAATGTAAGAAGTGAAACCATAAAAATCTTACAAGACTCCATAGGCAGCAAAATCTCAGACATGTAGCAATATCTTTCCAGACACAGATCCTAGGGCAAGAGAGACTAAGGAGAAAATAAACAAATGGGATTACATCAAAATAAAAAGCTTCTGCACAGCAAAAGAAACCATCAACAAAACAACAAGAAAGCCCACTTCATGGGAGAACATATTTGCCAATGTTATCTCTGTTAAGAGTTTAATATCCAACATTTACAGAGAACTCATACAACTCAACAAAAGTAAGATAAACAATCCAACCAAAAAATGGGCAAAGGACCAAAATAGACACTTTTCAAAAGAGGACATTCAGAAAGCCAAGAGACACATGAAAACTTGCTCAAAGTCACTAATCATCCGAGAGATGCAAATCAAAATGACAATGAGGTACTACCTCACACCTGTCAGAATGGCTATCATCAACAAATTAACAAATGACAAGTGCTGGAGAGGATGTGAAGAAAAAGGAATCCTCCTTCACTGCTGTTGGGAATGCAGACTGGTGCAGCCATTGTGGAACACAGTATGGCATTTCCTCAAAAATTTTAAAATGGAACTGCCATTTGATCCAGTAATACCACATTTAGGAATATATCCCAAGAAAACAGAAACACCAATCAGAAAGGATATATGCACCCCTATGTTCATAGCAGCACAATTTACAATTGCCAAGATTGGGAAACATCCTAAATGCCCATCAACAGATGAATGGATTAAAAAACTGTGGTACATCTACACAATGAAATATTATGCTGCTATAAAAAAGAAGGAATTCTTACCATTTGCAACAGCATGGATGGAACTGGAGAGCATTATGCTAAGTGAAAAAAGCCAGGAAGTGAAAGAAAAACACCACATGATCTCACTCATTTGTGGATAATAAAGAACATTATTACCTGATGAGCAAAGCGATAGATACACAGGCAGAGAAGCATGGAACAGACTCAAATTACAGTGGGAAGGCTGGGGAGTGTTGAGCGGGGGAGGTAAGAGATCAACCGAAGGACTTGTATGCATGCATATAAGCATAACCAGTGGACACCAGACACTAGGGGTGGGGTGGGGTGAGGGCATGTGCCAGGGGTAGGTGTCGAGTAAGACTCCCTCCACATTCTGCATGGAGTAGGGTTCGGTATTGAAAGAGGAGCCGCGCAACAAATGAGAGAAAAAGACACGAGATAATTTTGCAATATTGGGGGACCAGGCGGGCAAGTCCCCAAGGACTTCCTCCACTGCTCAGGCTGCTCCAATCTTTCATTGATCTGGAGTAGCCCTTATGGTAAGGTTTCAATGACACACAGATCAGCAAACAATTTCCAGGAATAGACAAAGAAAATCAATAGATTTCCGGGAGTAGGCAGAGTATCTGATTAACAATAATCAACAAGGATCTACATAAGTATCTAAGGAATTAAGGGAACTAAGGTGGGGTTGCTTCAACTATTATTACCTAAATTAACTGGGTGGTGCACAGTTCTGACCTTTGCTAGAACTTCAAAGGCTCCCAGCCTTCGGGGGAGGGGGGGGGGGGTTCTCTGTCTATGCTTATCAGATAGTGAAGGCAATAAACAGTTTCCCACAGGTAGGGGAGGCCAGGGGAAGGTCAAAGGGGGGGGGGGCAGTGGAGGAGACATATGTACTACTATCTGTAATACTTTAAACAATAAAATAAAATTTAAAATAATAATAATAAAAAGATGCAGGATGGGGTGAGTGGGATCCCCAAGGATAAGGCAGGCAAATTTCCTGAGGGTAGGGGCAGTTATATATATGAGGGTGGGGTAGTTACTTTTCTCTAGGCTATTTCTGCTGGGAGGGGTTGGAACTTCTCAGGAAAAATGACTACTGTGGTATGGGAAGGATTGACTTGGGACATGTATCCCAGCCACTGCTCTTCCACGTCTCCCCCAAATGCATCCTACCCCAAACTCTTCTCAGGCAACTCCAGTCCACACTGTCATCCTTTCATTGAAACCCTAGGTGAATGGCTGCAAATGAAAATCCTGTGCTCTGTTTTTTAAAAAAATAAAAGAAAAAAAATGTCTTTGTTTCTGGCAGGCTTTATCTCCCCCTGGCATGTAGAAGCACTGCCGCCTTTCATTGCTGGATGTTACATGAGCCACTGTTCCTGAACATGGTGCTCTGGACTGTGGATCCCAGCCTGGTGTCCAGGCCTTGCTCCTACCAGGGGGAACCCCTGAAGCTGAGATGTCCCTCCTCATCCAGGGCCTGTCTCCTGTGGAAGTAGGGCTATCACCTCTCACAAGCCCATCCTTCCTACTAATCTCTAGGTAGTTTCTGTTCTTCTTTGTCAAAAGTCTCCTATTAGATGTCTTCAGTTGATAATTCAGGGTCATTGTTCCCCAATTTAGTTTAATTTCCCATTTGTTTCTGGGAGGAGGTACAAAAAAGTTCCACTTAATCCACCACCATCCTTAAATCCCCCTCTCCCCCTTATATTTGTTACTCTTAGAAAATCTCATTTTTTACTGGACTCAGACTAAGGAGTAGAAGTGCTCAGAGAAGACAGCCTAGGTCTCTTGGCAATCTGTTCTGGAGGTTTTTTTTTTTTTAATTTAGTTTTGCTTTTGTGTTTGTTTGTTTGTTTGTTTGTTTTTCTTCTTAATCTTCTTGGCCAAAAGTTTACCATATTCAGCAGGCACTTCCTTATTTTTTTTTAAGAATACTGTTTCTTCAGATTAAGACACCAACATTTGTGTTATAGGATGAGTGGAGTAATACAACGATGACTCAGGTGTTTTGATCCTCAGTTTCTTACCTTTTTTGTTGAGGGGCTTTTTCACAACATATTGGCAGACATCATCTTTTTTAGAGAGATTGAAAAGTTTGCAGATTCTGCTAGCTCTTTTAGACCTAAGGCATAGTAGGTCAGTGAGACTAGGAATATCTCCCCACCGCCCCTCCTTTTTTTTTTGTTTTTTTTTTTTTACGACAACTAAGTTGAAAATACTCATATTGGCATCCACAATGCTATCGCAGACAGATGGGTGCTTTCTTCCTCCAATTCTCTTTGGTCTACAACAGGAATTCCACTTAGTAGCATGTACACACCTCCATGGGTGAAGATACCCTGCTTCATTGGGATACCTTATTTGACATACCCACAACTGATTCTAACCACATACTAGTAATCTTTCCATTATTTACCCAGAATATCAGCAGCAACTTCTGTGGCCATATGCTTTTTATAAAAAGTACAAAGTTTGCATTTATTATCCATTTCAATGAGTTTCTGGTAGCCAGTGGCTGAAAAAGAGATGTCCAGATTTATCCTCAAGCAAGATGCCATGATAAAGACTTTTATGCCAGAATTCTTGATTGTATCTTGGGCCATATATTGCTGTGAATCTGTGTCTCAAAGACTGACAAAAACTGAGATGACATCTGTGTTTAAAAGCATCCAACGTTATTTGATGTTAATAAATAAAAATTGGAGAATATATACATATTTTTAAAAATAATGGTTAATACAATCATTATTTAGCAATTCGTTGGAAATTTATCCAGCATAGAAAGAAAGAAAGCAGAAATAAAGATATAATTATTAGGAAGGTGAGCAAATTATTTACATTTTGTATGTAGAAAATCCAAAAGAAACCACTAAAAACTAAAATAAATAAATTCAGTTTTAAAACTTTTCTTCTTTACTTTTAAAATTTATTCTACCCATAGCCAATTGGTAGACACAAATAATTTTTTTCATTTATAACAATACTTTAAAAAAATATTCAGTGTCCTAACCGGTTTGGCTCAGTGGATAGAGCGTCCGCCTGCGGACTGAAAGGTCCCAGGTTCGATTCTGGTCAAGGGCATGTACCTTCCTTGCGGGCACATCCCCAGTAGGAGGTGTGCAGGAGGCAGCTGACCGATGTTTCTCTCTCATCAATGTTTCTAACTCTCTATCCCTCTCTCTTCCTCTCTGTAAAAAATCAATAAAATATATTTAAAAAAATATTCAGTAAAAGACCTTGAAATTTCCTTGTTTGTGCAGGACCCATGTGACTACAACTGTAAAATTTTATTGAGAAAGAATTATTGGAAGTTTTTAAATAATATGGAAAAATACATATTATATAATGTTGACTGGGAAATTGGCATATACAGTCTGATCGATCCTAATCATGTTTGCATTATGTCCATGCTTAGGAATATGACCTCAAGGAAACATATAAGAATTTCACATTAGTTTTCTCTGAGTTTTAAAATTATTGCTCTTTTTCTCTCAAAGATTTCAATGTCTTCAAACTTTTGTATCATGAGCACATATTTAATAATTTGAATACAATTTTAATCTTTGAAAATAATATCTTAAGATTTTACTGAAATGTATATATTTAAAAATTTGTAAAAACTGATTACTCTATAGTGATTAAAGTTGTAATCTTCTAAATACTTTAAGCAAGGATTCATAGACCCATATAATTTTTAAAAATTAGAAATGATTCTTTTCTTTATCCTAGTCCTGCATTATTTTGAAGCAAATTTCATATTATTTTAAACTCATACATTTAATGATTTACTTCTAAACTATCAGGGACCTTTTGAAACAAAACCACAATACCATAAACATAGATGAAAATTTATCAATAATTTATTAATATCAAGTACCCAGTCAGTATCCACATTCAAGAATTCTCATAATTTTTCTTATATTGTTTGAATCAGAATTCTAATAATGTACATACTCTTTAATGTTTGATATGTCTCTTTAATCTATGTTTCTCTCCAATTATTTTTTGAACTTGAATTTTATTTGTTGGGTTAACCACATCTTTTAACTTTCAGACTTTCCCATGATCTGGATTAATTGGATAGTGCTCATTAAATCCATATGCATCATTTAATATAGTCCCTGTGTTTCATATCAAGTTTTAGTTAGATCTATAGGATTTATCAGATTCGCAATTTTTTTTATGTTGGTGATCATTTGTGATTATTTTAAAACATGTTAAACATTTTTGTCACTCTCACTTAAGATTACATGTGCTTCCCCCTTGAGTATCAGCTTACTCTTTTGATTGTCATGTAACCAATAAAATGCAGTGGAAATAATACTATGAGACTTTTGAAGCTAGGTCAGAAAATAATCATGCATCTTCTGCTTGGCTTGTTTTGGATGCTTACTTTAGGACAACAATTACCTGCCACAGGAGGTCTACAGTAAGCCCCCCCCCCACCCCCCACCCCCATCGCCATTTGGTAATGCCTGGAGATAATTTTGGTTGTCACAACTAAGAGGGTGGTACTACTGCTATCTAGTGAGTAGAGGATGGAGATTTGTTAAACATCCCACAAGGCATGGAACAGCCATCCTAAAGGGTAATTAACCATACCTCCGCTACGCTTCTCACTGGCTAATTAGGGTGATATGCAAATTAACTGCCAACAAAGATGGAGGCTGGCAGCCACGCAGCTGAAGTGAGCAGGAGGCTTGCTTGCTCCAGTGATGGAGGAAGCCAAAGTTCCCAGCCTGCCACGGCCTGCACTAAGCTCCAAAAGCAACAGCTCTAAAAGCAACAAAGTTTCAATTATAGAAGCCAAACAAACTCCAAATGCCTGCTTTCAGCCAGCCACAGCCTCAGATCTGGGAGCACCAGTGATGTCAACAGAGTTTCAATTAAAAAAGGTAAATAAATCCCAGAATTTAAGAAAAAGAAAAAAAGGAGAGGCTGGGAGCTTCAGTCGCTGGCCAGCCTGAAAACGGCTCTCAGCATCTCACCCAGACAGGCCAGGCACCCCAGCGGGACCCCCACCCTGATCCAGGACACCCTTCAGGGCAAACCAGCTGGCCCCCACCCGTGCACCAGGCCTCTATCCTATATAGTAAAAGGGTAATATGCAAACTGACCCTAACAGCAGAAAGACTGGGAATGACTGGTCACTATGACACACACTGACCACTAGGGGGAAGACACTCAATGCAGGAGCTGCCCTCTAGTGGTCAGTGCGCTCCCACATGGGGGAGCTCTGCTCAGCCACAAGCCAGGCTGACGGCTGCCAGCACAGCGGTGGTGGTGGGAGCCTCTCCTTCCTCCTCAGCAGTGCTAAGGATATCCAACTGAGCTTAGGTCTGCTCCCCGCTAGCAACTGGACATCGCCTGAGGGCTTCCGGGCTGCCAGAGGGATGTCTGATTGCCATCTTAGGCCCAATCCCCCAGGGAGCAGACCTAAGCCAGCAGGTGGTCATTCCCCAAGGGGTCCCAGACTGCGAGAGGGCACAGGCCAGGCTGAGGGACCCCCCCCCACCCCCCGAGTGCACAAATTTTTGTGTACCGGGCCTCTAGTTTACAATAAAGACTAATCCAGGCCAAAATGTCAATAGTGCCAAGGTTGAGATTCTGTGCTCTAAAGGAACCAAGCTGCCATGTAACAAGTCTGATTACTTTGATACCACCACAATGGAGAATCCAGTTGATATTTCGATCAAGTCCCATAAAAGCTTTCAGTTAAGTTGAGCTCTCAGACATATAAGTAAACTATTTTGTATATTCAATACAATTGAACTTTCAAATCACTGTAACCATTTATAACCTTTGCTTTCAAAGGTTTCAGAGACCTCAAGTGAGAAATGTACAGTCAAGTCCTTCCTGAAACTCTGACTTATAAAATTATGAGAAAAATAATAGGTTATTTTAATACACTAAATATTAGAGTAATCTGTTAGCAATAGTAACAGGAACTAATCATTGATTAAATCCATTTACAGATTAGAAGCTACAAAATAGATATAATGTAATTATTTCACTTTCTTCATTTATTAATTAGTATATTTATATACTTGTTGACTATTGATTACTTTATAGTTTGTATAAGTAAATCAGTGCAAATTCTTAATAAAACAGCAACTATGTACCAACATGCATATGTAAAAAAATGAGGGAGAAAATAATATTAGGAGAAAATCTTGAAAGCAAGGAATGAGGGTTGATAGATTATTTTAAAGGAGAATAGTTAGATAGACATATGATCACTCAGTGGTCAAATGGAAGAAATATATAAATGGATGGTGGTTTCCATGTGCTGAAAGGAAATAACTGCTATCCTAGAATTCTATACCCAGTGAAAATATATTTCAAGAATAAACTTTATATAATTGAGAGGGTTAACTTGAAACTCAGACAGACAGGGCAGGGGTCCAGGGTAAAACAAAGGCAGGTGGAGCATAGGGGCAGACACAGAAGTTTGAGCAAGGCTAATCACAGGAACCAACCCTGCAGAAATAATAAAATGTTTCCGGACTCAAAGCAAGAGGCCTGGGAAACCAAGGGAGGGCCTGCAGCAACAAGGTGTATGAATGCATAGAAACAGAGAAAGTTCAGCATAGGAACAGAGAAAGAACACATAGAAACAGGGAAAGCTCAGGTCCATTGTTGGGCAAAAACAACTGAGGGAATCAACCAGGTGACGACATGGATAGATATAGAAGCAGACTTGTAGCAAATATATACCCCTGGTCTACAAGGCCTTAATGGGCAGCCCATTATTGGGACCCCGTCCCCATGTGGGGAGTCTGAATCTACTTGTAATAAATTTTCCACATTTTTGCTTAAATCTTCTGGTCCTAATTCTTTGGCATTGCGAGACACGATCCCAGGGGGAAAAAATCTCAGCTCACTGTTCTGGTTATCATAATGATGAAATTCAAAAAAATAATCACAATAAAAAGAAGTGTTTATATCAACTATAAAGCTATGAGATACCTATGTTATTGTGGTTTACTTTGTAGTCAAATAAGGAGATAATTATACCCAGCTTCTCTGACATCCAGGTAGAAATAGGTGACTGAATTATGGCCAACAGGAAGAAAACACAAAATTATGCAATTATTCTAGGCCATAAAATGTTCTGTGGGATTTTCCATACTTCTTTTTTTCTCCTATGACACTGGGAGTAAAGGACTAACTCCTTAGTCCTAAATTTGACTTAGTCAAACTTCTAAGAAACTTTTCTGGACTTTTGCCAAACCCACACAAGATTGTAATATGAACAAAATTTTTAAGTGTTAACACTTCTGAAACTTTGGGAGTTGTTTGTTAAAGAAGCAAATTAACTTCCTAGATTATAGAGATGGTAAAGAGACCACCATCAATGACTGGAAAGATGAAAATTTATATTAGTTTTGTTACAACCCTTTGGGTAAATATAACCTAGAGTCACTTAAGAGGCAAAGTTCATATTTAATGAGAATGTAGCTCTTGGAAATATTATTGTGTAAACAACAACAGCCCAGTATCTGTTGTTTGTTATTGGTAGTTTTGATAAAGTATTACAATGAAGAAATAAGCTTAAGAGATAATTGGCAGGTTTTGCTAGCATAAATAAGAAGTATTTAAAAAGTACAGAATTCAGAATTAACAGGATTAGAAAAGCTATTTCTAAATATCAACAATAAGACATTAACAGGCTATGAGAAAAATAAAAGTTTAATTAAACTTCTTAGTTTGATAAAGTAATTCATGGCACAGATGAGATTAAGATATGGTCTTTCCACATTTATGTTCCATATAGCATCATGGTCACCATAACTACATTGAAACAAAACAAATCAGGATCAAAACAATTTTGGGTGGTTCCTGGGATATGAGAATAAGTGAAGGCAAAGAGAATAAGTTTCTGGAAAAATTATATTACTGAAAATATCATGAGCCCTGACCCAAAATGCTTTTGACACTGTGGTATTCAAAAATACATTTGTACCCTCGCATAAATGGATAGTTCCAAAGAGGACATCCTATATAATAAAAGGGTAATATGCAAACCGATCGAATGGAGGGACAACTGGTTGCTATGATGCGCACTGACCACCAGGGGGCAGACACTCAATGCAGGGCTTGCTCCCTGGTGGTCAGTGCGCTCCCACAGGGGGAGCACCACTCAGCCACAAGCCAGACTGATGGCTGGGGAGTGCAGCGGCCTGCCTTTGCAGCAGTGCTAAGGATGTCCAACTGTGGCTTAGGCCCACTCCCCAGGGAGAGTGGACAGTTGGACATTCACTGAGGGCTCCTGGACTACAAAAGGGCCCAGGCCTGGCTGAGGGACCCTCCCCCAACCCCCTGAGTGCACAAATGTCATGCACCAGGCCTCTAGTATTTTATAACATCCATTTCAAATATTTCAAGCAAGATAATGTAAAATGATAAACCTTGCAGAGGGAAAGGTGAGAGTCATAAAGGATAGCAGACAAAGTTTTCCCACCCAGGGAGAAAATTTGGGCCTAATATGAAAATTCCCAACCCTAGAGTTATGAGCTTTCATAATACCTGATCCTATATAATTTCTGCATTGCTACAGACCATCATTGATGTTTTACCCATTATTTTTCTAAATGACAATCATTTTTGCAATTATCCTGTTCCCATTATACCATAGTACATTGAGTATATGGAGGAAGGGATAGACAGCTCTATTCTTTGAGTCCAGTTTCCAGGAACAAGACAATGTACATTAAAGCCAGATAGAGAAGACTGTACATAACCCAGATCATTAAAAAATAAATTCATGATCAGTGTCTATCTTGAGTGATGATTTCTGTGCAGTTCTGATTTAGACATATTTCCTCATTTTGCAGATGAGGAAACTGATTAAGTAAGTACCTTTTTATTAATTTAAAAAAACTATTATTCCAAATAATCCTATATAATAAAAGGCTAATATGCAAATAGACCAAACGGCGGAATGACCAGTTGCTATGGCACTTACTGACCACTAGGGGGCAGACACTCACTGCAGAAGCTGCCCCCTGGTGGTCAGTGAACTCCCACAGGGGGAGCACTGCTCAGCCAGAAGACGGGCTCATGGCTGGGGAGCTCAGCGGCAGTGGCAAGATCTTCTCCTGCCTCCACAGCAGTGCTAAGGACCCCTCGGTGGACATTGGCTAAAAGGTCCTGTACTGCGAGAGGGCACAGGCCAGGTTGAGGGACCACCCCCCTCTCCCCCAGTGCACAAATGTCATGCACTGGACCTCTAGTCACAGATAATCACAGATTATTAATTTTGAATTGTAGTTGAATAATGGAAAAATTGAGGATAGACATGTTGATTCCATTTTCTATCAATGTATATTAAATTGGTTTAAAAATATCTGATAAGAAATTGAGTTTAATTATCACTAAGAAATTTGAAAATTTCTGTTTTCACTTTTCAGCCTTTTGTGCTGCCACTAGGCTATTGTCAATGAGTCATCATAAGCAAAGCAAAATAGATTATAGCTATTGATAATGATCACTTATAAAATTTCACACTGTTCCAAACCTACACTTCTTTACTTATTCCAGATTTAGCTATTTTTATTTTAATTGGTACTTTTTGAGTTTGGTATCTAACCAGCTGGCATGTCCAGCAGGAGAGGCAAATAAATAGCACTTTTGTTATGGTAAAAGTAAAGTAAATTAATTAACGTCTAGCAAAAATACTTGAAATATACTATGGTTTCTCTGTTGATTCATATATTTTTAAGATAATGGCTTGAGAGTATTGTCCTCTGAGAGAACTTGTACTTTACCACACAAAGAGATATTGAAAAAACCCACAAATAACATTAGGCGCAAATAAGAAACCCTAATATAGTATAACACTTGTTGATTTTGATGTTTTATCCACCACTAATGAAATTAATATTTATTGTCAAATCAATAAAACAATGCTTGAAGCATAGATGACAACATAGACTCAATGTATTAATTTGCTGACCAGTGAGGAAATTAGCACATTTACTTTGTATCTCCACCCCCTACCTAACCATACAAAAGCTCTTAATACAGGCTATGTACCTAAAATGAGTATTATGTTTTATATAAGAACTTGACTCATTTCATATATATTTACTCATGATGCAGATTCTTTTATTTTAAATAGCTGATGTGTTATATTTTTCAAATGTATAGTATACATATGTATGCTATGCTCCCTAATGCATTTTTAGGTCATTTTAGTTATGAATTTCAAGAGTCTTGTTTTTCAGTTGTTTAATTTTTCTGTTGAGTATACTGATTTATCCATTTAGTACAAAATTTTGACATATTACTGCAGGTGACTTTTGTGCCTTATTCCTTATTCAATTAGTATCAAATACCTAATTTTTTTTTTAAATTTGCTATTTTCACAAATTATAAAGAGATCTTCTTACTAGTCAAAAAGAGCTCCATGCTCTTTCTATTATTATTTCAAGTGTAACCAAATAAAAATGAAGTCATTCAGGTAGGCCCATAATCCAGACTACTATCTTGATAACAGAAAGAGAGAGACTCAGAAAAGACAGCATCCTGTGACAATGGAGGCAGAGACTGAAGGGCTACAGCTACAAGTCAAGAAATGCCAGGGCTTGCTGGCAAACCACAGACAACTGGAAAGAGGCCAGACACTTCTTTATGTGTAAATGCTATATTATATATTTTAAAGAAAAAAAGAATAATATATTTATGACTTTCCAGTAATAAAGGATATATTTACTCAATATACAAAAATCACAAATCATAAAAGAAAATTCTGATATATTAGCTACATTACAACTAAAATGTTTGCACAAAATGAAATAAGAACTGGGTCAAATGGGAGTTCAATTTTTAGTTTTTGGAGGAAACTCCATGCTGTTCTTCACAGTGGCTAGGAACATATCCCAAGAAATTAGAAACACCAATCAGAAAGGATATATGCACCCTTATGTTCACAGCAGCATAATTTACAATAGCTAAGATTTGGAAACAGCCTAAGTGCCCATCAACAGATGAGTGAGTTAAAAAACTGTAGCACATCTACACATTGGAATACTACACTGCTGTAAAAAGGAAGGAACTTCTACCATTTGCAACATCATGGATGGAACTGGAGAGCATCATGCTAAGCAAAATAAGCAAGTCAGATAAAGATAAATATCACGCCCTAACTGGTTTGGCTTAATGGATAGAGCGTCGGCCTGCAGACTGAGGGGTCCCAGGTTTGATTCCGGTCAAGGGCATGTACCTCGATTGCGGGCACATCCCCGGTGTGGGGTGTGCAGGATGCAGCTGATCGATGTTTCTCTCTCATTGGTGTTTCTAACTCTCTACCCCACTCCCTTCCTCTCTGTTAAAAAATCAATAAAATATATTTTAAAAAAAGATAAATATCACATGATCTCACTCATTTGTGGAATATAATGAACAAAATAAACTGATGAACAAAAACAGATCCAGAGACAGAGAAGCATCGATCAGACTGTCAAACCTCAGAGGGAAGGCAGGGGAGGGTGGGGGTAAGGGAGAGAGATCAACCAAAGGACTTTTATTCATGTATATAAGCCTAACCAATGGACACAGACAACAGGGGGTTGAGGGCATGAGCGGGGTGGGATGGGGGGTCAAAGAGAGGATAAGGACACATAGGTAATACCTATATTTTATTATTCAATAAAAAAATTAAAAGATACAAAAAAATGAAATAAGCAAAGTTAAAACAAAACCTAGTCACAGATTGAGAAAAGACATTTGCAGTACACAGATAACAAACAAGTACAATTTCCCCATGAAAATGTACAAAGCATATTAATAGGTAATTCACAGAAAAAAAATTAAATAGCCAATAAATGAATGGAAATATGTTTAACTTCATTACTAATCAGGGAAATGTAAATTAAAACCTTAAGAGAGTCTCACAAAATATACACATAGAAAATAAGCATATGAAAAGATGCTTAACATCATGTCATCAGGAAAATGCAAATCTATACAATAAAAGTCAAAGATGCTAATTAACTGTACCTTCACCACACTCACCAGCCAATCAGAGTGACTATATGCAAATTAACCCAACCAAGATGGCGGCCGGAAGCCACGGAGCTGGAGCAAGCAGGAGGCTTCGTTGCCCTGGTGATGGAAGAAGCCAAGCTTCCTGCCTTCCCTGGGCAGCTGTGGCCTCCGCAAAAGGCAACAAAGTTTCAATTATAGAAGCTAAATAAATCCCAGATACCTGCTTCCAGCCAGCATCCACTGGGAGCTTGGGTGGCTTGGGGCTGTGGCCATCCTGCAAACAGACATCAGCCTCTCACCCAGGATGGCCAGCCACCCCAGCATGACCCCCCACCCTGAAGGGTGTGTGGCCAGCCTGAAAACACCCTCAGCCCCTCACCCAGGCTGGCCAGGCACCCCAGTGGGGGCCCCAACCCTGAAAAGGGTGTGGTCAGTCTGAAAACAGCCTTCAGCCCCTCACCCAAGCTGGCCAGGCACCCCAGTGGGTCCCCCACTCTGATCCGGGACACCCTTCAGGGCAAACCAGCAGGCCCCCACCCATACACTAGGCCTCTATCCTATATAATAAAAGGGTAATATACAAATTGACCCTAACAGCACAACAACTAGGAATCTGGTCACTATGACACACACTGACCATCAGGGGGCAGACACTCAATGCAGGAGCTGTCCCCTGGTGGTCAGTGTGCTCCCACAGGGGGAGCTCTGCTCAGCCACAAGCCAGGCTGATGGCTGCCAGTACAGTGGTGGTGGTGGGAGCCTCTCCCCCCTCCTGAGCAGCGCTAAGGATGTCTGACTGCAGCTAGGCCTGCTCCCTGCTGGCAAGTGGACATTCCCCGAGGGCTCCCGGGCTGCCAGAGGGATGTCTGACTGCCAGCTTAAACCCAATCCCCTGGGAGCGCGCCTAAGCCAGCAGGTGGAGGTCCTCCGAGGGGTCCCAGACTGAGAGAGGGCACAGGCCGGGGTGAGGGACCCTCCTGAGTGCACAAATTTTTGTGCTCCAGGCTTCTAGTTAAAATAATAATGAGATACCATGAACACCTAATAGAATGGCCAAAATCTAGAATGCTAACAATACCAATTGCTGGTGAGGATGCAGAGTAACAGGAACTCTCATACATTTTTAGTGAGAATGTAAAATGGTACAGCCACTTTAGAGGACAGTTTGGCGATCTCTTACAAAACTACACATACTATTGCCATACAACCCAGCAATAGCACTCCTTGGTATTTACCCAAAGGAGTTGAAAATGTATGTCTACACAAAAACCTGCACATGGATATTTATAGAAGCTTTATTCATAATTGCCAAAAACTTGGAATTAATCTGTGATATTGTGATCTAGAAAAAGAAGCATATTGTTGGTCTTTCTGGCATTCCTTGCCCATTCCTGAACAGATCCTCTAAAACTCTTGTAAGTTCCTAAGTGATAAGAGCATTTTTAGAGCATCTTTATCCTGAATGGCTTCTTTATGGGAACTGGTGACTATTATGCCCAGAGTTCAGGGTCCCCAATAATCCACCACCAGGGAGCCTCCTCCGATGCAAAAGCAACGAGTCTTTATTGATCAATTCTAGAATTGGCTCCCAGCCTCTATCCGGCGCAGCGGTGAGGCAAGAGAGCGTGTCCCAGGAGAACAAAGGTTATATAGGGCTAGCTATTTGGGGTGGGCTTTAGGGGTGACATGAGTTACAGAGATTGGTCAGGGTTTTACAGCATAAGGGTCAGGAAGTGACCATCACATTCTGAAGGTTGGAGCCGTCCTCCACTATAGCCTTATTAGGACCTTAGCTACATTTCTGGAGCTTCATTGGTCCACTCAGGTGGGTGGTTGGGAGAGTTAGGACAATACCAGCATTCTTGTGGTCACTTTCGGGGGGGGGGGCGGCTTGGGCTGAGGGCCCAGCCTTGCAAGACAAGATAGAGGAGAGGGAGAAGAGTATGTCTCTGCTTCGTCCTTGAAGAGGGAGGAGGGTGTATTTCTGCTTAGTTCTTTCAAGTTCCGTTCTGTCCCTTCAGTGACCGGAGAGACCAAGTAATGGTTAGAAGCTTGGAATGTTCAACCCTACACCTGATTCTCCAGAGAGGAGAAAGGGGCTAGACATGGAGTTAATAATCAATCAATTATGCACATGTGATAACTCCTCCATAAAATCTCAAAAGTACAGAGTTAAGAGAGCCACGTGGGTCAACACATCCATGTACCAAGAGAGTGACACACCCTTACTCCCCAGGGACAGAAATTTCTTCACTCAGGACCATTCCAGACCTTGACCTGTATATCTCTTTATTGGGCTGTTCATATATATCCTTTAATAAACTGGTACATGTAAGTGTTTCCATGAATTCTGTCAGCTATTCTCACAAATAATTGAATCCAAGGGGAAGAAGATTATGGGAACCTCTAAATTATAGCCAAGATAGACCAAAGTGTGGGTATCTTAGGGATGAGTTCTTGAGATTGGCATCTGAAGTGGGGGGGGCGGGGCAGTCATGTGGGATTGAGCCCTTAACCTGTGGTATCAGATGCCATATCTAGGTAGATAGTATCAGGATTCAATTAAATTGTAGGACACCCCGCTGGTGTCAAAAATAATTGCTTGGTGTGGGAAAAACTCACACACATTGTGTGATCAGAAGGGCCATAAATGTTGACACACAGGCAGAAGACTGAAGTCTTCTACACAAAATCAAAATGTCCTTCAATAGATAAATGGTGGTACATTCAGACAATAGAATATGATGTAACACTTAAAATAAATGAGCTGGTAAGCCATGAAAATTCAAGGAGGAATCTTAAATGAATATTACTAAGTGAAAGGAGCCAATCTGAAAAAGCTACATACTATGTGATCCCAACTATATGACATTCCAGAAAAGGAAAAACTAGTATAGAGATGATGAAAAGATCAGTGGTTCCCAGGCATTGGGGTGTGTGTGTGTGTGTGTGTGTGTGTGTGTGTGTGTGTGTTTGTGTGTGTGTTGAGGTGGGGGTGAATAAGAAGAGCACAGAGGATTTTTAGGGCAGTGTAAGTAATCTCTATTTCCATAATGATAGATGCATGTCATTATACATTTGTTCAAACCAGTAGAATGTGCAACATTAAGAGTGAACCCTAACGTAACTATGGACTTTGGGTGATTATAATGTGTTAATGTAAGTTTAACCATAACAAATGTACATATTGGTACATTTGACTTTAATAAATACCAGTTCACATAATAAAATTAAATCAAATATGGGAGCCTGCTCTAGGGTTGTTCTATTGAATCAATTTGATCTCTTCGAGGGGCAGATATTCCCACCACTGTCACTGTCCATACTTGGGACAGGAATGTTGCTGATATTTGCCTATCTTTCAGTTTTTCAATGCAACAAATATATATTAAATCCATTTCTATAATTTTAATTAAGATACTTGTTGTATACTATAATTATTGTTTATCACACACAGGGGTCCTCAAACTTTTTAAACCGGGGGCCAGTTCACTGTCCCTCAGACCGTTGGAGGACCGGACTATAGTTTAAAAAAAAACTATGAACAAATTCCTATGCACACTGCAGCGGCAAAAACACCCAGCGGGCCGGATAAATATTTTTGGCGGGCTGCATGTGGCCCGCGGGCTGTAGTTTGAGGACCCCTGCTACAGGATTTGTATGTGTGCTTGGCATCTTCTCTTTAGAATCTTAGAAGTCCATTTATTAAAAAATAAGTCTCCTTCTCTTGAACTAAAATAAATATAGTAAAATAAGTTATTTCAACTTCTTCTTTGTTATCTTCTTCAATTATTCCATTTAGAAACTTTGGACGGAGTCATTTTAAATGTTAAACAAGCAATATATGCAAGTTTTCTGTAGAAAGTAAAAAAGAACTTCACTGAAAACAATTACCTAATATTATTTCCAAATTAACAGATATCTGTTTGCATATAAGTGATCATTTCTTAAGAGAGAATGAGTTTATATTGAGGTGGCTTGGGGGCATTTACAAGGGGCTCAAATATGGTTATAGATTTATGCTTAATAATTATAGAGCACTTCACAGTTTTAAAAATGCTTTCACATTTATTATGTCATTGAGTTCATAAAATAATTCTGTAAGGTCACAGATGTGGTGTTTCTCATTTTACAGATGAAATAATTAAGGTCTCAAAAGGCTATGTGATTTGACAAGGTAATATAGCTAGTAGGTAGCAGAACCCGTTCAAATTTATGTCTTTTGATTCTAAATACAGGGCTTCTTTTATGTGCCTGGATGCCATGTCTTATTGTAGGAGGCATAGACAGAAATCTTGGCATTGCGTATTCATTTTTTTAAAGTCTCTTTGCTAGATTTTACTACTTCATTCTTGAAAGCAGAATTGGAGTAAGTATTATCATAGTCCTGAGTTAGAGGAAGTTAATGAGATAATGCATGTGGAAAGATCTAGAACAATAGAAATGCAGTTAACACATGGCAGAGGCTATACCTTTCATTGCCTTAGCAGTTTAGTGGGGCCTTTCAAGCTAATTCTTTTAGATTCATGCTCCAGGGTTGAGCTTCCTCTGCATGCCCCATTTCCCCACATGGAATCCAAGTCTTCACCTTTTCTCTGTAGGATTATAAAAGTGTCTGAGGCTGTTGGTTCATATTTGTTGATATTGAGGTAGGGTGGGAGTATAGACCAGGGACCTGGATGGGATCTCAAAGAACAGATAAAAATCAGGTCAGATAGGGTGATTATTACCTCTGCATTAAGACTGCCTTGGTTTCTGCCTTTGCCTCATGAGATGGAGTGCTCAGGCACTTTCTTATTCCCACACTCCCTGCATGATTCCTAACTCTACTCTTCTCTTCCTCACTATGGCATCTTTAGATCTAGTCTTTAGGAGTGTGTAAAAACAGCAAAAAAAAACCCCTCAATCTGTTTAGATACTGGGACTAGTGGATTTTGACAATGTAACAACTATTAATAGGTAATATTCACTTTGTTGCAGGTGCTATTATAAGCAATTTGTGCATATAATCTCACTTATTCAGTAACTCCATTTTGTATGTGAGAAAACTGAGGCTAGATGGCTTGATATTAAATCGCTTGACTGAAATTATTAAATTATCAGCTTACAAAGCTGGGATTTGAACTCAGAAAGTCTGGCTGGAGGCTGCACTAGTAACCATTTGGTTCTACTCCTTAAAATGAAACCACGGCAGGATGTTATTGACATCATATATTGAATGTTAATATTTTAGTATTTATAGTGTTTATTAGCTGGCAATTTTGTATAAGTAGTAATTATTTCAGAGGCAATACTTTGTTCCTTTTCAGGTGAGTAGGTGCAGTTTAATGTCATTGTAGTATATTTATGTTATTTATGAAGATAAACTGTAGTTTTAAGTATACAAAAAGATTTAGAAAAAAATCAAAAAAAAATCTGCATGCTAAAAAAAATGTTTATTTTTCCATTAGTTTCCATTGCCCTAAGAGCTGTATTGGTGAAGCTATTGCTTCAGCATATGTCTGAGATTTTGCTGCCTGTGGATTCCTCTAATATTTTTATGGTTTTCCATCTTACATTTAAGAACTTTATCCATTTTGAGTTTATTTTTGTGTATGGTGTAAGTTGCTGGTCTAGTTTCAATTTTCTGTATGGATCTGTCCATTTTCCGAACACCATTTATTAAAGAGACTGTCTTGACTCCATTGTATGCTCTTGCCTCCTTTGTCAATTATTAACTGAGCATAGTGGTTTGGGTCGATTTCTGGGTTCTCTATTCTATTCCATTGGTCTACTAGTATATGTCTGTTATTGTGCCAGCATCAGGTAGTTTTGAGAACAGTGGCTTTGCAATATCTTCGCCAATACAGCTCCAGGCAATGGAAACTAAAGACAAAATAAACAAATGGGACTATATCAAAATAAAAAGCTTCTGCACAGCAAAAGAAACCATCAACAAAACAACAAGAAAGCCCATTGCATGAGAGAACATATTTGCCAATGTTATCTCTGATAAGGGTTTAATCTCTAACATTTATAGGAAACTCATACAACTTAACAAAAGAAAGATAAACAACCCAATCAAAAAATGGACAATGGACCTAAATAGATAGTTCTCGTAAGAAGACATACAGAAGGCCAAGAGACATATAAAAACATGCTGAAAGTCACTAATCATCTGAGAGATGCAAATCAAAATGACAATGAGGTACCATCTCACACCTATCAGAATGGCTATCATCAACAAATCATGACAAGTGCTGGTGAGGAGTCAGAGAAAAACGAACCCTCTTGCATTGCTGGTGGGAATACAGACTGGTGCAGCCACTGTGGAGAACAGTATGGAATTTCCTCAGAAAACTAAAAATGGAACTCCCATTTGACCCAGTGATCCCACTTCTAGGAATATATCCCAAGAAACTGGAAACACCAATCAGAAAGGATATATGTACCCCTATGTTTATAGTAACACAATTTACAATAGCTAAGATTTGGAAACAGCCTAAGTGTTCATCAGCAGATAAGTGGATTAAAAAACAGTGGTACATCTACACAATGGAATACTATGCAGTGGTAAAAAGGAAGGAACTCCTACCTTTTGCAACAGCATGGACCATGAGAGCATTATGCTAAGTGAAATAAGTCAGTCAGAGAAAGATAAATATCACATGCTCTCACTCATTTGTGAAATATAATGAATAACATAAACTAATGAACAAAAACAGAGGCAGAAAAGCATCGATCAGACTATCAAACCTCAGAGGGAAGGCAGGGGAGGATGGGGTTAAGGGGAATAGATCAACTAAAGGACTTGTATTCATGCATATAAACATAACCAATGGACACAGACACCAGGGGGGTGATGGCATGAGCAAGGGGGTAGGGGGCAATGGGGGGATAAGGACACATATGTAATACTTAAACAATAAAGAAAATTTTAAAAAATGAAACCGTGGTGAGGCTTTCAACTCTAGCTGCTGTGGCCGGTGGTGAAATTGGTAAGATGTTTAAAAGATATTTTACCCTCATCTTTCAGGGTAAAAATGAGGAATTCATGAATGTAGAATGGGAGCAAACACACCAGTTAATATGTTAACACAGTATTCTCCACAAATTGATATCAACATTAAACATAGTAGACCATATACATAGTGACCTCTCACACTGAATGTGATGTCCCTAGTTTATCAAGTATATGAATATATATTTTTCATATTATAATTTTTAAGAGCCCTTTATTCCAAGCCCATATGTGTGAAATTTACATCTTTCAGTATTTAAATAATTTTAAATGCAATGTCAAAATTAATTGACAAATTTTAGAAAAATAGTCACACCTTGATTTATTTAATTTAAATAATATATTAGCTTTTATGAGTGCTCAGATTCAGAGTATAGCTTTTTACCTTTTCTTTTCTGTGATATCCCAATGGCTACATAAAAATAATTTTTATTTTTTGGATGATTATTCAATGTCTTCTGATTCTTACTGTTAAATATTTTCCTATTTTTCAAATGTTAACTTGCAATTATGTGTGTAGCACATAATTTTCCTGAGCTAAATTTTGAATTTTCAGTTGAATTTTATATTATACTCATGTGATAGGCTATGAATTTAAAAGTATTCTGGAGATAGTACATAAGTCAATATGTTAATAGTCTATTGCTTTGGGTATAATTGCGTTTTTGTTTTGGTGTCAACAATTGTCCTGATGAACAAGAGCCATCTGGTTAGGCATCTATATATTTCAAACATTAGTAAATGAATGACACAGTGTGGAGTATAAATTAGAAATGGATGAATTGATTACAGTATAAATTAGTATTCTGCTTTTACTACTCTGGCATATGAAATAGTATTTCATAATTCAGAATCACTCTTCAGAACATTTCCCCTTGCCACTTTCGCTTACCACTTTTATTCCTTTAAATGATTATTGAATACTGATTTTTAAAAGTGAAGACTATAGCATGCTCCTTAAAGTCAATTATGTGCAATTATACTATTACTTATTATCTTTCTATTTAATCAAACTACAGTGGGGCCTTCACTTATGAGTTTAATTCGTTCTGTGACGGAGCTCGTAACTCAAATTACTCATATGTCAAATCAATTTTCACCATTACAATGAATTGAAATGCTGGGCTGATGTTGTGGCGTTCACTGTGACGTTTGCTGCGCCAACTAGCGGTGGGGAATCTGAAGCTGGCTCGTAACCTGAATTTTAGCTTGCAACTCAAAGCAAACTATCAGCCAAGAGATGGCTCGTATATCGAAAAACTCGTTAGTCGGGACACTCGTAAGTCAAGGCCCCACTGTAATATGTGATAATCATGTTATCTGGTATAAATTTGAAAGCAAGTGGACCTTTAAATATGCTCTCATTGGCCTGTAAGTATGACTTCATTAATAAAAGAAAATAATGCTCCAATTTTGGGTCAACCTCTATAGGGTAAAGACATGTTTATCATAAAAGATGAATCTGATCAGAACCAAGATGGCGGCATAGGTAAACGCCGGAGTTTGCTGCTCTGAACAACTACTTCAAAAGTGAAACCAAAAAACGGAAGGGACATCCCCCAGAACCACAGGAACGCTGGCTGAGTGGAAGTCCTACAACTAGGAGGAAAGAGAAACGCATACGGACACTCAGAGGAGGCACAGTGCTGAAGTCGAATTCTGAGGTGCGGAGTGCGCGAGCGGGCTGGCGGCGGAGGGCGCGGTTGGCATTTTCAATCGGGAGGGAGTCGCAGACTCTGAGCTCCAGATCCGGGCGAGTCTTTAGGGACCCAGACTCAAACGGGAGAAGCGGGACTGTCTGGCTTCGGTCAGAGTGAGTGCAGCTTTCTCTCTGAGCTTTGCAGCGGGTGCTGGGACTCAGAGAGGCAGAGCCCCTGGGGACAGGACTGAGAGCCGCCATAACTGCTCTCTCCGGCCCACCCTGTTGATCCTGTTCGACCCGCCCCGCCCAAGCCCTGCACACAGGCATTTGCTGGATAGCCTCAGGCAAAGGCTAGATTAGCACCTCCCTAGAGGACAGAAGTTCTCTCACTGCTGACACAGCTGATTCTCATAGCCACTTGGCCTGGAGGTCAAACCCTCCCTGGAATTAACTACAACAATCAAGATTTAACTATAAGACTGCGAACAAAGACCACTAGGGGGTGCACCAAGGAAGCATAACAAAATGCGGAGACAAAGAAACAGGACAAAATTGTCAATGGAAGATATAGAGTTCAGAACCACACTTTTAAGGTCTCTCAAGAACTGTTTAGAAGCCGCCGATAAACTTAATGAGATCTACAAGAAAACTAATAAGACCCTCGATCGTATATTGGGGAACCAACTAGAAATTAAGCATACACGGACTGAAATAACGAATATTATACAGACTCCCGACAGCAGACCAGAGGAGCGCAAGAATCAAGTCAATGATTTGAAATGCGAGGAAGCAAAAAACACCCAACCGGAAAAGCAAAATGAAAAAAGAATCCAAAAATGCGAGCATAGTGTAAGGAGCCTCTGGGACAGCTTCAAGCGTACCAACATCAGAATTATAGGGGTGCCAGAAGATGAGAGAGAGCAAGATATTGAAAACCTATTTGAAGAAATAATGACAGAAAACTTCCCCCACCTGGTGAAAGAAATGGACTTACAGGTCCAAGAAGTGCGGAGAACCCCAAACAAAAGGAATCCAAAGAGGACCACACCAAGACACATCATAATTAAAATGCCAAGAGCAAAAGATAAAGAGAGAATCTTAAAAACAGCAAGAGAAAGAAACTCAGTTACCTACAAGGGAATACCCATACGACTGTCAGCTGATTTCTCAACAGAAACTTTGCAGGCCAGAAGGGAGTGGCAAGAAATATTCAAAGTGATGAATACCAAGAACCTACAACCAAGATTACTTTATCCAGCAAAGCTATCATTCAGAATTGAAGGTCAGATAAAGAGCTTCACAGATAAGGAAAAGCTAAAGGAGTTCATCACCACCAAACCAGGATTATATGAAATGCTGAAAGGTATCCTTTAAGAAGAGGAAGAGGAAGAAAAAGGTAAAGATACAAATTATGAACAACAAATATGCATCTATCAACAAGTGAATCTAAGAATCAAGTGAATAAATAATCTGATGAACAGAATGAACTGTTGATTACAAATAGAATCAGGGACATAGAAAGGGAATGGACTGACTATTCCTGGGGGGGAAAGGGGTGTGGGAGATGCGGGAAGAGACTGGACAAAAATCGTGCACCTATGGATGAGGACACTGGGTGGGGAGTGAGGGCGGAGGGTGGGGCGGGAACTGGGAGGAGGGGAGTTATGGGGGGAAAAAAAAGAGGAACAAATGTAATAATCTGAACAATAAAGATTTAATTAAAAAAATTAAAAAAAAAATCATTACTCTTAAAAAAAAAAAAAAAAAAAAAAAAGATGAATCTGATACTAACAGTGATAATTTCCATTTACTGGAAAAACTGTATAGTCTCTTATTGGAACAGAAATATCATGGTGAAATGGTGAATGACTACCAAGATGTTGATTTAAAACAATATTGATATAATATTAATACAAATATAAACTTTATTCCATGTATTTCAACATACACTCAGTCCTTGGATACTTATTAATATTTAATGCCTTTAAAGTTTGTTCAATATTCACTTTGAGCTCTTAGTTCATAAACAAGTACAAAGTCGGAAAGTAATAAGATTAACTCTAATGTCTACATATTATTTTAGAAACTGTAACATAAATGAGAACTACTCACTGCTGAAGGTATCTGTATATTATATGAAACAAATACCCCTGGATCTTGGGAGAGTTATATTACACTAGAGGCCCGGTGCACAAAATCCGTGCACTCAGGGATGGTGGTTTCCTCAGCCCAGCCTGTGCCTTCTTGAAGTCCAGGAACCCTCAGGGGATGTCCAACTGCTGGCTTAGGCCCACTCCCCATGGGCAGTCAGACATCCTTAGCGCTGCCACAGAGACAGGAGAGGCTCCCGCCAATGCTGCTGAGCTTGCCAGCTGTGAGCCCAGCTCAGGGCTTCTGACTGAGCAGCACTCCCCTGTGGGAGCACACTAACCACCAGGGGGCAGTTCCTGAGTTGAGGTCTGACCCCTGGTGGTCAGTGCGTGGCATAGCGACCAGTTGTTTTGCTGTTTGGTCAATTTGTATATTAGCCTTTTATTATATGGGATAAGAAGACTAAAAAGAAGTCAAGTGACCGAGTGGAACAGCATGGGTTATGCCCCAGATAGCCCTTAACAGATGGGAGAAGAGGAAGCCAATGTGGAATGCGGATAAAATATTTACAAAACAAACCCCATAGGCAATAATAATAAAATATTTTACATTTTGACTTATTCAATTTTTATGATTTAATTTTTCTTTAATGAGTTTAATTAAGCTTTCCCCAGGGTCACAAGCCTTGAAAACTTTGGGAAAATTAAGCTATTCTGTTTACCAAGCAGGTTTTCATAGCCCTCCTTAAACTTAAGTATGTATTTTGTTAAAATCTTTATCCAACAGCTGTTGTTCAGCATTTTTAAGGTGTTTGCTGTGCCATGAAAAAAAAAATCCTTAACAGTTTGCCAAAGACAGTGCCTTCTGGGCTGAAATGTGTCTCTAAAGTTTTCTGCATTATGCTGACATTTTTTTTTTTATCAAATACGAATAGCATTTACAATGCCTATATATATAGAAACCATATAATAATATTCTTATAAATATCTTCTACTGCAAGGTAATTAAATGTATGTACTTAATATAGGAAATTTAATATGGAACTATAATTTAAATATGTAATTTAAATAGATATATTAAAATAATTTAAACTATTCTTTCCTTCATTTATTTCAGGTATTGATTAATTCATTCATCTGTATATTTATTAATTCATTCATTCACTCACTCATTCAAATACAACCTGCCATGTGCCACTTATAATGCTAGAAGATACTAAAAAAAGAAGTAGTGAAAGAAAGAAGAAAGAAAGGAAGGAAGGAAGGAAGGAAGGAAGGAAGGAAGGAAGGAAGGAAGGAAGGAAGGAAGAAAGAAAGAAAGAAAGAAAGAAAGAAAGAAAGAAAGAAAGAAAGAAAGAAAGAAAGAAAGAGAGAAAGAAAGAAAGAAAGGGGGAGGGAGGGAGGGAGGGAGGAAGGGAGGAAGGGAGGAAAGGAAGAAAGGGAAAAAAAGGATTTTAAATGTTTTCTACATTTTTTTCCTTAGAGTGAATTCCTTCCTGCTTTAAAATGACATTATGGGTGGCCTGTCTGTACGGGTGGCTAATTTATTACTGGATCTACATGGGATCTGAAACAGACAGGGTGAATTAAAAAAATAAAGGACAATACTTTCCAGTCTTTCTTTACCCCAAGAATCCTAATATCTAGGCCCAGATATTCATTGACTGGATAAGACTCTCTTGACTATCTCTGCAAAGCAATATAATTTTGATGTAATATAAAAGAGAAGGTAAAAAGAGAAAGTTTGTATTCTATCTAATAAAGAAGTAATATGCAAATTGACCATCACTCTAACACACGAGATGGCCACCCCATGTGGTCAAAGATGGCCACCCTCATGTAGACACATGATGGCCAGCAGGAGAGGGCAGATAGGGGTGACAGGGCCATCAGGAGAGGGCAGTTAGAGGCAATTGGGCTGGCAGGGAAAGGCAGTTAGGGGTGACCAGGCTGGCAAGGGAGGGAAGTTAGGGGTGACTGGGCCAGCAGGGGAAGGCATTTGGGGGCGACCAGGCCTGCAGAGGAGGGCAGTTAGGGGCAATTGGGCCGGCAGGGGAGCAGTTAGGCTTCGATCAGGCTGACAGGGGAGTGGTTAGGGGGTGATCAGGCTGGCAGGTAGAAGTGGTTAGGGGCAATCAGGCAGGCAGGCAGGCGAGCAGTTTGGAGGCAGCAGTCCTGGATTGTGAGAGTGGTCCCAGATTGGAGAGGGTGCAGGCTGGGCTGAGGGACACACACACACACACACACACACACACACACACACATTCATGAATTTCATACATTAGGCCTCTAGTTTTAAAATAAAACAGGTTATATTCATACCATCTGTATAAAATACTATGCTAATTTATTTGGAACAAAGTGCATGGATCAAAAGAAGATTATTAGAGGATCAGCAGTTATGGGTTTACTTTATTTTCTTGTTAGAAAACATCTCTATCTAGAAGAGTATCTTTTCTTTCTCCTTGGTACTGCCCAAAATTATTTTTCTAAAAATAAGGTGATACCATATTTATCTTAATGATATTGATGAGTTTTATTAGCAGTAACCAGGATGCTTTGATATGCACAAAAATATCAAGGAATAAAATATTAAGTTTATTTTCTGGCTTTATTTTTTTAACTGAATTGACTATCTTTTCTTTTTTTCTTTTTTATAACTTTTGTTAGAAACTCAAGACCTTTATACATGGAGCCAAAAGTATTAAATACAGAGGGATAGAATCCAATCTTCTGAGTAATTTTAAATATTGATTTGACACTATCATTCATTAAAAGATCTCCAATATTTTTTTTTATTTTTTGTGTTGTTTTGTGTGTGTGTGTTTTAATATTCACTCAACCAATAGTTACTGATGGGGACCTCTATGTAAGGTAGCATGACACTGACCTAAGGCACAATGGCAGTGATAGGAAGAAAGGGCTCAGCCTTGCTTCACAGTTGGCCATGTACATTCATGTATTTGACTAAATAATTATATTCTATTTTGGTCATTTTGGTTATTGTTGAGGTGCCAAAAAATATTTAGTATATTTGTTTTTGGTGAATGTTGGTGACTTTTTCTGATGCAATGACTTAGGAGTTGCAAAAGTAGCATTGGCAGGAGTAGATGGTAAGCTTTGTCAGTTTAGCAATTAAAAGGCTAGCTATTACCCAAACCAGTTTGGCTCAGTGGACAGAGCATCAGCCCTTGGACTGAAAGGTACTGGGTTCAATTCTGGTCAAGGGCACATACCTGGTTGCAGGCTCAATTCCCAGTAGGTGTCTTGCAGGAGGCAGCCAATCCATGTTTCTAACTCTCTACCCATCTCTCTTCGTCTCTGTAAAAATCAATAAAATATATATTTTTAAAAAGAAAAAAAGGCTAGCTATCTCATATGTGTGTCTGTGCATGTGTGTGTGTGTCTGAAAATGCACATATGTATCTACATATGCAAAACACTTGTAAAACTGTTACCACTTTTTGCCACCAATATCCATGGCAGGAAATGTTAAATTTTTATAGCAAATAGCTCACTTTATTCTCTTTTATTTGGGTGAAGTGTTTTCAGACAGATCCCTACCCTGTACTCACCCCCATCCATGAATGTCTTTTTATTACAAAATCCGAAAATAACTATTTAAATAAATTAATTTCTTGGCAAAGGTAATTTCCTGGTAAAAGATGAGTTTTATCACATTGAGAATGTCATAAAATTATCATAAGAGGTTAATCTTTTACACACACAATCACAAACATATACACCAAAAATACTTGTATCTGAAATGTATGTATATTTCACATAAGCACTCCCTATTGTTCTCCTGACACTCCTAACACATCCTGTAACTTCCTCATTGGACTCTGAAAATAAAGTACTGTAAATAAACAACATAGACTTGAGACTTGATTTTTTTCCCTGTGAGACAGCCAGCTTCCCTCTATGGAAACTGTTCTAAGGTCTTGTACTACAGCTCTGTTGAAAAATTGCGCTGGCTCGCCAAATATCTTAATGACTTTTCTCTCAGCAGTTGGTAATGGTGAAATGTTATTCTAGTAACCATAATGTCCCTCATAAAACAATTGCATACAATATGTACTGTACTTCTATTTTAGTGAGCTCTTCTGTCAGAATAGCAGTGCCAGTAACTATTTAACATTTCATCACAAATTGCTTGGCAGTCCTTTAAGTGTAATATTGCAGAGAGGGTGAAGAAATGTGTGATTAAAAATGTTCACTGAGAGTGGACCATTTTGCGCAACTCGACTCTGAAAAATAAACCAGCCTTCATGTATGTAGGCGCTCATCATACAAATGACAGTTCTATGTGGTCATTTAATTTTATGATCTCAATTCTTGCATATATTGCAGGCATAAATATAGTGTTCTCCTGCAGGGAGGTCTGCTGGGTATTATAAAATCAGTGAGACCTCAATGGGTTCAAATGGACATCTTTTATAATTATTGCTATAAAATTTCTTGACAATGCATTTTGTTCTCCAATGGCTAAAGAAAAAGATTTTCCAAGAGAATGGGTTTCAACAAAGAGAGTAACAGAGCCTGGGAATTTGTTCCTGTATTCATCCATATTTAAATTACCTTAGTTACCCTCATCTACTGAAGGTCTTACAGTGTGGCTTCCAGTTAGAGGCAGGACAGGTTTTAATTGTTTTCTGGTTTCATGAGACAATATGAATACCTAAAGAGAAGGAATAATTTGCTGATAAGTGTAACTAAAATATACTTATAGGGAATTCTTTCATGTACTTGGAAAGATTAGAGAAAAGCATTCCATAAACTCAAGATTAGAAATAATTTTGAGAAGAGACACTTCAGCTTTGAAACTATAGTTCCAAAAGTACTATGTATTGCTTGGATGAATATATATATTCAGGGTCAGGGTCATATATTTGACATTACAAATAAATGAATGTGGTTGATATTCTCTACAGTATATTGGGATTTAAAAAAACACACACAGACTTACTTAAAACCATTTTTATTCTGCCTCTTAGCAACACTTTGCATTTGATTTGGGTAACAGATCAGGGGGTCAAACACAAACATACAAAAACCACAATGTCAGAAACAGAAATGAGGATCCAATCTACTGGAATGGTGCTAGGATCTCTGTGTACTGAAGATTCATGACCTTGATTCAATGTCCTCTTGGAAGAAGTGCTGGCTCATGACCCACACCTGGGTGAAGTGACAGGTGGAATCCGATGTCCATCAACATGTTTTTTTTGAGGGTCCAGGATTTTAACAATGCCTGAGATTCACAATAATCTAAGAACAAGCACTTAGAATTTCCCTCCAGCGGCATTCAAATCTATTATGGCAATTCATTCTCATAACAACATTGAGGTACATAGGTAGGTATTGTTATCCCCATTTTTTCCAGAAAAAAGATTTCACAGAGAGGCAGAGGAACTTGCCTAACATGAATTTGCATAGTCAGCCAGGGGCACATATGGAACCCAGGTGTTTTGACTCAGCCTCATGTTCATTCACTTAGAATAAACTGCCTTTTCTCTTGCTTAGGAAAATTCATTATCACGTGTCTCCAATTATTAGTTCTTGGTAATCATGTTGCCATATGTACATGTCACCTGTTGTGTTAATCACTTGATATTTGCTGTGAGTCCACTTATTTTTCAAGTAAATTTATTTAAACAGGAACAATGTATCAAATCCCTAAGAGGAAGCCATAAATGGAAGGTAATTAATAAAGAAACACAATGACCACAACACCATGTATTAAATTCTATCTCGACAAAAGACTTTGAACCTGAGACCTGCTCTTTCTTTCCTGAGACAGGAAAGGAGCCAATGTTTCAGAAAGCTGTTAAGGACCCATGAGCCCTAAACAGAGATTGAAAAAGAATATAAAAGGGGAGATGTTCTCTGTGATTCGGCATCATTTACAGTTGCGTCTATAAAGGACTTAAATATTGTGGACCACCAGTGGTATGCCTCGCATTCTCTGGAACATGGGGCGAGCTAGCATGTTCTGGCACACAGAATAATGGCTCCATTAAACTGGTGCAATCACACCTAAAGGGCTTACATTTGACAGAAAAGAAATACAATGGGTGGCATTTCCAGGTGGCATCCATGAAAATCAAAGATCTTGCCTCTTGCCTGAGACTTCTGAGACTTGATGAGAGAGAGAGAGAGAGAGAGAGAGAGAGAGAGAGAGAGAGAGAGAGAGAGAGAGAGATTGAAAAAAAGCACATTTCACAAACACAATCAGTTTATTCCTAAAACTGGGATGGGGAAGGTGCTCAGGTATCTAGAATTGACCACTACGTATATTCTCATTTGTCGGATAATCATGTTGCCATATGTACATGTTGCCATATGGAGAGTGGAGAGTGAGGTCCAGGTCAAGTTGACCAATGGTGGATGCGAGCAAGAGAACGGCCTCTAGGGAAAGTGGGCCAAGACAAAAGGCCAGAGCCCCTACCTTTGTGTCTTTGATGAGGGAGGAGCTACTGAAGATTGAAGCGAAGCTACCACATGTAAAAATAAAAGGAAAAAAATGCACAAACTCAGTTCTATTAGACAATGGTAAGCATGCTGCAAATGTTTGTACTTGACATTGCAAATACCACCATCCATTGCTCTTCCTAGAACTCCTGGTCCACCCCTTTCTCTCCTCCCCCGCCCCCGCCCCTGCCTGAAATGTAATGAAATTTTCTGAGGCTCATCTCTGGAGAAGAGGAATGGACAAAATGGCTTTTGCTAAACTGAAACAGTGAGACTTGATTAAAAAAAAAATCAATGGCCAGCAGATCTGGCTGTACTGCGTGGTTTCCTACATTTTGGACTTTAAAGTTTATTTGCCAGGACCTGCCTCTGGAGAGTCTTGAAGGAAAAGATTTCACAGTTGGAAGTCAAGAATCCATTTCTCAGAAACTCCTTTGGGGTGTGTGTGGATGAGTTCCAACCTCCATGCTGGGGCGACTGCAGGCTGCTCAGGCTTTCCTTGTGAAGTGAACTGTACAAGAAACACCGATGATGAGACAGCCAATAATGATGGAGGCGATGGCCACCCACTTGGGATTCCTCCTAAGCCTCCTGGATCCTTCCATGTCTCCATTGTAGCTGTTCAGATACATGACGGAGAAGCCGAAAGCCACGATGTTGATGGGGTACACGGAGCAAAAACACGAGGCGATGGTGAGCCACAGGTAGTTCTTGGGCATGGGCACGTCCTCCTCGGTCTTATCATCGTCAGTGTGGCCTCAGGCTGCTGTCCAAAGCCGAGTTGGAGACATGGGCGAGGCAGGCGGCACGAGGAGGGCGGAGCACTCGCACGGTCTGGGACTCTCTATATTGGGATATTTTGAATGCTCCTTGGTTTTTATATTACCTCTAGGATAATAAGTTGCAATCATTATCAGTGCCTTGCGTGAAAAGTGTTTAATGACACACTCATTGGATTTGGGTATCTGTTTTCTATGATTGTCCTATAACTTCTACAGCAAACATATTGCTTAGATGTCTGTATATAAATGTAATGAAACGCTTTCTATTTATTGTGGGAAAGGAAATGAATTGCTTAATATGTCTTTAATGTTAAAATATTAATGAATAGTCATATTTGTTGAACTAGAAGGAAAGGAAATGAGCTATGAACCATGGCTTCACCCTCAGGGAGAAAGCAAAGTGCAGAGAGGAGTGCAAGTGGAGAAAACTCAAACCGTGAGGACATCCAGGCTCTGGGTTTGTTTGTCCATAATTCAGCTCTATGACCACTTGTAGAGCTCGTTTGTCTTTTGTGATGTTGGTCTGCTGCAGTGCTACTATTGGTCTGGGGGTTTAGCTCTCTCCCGCTTTGACCTCTGAGGTTCTGGCTGGGGTGGGTATGGAACATAAGTGAAACCAAATGAGGAATTACTTACTCTCATCACAGAGATTGGTTCAGAGAAGACTCAGGACCTCCCCGTTGTGGAATCCTAACCCAGTGGATTTCAAACTTTATGGGAAAAACTTGAGAACAGCAACAACAAACAAACAAGGAGTTTCCTGAACATACTATTGAGAGATCACTAACTAATCCACATGTTTCTTACCTTAATTTTCTTTTAAAAGCGTAATCTTTTTGCCTGTTAGTTAAATTTTTTTTTCCACTTGTAACCATAATGATACGGACAATAAACTATTCTTTGCTAGAGGCAGATTTCATTATTTTGATCTTTGCTTCTTTTGTGTCTAATCAATCAATTCATTCTTTCATTCAATTAATATGATTGCAATACTGATACAATTGTTATTCATTGTCCACCATGTAATAGATACTATTGGTTTTAGCAGGTATTTCATCCAGATTGATCAGTGGGTACAAAAAGTTCAGCTAACTATTTATGATGCAAAGCATGGGAATTTGGAATATCTGTGTCTGACTTTGTCACAAGGGGACATCTTTCAGTTTTATCTAGGTCATAAATGGAAAAGTGGTTCTTCACAGTAAGCCATATCCTGGGATGCAAACGGGTGGGGAACTTCTTAATCATTGCTATTTTCCAGGATCATAAGGCTTATAAAGTTTAACATAGTCAGGTTTTAGAAAAATCTATACCATGGAGAAGACATTGGAGGACATGAGACCAAAGATAAAAAGTATACAATAATTCAAATTAAATTGCTCTGGACCAGGACAGAGATCCCAGGCACACAGAGGAGCAAGTGGATTGCAAAGATTTATAAAATGTGGAAAATATAGGCCTAAGTATTTCATTAAATCTGGGAGGTGAGCAAAATACCTAACATTTTTTAAAATCCTCACCTGAGCATACACTTGATTTTAAAGAGAGGGGAAGGAAGATAGAGAGGGAGAACATCAATTGGTTGTGTCCCCCTGCCTCCCTCTCCGTATGTGCCATAACCTAGGTATGTGCTCTGACTGGAATGGACGGGGCGACATTCCAATCAACAGAGTCACACCAGCCAGGGAAACACCTAACTCTTAAGTCACAGTGTATCAAGAAGTTCATCTTTTTAGCTGAAATTTTACTCCATTGGTCTGCTTGATCTATTTGATTTTTCATTCTGTAAGAAGTCTCTGAAGTCCTCAAAGAGGTTTTCAGCTATAAATTCAATTATTGTTATTTTTGGAAAATTTGTACTAAATGTTATCTTCAAATATCTTTCTCTATTTCATTTGTGTATTTTTTATTCAATGCAGAAATTATATATACACTGGATCTTCTTTGTCTGTCTTTCATAGTTATTTTACCTCTACCATGTTTCAATTTGGTCCCTATTCCTTATTATAGATCTTCCTTTGTTTCATTTCATGTTTGTGCTTCATCATGTCTATTCCTTCTGACTTAACATCATCTGCATTTGGGATTAGTGGGTGAGGAAGCTCTTGAACCTAGGACAAATGCTACAAGTACTGCAAGCCAGTATTATAGTGTAGAACAGCATACTCCTTTAAAAAGAAAATCCTCAAGAAACACATCAAGGGAGGGTGATTAATAATGAGTTTTCTAACTGCACACTATCTAATAGAGCACACTTCTCAACATTATTTTAACATTCAGGTTGCAGATAACATAGAAAAGTGCTTTATAACCAGCCTCAGAAACATTATGTCAATGATTAATGCCAATATCTTCTGCCTCATGTACAATTATCCAAATCATAAAATTTCCTGATTTGACAAAAGAATGAGGTGTAAATCAGTATTTAAATAAGCATGCCTCTTTTTTCCCAAAGATAACTCTATGGCTATGAACACATTTAACATATCCCCCCTTTGGTTAGATCACTTCAATAAAGATTACATTAATCCTTACATTCTAGTATCTCTTAATGGCTCTAAATATTGGAAATTAGGTCTTGTATGATTAATTATAGAATTTTATATTTCTTCTTTATTTGGAATAAATGTAATTAAAATGTGTTTGTTTTTTCATTTCTCTAGTCTAAGGTAAACAAACCCTTTTCTAGTACATATCATTCAATCGGTTTTTATGTGAGTTGATAGTCCTCCTGTGCTTCTGAAAGATTGTCTTAGGTTGGCTTCCCCCAGAAACAGACCCTGAGATAAGGATTTTAGTGAAAGTAATTGGTTTGGCAAATGATCCAAAGAAATCAGTAGGAAAGTAGAGAAGTGAGTCAGTGAGGGGAAGAAATACAATAAAGGTGCATTTATGAGCATATTGCTGCTATTGTCAACTACAATTCAGTCCTGATAGGGTCCTCCAAGAGACTGTGTAATTCATCATAAGAATTGTCCTATCAGAAGTACTAGGAAGCTGGGACATTTATCCTTCAGCACTCATCTATCATTGGTTGAATACTTATACTGGTGATATTAATTTTCCACATCTAGATTTCCCCATGTTGTGGCTTCTTGGCACTAACTAAAGGCTTTGGGGTCTTGCATTAAGAAGTTGTATGAAAGCAGTAGTGCTGAGGAGAAATGAACAGGTCTGCTATGGGCCACATTTTACATTTCAGATTTACTCATGCTCCACTTTATTTTCACTATGTTTGGTAATTAATTATTTTTTAAAAAAATATATTTGTTATTGTTGATAGTATTATAAATATCTCCCATTCCACCCCCTATCCTCCTCCACCTGGATCTACCTCCCCCAAATCTTCACTACCCTATTGCCTATGGCCATTGGCTATGCATATCCTATATAATAAAAGCCTAATATGCAAATCAACCAAATGGTGGAACAACCAGTGGAATGACCAGTTGCTATAATGTGCACTGATCACCAGGGGGCAGATACTCAATGCAGGAGCTTCTGCCAGCATGCAGGCCCCAGGCCAGCCAAGGTGGGTGCCAGTGGGGACCCCCCAATTGCCTTGCCAATCACCCCACAGAGGGAGGTGACCAGTGGTGGCAGCAGGGGGCAGGGCCAGTGGGTGAGCAGGCCGGTGCCGCCCCCCCCCCAATCGCTCTGTCGGTCACCTCCAAGGTGGGTTCCAGCAGGGGTCCCCCAATTGCCCCCCCAGTCACCCCACAGATTGGCCCTGATGGTTGGCCAGGCCTAGGGACTCTACCTGTGCACAAATTTCATGCACCAGGCCTCTAGTAATTATATAAGTTCTTTGGTTTATCTCTTTTCATTCCCCCAACCCCACATCAAAATATGTCAGTCTGTTCTATGCCTCCATGCTTCAGGTCTTGTTTTTTTAGTCAATTCATTTTTTTCATTAGATTCTATAAATAAAAGAGATCATATAATATTTGTCTTTCTCAGATTGGCTTATTTCACTGAGCACAATATTTTCCAGGTCCATTCATTTTGTCCCAAAGGGTAATATATCCCTCTTTTTTTTTACAGTTGCATAGTATTCCATAGGGTAAATGTCCCACAGTTTTTTTTATCCATTCATCTACTGATAGTCACTGAAGCTATTTCCAAATCTTAGCTATTGTAAATGATACTGCAATGAACCTAGGGGTGTATATATTCTTTCTAATTGGTGTTTCTGTTTTCTTTGGATATATTCCTGAAGTGGGATCACTGGGTCAAATGGAAGTTCCATTTTTAATTTTTTGAGGAAGCTCCATACTCTTTTCCATAGTGTGTGCACCAGTCTGCATTCCCACCGGCAGTGCACTAGTATTTCCTTTTCTCCACATCCTTACCAGCATCTGTCAGAATCTATAGATTGCTTTGGGTAGTATAGATATTTTAATGATGTTAATTCTTCCAATCCATATCCATGGTATATGCATCCATTTGTTTGTATCTTTCTCTGTTTCTTTTTTCAATATTCTATTGTTTCCCAAGTACAGGTCTTTTACCTCCTTGGTTAAGTTTATGCCTAGGTATCTTATTTTTTTTTGTTGTTACAATGGTAAATGGGATTGTTTTTTAGTTTTTCTTTCTGAGAGTTCATTATTGCTGTATAAGAATGCCTTTGATTTCTAGATTTTGATTTTGTATCCTGTTACCTTGCCAAATTCATTTATTAAGTCTAGTAGTTTCCTGGTGGAGTCCTTAAGGTTTTCTATGTACAATATCATGTCATCTGAGAATAATGACAGTTTTACTTCCTTCTTTCCAATTTGAATGCCTTTTATCTATTCTTGTCTGATTGCTGTGGCTGGGACTTCAAGTACTATCTATATCCTAATATATAAAGAACCAGGGTTCGCCATGACTTAAACAAGGGGACAGATGACTAATCACCAGGCTAGGGAGCTGAGGGAGTGGAAGCTGGAATAGCAGGCTATGGAGCTGAGGGAGTGGGAGTTGATCAATCGGTGGCAGCGGTGACTGGCGGAGTGGCTGGAAGTGAGACCTCTTGGTCCCTCCTCCAGGCCCTCAAACTCCAATCAATCAGTGGTGGAGGTGGGGTGGAACTGGGGACTGGCTCCCTTAGTAGTGCTGGAGGTTCAATCTCAAGAGGACAGGCCAGGCACCAACAGACTAGCACTGTTGGCATGATCCCGGCAGTGCTGCCGGCCTCCTGGAACTCGGCCTCAGGCACTGCGGCCGCTTCCCCACCCTACATGCTCTACAAGGAAGAAAGGATACTGCCAGCAGTGCCAGGTCACTCAAGCCAGCCCTGCCCACCCTGCTCCAGATTAAGTATGATCACTGCACACGGAAGGAATGTAGTAAAAAAAAACCCAAAAACCGATGACCAAGGACCTGCCTCCAGGAGCTCTTGGGAGCCTCTGAGTGTTGGGCACCCCGACTATTTTAGGGGCTTCAGGTGAGTGGGGGATGCAGAGGGGTCAGGAAACCTCACTCTAGGTCAGGCTGTCGGTCTGATCACAGATCCATCCGTCCTGCCATCTGCCAACAGCCGCCTCCACAGAGAATGGAAGAACAAAGGGAGGGGGCAGTTCTGCAAACTCCAGAGGGAATCTACAGTCCCAGGTACTCTGCCCCACCTGCTGACACTTTCGGTTCCTCCCAGAGTCAAAGGCGCCACCCAAGAGATCCCGGGTGGGCACCTGGCGCAGCCACCTCTCCACGTTTGCCTGTTCATCTTTGTCTCTGTCTCTGTGTCCGTCAGGCTGTCCCTGAGCTTGCCTCCACTTCTAGAACTAAGCTTCTGGTATAGCGACAACCCGCAAACCCTCATTCCTTTACTATGGCAGGATACTTGCCCCCCACAGGCTACACCCCTTCGCCCCCTCCTCCCTACCCTGTGACTGCTGGGTACCAAGAGCAGGTGCAGCATCCTGGGCCCAGACTGGTGCCAGTGCCCGCCCATGTGCCTGCCCCTGCTCCAGGCATCTCTCTCTTCCCCTTGCCCAGCCCCAGTGCCCTGAGGCCTGCTACTGGGCCTGCTGCCCTCCTCTTGCCACTGCCTGGGGTGCCTTCTGGCTTCAAATTCTTGGTGCCAATTGATCAGATCCTGATTCACAAGAGGGCTGCGCGAGTGGAAACACTCCTAGGCTGGGAGATAAGTAACTGATATGAACTGCGCTCAGGGGCTGGACAGCCCCTGGGTCAGGCAGCTGAAGAGAGCAACTGCTGTGCACATCTGTGCTGCGGAGCCCATCAGCCCCTTTGTGTCCTTCTGGTGGACCCTAGGGACCAAGAGATGGAAGTACAGCCACCACCGGGCACCACCACTGGTCATGTACTGCAGACCAGGCATCCCTTCCTCCCCAAGTTCTCCATTCAAGATGTCGATCCTGCTGGACCTGTGGCTGTGGCACAGACACCAACTTTTAGGTGAAGACTCCAGATGAGTCCCACATTGTGGGTCACATCAGCAAGCAGTGGAGTAGGGGGGGATGCTCCAAGAAGCCCTCACGGATGCAGATTAATTTGGCTTGCAGTTCCCGCTGGATATGGATGTGAGAGTGAAGGCTGTACTGCTGTGAGCCACATTCCTCATTGACTACATGTTCTTTGAGAAGCGAGGAGGCACTGGGCCCTCTGCCATCACCAGTTAGACAGAATCTCAGGGTGAGGACCATCACCTCAGCCAGAACTCAAGATGGTCACCTGGCCTGGCTTGGCCCCTCCTCAGAGGCTGCCCCTTTCCTCCATGTTCACTGTAGAGGACAGACAGGGATGCCTAAGAGGCTGGGGCCATGGTGCCCCATCCCTACCCTACTCCCCTGGCCTCCTTTGTTATGGGTTCACTCAGCGAGATAGACCACAGACTCAGAATTTAAATTTAAGAGCCTTTATTAAGCTGGTCAGCTGACTACAGGTACAGCACCCTGCCGAAGCAAAGGCTGAACTGCAGCCCAGACTACAGGAATTACAGCATTTTTATTTGCAAAACCCACAAAGTTACAAAACCTTATTTCCCAACACAGTATAGTATCAGTGCCTTCCTATATATGTGTTTTAGGAACAGAGAGTACAGCATATTGAGAAGAGGCCATGAGACCATATCTCAAGGCCTGATGTCAGTACCTTCCTGTGGGGGGCTGTTTCTCTCTTTTCCACGTCCCGCATGGAAAAGGAAACAGTCCATTTGCTGAGTGGAGGAGCTGGGGATTAAGAAATTAAAGAAAGACCAGGACGCAGAAATAGATTTTAAGCTGGGGCCAGGTGGGCGCCATCCTCTCTGATGGAGAGGCGGCAAAAAACGGGCTGAGCCACACAGCAGGTTTATTTTAAAGGCCTAGATTTACATATCTAGTTCTGCTCCTGCCTGATTAACATGTCCAGCCTTATTGGGGAAGCATGTTCCCAGGGCGTGGCTCTGCCTATGCTCTGAGTTCAGCTGACAATAATTATAAGAAAATGCCTAGGTGCCTCCCTGGCGGCCCTCTACATCTCCCCCGTTTTTGTTTTTTAAGCTACTATAATAAAAGTAAAATTTTAAACATTAATAGTAGGGCTCTAGAATTAAAACAATTGCAAACAATGCAAATACTAAACTACATACATGTTATCATTTTCAAAATTTGAACGTTAAGAACAAAACTGGCTATTAAATAGTAACAAAACAATGCCAATGCAAAACAACAATATGAGAAATCAGAACTATGGACATATTAACATTCTTGCTACTAAATGAAAAAAGTCTCATTTGCTGCTGGTGTATATTTACTCAGAGTCCTTGGACTTGGCTGCGCAAGACTTTGCAGAAGACTGGCAGCTAACAGATGCTAGCATGAGCAGGAAAATTGTTGAAGAAGTAGCTTCAACTTCTTGCTTTTCCACAATCTGTTGCGCTTCAGTCGTTAACTTCTTCAGATGACTTCATATTGGCACAACAGTCCCTTGCATCTTTCAGTTTTCTTTTTCTTCCCTTTTGCTGTCATTAGGGCAGTACTTAGTCCTTTTTAGTGAATTTCTGTGTCCATTGTGGTGACAGATGTAACGCTCTGGCACCCGAATTGGCTGCATTGCTCCTTCTTCCTTGCTCTTGGTCCTGGGCAACCTGCAGCAATGCACAGGTGCTGACTGCTATCATGACAAGGCGTCTTCACCATCTCCATCTCTGAACTGTCTCTCCTGTCTTTGTGGCTGGAGCAATCTGGTCAGTTGGGATCTATTGTTGCAGGAATCCACATGGCCTGGGAGCTGTTCTTCTGAAAATATACAAATGTATTCTCGACCAAAGGTTAATAAAGAAAACCTTACTTGGGATTTTTTCTTTGAAATGATCTTCTCCTGGCTTAACCTGGCATAATGTGTGTTTTTTCTGGGTGTCTAGCTAATGAAAAAATTTTAATTTAATTATAGGATCTATTTTCTTACATGACATTTTTCCACTATCCCCCCCCCTTTTTTTATTTAATTAGGAGGATTTTTGGAAAATATATAATGTAGTCTAGATAACATTTTTGTATGTTAAGCAATTTTACCACGAAATGAAAATTTTGGTTAATACTTTTGAATACTTATTTCAAATTAGCCAAATTTAATTAATTTGAAAACTTAACAACTATTTTACTGTCAAATTTAATATTTTAATAATAATCTTAATTTACACTGTAAATATTAATTGAAAGGATCACTTTACGTCCTTGAGGAGGCTTAAGCATTTCTGTTGTTAGGCTAGATTTAAATTTAGAGTCTGTTAAACTAAGCCTTCATTTTTCTGGGTACCATTTTCAGCTGGGCCAAGTCTCTTCTGTTATTTGGTTCCTGATTTGGGCTGGGCATGGGAAGCAAGAAGCAGCCATGGGGACAGAAGACCTTCCTCAGAAGGGGCGAGTGTTCAAGCCCCTGCACAATTGGGGGGGTGAGGATCTGTGCCCCACCTCTGTTGAACCCCAAGTTCTCTCCTACTGGCCCCCGACTGTGCCTGTCTTAGGTCGCCCCACCCTGTGGGGTCTTACCCGTCTTTGACTACCAGCCATCTCTGGGCCAAGTAGGGTGATGTGAGGTTCAGTTTTGTCTCCTTGGTAGCCTATGTCCCTCTGGCCCCCATGCCCAGCAACTGCCTTTGGATCCTCTCGCCTGCTGGCGGTGCCCCGGCATTGATCATAGGGAACCCAGGTTTCTTCTCCAGAGAGGGCCCAGCTTACACCATTGGGCAAGAGACAGATCCATGGTACTAGCTTTTCATGATCTCAGTTTGAACGGAGAGCTTAGGTAACAGCTGTAGACAATTGGATTGTGAGAAGAGGAAATCCTCTTGGCAAAAAGGTCAAGAGAGGTCAATACAGAATGCTTAAGTGCCTTCCCAGGAGGGAATAAATCCCTTCATGTCCTTAAATATTAATTGAATTATTTGTAAGTTTGTTTGGGATAAATGCACAATATACTGTTGTAAAGCATCAAAAATTATTAATAAAACTTGTAGAATAATACCATGTAAGAATATTCTTTGCTCTAGGTCATGACAATTCAATTTTAAATTGGCTGTCTGGAGGTTTGGAATGAGGAACCTAGTTTTCAAAATAAAAAGAAGAAGTTTACAGAAGCAGAGACAGTATGCTATCTAAATTACAGTTTTGGGTAAATACATTATCTAGAGTCCTTGGGTAACCCAGGTTAAACTTAGGCATGTTATCTAAATTACAGTTTTGGGTCTCAAATCTTTGGCTGACCTGGGTTAAACTTAGGCACTTTATCTAGATTACAATTTTGGGTCTCCAGAACACCGAGTTGACACACTAACTGGAGCCCTCTGACCTTGGGATAGTTGTGCTGTCCTTTCCAGGTAAAGGGAAATGTGCCTTCTAAGACCAATATGAAACTTACAGTTTTTACCTGAGTTAACTGTTACCATACTTCACTTTACCATGCCCCAGGTGGTCTCTGGGCTGTTGGTTGTCTGGTTTGTCTTCTTCCTGCTGGATTACATTGGAGAACTTCAACTTAAAAAAGAAAATTCTTTCTCTTTTACACCAAGTAACCTATAGGATTACTTTTTGGATCTTGACTGATAGTGCCGCAAGGCCATGTATTTCAAGTCAAAGTCATTAAACATTTATGGTGACTGTACTTGTTTTCATATTTGGTATTTTAACAGCAAATCATTAGATTATCCTATAAATATTAGTGGAAGATATTTCAAAATATTAAAATTTCTCCTTTTTATTAAATTTAAAATAATATTTTTAAACAGCATTCCCTTTTGGCTTATTTGCATATACAGAGGGATCATGGGAAGCCTTCAGTAACTTTTTAGAAGAATTTTACTTTACTAGGATTAAATTGCTTACAAAGATTAGTAAATTTAGTGATTTTATGTCTGATTCATGAGGTGCAAACGCTGCCCCACCTCCAGCCTAATTTAAAATGCAGTGGCATGGTGCTTTTGTTAGTTTAAATAAAGACATTGCTACTAATAAATCAATTTTTACTTTTATTTGGCAGAAATTTCTTATGCAACCAAGCATATTATATTTTGAAATATTGCACTCAGGAAAAACTGTCAAATACATATCTAATTAAAAAATTTAAAAGCAGTTCTCAACATAATAGGATCTAGTCTTGACCATGGAATCAATTACTCTTTATTTGTTTATGATATATGTATAACTGTGGTTCTACTGAGAATTTAAGATGTCTTAAAAATGTCTCTTATCTACAAGCCTTTTAAGAAATACAAGCTCTATTGTTGGCCCTTATAAAGCCAACTGCTTAAAACATTGGTCTATCATACCACTGAAATTATATTAAGACCGTGATTGCTAATTTATTAAGTATTAAAAATATTTTCTTAAAAATAGTATTAAATAAATTCGTGAGGCAAGCATACATTCTGCCCCATCGCATTTCCGTAGTAAAACTCCGCCTTAAAACTCCACCCCGGAAATCCCAGCCTGCCTCAGTGAGCAGACACTCCTTTTGTGATTGGCTAAGTCAGAGGGAGGGGCCTTTGTTGTTCCAAGATGGCGGCCCCCAGGGGCGCGGCAAGCCATGCGGCCAACATGGCGGCTGCCAAGTCAGGCAGCTCAAAGTGGAGGCTGTCTACACTGTTCTTTGACAGAAAAAATGATTTCCTTATTCTCACAATAAACAAGGGAAGAGCCAACCAAAACCCCTAAAAGATAGATGACCAACATTATATTGTAGACAAACCGAAATCTCATTAGCTGTTTATACCCTTTGTAATTATCTTAAAGAATTTATCAATCAAATTTAAACTGGTTTTTGTATTAAAAAATTTTCAGTTGAGATCATAAAATTAATCCTCTTTTTTAAATCAGACCAATGAGTAACATATTTTGAATTCCTAATCATTTAAGAGAAAACACATTTTATTTTTTCAAAAACAAGTTATACATTAGATATTTAATTTCTCCCAATTCAATTTGCACTTTAAACTTTCAGAGCTTACAAGTCAAATATTAGCAGTTCTTTGATTAACTACACTTTTATATTTTTAAGAATAAATATTAAAATCCAATAATTAACTTTAAACCATGTCTTTTCTGCACAGGGAAACTGAGAAGCAAGCTTGTATTTAAAAATGATTACTGGCGGAAAGCTGATTTCAAAGGAGCCACCTTTCGGCAGCTTGACCTTTTCTGCAAAGGTCGGCTAGCAAAAGGTGTAGCCATTGAAATGCAAATTAACATTCCTAAAGATGGCTGCTGGTGGGAATTGGATTACCTACATGCTAGGGCAGCCGTGGGCAAACTACGGCCCTCGGGCCGGATCCAGCCTGTATTTCTTTCTCAGGTTCATCTCCGCCATTTTTAAGGCCAAAACAGTCTCGGGTTTTTATTCTGTACACAGCAAAAGGTCAAGTTCAACTCAAAACTATGTGCACTCGTTCTTAAACTGGCCTTTTCCCTTTACATGTGCACAGAAATCCTGGATGCATTTATGAATTTGTAAAAGCTTTAAGTCATTAGCTGGAAAAAAAGGATAAAGATGGCGAAGATGAGGGGAAGAAGTGGCTTTCTTGGGGAGTGACGTCCATATTGGATGGCCACGTGACCTTCCCCACCTCGTTTCTTAGGGGGAAGACTCAGTAATGGTCTGGCATTTACTCTTTCTATTTTATTTATTTTTCAATTTTTATTTATTTTTATTTTTTAAGGGAAGAAAAGATTTTTTAAGATAAAGAATCATTGGCAGTTGCTGAGAAATTTCTTTAATCCTTTTCTACTTGGTTACAAGTAGTTTACATGTGGAGGCAGAGGAGGTGCAGATGGTATTCTTAGAGACTCACACCCTTCCACTCCAGGCTGTAAGGCCGTGGCTGCACCCCACTTAGACATTCTTAAACTCTCCTGTGCTGAATCAAGGCCATCACCAATTAAAATAGGAATTTTCTCTGGACATATTGCTGAGTATTGGTCACACAACTGCTTTCTAACCTTTTCCCAGGTTTCATCAACAAAGCTTAAGAAAGAAATCGAGAATTTGACTACAATTAACAGAGCATAGTTTAAAGCATTTTTTTTTTTTTTGAGGATTACCCACGTTTTACACCTAGCTATTTCATATCAATTCACAACAATACACTCCCCTTACCTTATTCCTTTAAATCTGTGTGCACACGCTTCTGGGAGTGACCCCCTCGCTTTCTTCTTTTGCCTCCGTACTCAGTCCCTGTTCGGGGGCGCCAAATGTGGGGGGCTGTTTCTCTCTTTTCCACGTCCCGCATGGAAAAGGAAACAGTCCATTTGCTGAGTGGAGGAGCTGGGGATTAAGAAATTAAAGAAAGACCAGGACGCAGAAATAGATTTTAAGCTGGGGCCAGGTGGGCGCCATCCTCTCTGATGGAGAGGCGGCAAAAAACGGGCTGAGCCACACAGCAGGTTTATTTTAAAGGCCTAGATTTACATATCTAGTTCTGCTCCTGCCTGATTAACATGTCCAGCCTTATTGGGGAAGCATGTTCCCAGGGCGTGGCTCTGCCTATGCTCTGAGTTCAGCTGACAATAATTATAAGAAAATGCCTAGGTGCCTCCCTGGCGGCCCTCTACACCTTCCTATCTATGTGTTTTAGGAACAGACAGCACAGCGTGACTCGTCTGGCCAAAGCGTCAGATATGCAGCCCAGCACATTCCCCACTGGTTTTATGTACATGAGTCAAATCATTGACTCTTTTGGGTCATTGTTGGGGAGGGAGTTATATTGACCCCTGAGGAATTCTTTGCCAAATAATGTCAGTGGGCCTATTTATAAGATAAGGGCCTGGAACGAGGGCCAGGAGTAATCTCTAGAGGGTCTGAAGAGTCCTGGACTCTCTATTTTGCCTGGGCTGTCTTAAACTGGGTGTGATGAAGCCACATTGGGATCCCGTCGACCTTGACTGCCGTGGGAGTGGTCCTTTCCAGGTAGGAGTCAGTCCTTGGGTGGAAAATTTCTTTACCCAAACAGAGTCACTAGGTTGGAAGGGATGAACAGGATACAGGCAGATCATCTCGGACGTGCTTCTGGTCTGCTTTCTGGGTAGACTGTAAAGCCTGAAAGAACTTGAGTAAACTGGTGAGATGAGTAGTTCAGTGTCTGCAAGAGTCACCTGACTCTGTAAAGGCCCCACTGGTTTTAGGGCAGCCTCCCAGGTTGCATCATCTGCAGCCTAGTTCCCTCTTGCTTCTGGGGAGTCAGTGCCAGTTGGCCCATCATCCTTGCTCTGCTCATGTCTGTCTAACTGCCTACTATATTACCTCAAGGATCCTGGCTCTGAATTCTTTCAGGGAAAATGGGCGTTGGATTTCTTCTGTAATTGCTTCGTGCTGAGGAGGGTCAGAAGTTTCTCTCACAGAGCCAAGAGATCTTTGCTGTCTATCAGAGGAACGATGATGCCTGGGCATAGAAAGAGGTGGGCTTGTGACCTGGCAGAGACAAACTGTAACAAATGGTTGTGCTTAGTAGCAGCTTGCGGCCTTGAGTACAGCATAGTTCAGATAAGTAAACATCAACATAAAACTATCTCTCCCTGCTCTCCCTGCTGATGGCTCTCTTTTTTCTGCATTATCCATTTCCTCAGTCCTTATTGTCTCTCCGGCCCCTTTGGCCTTTTCCCTCGTTTATTGCCAGGAGGACCTTTGCCATCCGGGTGTTTAAACCTGCCGTCGGGTCCTCCCGACTGTTAAAAACCTTCTGGGCCACCTCAACCAACTCAGATTGATTTCCCCTCAAAGCCCTCTAACTTCTGCAATTTTTTTCCGAATATCTGGGGCCAATTGGGAAACAAATGCAACAATGACAGCCCTCCGACTTTCCGGGGCATCAGGGTCAATGGGGGTATACACCCGATAGGCCTCGCACAGCCTCTCAAGGAAAGCTGCCAGGCTCTCATTAAGCCCCTGGACTGTCTCTGTTACCTTAGAGAGGTTTGTGGGTCTCTGAGCAGCAGCTCAGATGCCCCCCAATAGAGTCTGGCAATACCGATCGAGAGCCTTCTTTCCCCTGTCACTATTAGGGTTCCAGTCAGGTCGCCTGGAGGGAAACGCAGCCTCTAATCTGTCTTGGTCAGATGTAGGCTGCCCATCTGGACCCAGTACAAATTTCCTCCCTTCTGCCTTGACCCTCTCTCTCTCTTCTGAAGTGAAAAGGGTTTGCAGCAGCTTCTGACAATCATCCCAGGCAGGTTGATGGGTAAAAAACACAGACTCCAAAAGAGAGATTAACCCTTGTGGGCTCTGGGAGAAAGAAGGATTCTGGTTCTTCCAATTGTACAGGTCACTGGTAGAAAAGGGGACATACACCATGAAAGGCTGCCTGTCTGGACCCAGATCTAGAGGGCCTGCCTGCCATAGTGGCAACATAGGAACTGCAGGACTGGCAGTTGTCACAGGGTCTCGCAGGTTCTCCCCCTCTCTCTCTGTCTCCATACACTGTCCCTTGCCTAGTGTGAGGAGAGGAGAATGGAGCTGGATCCTGGACTGGTGTTTCCGGAGGAAAGGAAACCAGCTGTGGAGGGGGTAGGGGTTCTGGGTCAGGGTCTTTAGCCACAATTGGACTGGCGGGTGGGGGAGCATTCGGGAGAGGCCTGACTCTGGAGAGTGTCTCCTCACTTGGACCTTGCAGAATAGGGGGAGTTTTGCCCTTCAGAGCTGAAGCCAAGAGGACTGTCTGTCTCTGTCCCAATTTCTTTTTCTTATTCTGACAACTCTTTAACCACCTTTGTTTTTCAGTCAAAATATCAACCCACACTTGAATATAGGGAATTTGGTTGGGGTGACCCGGCTGGTCGTAGACAACATGATGAACCCAAAAAGCAGTGGTTAAATCATAAGTCCCTATGTCCAGCCATTCCACCTGGAAAGTGGGCCACTCCTGTTCACAGAATTTCTGCAAATCAAAAGCATTAACATCATAACCATAACCTGCAGCTCACTCCTTGAAGTCCTGAAAATTTTTCAAAAAACATTGCAGCAGGGTGCACACAGAAGCAGACGACGACCCCTGACCCATTTTGACAAAGACAAAGACAACAAAGAACAAAGACAACAAACACCAGACAACAAACACCAGACAAACAAACCCGGTGCAGCCTAAAGCCGCACAAACCAGGGACTCCGGCCACAGTCGTGGCCGCGGGTCAGGACCAGGAGTACCGCTGCATCCAGCCCTCCATATAGGTCCTTCCGTGGGACATCCCAATTCCAGATTAACGATCGGTCTTCCTTACTTCTCTCGAGAGTTCAGGTGGCTCGGTTTCCGAATTGAAAGTTTTGGGTGGAGTCTCCTCCGCCTCCCTGGGACCCAGGACGGAGACTGGAGGCCTCCTTGGTAGTCGTTCCCCACAGGGATGTGGGGTATCTCGCTGCATGCCCGGTGATAAATGGGGGAGAGCCTCCTGCCTTAAACAGGGGGTCCCTCTCACCCCTGCTCGGGGAGAGCCTCCTGCCCTAAATAAGGGGTCCCTCTCACCTCTGCAGGGGATCTCGCTGGGGGCCTCCAAATATTATGGGTTCACTCAGCGAGATAGACCACCAACAAAGAATTTAAATTTAAGAGCCTTTATTAAGCTGGCCAGCTGACTACAGGTACAGCACCCTGCCGAAGCAAAGGCTGAACTGCAGCCCAGACTACAGGAATTACAGCATTTTTATTTGCAAAAACCAAAAAGTTACAAAACCTTAGTTACTGACACAGTATAGTATCAGTACCTTCCTATCTATGTGTTCTAGGAACAGAGAGTACAGCATATTGAGAAGGGGCCATGAGACCATATCTCGAGGCCTGGCCTGATGTCAGTACCTTCCTATCTATGTGTTTTAGGAACAGACAGCACAGCACGACCCGTCTGGCCAAAGCGCCAGATATGCAGCCCAGCACACCTTCACCTATCGCCTCCACAGAAGGGTATGTATGAGAGCCCTTCCCTTGCTACCTCTCACCACTGTCTCTGGCCATCCCTCAGCACACAGGCATATCGGCTTTCAAACTTGCCCTACTCACTTCCTCTCACCCCCTTCCAGGACCTCTGCTCTGGGTGGGGCCTTTACAACAGAGCTGGGGCGGGAAAGGGTATAAAGCACCAAAGATGGCTGATATGACCACTCACCTCTGCCTCAGCTTGACCAATTAGTTCAGCCTCAGACATGCCACTCAGAGGTGATCCCTACTTCCCCAGCAATGACTCTAGGAACTCAGCCCCAGTGCCACCCTCCTCTGCCCCTTGGCCCTCTCCTCTGCTGCAGCTCTGTGTGCCTTACTTAACCAACCCTTCCTTCCCTGTTCCTACAAAGGAGGCTGCATCTTTGTATGTTATATTCATATAAACTTTGTAACGTTTTGGGAAAACAAAACAAACAAACAAACAATAACTGATGACCAAGTCAATGTCCAGAGTCTGGCTCAGGAGAACAGAGAGAAGGGAGAATTTCATAAGTTGGCCAATGCCAAGATATTTCTAAGTGACTGCTTGGCATGTGACAATTGTGTGACTGCAGAGGAATGAGTCCAAGTTTCTCAGCAGAATACCAAGGACTTCTTCTGTGTTCTGAATCTTAATAAGAAGGAACCTTAAATGAGAAGGAAGAGAGCAGTTGGCCCACAGACAACTACACAGACAGATAGGGTTCGTGGCTGGCGAGCACAGTGGTGGTGGCAGGAGCCTCTCCTGACTCCATGGTAGTGCTAAGGAGCAGTGAGCCGAGTGGTAAGGATCAGCGAGCAGGCGGACGGTAAGGAGAGAGGGGTACTGGACTGAAAGAGGGATTTCCATGGGAAATGGGCCTAAGCCAGCAGGCGGACATCCCTGAGGTGTCCCAGACTACGAGAGGGTGTAGGCTGGGCTGAGGGACCCCCCCACCCCCCCAGTGCGTGTATTTCGTGCATCGGGCCTCTACTATATATATAAAAGCCTAAGCAACCATTACGACCAAACAACCTGAACAACTGGAATGACTGACTGACTAGTCGCTATGACAAACACTGACCACCGGGGGCAGATGCTCAATGCAGGAGCTGCCCTCTGGTGGTCTGTGTGCTCCCACAGGAGGGGTTCCACTCAGCCAGAAGCCAGGCTCGTGGATGGCAAACACAGCTGTGGCAGCGGGAGCCTCTCCCAACTCTGTGGCCGTGCTACTGAGTGGTGGTGGCAGGTTCAGTGTCCCAGGATGAACATGAGCACACAGTACCATCTCAGGCTCCTCCCTGACCACCTGCCACTTGGCACAACTGCTACATCCCTCAGGGGATGTCAGACTACTGGTTTAGGTCCTAAACCTGCAGTCAGACATCACCCGAGGGGTCCTGGATTTTGAGAAGGTGCAGGCCAGGCTGAGGGACCCACTCCCACTTATGCATGAATCTGTGCACCAGGCCTCTAGTGTTGAATAACAGTGGTGAAAGCAGACATCCTTGTCTTGTTCCATTCTTAAGGAAAACACTTTTAGTTTTTGCCCATTGAGTATTATGTTGGATGTAGGTTTGCCATATATGGCCTTTATTATGTTGAGGTATGATCCCTCTATTCCCACTTTACTAAGATTTTTTATCAAAAATGGGTGTTAGATTTTGTCAAATGATTTTTCTGCATCTATTGATATGATCATGTGGTTTTCATCTTTTAATTTGTTTATGTGATGTATCACATTTAATGATTTGTGAATATTGTACCAGCCTTGTATCCCCAGAATAAATCTCACTTGATCATTGTGTATGATGTTTTTAATATATTGCTCTTTCCAACTTGCTAATATTTTGTGAGGATTTTAACATCTGTGTTCATCAGGGATATTTTCCTGTAATGCTCTTTCTTTGAAGTGTCTTTATTTGGCTTTGGAATTAGGATAATTCTGGTTCTGTAAAAACATATTGGATGTGTTCCTTCCTTTTGAATTTTTTAGAATAGTTTGATGAAGGATATGTGTTATTTCTTCTTTGAATGTTTGGTAAAATTCACATGTAAATCCATCCTGTGCAGGACTTTTGTTTGCTAGAAGTTTTTCATTTGTTTGTTTTGTTTTTAATCACTGCTTCATTTTCATCAGTTGTTATTGGCCTACTAAGGATTTCTTATTCTTAGAAGATTGGATGTTTCTAGGAATTTGTCCTTTTCGCCCAGATTGTCCAGGGTTGTTTTTGTTTTTTTTTTTTTTTTTTTTTTTTTTTTTTTTTTTTTTTTTTTTTTGTGTGTGTGTGTGTGTGTGTGTGTGTGTGTGTGTGTGTGTTTTGGGGGAGCATATAGTTGCTCATAGTATTTCCTTACAATCCTTTGTATTTCTGTGATGTCTGTTGTTATAGTTCCTCTTTCATTTATTATTTTATTTGGGGGGGGGGGTCCTCTTTCTTTGTTTCTTGATTAGTCTGGGTAGGGGTTCATCAATCTTTTTTATCTTTTGAAAGAACAAGCTCTTGGATTTTTTTTTAATATTTTGTACTGTTTTGTTTTGTTTTGTTTGTGTCTCTGTGTCATTTATTTCTGTTCTGATCTTTTTTATTTCCTTCCTTCTGAGAGGGTTAGCTTGACATGCGGGCAGACAGGGAAGCGGTCCAATGGAAAACAAAGGCAAATGGAACATAGGCAGAGGCAGACAGAGCACTTTGAGCAAGCCTAATCACAGGAACCAACCATGAGACATAATAAAATGTTTCTGACTCAAAGTGGGCAGTATGTGAAAGTAGGGAGGGTCTGCAACAATAAGGTGAACTGACACACAGAAACGGAAAGTTCAGGTCTATTGCTGAATAAGAACAATCCAGGGAATTAATCAGGTGAAGACATAGATATAGAGCAGGCTTGTAGCAAATATACACACCTAGACTACAAGGCTTGACGGGCAGTCAATTATTGGACCTCCCTCCCCATGAGGGGAGTCTGATTCTGCTTGTAATACATTCCACACTTTTGCTTAAATCTTTTGATCTGCATTTTCATTCTCTGGCTTCAAAGTCACGACCGCAGGAAAAAACCTAGGCTCACCATTATAGTTATCAGTTTTGGGGTACATTGGGCATCTAACTCTCCACATCAGTGAGTCTATGGAACCTATTGCTTCTTTTGATGTTTCCTTTGTAATTTTGGTGGCATTGCTGGGTGTCTGTCAGCCATGTAATCAGGCTGCTGTCTCCAGCATTTTTCTCTTTCACTTCTTTTTTTAAATTTTTTAAAATTAAATCCTTATTGTTCAGATTATTATAGTTGTTCCTCTTCCCCCCCCCCCATAGCTCCCCTCCACCCGGTTTCCACCCCACCCTCTGCCCTTACCCCCCCCCAACTGTCATCATCCATAGGTGTACGATTTTTGTTCAGTCTCTTCCCGCACCCTCCACACCCCTTCCTCCCCGCTGAGAATAATCAGTCTAATCTCTTTCTGTGCTCCTGATTGTATTATATTCACCAGTTTATTCTGTTCATTAGATTATTTATTCACTTGATTTTTAGATTCACTTGTTGATAGATGTGTATTTGTTGTTCATAATTTGTATCTTTAACTTTTTCTTCTTCTTCCTCTTCTTAAAGGATACCTTTCAGCATTTCATATAATACTGGTTTGGTGGTGATGAACTCCTTTAACTTTTTCTTATCTGTGAAGTTCTTTATCTGACTATCAATTTGGAATGATAGCTTTTCTGGGTAAAGTAATCTAGGTTGTAGGTTCTTGCTATTCATCACTTTGAATGTTTCTTGCCACTCCCTTCTGGCCTGCAAAGTTTCTGTTGAGAAATCAGCTGACAGTCGTATGGGTACTCCCTTGTAGCTAACTGACTTTCTTTCTCTTGCTGCTTTTAAGATTCTCTCTTTGTCTTTTGCTCTTGGCATTTTAATTATGATGTGTCTTAGTGTGGTCCTCTTTGGATTCCTTTTGTTTGGGGTTCTCTGTGCTTTCTGGACTTGTAGGTCTATTTCTTTCACCAGGTAGGGGAAGTTTTCTGTCATTATTTCTTCAAATAGGTTTTAAATATCTTGCTCTCTCTCTTCTTCTGGCACCACCATAATTCGGATGTTGGTACGCTTGAAGTTGTCCCAGAGGCTCCTTACACTATCTTCATATTTTTGGATTCTTTTTTCTTTTTGTTTTTCCTGTTGGGTGTGTTTTGCTTATTCGTATTTCAAATCTTTGACTTGATACTTGTGATCCTCTAGTCTGCTATTGGAACTCCGTATAATATTCTTTATTTCAGTCAGTGTATGCTCAATTTCTAGTTGGTCCTTTTTCATAACCTCGAGGGTCTCACTAGATTTCTGGAAGGTCCCACTAAATTTATCGGAAGTTTCTAGAAAATTCTTGAAAACCCTTATAACCGTGGTTTTGAACTCTATATCCAGTTGTTTGCTTTCCTCCATTTCTGTCGTTTGTGACCTGTTTCTTTGTCTCTGCATTTTTGCTGCTTCCCTGTGTTGATAGAGTGGCTTTCTGTGCTAGTTGTCCTATAAGGCCCAGTGGGTCAGCCTCCCCAATTACCTGAGGTGGACACTCTTGGTGCTCCCCTCTGTGGGCTTTGTGCACAGTCTTATTGTAGTTAAGCCTTGATTGTTGTAGGTATCACTGGGAGGAATTGACCTCCAGGCCAATTGGCTGTGAGAATCAACTGTGTCTACAGTGGGAGAACTTCTGTGCTGGAGACACCCTTCTGGGGCAAGACTTGCTTCAGTGGGGCTTTGGTGCTCACTGAGTCTGCCCCCTGAGTGTTTCCCTTATGGATCTGAGGGGTTGTAATCTGGATGGTCCCACTCTTACCACTGGGTACACTGGATCTTGGATCTCTAAGGAGGTGCTAATTTAGCCTCTTCCTGAGGCTACCCAGCAGTAGCTATGGCGAGATCTGCAGATTCCTCTTCTTTTTTTGGTGTTTGGAGGTGCCCAGATGAGGCCCAGCTGTGAAGCATGACAAGCTGTTGTGGGGCCTTGGACCTGCTTTTGGAAGTTCTGGGCCTCTCTGACCCAGCTGCAGTTTGTTAGGTAATTTTCAGATTGCAAAGGGCCAGGCCTTGCCCTAACTGGTTTGGCTCAGTGGATAGAGCATTGGCCTGCGGACTCAAGGGTCCCAGGTTCGATTCCGGTCAAGGGCATGTACCTTGGCTGTGGGCATATCCCCAGTAGGGGGCGTGTAGGAGGCAGCTGATCGATGTTTCTTTCTCATCGATGTTTCTAACTCTCTATCCCTCTCCCTTCCTCTCTGTAAAAAATCAATAATATATATATATATATATATATATATATATATATATATATACACACACACACATATATATTAAAAAAAGGGGCCAGGCCTTTCATATGCAAAAGCCTCTGCGCACAGCTTGGGTGGGGTGGGACCTCAGGGGATCAACAGGGCGGAGTAAGCAGCTATGGCTGCTCCTCAGTCCTACCCTAAGAGGCCCCGCGTCTCAGTGTCCAGGTAATCACTGTAAGCACCTCTGAGAGAAAGCCGCCCTCAAGTTCCAACCAATGCCAGACAGTCCAGTTTCTCCCCCTATGAGTCTGCGTCCCCAGAGACTCACCTGGAACTGGAGTTCAGAGTAGTCGGGAGCTTTAGACTCCCTCCCGATTGAAAAAGACAACAGCGTCCTCAGATGCTAGCCCTTTCCACGGGCGCCTCCGTACCTCTGCACTTTACTTCCGCACCTCCCCTGAGTCTCAGTGTGCTTTTCTCTTTCCTTCTAGTTGTAGAATTTCCACTCTGCCAGCCTTCCTGTGGTTCTGGATGATGTCCATTTTGTCTTTTAATTGTATTTTTGAAGTGGTTGTGCGAGGCAGCAATTTCTGGTGTTTACCTATGCCACCATCTTGGTTTGTCGTTCTCTTTCACTTTTCCAAAAGTGGTCTCTGACCTTTGGCCATTGAAAGCGGGCTTGGGTCAGCCACTTAAATGCCACTAGGGTGGCTGCCACATAAAAAGGCTCCCATGGAAGGATAAATTGGTTGTTGCACCAGGTTAGAGAGCTGTAGGCTTCCTGCCAGTTGCAAGACAAAGTCCGACCAATGACTAAATGAGTACTTGGGTCCCTGCCCAGGCTCTGAATATCAAAGAGGCAAATTCCTCCCTCTGGTTCGAGAATTTCAAATGTCCTTAATGAGTAAAGACCTCTCAGAGATGTCTGAGGTTAAACCCTAAGACATGCAGGGGCCTCATACGTACTCCAGAATACAACTGTAATTAATCTTTGACCCATCCAGGGAGTGCACATAAAGACTGCTTACTAGGTGCTCTGGGTCCTCATGGCTGTTTTAGACTACTAGGGAGAAAAACTGAGGCAAGTAAAAAGAGGGAAATGACCAGCAGCTTCACTGCCTCTGTGATTTCTCTCTATAAGCAGCACACTACATACAGCCCAACCCTGGCCTGTTCCCTTGTTAGGATTTCTATTACTAGAGATCCGTTCAAATTTTCCTGCCTTTTTCCTCCCCCTGTCTGAGGTTGCAGGTAGAGGGAAGCTATGTTCTTTGGATCCTGGTCCAGGCCAGTTAATCTACCATTCTCAGTGTACCTTACCAATGATGGACCCAGGCATGCGTGAGCAAAAGGATTCCATCATTCCCTTAATGCCTCCTTGGACCTGACCCCCAGAGACCTGATTTCTTCCAGCTCCTTGAAGTGACCTTGTGGGGACCAGAGGGTTTGGGGGTCTTCAATAGAATGTTAAGGGAACCAAAGAGGCAATGCCCTTGCCTGAGGGGCACAGCTTGTCCCTGATGTTCACACCATGCCATGTGCTGGCGAGCATTTGAAGCTGGATGTGGAGGTAGATTAGGGAATTTTCCATACATAAGGGCAATAGATCACAAGACAGTATGGAGGAGGACTGCAAAGTTTGGATTTACAACAGTGCTCAAGGCCTTTTAGTACTTTCTACAGTGCTCCCCTGCAATTCCTAGGACTTTTGAAATGCAAGTACGTGGTCAAAAACTCTAGTATGGGCCATCTTTAAAAGTGCAAGTTTCTGGGGAAAATTTAGCCACTTGTACAGATCAAATTAACTCATTTCAACATTGTTTGCTGGATCACCTACTTTTATCTTTTTTGTTGCAAAAAGTCTGTAAAGTATAATGTCTTTTACTTTGTTGAAAGTGTACTTTGAAACTAAGTATGTTTAAAATATGTTCATAAGGAATGTTGGTTGTTTGCTTTTCTTGCTTATTGGAAATTGAGGCTTCTAAGAATTATTAGTTGAAAATTGTATTATTTGGGTAATAAAAGGCATGGTGCATAGAGATGCTTTTGAAAAGTAGTTATTCCTAAAAATTGTAAAAAGTTTTATGAAAATTATAGAAGGTTTCTAAAGAAAAATGTTAAAAGGAAATTAAAACAAGGCCAAGACAGTGTGAGCAATTTGAAGCCAGCTTGTAACTAACAAACCATTATCTTCCCCAGGCAAATACACAGAGCAAATGATAAAAACAAATAAACAAACAAAAAATAAAATGAAACAAAACGCTCCCTAATGAGAGAAAAGGAGCAGGAAAGGGGAAAGGAAAAGGGCCATTTTACTCTCTAGGCATAGAAGCCAGTAGTCTAAAGGCTTGGCAAGATAAAGTTACCAAGTGCTTCTCATGATTTCTGGGAAGGCCACAACAAAGTAACAGGGAACCTTAAGAATAAATCTATACCAGAATATTCAGCAGTGGATTTTAAAGACCTATGGACAAGAGGGTGTATGATGGCTTGGACCCCCATCCAGTCTGCTCTTTGTATTGGCTAGGGGGCCCATATGCTTGATTAACCAGATGTATACCTTACTTTTTCGATAAAGATACATACTTTAATTGCTTTGATAAATTGGCTTTTCACAATTCAGTCAAGGTCTCTCATATAAACTTATTATGAGAAGACAAGATTCAGGTTTTGTAACTTTTGTTGAAAGTATTGTTAATTTTTAAACTTTGTTTTTCAAATACAGGGAAACGAAACAATTTGGCAAATTATATATTTTTCTCCCTACCTAATCCATCCAGAATTTGACAATTCATAATAAATAAGTCATAGCAATACATTTCTTTGCATGAATTCAGTAAGACCAGTTTCCAATGATAGTTTTGTTAACCAAGACTTTGACTGGAGTGTCATGTCTGTGGTAGACATGCCTGGAATCTGAATGTCACTAGAATACTTGAAGCCAATGTGAGCATCTTAGAGAAAAGCCTGGTACTTTGCTTGGTCATGTGGTTCATGGTAGTCTTTCCAGGTAAGGAACAAGGGAAGGTTGCTTTCCTGAGAGATAGCAAGAAAGGAACTTCAAGACATTTTGGGAACCTCAAAAACTTAAGGAATTCACCCAAGTCTACAAGTATTGCAGGAAAGCCTGAGGGCAACTCAGTGGCTTGGCTTTTTTGCCCTGAGGCACTCAATACAGCTCAATCATGAGATTCCAGCAAAACAGATTTTAAAAGAGCCTAAACAGTCAATTACTACCATTATTATATTCTTACAAACAATCAGGCCTAATTAAAACTAGACTTAATACAATAAATGGATTGGCCTTTAATAAGAATAAGGGTGATTTTAGAGAGAAAAATTAAATTTTAGCAGACTCTATAATACACAATTGTGAGTTGACTCCACTTAATTGTTTCGAAGTTTTATCTTTCAGCTATGAATTGAACTGAATCCTAAATTTGTCTAGTTTTCTTGGATGTTTAGCTACAACTCTCCAGACTGAAACTTACCTTTTCCCTATCCTTAACCTTGGAATCATTGAACACTGAAACACTTATCCTTTCACTGGACTACTTGCTATAATTCTTGTTGTTCAGTTTGTTTCCACCAAGTTGCAAGCCCTACTTGCACACAGGGAATAATACCTCTAAATACTATCACAACCTCCTTCCATGCCCAGGCCTCATCATCCCTCCAGCAGGGAACAAGTATTTCTTGGGTCTGAAGAAAAATGTTGCCCCCTTTAATGTGGGGCTTGTTTACTCCTTTTACAGTCTGTTAAAAAGAAAATTATATCTTTTATATAAAATCTTTTGGTCAAATAAGTTCGATAATCTTCTCAGGGTTTGAATTTGAAGAAACTAACCTTAGACTTATGGGAGCCAAAGGGGGTCCTAGTCCTTACTAGAATTGTAGGAAAGCCTAGGAGGAAGGTACAGAGTGCTTCTGGTGCCTACACATTTCTGTGTGCTTGAGGGCATATGGATCCTGGAGTAAAGGACTCTTTCATTTAATATGAAAAACAAATAAAACAGAGGCTGGGAAGAGGAGGGTCAAAAGGGACTATAGCAAGCCCCCCAACATTATTTGAAGTGCCCCTCCTTAGTCCCAGATAGATCATAAATTAAACCCCTACATCATCAAGAAGATTACCTCACCAGTGGGTTTAAAGTCCCAGGCTTGGCTAAAGTAGATTTCTACCCTTTCTAGATAAGTCCCTCATTACTAACAGACTGGGGATATCAGGATGACAAAGATCTTTTGATGGTGAGGGTGGACATAGGAATAAAGCCAGAGCCATTTATACTCTCCCCAGAGCTCCGGGTAGTGGCCAAACTCTATGAGCCCTCTACCTAGAGGCCCTTCTTTTTAAACTTCTTTGGGAAACTCAATGGGTACTTCAAAGACATTGGAACCATCTCAGGCACTTTTAATCAGAGACACAGGTTGGTACAGGCTTCCCCATATCTGGAGGAGACGGGTTCCTGGTAGGACTACACTGGTAAGTGCGTACAGTCCAGTAGCTTAGTTCTGTTAATGGGCGCACACTAACAGGTTTTCTTCACAGGACACAGGTTACAGGCATCCTAGGTATTGCTGGTAAGAGATGGCTAATACAGCAGACACTCACTCGAGAACCACACACAACAAGGCGCTCACCAGGGTTAACACCCTTTGCCTGGGAGTGGGACACCTATGTAAGGAAAGGGCAGAATTCCACAGAAGATGCCAGACATCTTTCTGTGTGTTTTCTTTCAAGTGGGAAGCTCATCATCTACACCCCGTGAGAGCAGCCCATTGAACTGCATTCTTAAACATTAGAATTCCTTTAATCCACAAACATTGAAGAAAAAATGCCTGATTTTCTTTTGTACCCAGGCCTGGCACCAGTATCAACTAGCAGACAGAGAGAGATGGCCCTCAGGGGGAAGAATTAACTACAATATCATCTTGCAATTAAATCTTTTATGTAGGAGAGAAGGAAAGTAGTCTAAGATCTCATATATTCAGACTTTCTTTGCTTTAAGAAACAATAAAAAATTATGTCAGCAATGCAAAATTAAACCCTGGCTCTTAACAGCATTGACTTAAAACAATACCAGAGTCAAAAACCCCTAAGAAAGTGATGGGGCCAAGTGGCCCACTAAATACACCTAAGTCATCTTGTCCTCCTTATAATAGAGGACCCCTGGAAAGACAAGTCCCACCAAGACCCAAGGGGACTCAGCCACCCAGGCCCCTGACTATCATCTGCCCTCTCCAGGTAATGGGAGGGAAATAGTTTTTACCCACCCCAGTCCAGGGATCATTGTCCATACAGGACTTGAAACAAATTAAAGAAATTACCCTATCCCTAAGAAGCTGGTTGACCCCTTTTGTTGGCCTTTTGTTTACCTATTTCTATAGCTTATCTCTGGCCCTTGCTTATTGAACTTCCTAATATATTTTGTTTCTTCTCACATAGAAGCTATAAAACTCCAAATGGCCCTCCAGATGAAACCACAAATGGAAGCCACAACCTTCTTCTGTGGATCCCTACATCACCCACCTTCAATGGGATCCTAACAACTGCTTCCAAGCCACGTCCCCTTTGAGCAGGAAGTACCCAGAGCATCCATTGCCCCTGCTTCTAACAGTATTTTGGGGTCTCCTAATCAGCAGGGAGACTGAGAGGTTTAGCTTGACATGCAGGCAGCAGGAAGTGGTCCAATGGAAAACAAAGGCAGGTGGAACATAGGCAGGGGCAGACATGGCAGTTTGAACACACCTAACCACAGGAACCAACCATGCAGAAATAATAAAATGCTTCTGGACTCAAGGAAGGAGACATGGGAAACTAGAGAGGGTCTGCAACAGTAAGGTGAAAGTTCAGGTCCGTTGCTGGGTAAGAACAATTTAGGGAATCAATCAGGTGATGACATGGATAGATATAGAGCAGGCTTATAGCAAATATATACACCTAGACTACAAGGCTTCACGGGAAACCCATTATTGGGCATCCTTTCCAGTGTGGGGAGTCTGAATCTGCTTGTAATAAATTTTCCACACTTTTGCTTAAATCTCATGGTCTGCAATTTCATTCTTTGGCTTTGCAAGACATGACCCCCGTGATAAAAGCCTTGGCTCACCATTTCGGTTATCACTTCTACTCCCTCTAGACTTTTCTTGCTATTCTCTTTCTAATTCATTTAGTGGTAGGATTAGATAGTTTATTAGTCCTTTTTCTTGTTTCTTGAGGTCAGCCTGTTGTGCATTGAACTTTCCTCTCAGGACTGCTTTTGCTGTGTCCCATAGGTTTGGGGCGGTTATATGTTCATTTTCACTTGTTTCTGAGAAGTTTTAATTTTCTCCTTGATCTCATTGGTGCCCATTTATTGTTTAATAACTTTCTATTTAACCTCCATGTATTTGAGTGTTTTTGAGTTTTTAATTGTAGTTAATTTCTAACTTCATTCTGTTGTGACCTGAGAAGATGCTTGGTATTATATCAATCTTATTGAATTTGCATAGGCTTGTTTTGTGCCCTAACATGTGGTCTATCTTTGGGAATGGAGAATGTCCCATTTTCACTTGAGAAGAATGTATATTCTGTTGCTTTGGGGAGAATAGATCTGTATATATCGGTTAGATCCATCTGACCAAGTGTGTCATTTAAGACCTCTGTTTCCATGTTAATTTTTTGTCTGTAAGACCTATCCACTGATATAAGTGGGTGTTAAAGTCCCCTACCATGACTGTATTGCTGTCATCTCTCTCTTAAAGTCCATCAAGAATTTTTTAATGTACTTTGGTGCGCCTATGTTGGGTGAATATATGTTTACAAAGGTTATATTTTCTTATTGAGTCATTGCCTTTAGTTTTATGATGTAGATTTCTTGGTTACTTGTTATGTCTCTTGTTTTTAAGTGTCTTTTGTCTGATATGAGTATGTCTACCTGTGATTTTTTTTTCTTTCTATTTACACAGAATATATTTTTCTATCCCTTCACTCTCGGTCTGTGTGTATCTTTTGCTCTGAGGTGGGTCTCTTGTAGACAGCATATATATGGGTCATGTTTTCTCATTTATTCTGAGAAAATGACTGGAACATTTAATGTATTTACATTTAAAGTTATTATTGATAGGTATTTATTTGTTGACATTTTAATTTTCCTGATGGCCTATGATCCCCTCTCTCTCCTTTTCTTCTTCTTACCAGTAAAGCAGCCCCTTTAACAATTCCTGCATTGCTGGCTTGGTGGTAATATACTCTTTGAACCTGTTTTTCTGGAAAGATTTTTATTTCACTTTCAATTTTAAATTATAGCCTTGCTGGATACAGTAATCTTGTATTTAGACCCTTGAATTTCATTACTTTGATTACTTCATGCTATTCCCTTCTGGCCTGAAGTGTTTCTATTGAAAAGTCAGCTGTCATTCTAATGGGAACTCCTTTATAGGTAATTTCCTGTCTCACTCTTGCTGGCTTTAAGATTCTTTCTTTGAGCCTTACTACCACAGCCATCCTGGCTGCAGACTCCTGTGAGTCCCAGAGCACGTTCCCCTCCAACTAACCTGCCATCACAGTGTGAAATCAGGTCTCCCACTGATCTGCAGTGGTCACTTCACCTGCCCCCAACTGTCCCATGACTGGTTCTCAGCATGTTCTGGACCTGCCCCCAACCACACCTATGACTCTGATTATTGGCGCATGTGGCTGTTGCTGAACCATAGTGGCCACATCATCTGCCCCCAACCTCACCTGTAATTCTGAGTGTCTGCACATGCACAGGGACCCCACTGAACTTCTGTAGCCACATGACCCAGCCACCCAGCGTCAGTGACTCTGATTCCCACTGCATGTGGACAGGCTACTGTTAATCATGGGAGCCACTCCACCAGCCCCAACCATGTCCATGACTCTGAGTCTTGGAAAGCAAACACAGGGCCCTTGCTGACCCCCGTGGTGGGAACACAACATGGCTACTAAGTGGACATGTAACTTTGACTCTTGGCATACGCACAGCAATCAGCAGTGTCTGCTTGTCTTGGCACCTAAGGTCTTCCATGACTCTCGTGGTGTGTGATGCTCACACCAAGCCTGCCACTGTGGCTCAGGGCCCCACAACTTAGCACTTGGATACCTTGGTGATAGCAAAAATGGGGAGACAACAAAACAATCCCCAAAAGAAAGAAAATGAGGAATCACACAAAAGGGGGAACTAAATGAAACGGAGGCATACAATATGTCAGAAAAACAATTCAGAGTCGTGGTCATTTAGTTCATGAACTTAGATGGAAGAGAAAATAAAAAGCCTATGTAAGAACCAAGGGGAAATCAAAAGTACACAAAGTGATGGAAAGAAAGGGACTGAATCCAAGCATACTCTATCCAGTAAGGCTATCATTCAAAATTGAAGGGGAAACCAGGAGCTTCACAAACAAAAAAGTGTAAGGGAGTTTATCAACACCAAGCTGGCAATGCAAAGAAATGCTAAAGGGAATGTTGTTAATATAAGAAATAGAAAAAGAAGGAACACAGGCATAAAGAATCAAAATGTTTACAAACAAGCATCTATCAATAATAACATTAAACGTAAATGGACTAAATGCTCCAATCAAAAGACATAGAGGGGCGGAATAAATAAGAAAACATGACCCATGTATATGCTGTCTACAAGCGACCCACCTCAGAACAAGAGAGTCACATCAACTAAAAGTGAAGGGATAGAAAAATATTTTTCAGGCACAGGGAAATGAAAAAAAGAGCTGGTGTAGCAATACTTACATCTGGCAAAATAGACCTCAAAGTGAAGGACATAACAAGAGACAAGGAAGGCCACTTCATAATACTAAGTGGATTGATACACTAAGAGGATATAACACTGGTAAACATATATCCACCCAATGAAGGAGCCCCAAAATACATTTAAAAAAGAAAAAAACTTCTGGAAGATATCAGTGGAGAGAATGACAGCAATAAAATCATAGTAGGGGATTTCAATATCCCATTGACATCACTATCATCAAAGAAACAGCAATCCTAAACAACTTACTAGATCAAATGGACTTAATCGACATCTTCAGAACATTGCACCCCAAAGGTACAGAATATACATTTTTCTCAAGTGCACATGAGACATTTTCAAAGATAGACCACATATTGGGACACAGGAAAAGTCTCTCAAAACTCAAAAAGATTGAAATCATATCAAGCATCTTCTCAGATCACAGTGCAATAAAATTAGAAATAAACTACAATAAAAACTCACAAAAATTCAAACACTGGAGGCTAAATTGCATGCTATTAAACAATTATTGGGTTACCAAAAAGATCAAATAAAAAATAAAAAGCATCCTGGAAACAAATGACAATGAAAACACAACAATCGAAAAATCTATGGGACATAGTGAAAGCAGTCCTGAGAGGGTAGTTCATAGCACTACAGGCCTACCTTGCTGGGGTCCAACCCCAACAAGTCCAGGAGTCCCCAAAGGTGTGGACGGAGTCAGCGAAGAAGGATTGACACGGAGACAGCATTCAGTTGATCAGCAGCCTAGCCAGGATCTCTAGCCAGGATCTCCAGCCAAGTTCTGTTCAGGATCTCCAGCGAAGTTCTGGTTAGGATCTCCAGCCAGGTTCTGTGTCCATGTTCTGTTGCTAGGTTTTCCAGCCAGGTTCTCCAGCCAGGTTCTGTATCCATGTTCTCTTGCTAGGTTCTCCAGCCAGGTTCGGTTGCCAGGTTCTGTGGCCGGGTTCTTCAGCCAGGTTCTGTATAGGTTCTCCAACCAAGTTCTGTATCCAGTTTCTGTCCAGGATCTTTTACCATGTTCTCTCCAGCGAAGTTCTTCTGTCTCTAGGTTCTGTGTAGGTTCTGTGTGTAGGTTCTGTGTGTAGGTTCTGTGTGTAGGTTCTGAGTCTAGGTTCTGTGTCTAGGTTCTGTGTAGGTTCTGTCTCCTGTTGTCTTGTTACATCTGTATTTATACCAGTTGATTCCAATCCTATCAATCTCTATTCCAAAGGTTAGGGCGTTTCTTATCTCCATTCCAGGGAGTAAAGCTATATTACAAAACCACTATCCTCAAAACTACCTGGTACTAGCACAAGAACAGACATATAGGCCAATGGAACAGAACAGAGAACCCAGAAATTGACCCAAGCAATTATGCTCAATTAATATTTGCCAAAGGAGTCAAGACAGTCTCTTCAATAAATTGTGCTTGGAAAATTGGTTCGATACATACCAAAAAATGAAACTAGAGCACCAACTAACACCATACACAAAAGTAAACTCAAAATGGTTAAAGTACTTAAAAATAAGATGGGAATCCATAAAAGTCTTAGGCGAATACATAAGCAGCAAAATAGCAGACATATGTCATAAAAATATATTTACTTATACAGCTCCTAGGGCAATGGAAACTAAGAGAAAAATAAACAAATGGGACTACATCAAAATAAAAAGCTTTTGCACAGGAAAAGAGACCATCAACAAAACAATAAGAAAGCTCACTCTATGGGAGAATATATTTGTCAATGTTATATCTGATAAGGGTTTAGTCTCCAAAATTTATAGGGAACTCATACATCTTAACAAAAGGAAGATAAACAATCCAATCAAAAAAATGGGCAAAGGACCTAAGTAGACACCTTTCTAAACAGGACATACAGAATGCTGAGAGACATATGAAAACGTGCTCCAGCCCTAAACATCGAATAGATGCACATCAAAACAACAATGAGGTACCATCTCACATCTGTCAGAATGGCTATCATCAACAAATCAACAAATGACAAGTGCTTGGGAGGATGTGGAGAGAAAGAAACCCTTGTGAACTGATGGTGGGAATGCAGACTGGTGCAGCCACTGTGGAAAACAATATTGAGTTTACTCAAAAAATTAAAAATGGAATTCCCATTTGACCCAGTAATCCCACTTCTGAGAATATATCTCAATAAACCAGAAACACCAATCAGAAAGGACATATGCACCCCTATGTTCATAGCACCACAATTTACAATAGCTAAGATTTGGAAACAACCTAAGTGCCCATCAGCAGATGAGTGGATTAAAAAATGGTGGTACATCTACACAATGGAATACTAAGCTGCTGGAAGAAAGAAAGAACTCTTACCATTTGCAACAGTATGGATGGACCTGCAGAGCATTATGGTAAGTGAAATAAGCCAGTTGGTGAAAGATAAATATAACATGATCTCACTCATTTGTGGAATATAAAGAACATTGTAAACTAATGAACAAAAATAGATACAGAGACAGAGAAGCATCAGTTAGAGTGTAAAACTTCAGTGGGAAGGAGGGGCAGGGTTAGAGTGGGTAAGAGATCAACTAAAAGACTTGTATGCATGCATATAAGCATAACCAATGGACACAGACACTAAGTGGGTGAGGGCATGAGCCGGGGGATGGGCATGCCCAGAGTTATGTCAATGGGGGAAAAAAAGAAATATATGTAATACTATATGTAATACTTTCAACAATGAAAAAAAAAGTTTATTTCTTTGTCTTTAACATTTGCCATTTTAATTATGATATGTCTAGGTGTGGGTCTCTTTGGGTTCATCTTGGTTGTGACTCCCTGTGCCTACTGAACTTATGTGACATTTTCCTTCACCCAGTTGGGGAATGTTTCTGCAATTTCTTTAAACAGGTTCTCTGTTCCTTGCTCACCCTCTTCCCCTTATGGTATTCCTATAATGCAGATATTGCTGTTTCATGTTGTCCTTGAGCTCCCTTAGGTTACCTTCTTGCTTTTTAATTCTTTTTTATAGTTGCTGCTCTAATTGGGTATGTATTTCTCCCTTCTCTTCCAAATCGCTGATTTTTCCTATGCTTCACCCAATCTACTTTTAATTCCTTCCACTATGTTCTTGATGTCAAGTATATCTTTTTTCATTTTTGTCTAGTTCTTGTTTGTGACCTGTATTTTCCTATTCATGCTGTTGTAACTTGCACTAAGTTCCTTAAGCATCTTTATAACCATTGCTTTAAACTCTATGTCTGATATGTCGCTTGCCTCCATTTCATTTAGTTATTTTTTCTGGAAATTCCTTCTCTCTTATTTGGGGTTTGTTCCTTTGTCTCCCCATTCTAACTGTCTCTTTGTATTTGTTTTTATGTGTTAGATAGAACTGTTATGCCTCCCAGTCTTTGTGGGGTGGCCTTATATAGAAAGTGTCTTTTGGGGTCCAGTGGTGTGATCTCTTTGTTCACCTGAACTAGATTCTAGGAATGTCCCTTGTGTGTGTTACTTGGGCTCTCCTGTTGTAATTTGGACTTGATTGTTGATGTCCCATTTGTGGGAGGGATATCCCCTCTGAATTGCTGCCAGCTGCTATACAGGTACTTTGGGTCTGCTATTTGTGGGGCTTTGCCACACCTTTTGCAGCAAAGATTCAGAATCTGGAGAAGGGGATGCACACACATGAATATATTATATAAGAAATTTAAATTTAGAAGGCATGGGGGAAAACCAGGTGGAGGCCTTACCCTCTAGTGGAGTGGCTCTCTGAATATCCAGACCCACTGCTTTTTATTTACTAGAATATACATTTGCCCTTTAGCAAACCAAACAGACATATCAAAGGTAAGGTTTGGTAAACAGTAAAAGATTATCTGGTTAGGAGATTGCCTTCAGTCACCATTGTCTCAACAGAACAATTAGTGCATAGCTTTTAGCCCTTGCTAAAGCCCCAAGGTCCATTAGCCTTCTGACAGACCTTTTGCATTTATTATGCTAACTACTTGTTGGTCTTTGCCTCCAGCAGGGATTTCTGGATTTTCTTAAATCTGCTCCTTGGTGTGTCTATCCTGGACCTCCTAGGAGCTTCTCTAGTGCAGGTGAATGTAAGTCACTGTCCTTTTCTGCACTGGGCAACATTATTGAGATCCTAGAAGTTGAAGCCCCTGGTATTACAGTGGTCAGAGATTCCTGAGCTCAGAGGCTGGCTCTGCCTTGAGTCTCACACATTTATTGTCCCTATTTTGAGATATGCTCCCTCCCCCCACGAAGCTGGTCCCTCAGGTGTCAGCTGAAGTTGCTTGGGGTCCTGCTGGCTCTTGCCTCACTGTGTGTTCTGGGGGTGATATCTACAGTGGGGACCCAAATGCTATTTCTGACCAATTAGATCATCAAAGACTCAAAGTCTCCAGAGACCCACCTCTGCCTGCAGTCTGATTGGACTTAGTCTGAGTAGCCCCAGGCAATCATCTACAGGTGGGGTGAGAGGTTTTCCAACATAGTGGGGCAATTGCTTCTGCCTGGAGGCTAATTGTTATTCTCAGTCTGTTAAATGGCCTCAGAAACTCCACAGGGTGGGGCAAGGGGTTTTCCAGTAGGGTGGATCAACTGTTTTCCCGCCAGGCAAAAACTGCCTGAGTAGGAAAGGTCTGCCTGAGAAAGATGTCCTCTGCAGTGTGAGGGAATGACTCAGTACAGGAAATCGGGGTCTTCTAAGACCTAACCCCAGATCCCCCAAACCTAGCTTATGCTTTCACAGCTCCAGTCCACTCTGCTCTCCCTCTGCTTGAGCCCAAGGTGAGTGGCTGCACACAAAATTTTGTGCATTGGCCCTTTAACTGGGTGTGTGCATTGGGTGTCCACATTTCCAGCCATCCCTGGCAGAAAGAAACCCTGCCACTTTTCACAGCCTGATGTTATGTGGGCACTTTTCTCAGTTCTGTTGCTCTCTACTGGTGTGCCCATCTTGGGTATTAGCCCCCCGCCCCAAGCTGGAAACCCCCCACAGCTGAGATATCTCTCTGGAACTTCAACTGCTGTCTGTGGGAGCCTGTCCAGCCCTTTCCCACCTCTGCCCTTTCTACCAGTTTCTATGTGGCCTCTACTTTCCGTCCTTGGTTATCAGGGTTCTTTCTAACTAGTTTTCTGTTCATTAATCCTTTAAAACAACAGCCAGTTATTGTTTCAAAAATAAAACATTCTTTAAAATGATAGGAAGCAAAGACAAAAGTGGAGTTGTGGTTTTGCCACAGTAGGTTTCTAAGACATAATTTATAAACCATATTGATTATCTCACTACTCTACAACCCACCCAATCTTTGCTCAGCTTGCTCTCAGCCAGCATTTCTGTTGGCCTAGGCTGCTTGCACAGTGGGTAAGCTAGGCCTCATACCTTTTGGTTTTACTGGTTATTGTCCAATGTCAGGCCATGATTACCACAATTGTTGATTTAAAATTATCAACAGGAACCAGAACACTAAAGGCGGTATCATTAAATCCTCTAAATTCTAAACATATACATTTTTGCCCCCTTTGTTTAGCACCATCTCATTTCCTCATGATAATCAAGGTCAATTTTCCTCAGAATACAGTAATATTTTATGTGCCTGCTGCTTTACCAGCAAGAGAAGCTTAAAATGACCAGGTGGCAGGCATAGTTTATATTTAATGGATCGCTTTCTGCATGCATCTTTTGAAAAAAATCATCCTCACTCTGGTAACCTGGACTTCTACTCTAATATTGCCTAAAATTTTAGGGGCAGGAAGCACATGTTACCCAAGATGGGAGTAATGACGAGAAGGGTGACTGCTACTTCTACTCTTTGGTTCTCAGATTATTGCATTCTTACTGTCCGAGATGCAACACTAGTTGAAAGTATATCTCATATTAAAAAAAAAAAAATAGTTTCCCTAACTTGAAGATATTTCAGCTGAGACTTCTAAAAGCCCATCATGCTGGTCTTTTGACCATATGATTGGATCAATGAGTGTTTGTTCATTTTCCCATTCCCCACCATCCATCTAAGGCTATTTTCCTGGGAATCTCATGCTATTAGATTAGACTCTGAATTCTCAGATATAATTCTAGGAAGTAAGGGAAGGCAAACACATTTGTCATGGCAAGGAGGAAACACTGATTCTTCCTAAGGGAAGAGACAAATGTAATCAATTTGTTACCAAGTGGCTGCTTGATCTCCACAGGGATGGTACTATATTATTGGATGCTTAGCACTATGTTAATCCCTGTTACTTATGGATTAGATCGTCATCAGTAGCTACATTAGCCTTGGTGAGAGAAAGTACAGGATGTGGGGCTGATAGACAAGCCTCCTTTCTTGTCACTATCACTCCACTGTTCTTGAGCCCATTGAGCAAGCACTAGAGTGACCAAGGACTAAGGCTGGCTGGTGTTTACTATCCAAATAATTCTATTTCTCTGGTTTTTAAGTTCTTCCTTTGTTGTGGATACTTTCTAAGACATAAATATCTAAAGACTTTGCTCTTCCAGTAGGTTCTATCACATGGCTCTTTCCCAGAACCCCTTATTTCCTGTATTTAAATTTAATCTGTCTAGTTCACTGACCAAAAAACCAAGCCATCTTCCACTCCTCAGGGATGTCTCTATATATTCTTATGTCAGGCCATTTCTCCCTCCCAAAAGAGTTAAAGGTCAAGAGTATAATGTTAGGAGAATTTCCCCTCAACATTTTATATTAGGAAAATCCATGTGTGGGCTTGTAGTCAGTAGATATTAATTTCTAGCTTTTATGAATATTTTGAGCTTACTCATCTGTTAATCAGGCCTGTATTTTTATCTTCTGTCAATTGGTGATAGAGGACCCGCCCAACTATAATGGGTGAGCCTGAAGGAGAGGAATTAGAACTACACAGATAAGTGGCAAGCTATATAGCTCACCTGTTCATGGAACTTATGCTCCATAGACCTGCTGAGGTCTGACCCCAAAAGAACCATTTCTATTTCATAATAGATTGCCACTATGCTTGCTTGACTTTTTGATTTGTTGAATCTGAAAATACACAGCTCATAATTGGAAGTTTCATTTATATAATTACTTGATGTTTCATGATCAGGCTCTCTTTATTCATTGCTATAGATCTCTATAGGTCAAGATCCAGTAATTGTCATTCCTGCTTAACTATATATCGCAGAAGATAACATCTACTCTGCTTCTGTACTCTCTCTAGACTGTTATTCTGGATTCTATTATCCCCATTGATGCTAGAGAACCCAGTTACATAACAGGTGTTTCATGTAATTTTCCATTGTTAATTCTATTCTGGGAAAACAATCTCAGGCTGAACTTCACAGTGATGCCTCCTCACTGGAAGGTTTCTCATTTCTTTAGTGAAAGGAATAACTTCTAAGAGTTATCTTGGAACAAAGTCACCTGATAGATTCTCTGAACTTACAGAATAAATCTTTCCTAACAAAATCAACCCTTTCCTCAATATTAAGTCTATGCATAATTGAAACCTCCACCTATTTATAGTATACTAGAGGCCTACTATAAGTCATACACGGGTGGCGATTCCTCAGCCCAGCCTGCCTTCACCCTCTCTCAATCTGAGACCCCTTGGGGGATATCTGACTGCCAGTTTAGGCCTGATGCCTCAGGGGTCCCTGCAGAATTGGGCCTAAAACTGGCAGTCAGACATACCTCTCACAATCCAGGACCACTGGCTCCTAACCATTTGCCTGCCTGCCTGCTTCATTGCCCCAAACCACTCACCTGCCTGCCTGATAGCCCCTAACTGCTCATCTGCCTGCCTCATCACCCCTAACTGCTCACCTGACTGCCTTATTGCTCCTAACCGCCTTTGCCTCAGCCCCCTTAAGCGTCTGCCCCCTGGTAGTCAGTTCATGACATAGCGACTGGTCATTTCACTGCCGGGCTACAACTGGCTCTCTGACATCCCCTGAGGATTCTCTGATTGCGAGAGGGTGCAGGCCAGACTAAGGGACCCCAACGGTGCATGATCAGGGCTGGGGAGGGATGCAGGAGGTTGGCCAGCCAGGGAGGAACTGCAGGAGGGCTCCAGAGCATGTCCAGCCCATCTTGCTCGGTTCCGATCGGCTGGACCTCAGCAGCAAGCTAACCTACCAGTCACAGCATCTGCCCCTGGTGGTCAGTGCAGGTCATAATGAGCAGTTGAGCAGCCTTAGTGTATCATTAGCATATTACGCTTTGATTGGTTGAATTGACGACTGGACGACCGGACATGTAGCTTATTAGGCTTTTATTATATAGGATAGCCAATCTATAGAAGCAACCTATGAAATCTTGCCATTTGAGACAACTAGAGGGTGTTATGCTAAGTGAAATAAGTCAAATGGAGAAATATAAATAGCATATGATTTCATTTATGTGTGCAATCTAAAATAAATAAATCAATAAATGAACAAATGATAAATTGATGTTCACCAGAAGCGATGTGGATTGGGTTTGTATAAAAAAGGTGAAAGGGATTAAAAAGTACAAATTCCAAGTTATAAAAATAGTCAAGGGGGTGTAAAGTATAGCATAGGGAGTATAGACAATAATATGTATGGTGTCAGAGGAGTTTTGGACTTACTGGTGTGATCACTTCCTAAGGTATAAAAATGTTTAATTACTATGTTTTACACCTGAAACTAACATAATATTGTAGGACAGTTGTAATTTAAAAAATAAATTATTTTAAATCAATAAATTTTGAGTCAAGAAAGGTTACCTTCATGTCAAAAAACTCAAATAAATAAAAATCTAAAGCCATAGAGTCTTTCCTCTCTGGTAGAGTCTTCAATATCTACTCCTAGACTTTGTTTCCTGATAGTTTCCATTGCATACTAACTAATTCCTGCTGCTCTTGCAGTGAATAATGCATCTCTAATAGAAAATATAGTACTTTCCCACTCAGGCTGTTCTGTATTTTAACCTTAGTAATTTGGCCACTGTTGTTCTGAAAGTATGCCATTCCCAAAGGCTCCTCTCTAGTTGAGCCTGGAAAATATTTACTGCAGGCATTGTGGGGGAAGCAAGACACTCTCTATGGTCACACAGAAATGGTTCCTACCATCTCTGCTCCCAGAAGGCTGCTTACCTTCCTACAGTAAGAAAGACTTCTGGCTTGGATGCACCAAGACAACTTTCCTACTCCCTACCTTCTTGACCTTCTTGACACTCTCCTTACCCTCGTCTGATCCGTATTAGGGATCCAGACCCAAGGCCCAAGTTTGCAATCAAGAGAATATGTAGGCCTAGGCAGGGAGAGGGATCATAATTGGTGGTCTGACCCTCATCTCAAAGTAAATTATAGGGATTCAGCCCTTTCCTTTTCCATTAAGGGAGTCAGTCCTGTTGGATGCCCCTGTAGTGACACCAAAATCTGCCACACTACAGTGAATGGACAGAGCTCCTCTGTGCTCCTCAATCCATGCCAGAGAAGTATGTGTCCATGTATCCCTGTACATGGAATAAAAGGGTAATATGCTAATTATACCACGAGACCTTCTGGAGACCTTCCGGATGTCCTTCCGGACAAAGCCATGGGCTTGGCTGGCCTTCAAAGCACCCCCAAAAGGCCCTCAGGCCCTTACCCAGGCTGGCTACACCCCCAGTGAGGACCCTCACCCCGATGGGGGCGTGGCCAGCCTGCAAACCACCCCAGGCCCCTCGCCCAGGCTGGTACTGCCCCCAGTGGGGAAACCCACCCCGATGGGGGTGTGGGTGGCCTGCAAACTGCTCCAGGCCCCTCACCCAGGCTTGCCTCACTCCCCAAGGGGACCACCACCCTGATCGGGGACCCCCGTCAGGGCAGACCCCCACCCATGCAGCAGACTTCTATCTATACTAATAAAAGGGTAATATGCTAATTAGACCAGAAGACCTTCTGGATGTCCTTCTGAACAAAGCCACAGTGGTGGGGCTGAGGCAGAAGTGGTTAGGGGCAATCAGGCCAGGAGGGAGAGCAGTTGGGGGTGAGCAGGCTGGCAGAAGGGGGCAGTTAGGGGCAATTAGGCAGACAGGCAGGTGAGCAGTTAGGAGCCAGTCCTAGGATCAGGCCTAAACTGGCAGTTGGACATCCCCTGAAGGGTCCCGGATTGGAGAGAGTGCAGGCTGGGCTGAGGGGGGGGACCCCCACTGTGTATGAAATTCATGCACTGGGCCTCTAGTTTATAATAACAGTGATGGTCACTCTGGCATTTGAGATTAATTCTGTTAAATACCAAAGGTGATCTGTTCCATTTATATTCAACTGAGGTTTGATTTTGATGCCATTTTCCTGAAACTTTTATAAACTGCTTAACTTCCCAGAGGTTGGAGCTAAATATATTTGTCTTGGAACCATTGAAACAAAATGCTCACTAACAAATGTAATGCTCTGCATTGCATGAGGGCTATGAAGAAAAGCTTTATTTATGCCAGAATGTAGTTAGAAGAAAAGTGAAAGTTAATTGCCTTGCCTTTTTAAAAATGGAAACAAGGCAAGAGTAATCAATTTTCCTTGGACAGTTTATTTCTGTAGGTATTAATAATAGGTGTACCATAGGAGAAGGGCACAGCAAGCGGGTGAACAGCTTAACTGAAGGACGTGTACTGCAACTGACAAAGTGGCCCATTGGACAGTGTTACTACAGAATAGTGGTCCTGAAGAACAGCAGTCCAAGAGAGGGAGGATGGTAGTGGGGAGGAATATATATATTAGAGGCCCAGTGCACAAAAATTTGTGCACTTGAGGGGGGTCCCTCAGTGCAGCCTATGCCCTCTTGTAGTCTGGGACCCCTCGGAGGATGTCCACCTGCTGGCTTAGGCCCACTCCATGGGGGATTGGGCCCAAGCTGGCAGTCAGACATCCCTCTGGCTGCCCAGCAGCCCTTGGAGGATGTCCACTTAACAGCAAGGAGCAGGCAGAAGCTGCAGTTGGACATCCTTAGTGTTTCTGAGGAGGTGGGAGAGGCTCCTGCCACCACCACTGTGCCGGCAGCCATCAGCTTGGCTTGTGGCTGAGCGGAGCTCCTGCTGTGGGAGCGCACTGACCACCAGGGGACAGCTCCTGCATTGAGAATCTGCTGTTAGGGTCAATTGGCATATTACCCTTTTATTATATAGGGTAGAGGCCTGGTGCATGGGTGGGGGCCGGCTGGTTTGCCCTGAAGGGTGTCCCAGATCAGGGTGGGGGTCCCGCTTGGGTGCCTGGCCAGCCTGGGTGAGGGGCTGATGGCTGTTTGCAGGCTGGTCAAGCCCCCCGCAGTGGGGACCCTCACCCCATGGAGGTTTGGCCAGCCTGGGTGAGGGGCTGATGGCTGTTTTCAGGCTGGCCACACCCCTTTTAGGGTAGGGGGACCTCACTCTTGTGCCTGGCCAGTCTGGGTGAGGGGCTGAGGGCCGTTTTCAAGCTGGCCAAGCCCCCCGGCGACGGAAGCTCCCAGCCTCTCCTTTTTTTCTTTTTTTTTTATTCTGGGATTTATTTACCTTCTATAATTGAAACTTTGTAGCCTTGAGTGGAGCTCAGAGCCAGCCAGGGTGGGCAAGAAGCTTGGCTTCCTCCATTGCCAGGGGCAACCCAAGCCTCCTGCTCACTCAGCTCCGTGGCCACAGCCAGCTGAAAACAGGTATCTGGGGTTTATTTATTTTCTATAATTGAAACTTTGTTGCCTTGTGTGAAGCTCAGAGCTGGCCTCGGCAGGCAGAAAGCTTGGCTTCCTCCATCACTGGAGCAATCAAGCCTCCTGCTTTCTCCAGCTCTGTGGCTGCTGGCCACCATCTTGGTTGGGTTAATTTGCATATAGTCACTCTGATTGGCTGGTGGGTGTGGCTTTAAGGCATAGTGAAGGTACGGTCAATTTGCATGTTTGTCTTTTATTAGTATATATATATATATATATATATATATATATATATATATATATATATTTTATGTATCGTGGAATTTGATCTATTTTCACTAGTGTTCCAAAACAATTTTCCTCTCCCATGGTTGGGGCCTGTGAATTAACTAACAGAAGACATATTAATTAGATGAAATTAAGATTTGTTCTTAAGCATATGAGGGCACAAAAGGAGAATTTCCTGAATAACTAGAGATAGTGGATTATATTCCAATTTAATGGGGGAAGGGAACTGAGAGAAAAAGCTTCTATGGGAAGAAAACATGGGCTGAATAGGGGAAAGAAAAATGAGCTTTTGTGAAACAAATAGAAGGTATGAGAAGGTATGACCATTCATGATTATATTTGTTTATGCAATTTCTCATTCCTATGCCAGTGGCCCTCTTTTCCTGGCTATGAAACTGCCCAAGAAAAGTGATCATGGCAGAGCTACTCTCAAAGAGTGCTGCCTTTAGCCAGATAAGGAAAGCTCCAAGAAGGCTTATTTTGTATCTGTTGCATCATCTGTTCAATCTCAAATGTATTTAGTTTTAAAAAGTCTTAAACCAGCTCTGCCTGTATGAGTAGGTCCCCATACTATGGAAGACAATGCAAGAGTTTATGGAACACTGAGATTGGAGTAAACCCTGATTGAGGATCCTGTTAGCAGGAAGGAGTAACTCTAAGGAGTCCCCAGATATTGAAGGTAGCATATATGCCACCTCAATATGGTGTATTGTTGTTTTGGGTTTTTTTTTTTTTGAGTTGTAGGCATTTGAAAAACAGCAAATACAGGGGCAAGCTTTCTCAACTCCCTTTATCTGATTAAGGACAGATCCTCCAAAAGGAACTCTATTGTCATAAATCTCTTCCCCAGGACTTTCATCAACTAGGGAGAGGAGACTAGAAGTTCACACAGAGCCAGACAAACTTTGTTACAAGCTATATCTCCCATCTATTCTTCTAAGGGCCTGTTTGTCTTTCCAAAAGCATTTACTCTTCCCTAAGAGGCCTACACCCTCCTCTCCTTTCCCCATTAAAACAGTATTTAAGCCTGAATTCTAAGCCAGCTCAGAAAGTTACCCATTTTTCCCTGGGTGTCTCCCATATATTCGTGAGGTATACACACCAACAAACTTCTTTGTGATTTTCTCCTGTTAATTTATTTTTTATTAAAAGCGCCTCAGATAAAAATGCAGAAGAGTAGAGGTAAAATTATATTCCTTTCCCTACAATGTATTTGAAGCAGTAAAGAGAATCAACCAATCAACCAAATACACAAACAAAAACAAAAAAAGCATGACTTTCCTCTGATAAATTAATTGAATATTGGTTTATGAGATATGGGAGAATATTAGGGGAAGACAGTCTTATATGGCCTTTATTTGGGTCTGGGTCATTCCCTCAGCTTTTATTTTACTATCCATGGGAGAACACTATCTAATTAAAGCAAATAAATGTGCTGTCATCAATCAAAAAAAAAAAAAAAAAGACCTAAGAGATAATTTGTGCCTCTTACTATTCCAGTGTTAAAACAGATGGCCTTTTTTTTTTGTAGAGGTTAGTTATTATATAGATAAGTGCCAGAAACCGACCTTGTAATTCTCCCAATTGACCCAGGTACATACTAATTTATGCAAGGTGAGAAATCAAGAATTGGGCTGTACTGATTTTATGGATCTTGAGGAATGGCAGCATTGTGGGTTGAATTGCATTCCATAAAACGATATGTTGGTACCTTTGAATGTGATTTTATTTCTAAAAACGGTAATCGAGTTGAGATGAAGTCACACTGGATTACATTGGGCCCTAATCCAATACGGCCAGTGTCCTTATAAGAAAAGGACATGAGACACAGAAGACTATGGCCATGTGAAGATGAAGTTATGAGGTCAGATGCTAAGGAAAGCCTGGACCATCAGTAGCCGGGAGTAGCAGGGAAGGATTCTTTCCTAGAAGCTTCAGAGGGAGCACAGCCTTGCCCACACCTTGATTTCAGACTTCTAGCCTCCAGGACTGTGAAAATAAATTTGTGCTGTTTGAAGCCATCCTGGTTATATTTGTTACAGCAGCCCTGGGAAACTAATATAGGTGATAAAACAGCTATAGGACAGTAGCTGTTTTACCTGGCTGAAGCTTCCCTGCTTTTTATGAATCAGAATTTCTTAACTTCTCTTTCCAAAACTGAGTTCCCCACACTTGAATGCACTGTAGATTATTTTACAGACATGGGTTGAGATGTATTTTAACTTAGATATGGGTCCTCTGTTGTTCTCTCTCAGCTGGTATTATACTTAGTGTTTCAAATATTTCACCAAAGGATCTCTGAATAACACAAGAAAGAACTGAAGAGAAGTGACACACAATTCAAATTCATTCAGTTCAATTCCATTTTAAACCTCCAACTTTCAACACTTATTCGCACTTTGTTTTAGCAAATTAAATATTGAAAATGTTAGGGGCAGAAATAGAATAGTGGGGACTAGCTATAATTACGATAATATTAACCATGCCCTGTTAACTGTGATTTCTCTGTTCTGATTAGAGAAAGCACATTCTAACCTGGCTGGGAGTTGTACGCTACAGGAAATAGGAGTTAACCTAGGAACGCAGTCAGTCTATTCTCCTTTGCCAAAAACTGACTATTGCCATGGAAAGACTAACAACCTTGTTGAAACAACTTTTTTCCAGAGGCACCCACCCTCTGTAACCCCCAGTTCTCATTGCTGGTAACCTGTAATCATTATACTTTGCCTACTTTCCCATGCTTATAATTCTTACTTTCCCAGGTAATCTTTATCCTTCTACTCAATATAAGCAGCTGGCTTATGGAGTGGTGGTGGTGTATAGCAGGTTTTCCTGGATGACCTGCTATTCTCCCAAAATGCCAGCAGTATGGAAAACCTGCTCCACACCACCATCACCCCATATGATTCAACCTTATCTCTGCTTAATTGGCTCAAGTAGTGACAGGCAGCCTGAAACCATTGGTTGTCTGGTTTCAAAAATACTGAGGTTAAAATAATAATTTTAGAGGCAAATGGGTATTATTTTAAGGCACTGTGCAGTGCTTATTCCATGATAGGTGATAAAAGATGGAAGGGTACCATTTTGTTGAAGAAATTTTTGAAGCAATAAATTAGACAATACTGAAGTCTTGGTTATTTATAGATAATTCAATGTACAAGCTAAAGCATTCCATCATATGCTTGAGAAGACAAGTCCTTTATTGTGAAGAACACAGAATACAATGCAAAAGGGTGAATTTTACAATATAACCTCTGATCAGATAAGAAATATATATATATATACATATATATATATATATATATATATATATATATATATATATACATATGTATATATATCCATCCAGAGACCCAGAAGGCAATAAGTAGGGGGTGCAGTGCAGCTGCAGGGTCCCAAGGGAGAGTTCCAGGGGCTGGCATTGGCTGATCCATGGTCATTCTGGCTACACTCCCACCACCGGGGCAAAAGGACTGCAAGTCTGTTTGCTGGAGATTGCGCTTGCCAGAGGCGGGAAAGGCTCACATGTCACAGCTGCCCTCTCCAGCTGTGAGTCCAGCTTCTGGCTGAGCAGCGCTCCCACTGTGGGAGCACACTGACCACCAGGGGGCAGCTCCTGCATTGAGCATCTGCCCCCTGGTGGTCAGTGCTCATCATAGCAACTGGTCATTCCGCCTTAATGTTCACTGGGCTTTTTTTTTTTTTTAATCTTTATTGTTGAAAATATTACATGTCTCCTTCTTTTCCCCATTGACCTCCTCCAGCCCCAATTGGGCTTTTATATACTGGCATATACTAGAGGCCTGGTGCATGAAATTCATGCACTCGGGGCCCTCAGGCCAGTCTGCACCCTCTTGAAGTCCGGGAGCCTTCAGGGGATGTCCCTTTGGGGAGCGGGCCTAAGCTGGCAGTCGGACAACCTTAGTGCTGGAGCAGAGGTGGGAGAGGCTCACCCCAATTGGGGCCCATTGGGTGGGGCTGGCCATGGGATCTAATGCTGGAAGCTATAGCTTTCCCCCAGCTGGATCTAATTATACTTTAAGGATGGCCAAAAGAAAACCCACAACAGAACTCTTTTGCATTTCACTTGCCATGAGATGAAGTTGTTTATGTGTTGTTTGCAAAAATATGTCAAGGTGGATGATAGCCCTTTAATAATTTTTGCATTCTTCCCGGGGCTCTACCCTCATTTTCCCAATATTATCTTCATGTCTGTTTGTTTAAAAGTTTTTCTGTTTTTGAATGTGCCTACCCTTTGTTGTTGCTCCTGGCAGCCTGTGGGTCCTCTTTGCCACCCCTTTTAAAGAGAGATTGAAAGCTCACCTAATCTGCATGGCACCGCAATTTCACAAAATCCCCACCCAGTCTCTCAGCAAAGGGCTTCCATCCTGTTAATGCTTGGGTCAGCTTTTTAGTTAACTTGGAAGGTCTCCTGGGGCTGCGGGCTGTGGAGGGAGAATTCCACACCTTGGCTGCAGTATTAGCAGAGCCTTCCAGAGACTCTGGTTGAGGACAGAAGAGACTGATAATTATTTTCTTGTGCTTTCACTAAATGTATATGCACCAGGGAGCCAGGCAGTGATTTAGGGGTGTTGAAGGTCAATTGAGACTGGGCAGGCCAGGAGGGGAGGGGGGGGCCTGATCAGGGCCCAGATCAGGCTGGTTGGCTGCCACAGTGTGCATCATAGCCACCAGTCATTCTGGTTGTTCTGGTCGTTTCACCGCAATGGTTGCTGGGATTTTATAGATATAGATTAGCCATATAAATTAATCACAGAGATTAAGATTAACCACCAATTAAATAATACAGAACTCTGAATAATACAATTTAAATTGTTCTACAAATTTAAATTGTAATCAATGGTCAGCTGGTTAGGAAAGGAGACTGTTTCTAACCTGGATATAGAAGAATAGACAAGGTTAAAATAGACAAAGGGAAAAGAGGGAATCAACTGGCATTTCAAACTATATTCTGGAAAATATATATATATATATATATATATATATATATATATATATATATATATATCCCTGTTAAGGAAAATTTTTTGTTATCCTTTACTCTCACTCTGAATACTACTGACACCAGATTTGGGTTTTTCTCATCCCAACCAATTCTCCAACTCCAGGTGGGTGTCCTACAATTGAATTCAGTTCTGGCCTTATCTACCTGGAGTTAAATTCAGATCCCACAGATTAAGGGATTATCCTATGAGTCTTCCCTGACTCAGGTGCAGTCTCAAATCCCAGGATGTCACCTGTACTTCTGATTGACTGGCTATGAATTGGGGTCTCCATCATGCCCTCCTTGGGTTCAATAATTTGCTTATATGGCTCACAATACCCAGGGAAACACATTTAGAAGTTTATTATAAAGGATATAATCTATCTATATAAAACCGAAATATGCAAATTGACCAAACAGCCGAATGACCAGCGGAACAACCAGTCGCTATGATGCGTACTGACCACCAGGGGGCAGACACTCAATGCAGGAGCTGTCCCCAGCTCACAGGCCCCAACCGGTGGGGGTGGTGGTGGTGCAGGGCTGGCAAGAGGGTGCTAAGAAATGACACCTCTCACCCTAACCGGTTTGGCTCAATGGTTAGAGCATCAGCTTGCGGACTCAGGGGTCTCAGGTTCGATTCCGGTCAAGGGCATGTACCTTGGTAGCGGGCACATCCCTAGTGGGGAGTATGCAGGAGGCAGCTGATCGATGTTTCTCTCTCTTCGATGTTTCTGGCTCTCTATCCCTCTCCCTTCCTTTCTTAAAAAAAAATCAATAAAATATATTTAAAAAAAGAACTTGTATGGATATATACATAACCCATGGACACAGACACTAGGATGGTGAGGGTCTGGGGTGGGGGCAGAGCAGGCTAGGGGAGGTCAATGGAGGAAAAAAGGAGACATATGTAATACTTTCAACAATAAAGATTTTTTTTAAAAAGGAAAGAAAAGTCAAGGAACTATAGTCAGAAACACATTTAAGAGTTAGTCATGCTGAGAGGAACATTGAGGTCATTTTACTCATCTACCACTGCTAATATTATCACACTACAGGCCCATTGCACAGATTCATGCACTGGTAAGGTCCCTCGGCCTTCCCTGTGGTAATTGGGCCGAAACTGGCTCTCCAACACCCCCTGAGGGGTCCTGGGTTGTGAGAGGGCAGTTCTTGGGTAATGCACCCCGGAATTGCGCTCCCTCCTCTCTGGTTCCAGGTGTGTCACCCAAGAACCACAGCTGTCAAGTCACTGCAGCTCAGCAACTCCTGTGTTGAGCGTCTTCCCCCTGGTGGTCAGTGTGCGTCATAGCTATTGGCCAGAATGTCAATGGTTGGCTGGTCACTTAGGATTTTATATATATAGACTAGAGGCCCGGTGCACAAAATTCGTGCAAGAGTAGGCCTTTGAGGCCACTGCGGTTGCCTCTATCCCTCCCTTGCAGCCGTAGCGGCTGCCTCGATCCTGTGACTGCAGCCCCATCTTTTTCCAGAAGGTCATCCGGAAGGTTGTATGGATGGCCATTCGGTTGATTTGCATATTATGCTTTTATTATTATAGATTAGCTGATTCATTTCCATTCTCAAGATGGACAAATTTAGGGGATAGTTTTGCTCAATGCCAGGAAGAAGACACTACATCATTAATTGTACATTAAAAATGTAGTCACTCTATTTCTTTAGAGGGCTGGAATCTAGACTGCAGTAATATAGTTGGTAGGGAATTTGTAGGGCATGGTCTTTGAAGTGAGGTTAAGGGAACATTATTTGCCCAATTCTGTTTAGAGCATAGGCTGAACAAATGTTCATAATAGAGCTTAGCTACTTGGGAGGTAATACACCCAACAGAAAAATGAATTCTTTAAAGTGGTTAAGGGTAGAATAACAAGGTGCAACACCTGAAACTGGACATTAGGTTAGACATTAGGAAAGTATTTATAAATGTAGGGTTGATTAGATTTTAGAATAATTTTCTGGGAAATGTCACTAAGGTCCCATCACTAGGAATACTCAAGAGTAGATTAGATGAATATAGATTGTTATTTATGGCCACAGAGATGAGGTCAAGCCCACAGTAATATAGAGGAGCAAACTCTGTGCCCCTGAAGATGTTTCCCCCTTTATAATAACATCCACTTGATTTTACAAAGCAACAAAAACAAAAGCATCATCATATGTGATATTAACTTACAATAAAGGGTTCCCACAACAACAGGAATGCCTCTTAGCCCTGTTTTTTTTTAAGCTAGCTTTTAATTTAGAGGATAGATGTTTGATTCAGTGAAATAAGTGAAAATGGTACTCACTTTACATTATAATGGAATTATTTTGCAGCCAATGTGCTTATATTACCAAATTTTTATTTTGTTCAAAATCAGTCTAAGCAATACTTTGTCTCCTTAATGGTCCTAGTTACCAACTCAGGTTAGCTGTTTTTGCTTAATTTTTATGGCAATTTTCAGCCATTTCCATTCTTTTAAGTATTAACAGTATTTTAAATTTAGCAGTGTATTGATGTCTGCATTTTATTTTTATTTGATTTGATTTATTTTATTCAAAATGGTTTGAGTGGCCATTGATTGTTTTGTGAATAATGCAAAGATATTGTATAAAATTACTGTGGATGGGGTTGATTTCCTATTTAAAATGAATGTGAGGGCAGGCACTCTTTACTGGGATATAAATTCTGTAGAGTAAATGTGAGAGCACTCCTGTGTGCCAGGAACTGTTCTCAATGTCCAACCATATAGCCATAAATTGGAACAACAATGCCTGTGCCTTTGTGGAACCTAATCTCAGCGAGAGCCATGAACAATCCTAATATATAAAAACCCAGTGTCTGTAACAACCAAATGGGTGACTGGTCCATCCCCTGGCCCTCAGGCTCCATTGATCAGGGGATGGTTAATGTGGGAACCGAGGTCTCTCAGGCCCCAATGAATCCATGGCAGCAGCGACTGGTGAGCTGGCAGAAGGCAGACCATTTGGTCCCTCCCCAACCCGCAGGCTCCCATTAATCAGGGGATGGTTAACAGGAAACCAGAATGAGTGGTGAGCAGCTGGAAGGCAGGCCTCTTGGTCCCTCCTTCTGGCCCTCAGACTCCAATCAATTGATGGTGGAAATGGGGCAGAACTGGGAACTGGCTTCCTTAGTAGTCCTGTATGTTCAGTCTCCAGAGGACAGGCCAGGCACCAACGGACCAGTGCCCCCGGCACAATCCCGACAGCACTGCTGGCCTCCTGGAACTTGGCCTTGGGCACTGAGGCCACTTCCCCTCCCCAGACACTCCATAAGGAAGAAAGGATATCGCCAGCAGCACCAGGGGCGACCAGCAGTGACTGACTGCTCTCCCTGTGCTTCCTCCAGGTCACTCGAGCTGGCCCCCTTCCGCCCCGCTCCAGATGAAGTGTGATCACTGCACATGGAAGGAATGTAGTAAAAAAACAAAATCTGATGACAGAGAATGCCGCAGTCAATGTCCGGAGTCCAGCTCAGGAGAACGGAGAGAAGGGAGAATTCCATGAGTTGGCTGATGCCAAGATATTTCTGAGTGATTGCCTGGCGTGTGACAGCAGAGGAAGGAGTCCAAGTTTCTCAACAGAATATCAAAGACTTCTTCCATGTTCTGAACCTTAATAAGCAATGTGATACCTCACAGCACAAGGTTCTGGCAGTGTCCATGTGTCCTTAGTCTCTGCCTTATTTTGCTGCTAAATTCAGCTTCAGTGTCACTGAGGCATCCAGAAGGCTCTGCGGCTTCCTCAAAAGCCTTGGGGGTCACTGTCTTTGACATGAAGATAGCTGCGGGCTTCAGCATCCTGGAGAGTCAGAAGGAAATTGTGTGTTACTACTGCCAGCACCGTGAGGAAGAGCCCTGGCTACCCATACTGACCTCCGCTTGCCCCAGCTGGGACCAATATCCAGAGCATGTGCTGGGTCACCCCATCACCCCACCTCTGAATGGCCAAGTCTCCCCAGCAGATCATGGGCTCTCTGGTGAAGGATTACTTCACCAGACCACAGAACCTGTCCCCAGACAAGATTTTCCACATCATTGTGTTCCTGTGTTATGACAAGAATCTGGAGGCCCTTTTTAGGAGATTTTCCCACAGCTTTACATAGTTCCCAGGGTGCTGACTGCATGTTAACTTCAGGTGAAATTGTCAAGATAATGGAGCAAAGTGACCTCTCTTTGAGTGAAGCTGCCACGGACACTCTGTTTGGAGACATCGAGAAGGAGGTGAGGCTCCACAAGGTGCCAGCTCCAACAGGTACCCGGCACAAATCTTTAGGCACATGGCCAAGGAGATGTTCAGTGGGGATGTGGGAGTGCTCACCTACTGCACCCTGAGGAACAAAGACTTCCAGGAGGTCACCCTTGAAAGGGACCGAGAGGTTCTGCTATGCTTTGAGGCTGCTTATGGCTTTTGGAGCATCCAGAAGTGGTCCTGAAGCTGTAGAGGGGCAAGTTCCCCTGCCACTTTGTGGAGGTCCTGGCCTGCGCTAGGCATGCCTAAGTGGCAGAGGCCAGGCTCAGGCAGATGATGGGTGTGCAGACAGGGCACTGCTGAAGCAGATGGAAGTCATCTATGCTGCCATCCTGGTGTGGCCCCAGGAGACCAGTCCCCATGTGCAGAAGCTATACCGGGAGTGGTTGGGGTGGGGCAGCGACTCCCACCAGGCCCAGGTGGCCCTGCACACTGCCTAGCAGGGCCTAAGTAGCCTGCCAGGACATCAAGTGGTAAAGGTCCAGCAGACGCCCAGCCTGCAGGCCACCTGAAGAGGGGTGTCAGACAAATGTAGGAAAGGCTTAGCATCTCTCTCATTGCTTTGGTTTTCAGAATTCCCTGCTCCCCATCTGTCGGCTCCCTCCCTCTGAGGGGTGCTGTTGTCGTCACATGGGTGGAACTGGAATATTGTATCTTGAGAGGATTGCCCCAGTGTACGTATTCTTTTATCCGATGATGAAAAAAATTCCAAAGAACAGGAATGGAGACAGACTACTCTCCTTTAGGCTTAAAAAATCTCCTGAAGTGTCCTGCAAAGAGCTGAAACTTGGTTCTGTACATGCGCCTCAGAAAGATTGGATGAGGAAATGGCCCAGTTTGGCCCTGACTTTTCCCACTTATGTTACTCTTGAAGGTGTCTTTGCCACAATGTGAATAAACTGCCACCTTTTGGAATAGGGGCTCATACTAAAGTCTGCATTTCCAACTTTTCTTGAAACAAATATATGTTCTGCAGCTGTGGCCACCATCCTGAGATCAGGTCCTGTTGACCAGGTTCTGTCGCTGGGAATCAGGGGTCACTGGACTCGAGGCCCCCCCATGCCCTTTTACATTCAGGTATTAAGCTGAACTCACTTTGGGGGAGGCCTGGCAAGAGTGACAGGTGTCATAGATGGAAGGATGGAGAATGCAGAGGTGGACACCCAGCTCGGTCCCTCCCTGGGTAGTGTCAGGCAGATGAAGGCCAGCCAGCCTGCCCCACAATTGGGTGAGATAGCATCCTCTATGTCCACCTCTCACCCAGTGGGCCTGGCCACTCCCCTCAGCTCCGGGAAGCCCTGTGCATTCCATGACAGTGCTCTCTGCCCTCACATGTTGCTCGCCCTAAGTGAGAAGGAAGAGAGCAGTTGACCCACAGAGAACTACACAGAAAGATAGGGCTCACAGCTGGTGAGTGCTGTGGCAGTGGCGGGAGCCTCTCCTGCCTCATGGCAGCACTAAGGAGCAGCGAGCTGAGTGGTAAGGAGCAATGGGAAGGGGTGTGGTAAGGAGCGAGGGGTCCTGGACTGCAAGAGGGATTTCCAACTGTTGGCTTAGGCCTGCACCCTCTCACAGTCCAGGACCCCTCAGGGGATGTCCGCCTGCTGGCTTAGGCCAATTCACCATTGATTGGTTCAAAAAATTTGGCCTTAGCAACATCCATAGATTTTAAGCTTCATGGTTCCCATCTATTTTCCTACTCTGTGTGTTCAGCCTGGGATCAAGGCCCTTTGTTCTTGTGATTTTACATGGGACAGGGTGTGGCTGACAAACTGGTTCCTTTCCACATCTGCAGTATCCAGCTGTACCTCCCTTTTACATTCCTCTCCCCTAGTCTCTTCCTTGACTGCCTAACTGTTTCTAACTCCTCATTCCCCCCTCTGATTAGGAGTCCCTAACTGCTGTTAGGGAAGAGGGATGACACCCACTGTAACTACTTTCAGCTGGTAAAGGGTATTGTTGATGGCAACAGTTGTTAGGGCTCCATTGGAGGTGGGCGATCTAAAGGGCCATGGGAGATAGGGGCTGTCTTTTATATATATACTAGAGGCCCGGTGCACAAAAATTTGTGCACTGGAAGGGGGGGTCCCTCAGCCCAGCTTGCCCCCTATCACATAATGGGAGCCCTAGGGGATGTCCTACTACCTGCTCCCTGCTCCCCTTGGGGAGTGGGCCTAAGCCACAGTCTGGCCTCCCTTTGTGGGAGTCGACCGGGCTGATCAGGGGAAGGCCGCAGCCCCATCACCGCACTGTTGCAGCCACTGCCGGTCACGGCAGCCACCAAGGTGTTTTCAGCAACACGGACTCCAGTCCCTTTACCATGAAAAAATGACAACTTTCTTTAGGCATTTTCAAGAAGTGTCTTTCATAGGATTATGACCTTTCTTTCTTCCTTTCTTCCTTCCTCCCTCCCTCCCTCCCTCTTTTCTTTCTTTCTTTCTTTCTTTCTTTCTTTCTTTCTTTCTTTCTTTCTTTCTTTCTTTCTTTCTTTCTCCTCACCTAAGGATATGTTTCCATTGATTTTTAGAGAATGTGGAAGAGAAAGGGAAAGACAGAGAGAAACATCAAAGTGAGAGGAACACTTTGATTGGTTGCCTCCTGCATGAGCCCTGACCTGGGCCCTGGCCAAGGAGGAACCTGCAACCTAGGTACATGCCCTTGGTCAGAATTGAACCCAGAATCTGCGTTGGGCAGGCCGAGGCATTACCCACTGAGCCAAACCAGCTAGGGCAGGATATGACATTTCTTAACCCTCCAGCAGCAGACCTTCCTTTTTTTCTCCAGGAGTGTAGTAAAAAAAAGCCTAAATCACCTATTTGGACTCTCATTACCCAAGTTACTAAGAATATTACCAGTGGCATACGGGGAGCTTAGCCAATCAGCAGTCAGAAAAGGTGTTTCCTCTGTAGTTCACACCAATTGCCGGTATGGCCCCTGCCCAGGCCTAATGCCTCTGGCGAGTCATTAGCCCTGGGCCAGGGCACCCCCAGCTCCCCGCCGCTGCCACCATCAACAATCGCTGGCTGGCTCCTCATTGGCCCAAGCTTAAAGCCTCAGGCTGAGGTGTTAGGCCTGGGCCACCATCAATGATCGCTGGCTGGCTCCTCCCCGGCCCAAACCTAAAGCCTCAGGTCGAGGTTTTAGGCCTGGGCCAGGGCACCCCCAGCTCCCTGCCACTGCTGCCATCAAGGTTCACTGGCTGGCTCCACCCCAGTTCCCCATCGCTGCCACCATCAACAATCGCTGGCTGGCTCCTCCCTGGCCCAAGCCTAAAGCCTCAGGCTGAGGTTTTAGTCCTGGGCCAAGGCACCCCCAGATCCCCACAGCCGCTGCCACCACCATCAAGGATCACTGGCTGGGTCTGCCCCGGTTCCCCACTGCTGCAGCCATCAATGATCCCTGGCTGGCTCCTCCCCGGCCCAAGCCTAAAGCCTCTGGTTGAGGTGTTAGGCCTGGGCCTGGGCCGGCGAGCCCCCCCCCCCCCAGCTCCCCACCTCCAATTGCTGGCTGGCTCCACCCTGGCCCCAGCCTAAAGCCTCAGGCCGAGGCTTTAGACTTGGACCGGGGCACCCCCAGCTCCCCGCCACTGATCACTGGGTGGCTCCGCCCCGGTTCCCTGCCAAAGCTGCCATCATTGATCGCTGGCTGGCTCCTCTCTGGCCCAAGCCTAAAGCCTCTGGCCGAGGTGTTAGGCCTGGGCCGGGGCACCCCCAGCTCCCCGCGGCCGATCGCTGGCTGGCTCCGCCGAGGCTTGGGACTGACATATGCAAATTAGCCACCTTCTTGGCTGTTGATTAATTTGCATATCTCGCTGATTAGCCAATTGGAAGGGTAGCAGTTGTAAGGCTAATTACCATGTTTCTCTTTTATATATCCTATCTAATAAAAGAGAAACATGGTAATTATCCATAACTTCGCTACCCTTCCAATTGACTAATCAGGGCGATATGCAAATTAACTGCCAACCAAGATGGCGGCCGGCAGCCAGGCAACTGATGCGAACAGGAGGCTTGCTTGCTCCAGGGACTGAGGAAGCCAAGGTTCCCCGCCTGCCACTGCTGGGCTCTGAGATGCTCTCTAAGAAACATTGTTGCCGAAACCGGTTTGGCTCAGTGGATAGAGCGTCAGCCTGCGGACTGAGAGGTCCCGGGTTCGATTCCGGTCAAGGGCATGTACCTGGGTTGCGGGCACATCCCCGGCGGGGGATGTGCAAGAGGCAGCTGATCGATGTTTCTACTCATCGATGTTTCTAACTCTCTCTATCTCTCTCCTTTCCTCTCTGTGGAAAATCAATAAAATATATATATATATATATATATATATATATATATATATATATATAGAAACATTGTTGCAAATATAGAAGCTAAACAAAACCCAGAAACCTGCTTTCAGCCAGCTGGCTGGGATCTCAGAGCTGGAGTCGCAACAAAGTTTCAAATACAGAAGGAAAAAAAAGCCCAGAAACCCGCTTTCAGCAGCTGAGATCTCACAGCTAAAGCCGGCTCTCAGCTCCAGTGACAGCCATAGAAGGTAAATAAATCCCAGAATAAAAAAAAAAGGAAAAAAGGAGAGGTTGGGAACTTCAGTCACCCACCAGCCTGAAAACAGCCCTCAGCCCCTCACCCAGACTAGCCAAGCACCCCAGTGGGGACCCCCACCCTGAAGGGTGTGTGACCAGCTGCAAACAGCCATCATCCCCTCATCCAGGCTGGCCAGGCACCCCAGTGGGGACCCCCACCCTGAAGGGAGTGTGACCAGCTGCAAACAGCCATCATCCCCTCACCCAAGCTGGCCAGGCACCCAAGTGGTACCCCCACCCTGATCCAGGACACCTTTCAGGGCAAACCAGCTGACCCCCACCCGTGCACCAGGCCTCTATCCTATATAGTAAAAGGGTAATATGCCTCCCAGCACCGGGATCAGTGGAGCTGTGAGGCCTCCTAGCACTGGGATCAGCAGAGCAGCGAGGCTTCACTGCCCCTGTGTCAAGCAGAGCTGCAAGGCCTCCCAGCACCAGGACCAGTGGAGCAGCAAGGCCTCCCAGCACCGGGATCAGCAGAGCTGCGAGGCCTCCCGGCCTGGGATCAGCAGATCCACAAGGCCTCCCGAATCTGGGATCAGCGGAGCAGTGAGGCCTCCTGGCACCGGGATCAGCAGAGCCGCGAGGCCTCCTGGCCCCTGGAGCAGGGTGACAGGGGGCAGCGCACAAACCCCCTTATCGCCCTGCGGCTCTGTTTGTGACATGGGGCAGGGCCACAACCTCCCTATCCTCCCTGCTCTGTTCGTGAAAGGGGAAGGCTCCACAACCCCCTGCTCGGCCCTGCTCTGTGCCTGATAGGGGGGAGATCCCCAACCCCCTGATGGGCCCTGCTCTGTGCATGACAGGGTGTGGTGCCCCAGTTCCCCCATGGGCCCTGCTCTGTGTGTGATGGGGTGGAGCCGCAACCTCCCCATAGGCCCTGCCCTGAGTGTGACGGGGGGAGTGCCCAACCCCCTGATTGGCCAGCTCTGTATGTGCCAGGGGTGGCACCCCAACCCCCTGATCCACCCTGCTCTGTGTGTGACAGGGGGTGGCACAGCAACCTCCCCATCGACCCTGCCTTGAGTGTGACAAGGGGCGGCACCCCAACCCCCAATCGGCCCTACCCTGAGCGTGACTGAGGGTGGCATCGCAACTTCCCAATCCGCCCTGCTCTGTGCATGACAGAGGGTGGTGCCCCAACTCCTCAATCAGCCCTGCTCTGAGCCTGACCAGGAGCTGCAGGGCAGGCACCTAGGGATTGGGCCTGCCCTCTGCCACCCGGGAGTGGGCCTAGCAGGTCGCTATCTCCTGAGGGGTCCCAGACTGTGAGAGGGCACAAGTGGAGCTGAGGGATACTGCCCCCCCCCCCGCCAGTGCACAAATTTTTGTGCACCTGGCCTCTAGTGTGTATGTATATATATCTTTATTTATTTCAGAGAGGAAGGGAGGAAAGAGAGATAGAAACATCAATGATGAGAGAGAATCATTGGTCAGCTGCCTCCTGCACACCCCCTACTTGGGATCGTGCCTGCAACCCAGGTATGTACCCTTGGCTGGAATCGAACCTGGGACCCTTCAGTCCACAGGCTGAAGCTCTATCCACTGAGCCAAGCCGGCTAGGGTGATAGGGGCTATCTTTAAGGATTCCATTCCCATGTCCACGTGCAGCTTGATAGATTCTAGGTGGGAGAGTATAAATTGAGTTAGATGATTGAGTATACAAGGGCCACACAATAATGTTAGGAACAGGCTGGCCAGTGGCCCCCAAACAGGTTAAAGCCATAACGTTAACGAGGGAAACATATCATGGATTTGGCCCAAATTTCAGGAGACAGAGAGCAAGTTCTCTTAACCTCACAGCCTGTTTAAGAATAGCCTGTGTTGGGGAGTGGGAGGGGGGAAGATGTGAGCTGACAGAACAGCAGGGAGAGAGAGTGTGACAGACTAAAGAAGTGAGAGGAGCATGTGTGGACATGTGTGGTGTGTGTGTGGGTGAGTGAGGGGACAGATAGATATCTCAGGAGTCCCAGGGACTGGCAGATCAGGCTCACCTAGATGGCGAGCCCTTGCTATCACCACAGGCACCCCCACACCAGCTCAGCTTTGGCACAGAAAGCACATCATCTTGTAGAGGGGAGCAAAGGAGGCCAGGAGTGCTGCCACACCAATATCTGGACTGACCTCAGGCAGCACCCCCAGACATGGTCAGGGAGCCACTTGCCAGACATAACCTGCTTGAAACCACCACCGTGCCCTGGCAGTGAGCAACATGGTATCAAACGTGGGTCCCAGATGTCTTCAATGAGAGCGCATCAGACAGACCTCTGGAGCTGAGCCTCTTAACTGGAGCCCAAATCCAATGTCCCAGGATCCCACGCTTCTGGTCCTTGCATTGTGAGTACAAGCCACAGGTCCCCCACTCCCCACTTCATCCCTGATACTAATACAGAACATCAGCCAGGTGTTTCCTACACCCCTGCCAAGACAGAGCCCTAGCCAGGTGAGCTCCCTGCCCCTTGCACAGACTGAGCACACTGCCACCAGCTTAGGACTCCACCTCCAGCCAGCTTAAGCAGAGCTCTCGCAGGGCAAGCATCCCACTCCTTGCACAGACTGAGTGCAGTTGGCCACCAGCTTTGAGTTCTGCCACCAACTTAGGCCAAGCCTGTGCATGACAAGTGCCCCACCTCTGGCACAGCCTGAGTGCACTCTGCCACCAGTTTTGCACTTCTCATCCAGTTTAGGCAGAGCCCTTGCAGGGTGAGCACCCCGCCTCTGGCACAAACAGTGTGAACCCCACTGCCAGCATAGGAAGAGCCCATGTAGGGCAAGTGCCCCACCCCCAGCATAGACTAGCATGCTCCGTCAGCAGACAGATCCCTCACTGGGTGAGTGCCCCATACCCTGACAAAGACAGAGTGTGCTCCACCGCCAGCACAGACAGAGCCTTTGGGTGGTGCACATGTCGCCCCCAGTACAGACAGAGTTGTCACCAGGAGCAGGCCTTGCCCACAGACCAGGTCGAACTGCTGGTGAGAACTGGTGTGCCAAAGCACAGGTCACAGGTCCATACTGTAAGTGCAATGTGAGAGGGACCTACAGCACAATCCTGCCTTAGTGGATGGAGGGCACAGTGAACTGCATGCCAGAGGGCTCTGGGCTCTCACAGAGAGTTACACAATAGGGGTACTGTGCACCCACCTCCACCAACCCCAAGAAACAGATAATAGAGGAACCAGAATTGTGGACGAAGGGGATACAACTCAGAGCAGAGACAAAAAAAAGGTGTGAAATTCAAGGCAGACCCAGGCCCTGAGGCTAGTGAGTCCATGATCAACGGATTGCGAGGGGCCTCAACCACTCAACCACTCTGACGCCAAGCAGGTAGCCCAGTACCAGAAAGAGGCAGCAAAAATGGGGAGACCAAAAAAAAAGGGGGGGGGGAAGAAAAGGAGGAATCATCAGAAAAAGAACTAAATGAAACACAGGCATGCAATATGGCAGAAAAAGAATTCAAAATAAGTGTAATGTAATTCATAAACCAGATGGAAGAGAAAATCAACAACCTATGTAAGAATCAGGAAGAAATAAAGAGTAATATAGCTACAGTAAAAATCTCCATGGAATCTTTCAATAGTAGACTATTGGAGGACAGAATTAGCAAATTAGAAGACAGGGAAGCAAAATGTACCTAATATGAACTGCAATTGGAGAAAAAAAAAAAAATCAAAAGACAGGAGGAGAACCTGAGGGAGCTCTGGGACAACATGAAATGAAGCAACATACTTATAATAGGGGTGCCAGAAAGGCAAGAAGAAGAGCAAGGTTTAGAAAACCTATTTGAAGAAATAATGTCAGAAAACTTCCTTAACTAGGGGAAGAAAATAATTACACAAGTGAAGCACGTCCTAAAGAAGATGAAACCCAAAAGACCCACACCAAGACATGTCATAATTACAATGGCTAACATTAATGACAAAGAGAGAATCTTAAAGGCTGCAAGAGAGAAAGAGAAAGTTACTTACTAGGGATCTACCATTAGATTATCAAATGATTTCTCAATAGAAACACATCAGGCCAGAAATGAATGGAAGGAAGTATACCTAGTGATGCAAAACAAGGGACTGAATCCAAGAATACTCTATCCAGCAAGGCTATCATTCAAAATTGAAGGGGAAATCAAGAGCTTCACAGCCAAAAAAGGCTAAGGGAATTTATCACTACCAAGACACCAATGCAATAAATGCCAAAGGGAATGTTGCAAAACTAAGGAAAAAAGGGGGGGAAGAAGGAGCACAGGCACAAAAAATTAAAATGGCTACAAACAAGTATCTATCAATAATAACTTTAAACATAAATGGACTAAATGCTCCAAACAAAAGACATTGAGTGGCTGAAGGATTAGAAAACATGAACGATATATATGCTGTCTACAAGAGACCCACCTGAGAACAAAGATTCACACAGACTGAATGTGAAGGAATGGAAAAATAATTTTTAGGCAAAGGGAAATGAAAAAAACAAAAGCTGGGGCAGCATGACTTATATCAGACAAAACAGACTTCAAAGTGAAGACTATAACAAGAGATAAGGAAGGCCACTTCATAATACTAAAGGGATCCATACAACAAGAGAATATAACTCTGGTAAACATATATGCACCCAATGCAGGAGCACCCAAATATATAAAAAAAAAAACTTCTGGGAGATACCAAGGGAGAGATCAACAGTAATACAGTCATAGTAGGGGACTTTAATACCTGACTGACTTCACTAGATAAATCCTCTAGACAAAAAATCAGTAAAGAAACAGTAAGCCTAAACAACTCACTAGATAAGATGGACTTAATTGACATCTGTAGAACATTCCACCCGAAAGCTACAGAATATACGTTCTTCTCAAGTGCACAGGGGACATTTTCAAAAATAGGCCACATTTTGGGTCACAGGCAAACTCTTTCCAAATTCAAGAAGATTGAAATCATATCAAACATCTTTTCAGACCACAATGGCATAATATTAGAAATCACCTACAATAAAAACAATAAAAAAAAATTCAAACACTTGGAAGCTAAAAAGCATGCTATTAAACAATAATTGGGTTACCAACGAGAACAAAGAAGAAATTAAAAGCATCCTGTAACTGAATGACAATGAAAACACAACAATCCAAAACTGATGGGACACAGTGAAAACTTCAGAGAGGGAAGTTTACAGCTTTAAGGGTGTACCTCAAAAAACAAGAAAAAATGGTAATAAATTATCTAACTCTACAATATAAAGAATTAGAAAGAGAGCAGCCCTGGCCAGTTTGGCTCAGCGGATAGAGCATCGGCCTGCGGACTGAAGGGTCCCAGGTTCGATTCCAGTCAAGGGCAGGTACCTTGGTTGTGGGCACATCCCCAGTATGGGGTGTGCAGGAAGCAGCTGATTCATGTTTCCCTCTCATCAATGCTTCTAACTCTCTATCCCTCTCCCTTTCTCTCTGTAAAAAATCAATAATATATATATATATATATATATATATATATATATATATATATATGCAACAAGAAAAGTCCAGAGTGAGCAGAAGGAAGGAGGTAATAAAGATCAGAGCAGAAATAAATGACATAGAAACTAACCCCCCCCCCCACACACACACACAAAAAAACAACAACAAAAGATCAATGAAACAAAGAGCTGGTTCTTTGAAAGGATAAACAAGATAGATGAACCTCTAGCCACACTCACTAAGAAACAAAAATAGAGGTCCCAAATAAACAAAATTATAAATGAAAAAGGAAAAATAACAACATACCCTACAGAAATATAAAGGATTGTAAAAAAAAATACTATGAACAACTCTACTCCAACAAACTAAACAACCTAAAGGAAATGGACATATTCCTAGAAAAATATGACCTTACAAAACTCAATCAAGAAGAATCCAAAGAATCTCAACAGGCCAATAACTAAGGAGAAAATTGAAGTAGTCCTCAAAAAGCTCCCAGCAAACAAAAGCCCAGGGCTAGATGGCTTCACAGGGGAGTTTTACCAAACATTCAAAGATGAACTTAAACCTATCCTTCTCAGACTATTCCAAAACATTCAAGTGGAAGGAACACTTCCAAACTCTTTCTATGAGGACGGCATCAACCTAATCATAAAACCAGATAAAGACACTAGAAAGAAAGAGAATAACAGGCCAATATCCCTGATGTACATAGATGCTAAAATCCTCAACAAAATTCTAGCAAATCTGATCCAGCATTACATTAGAAAGATCATACACCATGACCAAGTGGGATTTATTCCAGGGATGCAATGGTGGTACAATATCTGCAAAACAACAAATGTGATACATAACATAAACAAACTGAGAGACAAAAATCACATAATCATATCAATTGATGCAAAAAAAGGCATTTGACAAAGTTCAACACCCTTTTCTAATGAAAACTCTCAGCAAAGTGGGAATAGAATGATCATAGCTCAACATAATAAAAACCTTATATGACTAACCTACAGCCAACATTATACTCAATGGGCAAAAGCTAAAGCTAAAACCATTTCACCTAAGAACTGGAAAAAGACAGGCATGCCCACTTTCACCACTCCTGTTTGACATAGTACTAGAAGTGCTAGCCACAGTGATCAGACAAGAAGAAGAAATAAAAGGCATCCAAATTGGAAACGAGGAAGTAAAATTGTCAATATCGGCAGATGATATGATATTGTACATAGAAAAGCCTCAAGACTCCATCAAAAAACTGCTAGAGCTAATAATTGAATTTGGCAATGTAGCAGGATACAAAATTAAGACCCAGAAATCTAGGGCTTTTTTATACACCAATAATGAACTCACAGAAAGAGAAACTAATAAAACACACACAAAAACAATCCCATTTACCATTGCAACAAAAAAATTAGATGCCTAGGAATAAATTAACCAAGGAGGCAAAGGACCTGTACTCAAGAAATTACAGGACACCAAAAAAAGAGATAGAGGAATATATAAACAAACAGAAGACTATACCATGTTCATGGATTGGCAGAATCAACATCATCAAAATGTCCATACTACCCAAAGCAATCTATAGATTCAATCCAATCTCCATTAAAATACCAACAGCATATTTCAAAGACTTAGAACAAATTCTCCAAAAATTCATCTGGAATAAAAAAACCCAGAATAGCCACAGCAATCCTGACAAAGAAGAACAAAGTTGGAGGGGTTACCATACCAGATATCAAGTTATAATATAAAGCCACTGTTCTCAAAACTGCCTGGTACTGGCACAAGAACAGACATACAGACCAATGGAAAACTCAGAGAACCAAGAAATCGACACAAACCATTATGCTCAATTAATATTCAACAAAGGAGGCATGAACATATAACGGAGTCAAGACAGCCTTTTCAATAGATGGTGTTGGGAAAATTGGACAGATACATGCAAAAAATATGAAATTGGAACACCAACTTGCACCATTCACAAAATAAACTCAAAATGGATAAAGGACTTAAAACGTAAGACGGGAAACCATAAAAATCTTAGAAGAAGCCATGGGCAGCAAAATAACAGACATTTGTTGTAGCAGTATCTTTACTGATACAGCTCCTAGGGCAGTGATGGCGAACCTATGACATGCATGTCAGAGGTGACACGCGAACTCATTTTTTTGGTTGACTTTTCTTTGTTAAATGGCATTTAAATATATAAAATAAATATCAAAAATATAAGTCTTTGTTTTACTATGGTTGTAAATATCAAAAAATTTCTGTATGAGACACGGCACCAGAGTTAAGTTAGGGTTTTTCAAAATGCTGACACGCCGAGTTCAAAAGGTTTGCCATCACTGTCCTAGGGCAATGGAAACTAAGGAGAAAATAAACTACATCAAAATAAAAAGCTTCTGCACAGCAAAAGAAACCATGAACAAAACAATAAGAAAGCCCACTGCATGGGAGAATATATTTGCCAATGTTATCACCAATAAGAATTTAATCTCCAAAATTTATAGGGAACTCATAAGTTAACAAAAGGAAGATAAACAATACAATAAAAAAAATGGGCAAAGGACCTAAATAGACACCCAAAGAGGAAATACAGAAGGCCAAGAGGCATATAAAAACATGCTCAAAGTCACTAATCATCTGTGAGATGCAAATCAAAACAACAATGAGATGCCAACTCACACCTCTCTAATTGCTATCATCAACAAATCAACAAATGACAAGTGCTATAGAGGATGAGAAAAGGAGTCCTCTTGCAGTGTTGGTGGGAATGCAGACTGGTGCAACCACTGTGGAAAACTATATGGCGTTTCCTCAAAAAATTAAAAATGGAACTCCCATATGACCTAGGAATCCCACTTCTAGGAATATATCCCAAGAAACCAGAATCACAAATCAGAAAGGATATATGCACCCCTATGTTCATAGCAGCACAATTACAATAGCTAAGATTTGGAAACAGCCTAAGTGCCCATCAGCAGATGAGTGGATTAGAAAACTGTGGTATACTACAGAAACAAAGAAACAAAGAATGGAATACTACGCTGCAGTAATAAAGAAGGAATTCTTAGCATTGGCTACCTACTGCATGGATGGGACTGGAGAGCATTATGCTAAGCGAAATAAGTCAGTCAGAGAAAGATAAATATCACGTGATCTCACTCATTTTTGGAATATAATGAACAACATAAACTGATGGAAAAAAAAACAGAGTCTTTGAAGCATCAAACAGACTGTCTAAACTAGGAGGGAAGGCATGGGGGTAGGGGGTGAGAGATCAACCAAAGGACTTGTATGCATGCATGTAGCATAACCAATGGATATGGACTCAGGGAGGTGGGGAGGGTATGTGCTGGGGATGGTGACGGCATGGGAGAAGTCAATGGGGGGAATAGGAGACTTATGTAATACTTTTAACAATAATGAATTAAAAAAAAGAATAGCCTGTGTTTAAAGAGCTGTTGATATATCTATATATATAAAAGCCCAGCGACCAAATGGCACAATGACTGGATGACCAGTTGCTATGACACGCACTGACCACCAGGGGGCAGACGCTCAATGCAGGAGCTTCCCCCTGGTGGTCAGTGCACTCCCATAGTGAGAGCACCTCTCGGCTGACCAGGATAAGAGATGCTCCTACAGCGGGAGCAGCTGCTCAGAGGGCAGGTCCACAGCTGCTTGGCTGACCTAGATGAGTGGCACTCCCACAGTGGGCTGATCCCTGCAGGCCACACCTCCCCCAGTGCATGAATCCATGCACTGGGTCTCTAGTATATATATATAAAGAGACAGGGTCCATAATGTCCAAAATGACCAAAGAATCGACCAAATGCCAGACTGCACGCAGCAGACTCTGGTGTGCAAGGACTGGCAAGCAGGCTGAACTGCTGTCCTCTCAGAGAGAGAGAGAGGCAGGGCTGATCAGAAGCTGCTGTGGCTGCCTCTCTCTCTGGGTCCCGCCAGCAGCCAAGCCTCTCTTGCTCTCTGAGAGGTCAGCAGTTCAGCCTACTCACCAGCAGTCTGGGGCATCTGCTGATCATCCCTGCCTCTCTGATCAGGCCCTGAGATATGTCCAGAGATGCTGACTGGCATAGAAACTGACCAATCAGAACCAAATCTGGGTGAACTGTGAGGAGCCAATGGCTGCCTAGGAAGCGGAGCTTTTGATGCTGACTGGCATAGAAACCGACCAATCAGAACCTAAACTGGGTGAACTGTGAAGGCAGAACCTAAGGTGGGGGCTGAAGAGGGGTTTTAAAGGCAACAGCTGATTGGTGTAAGGTGTAAGAAAGCGGTTCAATTTTTTAATGACCAGTTTGGCAGTATAATGCATATTGCTGGCTATCAGTCCAGATATAGGGATTATGTGGTTTTGTCTGCCAAGAGCATCTCCTCCTGCTGTAAAAGCGCCCCCCCCCCATTTAAGCAATCTTATCCTATATAATCTATATATACTAATAAAAGGGTAATATGCTAATTAGACCGAGTATACCAGCCATCTTCTGGACATCCAACTTCCTTCCAGACAAAGCCATGGTTGTGGGGGCCAAGGCAGAGGCAGTTAAGGGCAATCAGGCAGGCAGGCAGGTGAGTGGTTAGGAGCAGCAGTCCCAGATTGCCAGAGGGATGTTCAACTGCCGGTTTAGGCCTGGACCCACCCACAGGGATCTGGCCTAAACCGGAAGTAGGACATCCCCCAAGGGGTCCCTGATTGGAGAGGATGCAGGCTGGGCTGAGGGAATAACCACCCCCCCATGCATGAATTTCATGCACTGGGCCACTAGTATCACTAATATATATATATATATACCCCGAGTGGCCAGTTTATTATGACCACTTGATTATTGTAGGCAAATTAGCTATTATTTCACGCTGAAGTTGCTAGAGGGCCAGACCATTATAAATAGGGAAGCAAGTTGTTTACCAGGACAGTAGAAGTGATTTTTTCTGAAGATATGGGTAAACAATGCGATTTAATAGCCTTTGAATGTGGGATGATTGTTGGCACTCAGAGCCATGGAGCGAGTATCAGCAAAACAGCAGAAAGCCTGTTCGAACACCTTTGCTGTCTGCAGTTACCAAGATAAAACGTCTCCTATTTGCACAGGAACGCAAGAATTAGACAGTCGAGCATTGGAAAAAAGTCATGTGGTCTGATGAATCACGTTTCCAGTTGCATCATGCAGATGGCAGAGTGAGAATTTGGTGGAAACAGCATGAAAGCATGCACCCCACATGTATGAGTACAACCCTTCAAGCTGGTGGGGGCAGTGTTATGATTTGGGGCATGTTTTCCTGGCATGATTTGGGCCCTTTAATTTGTGTGGAACAAAGTCTGAATAGCACAACATACCTAAGTATCATTGCTGATCAAGTTCATCCTATCATGTTGATGGTGTATCCTAATGGAGATGGCTTCTTCCGACAAGACAATGCGCCATGCCACAGTGCTCATATTGTGCAGGAGTGGTTTCAAGAACATGAGGGAGACTTTACCTTGCTTAGGTGGCCCCCACAATCACCAGATCTCAATCCAATTGACCATCTGTGGGATGAAGTTAAAAGATCCATCAGGCAGCTGGTTCCACAACCATCAAATCTCACAGAACTGGACAGTGCTATTCATCAGGCATGGTGTCAGATTCCTCGAATCACCTTTCAACATTTCCTGGAGTCAATGCCAAGAAGAATCACTGCAGTATTGAAGGCAAACGGTGGCCCAACAAAGTACTGATGGGGTGGTCATAATAATCTGGCCACTCAGTATATATATATATATATATATATATATATATATATATATATATATATATATATAGCAAGAGGAATATGGCAAGAGGAATTGTCAATAGCACAGATGCTACCCTGCTCAGTGAGGAGGTAGTCTAGGGCCATTCTATGATCTAGAACCATGTGAACCACTGAGTATAGTCACCTCTGCATACTTTTGAAATTCAATCCTGTAGCCTAGCTATCTTGCAAAATAGAGATTGTTAGGTTAGCAAGGAAAACTGAGTTAAGAATGATCTCTGTGTTCATGCCTGCAAGGGCTACCACTAGTTGTAATTCCTAGGGCAATCAAGGTTATGGGCTTGCACTTGGGCCTAACTAATGTTCCCAAGGAATAATGATCTTAATAAATCTGTAACTGGGTATTGTTTAGAATGAAGACTGAGGATTCATTTAGTTTTATCTGTCCAATTGTGCAATAACGGGAGGATGTAGGCACTGCATCCCCAGGCAGAATTATTATTTCCCCATATGAATAAGTAAGTATCCCTTTGGCAAGCATAAAAGTTCTGAGGAATTGGGGATGGAAGTGTTGGGGAGCAAACAAATAGAAAACCTGTCTAGGCCGGTTTGATTTTGGTACTTGCGGGTATTCACAAAAATTTCACAGGGTTTTATTGAGTTATGAAACCATCAACTAAATTTATTGTATTTGACCCCTTGTTCAGTGAAGTTGCAGGAATTAATATTCGTTATAATGCATTTTGTAGTGCCATTAATGGCAGACAGACGGGACCCATCACAAGTTCTTGCATATGTCGTCCTGTTAGAAAAGGAGCAGATAGCTCATGGAGCAATTTTACAGCAATAACCCAGACCAGTTCCTGTTAACCTAAATACTGAAGGACTGGAGCAGAAGTGGTCCTGATCTGATTATAGCTGCTGTCCACAGATAGGACAACCTAGTGATCAAAGGTGGTATTGGAATGAGGGAATTAGTGAAAGTAAGAGGTTGTGTAATCAAAATAAGATTAGCTGTCTCCCTTCTTTCTAGGATCCTAAATTTCAGCAATGTGGATACTTGGCCTCTATAGGCTATGGAAGGATAGCCAGCAATTGGGCCATTAGTGGGACACTGAAATGCCAGCTTGACTGTCGGCTCCCATTCAAGGATGGAATCTCCTTCTGGGCAGCCTTAATCATTTGTATAGAGGATGGGCTATCTCCCATACCCTGGCATCCATAGTCTGCAAAATCCTGTTATGCCCCAAAAGCCTCTCAGCTGTTTCAGAGTGTGGGGCAGGGGAAAGGAATAAATAGGCTTGATTCTGTCCTCTGCCAGTGCCCTAGTTCCTTTAGTCAAAACTAGGCCCAGATATTTTCACAGATGTCTGACAAAGTTGTGCCTTAGTTCTTGAGACCTTATATTCTCTTTCTGCTGGGAAATTAAGTAAAGCTCTCATACCTTCTTGAGAAACTTCCTCTGAAGGAGCACAGAGCAGGATATCATCAACATATTGTACAACTTTGGTCTATAGGTGGTCAAACTGACACAAATCCTGAGCCAATGCTTGCCAAAAGATGAGGGTTATCACTGAAGCCCTGAGGCAAAATAGTCCTAGTCATTTGTGTAGACTGGTCAGGGGGTCTTCAAATGCAAAGAGAAATTGAGAGTCAGAATATAAGGGTATGCAAAAGAAGGTATCTTTAAGGTCCAATGCTGTAAACCACTCAGTGTCTTCTGAAAGCTGGGACAATAAGGCATAAAGATTGGGGACTACAGGATGTACAAGAATTACTGCTTCATTTATTAAATGGAGGTTTTTGGACAAGCTTCCATTCTCCATTGGGCTTTTGGACTCCCAGAAAAGGAGTGCTACATGGGCTATTACAGGGTTTCAACATGCTTGTGCCTTTTAAGTTGTCTATTATAGCCTGTAATTCCTTCCTTGTGTCTGGCTTGAGGGGGCACTGTTTCTGATGTGGGAAGCAGGCTGAATCCCTGAAGTGTATCGGAGCTGGGATTGCCCCAACCACTCTGCAAACTTTCCCTTTGGTGGCTCATACCTCGAGATCAATCTCCGTCTCCACCAGGGGGAGACAGAGTACTCATTCTGGCATCATACCTATGGTAGTTTCTGAAGGGGGCTAAGATGTCTTGTCCTAGCAAGGGAGTTGGGCTTTCTGGCATGATCAGGAAGGCATGTGAGAAAAACAGGGTGTCCAATTGCAACTCAAAGGCTGTGAAAAATGCCTAGTTACTGGCTTCTAAGGCACACATCGTACAGTTGCGCTGTGGGATCAGGGAAGGCTGGGATTGGAGAGGAGGACAGAGAAGGTGGCTCCAGTGTCAAGGAGGAAGTCAATTTCCTTTCCCTCAATGGTCAGGGCTACCAAGGGCTTCGTGTGGAGATGATAGATCATGTCAGAGCCAGGTAGGACATCCCTGGCACCCATCTTCCTGCTATTGGACCATTTGGGATGGTGGATTCGTCTGCATGGGCCTACGCCCCTTTGGTTAGTGGTGCCCTCGGCAGATGAGACAAGGTCCAAGTGGCTTTATCTTCCCCTGAGGACAATGCCTTCAGATATATCCCTGTTGGCCACAGCTATAGCATGTGGCAACAGGGGTTCTACAGCCTCAGGGGACCCTGACTTCTGATATTTGCTTCCTGAAGTGCTGTGACTAGAGCCGCTGCCTTCCTCTTGTCTCCTGCCTCCTTTTCCTCAGCCTCCCAATGGTCCCTATTATACTAGTAAAAGACCAAAGTGGAAACCTTCTCTAGGGGCTGATTGCCAATTTCTATAATTTTCTCCTAATATCTGGGGATGATTGAATAACAAATTTGTCTTTTAAAATGAGTTGGCCCTCAAAGGAATCTGGGGACATGGAAGGGTATTTTGTCAATGCCTCCCTCAGCCACTCCATAAAGATTGAGGGGTTTTCTTCCTTCCCTTAATTATAGGTGAGAGTTTGGAGTGGTTTAGACTAGAGAACACAGACTTGGAAGTGTTTATGAACATAATCCCTTAAGGCAGTATCTGGACCCCAACCAGGATCCTGGGTAGGAACCGCCTGCCTTCTGGTGGGGCAGTGGGCTTTTTCCTCCTTGCTCAGGTCTTCCCTCCAGTGAGTCATGTAATATTCATTACCAACACTGTAGGCAGCTTCTAAGGCCACCATTTCCTAGGAGGGTGGTAAGGTCTGGTCTAAAAATAGCAATATGTTTTTCCAATACAGGTCAAATATCTGGGTAAAACCCTGGGGGACATCTAGTATTTATCAGGATCATCTGAGAACTTCCTTAGTTCTGTCTTAATCTGTTTTAGGTCTTGCAGGGAGAAAAGGACCTGGACCCATGTAGGACCATATGCTCCACCTGCCATAGCTTGAAGAGGGTAAAGTGATGTGGGAGTCAGTGTTGTAGGCCCTTGGCCTTCTGTGGATAGAACTTCCCAAGTCAGGGGCCCTGGGTACAGTGAGCTTGAGGGTTCAAGGAGAGCCTGTAGGGAAGCTTATTCCCTCTCAGAAGCAGGTAGTTCCCAGGAACCCACATGAGTCAAAGCAGCTAAAAGTGCAAGATTAGGTTTACACTACTGGCATAACTTCTGATTACCTTGCAGTGCAAAGAAGGCCTGTACATAGGGACCTCTGACCACTTTTCCTTCCTCCTACAAAATAGGTCTAATTGAAAGATGGTGTTATAATTAATGCCTCCTTATGGGGACCATGTATCTCCATCTGTTTTGTGGCAGAAAAATTGAAATCGGCCACGTGGGCAATCAGTCATGTCTATCTGATGGAGCTCCAGGGAAATGTCGATACCAAGGCTTGATTGAGCTTCCTTGGGTAGCAGTACTCCATGTGCATTGTCACACCTTGATTTTGTAATATCAATATTGTTATGACTTCACAGGGGAAGGAGAATGGTAACTCCATATTGGTACTTCTCCAGATTCTGTTACATATATTTCTTCCCTTGCCTGATATAAATCTGTATCTTTCTCTGTAATAAGCCAAAACTATTACTAGAATGGTTAGCATCAGAAGTGAAGGCAGTCTTGTGTTGCAGTAATGTTGCAGTAATATAACCTTCACAGATAGAAAGTGTTGATCATCCATATATGTAGCCATTAGTCACACATGACTATTAAGCTCTTGAAATATAGTTAGTGCCATTAAGAAAGTGACCTACACCTTTTATTTAATTTTAACCAAATTAAAATTAAAAACAAAATGTGCAAAATTTTTATATTGATTGCAGGTTGAAATAATATTATTGTTATGTATTAACAGGTGTCAGGTGGTAACCCATATGTTGGGTTAATAAAATATGTTATTAAAATTAAGTTAATTTGTTTTTTGTGGTAGGCTGAATAAGGGCATCCAAAAATGTCTAGATCTTAGTCCCAGGAACTCATGAATGTTACTTTACATGGGAATGGACTTCACCAATGTAATTAAAATAAGAATCTTTTTAAAATTTATTTTAAATTAAATTTATTAGAGTGATATTGGTTAATAAGATTGTATAGGTTTCAAGTGTACATTTATATGATACATGATGTGTATATTGCATTGTGTGCCTACCACCCAAAGTCAGATCATCTTTCATCACCATATATTTGGCACCTTTTACCCCTTACTACACCTACCCCCTTCCCTCTGGTAACCACTGCACTGTTGTCTGTGTCTATCAGTTTTAGTTTTATATCCCACATATGAGAGAAATTGCCGGGGTCCAACCCCAGCGGGTCCAGGGGTCCCCAAAGGTGTGGACGGAGTCGGCGAAGAAGGTACGACACGGAGACAGTGTTCAGTTGATCAGCAGCCTAGCCAGGATCTCCAGCCAGGATCTCCAGCCAAGTTCTGGTCTGGATCTCCAGGGAGGTTCTGCTTAGGATCTCCTGCCAGGGTCTGTGTCCATGTTCTCTTGCTAGGTTCTCCAGGTTCTCCAGCCAGGTTCTGTAGCCATGTTCCCTCGCTAGGTTCTCCAGCCAGGTTTTGTGTCCATGCTCTCTTGCTAGGTTCTCCAGGTTCTCCAGCCAGGTTCTGTAGCCATGTTCCCTTGCTAGGTTCTCCAGCCAGGTTCTGTCCAGGTTCTCCAGCCAGGTTCAGTCACCAAGTTCTAGTCAGGTTCTCTTGCCATGTTCTATAGTCAGGTTCAGTCCAGGATCTTTTGCCATGTTCTCTCCAGCAAAGTTCTTCTGTCTCTAGAGAATGTTCTGTGTAGGTTCTGTGCCTCCTGGTTCTGTCTTCTTAGTTCTGTGTCTTACTGTCTTATTACATCTGTATTTATACCAGTTGATTCAATCCTATCAATCTCTATTACAAAGGTTAGGGCGTTTCTTATCTCCATTCCAGGGAGTAAAGATTATGTAGCTTAAGCATGATTGCTCATAGTTAAAGTGATTAATTACCCACCTGGCACTAGTTAAGAGGCTTTATTCCCTCCCTAACTTCAGGGGAAAATCCCTACCTGGGGAAACAACCTTTCTCAGAGACCTTGGTTAAAACACATAGTGCCAAGAAGGTGAGCAAACATATTAAGAACAGTATGCCATATATGCCAGGTCCCTTGAAACAGCAAGCATGGACCGGCTCCCGGCAAATTCCCCCTTTTTTATTTTTTAAAGGCATGCATTAAAAAGAAAAACCTCAAATGCTCTCTTATATCCATTTTAAGAGTAGGATTGGCGCTTTCCGCTATTACCTGAGTCCTGATCTATCAGCCCAGGGAGAGCTTGCCAATCCTGCACTTTCCCGGGGTGGAAAGGCTGCAGTGGGGTTAAGGATAAGGCTCCTTGGGCCTACCTTCTCCCATGCCTCTACATTTACCTTTCGGGCACCTTTCCTTCCTCAGAAAAGCATGGACGTATTTCTTGTATAAAATGTTCCATCTGACTGGGAGTAACCTTAATTCCTCTGCTAGCAAGCATATGTGTTAAAAGATCAATACAGAGTCTTATTTCTTTAGACTCAGTATGGCACATCTTCTTAATCTAAGTTCTGTACTATCCACCTTCTTACCCTACTTATCCTCTATAGGGGGGTCTGTAGCACCCTGGTGGAGTCCTATCCGTCCCGAGTGTGGGGGTTTTCAATGGGGTGGGGGGGCTTACCTAGGGGAATCCTGTTCCAGGGGTTCCCAAAGGTGTGGACGGAGTCAGCGAAGACTATCCACCCTCTTCCTACGGTGGAGTCCTATCCATCCCGAGAGTGGGGCGCTTACATAGGGGTCCCTGTTCGGGCGCCATATGCCGGGGTCCAGCCCCAGCGGGTCCAGGGGTTCCCAAAGGCGTGGACGGAGTCGGCGAAGAAGGAATGACATGGAGACAGCGTTCAGTTGATCAGCAGCCTAGCCAGGATCTCTAGCCAGGATCTCCAGCCAAGTTCTGGTCTGGATCTCCAGAGAGGTTCTGCTTAGGATCTCCAGCTAAGTTCTGGTCTGGATTAGGATCTCCAGCCAGGTTCTGTGTCCATGTTCTCTTGCTAGGTTCTCCAGCCAGGTTCTCCAGGTTCTCCAGCTAAGTTCTGAGTCCATGTTCTCTTGCTAGGTTCTCCAGCCAGGTTCTGTAGGTTCTGTGCCTCCTGGTTCTGTCTTCTTAGTTCTGTGTCTTACTGTCTTATTACATCTGTATTTATACCAGTTGATTCAATCCTATCAATCTCTATTACAAAGGTTAGGGCGTTTCTTATCTCCATTCCAGGGAGTAAAGATTATGTAGCTTAAGCATGATTGCTCATAGTTAAAGTGATTAATTACCCACCTGGCACTTAGTTAAGAGGTTTTATTCCCTCCCTAACTTCAGGGGAAAATCCCTACCTGGGGAAACAACCTTTCTCAGAGACCTTGGTTAAAACACATAGTGCCAAGAAGGTGAGCAAACATATTAAGAACAGTATGCCATATATGCCAGGTCCCTTGAAACAGCAAGGATGGACCGGCTCCCAGCAAGAAATCATATGGTTCTTAGCATTTTTCTGACTGACTTGTTTTGCTTAGCATATTTTCAAGGTCCATCCATGTTGTTGTAAATGGCAGTATTTCATCTTTTCTTATAGCTGAGTAGTATTCTATAATATATATGTACCATATCTTCTTTTTTTAAAATATATTTTATTGATTTTTTACAGAGAGGAAGGGAGAGGGATAGAGAGTGAGAAACATCGACGAGAGAGAAACATCGATCAGCTGCCTCCTGCACATCTCCCACTAGGGATGTGCCCACAACCAAGGTACATGCCCTTGACCAGAATTGAACCTGGGACCTTTCAGTCCACAGGCCGACGCTCTATCCACTGAGCCAAACCGGTTTCGGCATCCATATCTTCTTTATCCAATCTTCTATCGTAGGGCACTTCAGTTGTTCCCATGTTGGCTATTGTGAATAATGCTGCAATGAACATAGGGGTGCATATATCTTTGCAAATAAATGTTTTCACATTTTTCGGGTAGCTACCCAAGAGAAGGGTTGCTGCTGGGTTATATAGTAACTTTATTCTTAATTTTTTGAGGAACTTCTATACTCTCTTGCATAGTGCTGTACCATTTTGCATTCCTACAAGCATCGAATGAGGGTTCATTTTCTCTACAACCTCTCTAACATGTATTACCTGTCTTGTTTGATAACAGCCATGCTAACAGGTGTGAGGTGGTATCTCATTGTAGTTTTGATTTGCATTACAGCTAGTGAGTTTTATCATCTTTTCATATATATGTTGGCCATTTGTAAAATAAGAACCTTGAGATGGAAATATCCTGGATTATCCCAGTGGGCATGATATAAGTGAAGGAGTCCATTATAAGAAAGCAGCAGGGGATCATAATGAGTAGTAGGAGATATGACCAAGGAAGCAAGAGATAGACTGATGTGAGATAGGAGCCATGAGCCAAGGAATTCTAATCTTCTAGAAGCTGAAAAGGCAAGGAAACAGATGTTTCCCTCAGAGCTTCTATAAGGATCCATACCTGTTAATACCTTGATTTTAGCACTCTGAGACTCATTTCAGATGTTTAACCTCAAGAACGATTAAAAAAATGATTTGTGTTGTTTTAAGTCATTAAGTTTATGCTAGTGTATTAAAGCAGTAATAGGAAACTAATATAACTTCTTACTTTTCAAAATTTGTTATTATAAAACTAGAGGCCCGGTGCAAATTTGTGCATGGGTGAGGTCCCTCTGCCTGGCCGGTGATCGAGACCTATTGGGGGGCCAGCCAGCTAGGGGGAATGGACTATGGGAGGTTGAATGGCCAGCAGTGGGGGAAGGGCCACAGGAGGTTGGCCGGCCAGGGGGAGGGGCTGCAGGAGGTTGCCTGGCCCCCCATCAGAGCCGATTGGGGGGGGGGCTGGCTGCCCGGGGGTGGGGGTTGTGGGAGGTTGGCTGTGGGAGAGCACTGAAACACTAGGGGATGGCTCCTGCATTGAACGTCTGCCCCCGGTGGTCAGTGTGCATTATAGCGACTGGTCGACCGGTCATTCCAGTAGTTCTGGTCATTCTGGTTGTTTGGTCCTAATGATCGCTTAGGCTTTTGTGTATATAGATTTAAAATTACATCTATGGTTCACATGCTATTCCTATTAGACAGTTCGGGCCTGCATATTATTTTTATTGTATTGTAATAACATTTTATTTTTCATAGGTTAATTAAATATTTCAGTGTAAATATTTCACTTACTCTTTCCATAAGAAAGTTTTCTTAATAGGTTTTAATCAATTGGTGATATTCAAATGCTTTGAATTTTTCTAGGTGATGTTAGGGCTAAAGAAGTATTGGACATACTCTAGTTCATGATGTGACAAGAGAAGGACATATAAGAATTCATAAAACACAAACATAAGGAGGCTGATTGGTCATAGGCTTCATGAGGAATATAGATTTGAGATGAGGCTTCAGTGATGGATTAATCTTCAATGGTGGATGGTGATTTTGAATAAGAACAGATCATGGAGCATGAAGAGTACACTGAATAGAAGTATAAAGGAGGCGGAAAGTTAAAACACCATAGGTAAAACTAAAAAATATATTTAATTTCCTTGTTTATTAAAACTAATCTGAAGTTGTTATCAAACTGTACTCTTCTGGGTAAAAGGGCTGATGCATGGGTGTGGCATGAAAAACACAGAAACTAGTTAAACATTTTCAGTATTCTATTGACATTTTTAGACAAATTTTGGGAGAAAAATATAAACAAATGAAATTTTCACTACAGTGGACAAGGTTTTTGATAAATTAAAATAGAAAATGAATTTAAATGAATAGATGCCTACAATGGTAGAGTGCTGAAACCCAAGATCAAGAGAATAGCTTGATGAGATAGGAAATGGGGAGCTAAGGAAGGTTTTTGAGGAGGGCAATGATATGATAAAAAGGTGTTTAGGAAGATTCTTATAAAAATATTTTTCATGCTGGTTTAAAGAAATTGGGTGCTAAAGTGAAAAAACAATGAGCAAAGATATGTTAAAGGATAAGGGTGTTAGATAAGCTAACCTAGAGAAAACCAAACCACCTTAAGCTTCTCTGTGTGTGTTTTTTTTCAGGAGAACTTTAGTGTAGCATTTTAAAAAGTTATTAAAATGACCTGACGAGGTTCTATTATTAATATTACAGTTGTAGCCATACTTTAAAATAATTTCTTATTTTTCTAGGGGTGGGTAATAGTATAGAATAAAGGGTACTAGCTGTGGAATAAATATGGTTTGAACCAAACCCTGCCTCTTACCTGGAAGTTACATCTCTTCTTTAGCTTTCATTTCCTCTTCTAAAAATGGGGTCATTAATCCTTTCACAAAATGTTACCTTGATGATTAAAGGAGAAATAATATATTTAAATATTCAGCCTAGCACAATAAGGTTCAAGAGAGTGTACGAGTATTTTATTCATTTAAGTCCCATGAATCCAATTACACAGTCTCTGCAAAAACAGAGAGAGGATTTTCCCTGTTTCAGTTTAAAATCATCTCCACTATCCCAGGAGAGGCCATAACTAAAATGCAAAGAGAATCAAAAGGAAATAATTCTTTTTTAAATTTTTTTATTAAGTTATTACATATGTGTCCTTATCCCCACATTACCCCCCCACACACACACACACACACACTCATGCCCTCACCCCCCTGTTGTCTGTGTCCATTGGTTAAGCCTATATGCTAGCATATAAGTCTTTTGGTTGATCTCTCCCCTTTACCCCCACCTTCGCCTACCTTTTCTCTGAGGTTGACGGTCTGATTGATGCTTCTCTGTCTCTGAATCTGTTTTTGTTCATCAGTTTATGTAGTTCATTATATTCCACAAATGAGTGAGATCATGTAATATTTATCTTTCTCTGACTGTCTTATTTCACTTAGCATAATGCTCTCCAGTTCCATCCATGCTGTTGCAAATGGTAAGAACTCCTTCTTTTTTACTGCATTGTAGTATTCCATTTTGTGATGTACCAAAGGTTTCTAATCCATTCTTCCGTTGATGGACACTTAGGCTGTTTCCAAATCTTAGCTATGGTGAATAGTGCTGCTCTGAACATAGAGGTGCATATATCCTTTCTAATTGGTGTTTCTGGTTTCTTGGGATATATTCCTAGAAGTGGGATCACTGGGTCAAATGGGAGTTTCATTTTTAGTTTTTTGAGGAAACTCCATACTGTTCTCCACAGTGGCTGCACCAGTCTGCATTCCCACCAGCAGTGCACGAGGGTTCCTTTTTCTCCACATCCTCTCCAGCACTTGTCGTTTGTTGATTTGTTGATGATAGCCATTCTGGCAGGTGTGAGATGATACCTCATTGTTGTTTTGATTTGCATCTCTCGGGTGATTAGTGACTTTGAACATGTTTTCTTATGTCTTTTGGCCTTTCTTCTGTCTTCTTTGAAAAGTATCTATTTAGGTCCATTTCCCATTTTTTGATTGGATTGTTTATCTTCCTTTTGTCAAGTTGTATGAGTTCCCTGTAAATGTTGGAGATTAAACCCTTATCGGTGATAACATTTGCAAAAATGTTCTCCTATGCAGTGGTCTTTCTTGTTATTTTGTCGATGGTTTCCTTTGCTGTGCAAAAGCTTTTTATTTTGATGTAGTCCCATTTGCTTATTTTCTCTTAAGTTTCCAATGCCCTAGGAGATGTATCGGTGAAGAAATTGCTTCGGCATATGTCTGAAATTTTGTTGCCTTAGGATTCCTTTAGTATTTTTATGGTTTCCCATCCTACATTTAAGTCCTTTATCATTTTGAGTTTATTTTTGTGTATGGTGTAAGTTGGTGGTCTAGTTTCATTTTTTTGCATGTATGTGTCCAATTTTCCCAACACCATCTATTGAAAAGGCTGTCTTGACTCCGTTATATGTTCAAGCCTCCTTTGTCGAATATTAATTGAGCATAGTGGTTTGGGTTGATTTCTGGGTCACAAGCAAAGTCTTCAAAAATTCAAGAAGATTGAAATCATATAAAACATTTTCTCAGACCACAATGGCATAATATTAGAAATAAACTACAATAAAACAACCCAAAAAATTAAAACACTTGAAAGCTGAGAAGCATGTTATTAAACAATGATTGGGTTACCAAAGAGATCAAAGAAGAAATTAAAAACATCCTGGAAACTAATTACAATAAAAACACAACAATCCAAAATCTAGGGGATACAATGAAAGCAGTCCTGAGAGGGAAGTTTATAGCTCTACAGGCCTACCTCAAAAAACAATAAAAAATGGTAATAAATCATCTAACTCTACAACTCAAAGAATTAGAAAGAGAGCAACAAGAAAAGCCTACAGTATCCAGAAGGAAGTAGATAATAAAGATCAGAGCAGAAATGAATTATATAGAGACCAAAAAAACACTACAGAAGATCAAGGAAATGAAGAACTGGTTCTTTGAGAGGATAAACAAGATTAATAAACCTCTAGCCAGGCTCACAAAGAAGCAAAGATAGAGGACCCAAATAAACAAAATCAGAAATGAAAGAGGCCAAATAACAATAGACCCCACAGAAATACAAAGGATTGTTAAAAAATACTATGGACAATTCTATTCTAACAAACTAGACAACGTGGAGGAAATGGACATATTCCTAGAAAAATACAGCATTCCAAAACTCAATCAGGAAGATTCTAGAAATCTCAATAGGCTGATAACTATGGAAGAAATTGAAGCAGTCATCAAAAAGCTTCCAGCAAACAAAAGCCCGGGGCCAGACAGCCTCCCAGGGGAGTTTTACCAAACATTCAAGGAAGAACTAAAACTTATCCTCCTCAGATTATTCCAAAAAATTCAAGAGGAAGGAACACTTCCAAGCACATTCTATGCAGCCAGCATCACCCTAATACCAAAACCAGGTAAAGACAACACAATGAAAGAGAATTACAGGCCAATATCCCTCATGAACATAGATGCCAAAATCCTCAACAAAATCTTAGCAAATCGGATCCAGCAGTACATCAGAAAGATCATACACCATGAGCCAGTAAGACTTATCCCAGGGATGCAAGGATGGTACCATATCTGCAAATCAATACATGTGATACATCTCATAAACAAATTGAGAAATAAAAATCATGTAGTTATATCAATTGACCCAGAAAAAGCATTTGACAAAATTCAACACCCTTTCTTGATAAAAACTCTTAGCAAGGTAGGAATAGAAGGATCATACCTCAACATAATAAAAGCCATATATTACAAACCTGCAGCCAACATCATACTCAATGGACAAAAACTAAAACCATTTGCCCTAAGAACAGGAACAAGACAGGGATGCCCACTCTCACCACTCCTGTTCGTCATAGTATTGTAAGTACTAGTCATTGCAATCAGACAAGAAGAAGAAATAAAAGGCATCCAAATTGGAAAAGAAGAAGTAAAACTGTCCTTTTTTGCAGATGAGATGATGCTGTATTTAGAAAACCCTAAAGACTCCATCAAAAAATTATTAGACTTAATAAATGAATTTGGCAATATAGCAGGATACAAAATTAACGCCAAGAAATCTATGGCATTTCTATACACCAATAATGAACTTACAGAAAGTGAGACTAAAAAAACCTAACCAGTTTGGCTCAATGGATAGAGTGTTGGCCTGTGGACTGAAGGGTCCCGGGTTAGATTCCAGTCAAGGGCATGTGCCTTGGTTCTGGGCACATCCCCAGTAGGGGGTGTGCAGGAGGCAGCTGATTGATGTTTCTCTCTCATCGATGTTTCTAACTCTCTATCCCTCTCCCTTCCTCCTTCTCTCTGTAAAAAATCAATAAAATATATAAAAAAATAAAGAAAGTGAGACTAAAAAAACAATCCCATTTACCATCGCACCAAAAAATTAAGATACCTAGGAATAAACTTGACTGAGGAGGTAAAAGACCTATATGCAGAAAACTGCAGGACACTGAAAAAGGAGATAGAGGAAGACATAAACAGATGGAAGAACATACTGTGTAGAATCAACGTCATCAAGAAGTCCATACTACCCAAATCAATCTATAGATTCAATGCACTCCCCACTAAAACACCAATGGCATATTTCACAGACCTATAACAAACTTTCCAAAAATTCATCTGGAATAAAAAAATAAAAAAAAACACATAGCTGCAGCAATCCTGAGAAAGAAGAACAAAGTAGGTGGGATTTCAATACCAGATATCAAGCTGTATTACAAAGTCATTGTTCTCAAAACTGCCTGATACCTGCACAAGAACAGACATATAGATCAATGGATTAGAATAGAGAACCCAGAAAAAGGAAATAATTCTTGGCCTTTGATTTTATAAGGATACTAGAGGCCCGGTGCACAAAAATTTGTGCACTCAGGGGGAAGGGGGTGTCCCTCAGCCTGGCCTGTGCCCTCTTGCAGTCTGGGACACCTCGGGAGATAACGACCTGCTGGCTTAAGTCTGCTCCCAGGTAACAGAGGGCAGGCCCAATCCCTAGGTGCAGCCCCTGGTCAGGCTCAGAGCAGGGCTGATTGGGGAGTTGGGACGCTGCCCTTGTCATGCACAGAGCAGGGAGGATCGGGAGGTTGCGATGACACCCTCAGTCACGCTTAGGGTAGGGCTGATTGGGGGGTTGGGGCACCGCCCCCTGTCACACTCAAGGCAGGGTCGATGGGCAGGTTGCGGCGCCACCCCCTGTCACGCACAGAGCAGGGCAGATCAGGGGGTTGGGGCGCTGCACCCTGTCACACTCAGGGCAGGGCCAATGGGGAGGTTATGGCTCTACCCCGTCACACACATAGCAGGGCCCATGGGGGGGGGGGGGGTTGGGGCACTGCTCCCTGTCACACACAGAGCCGCTGGGCAATCAGGGGGTTGGGGATCTCCCCCCTATCAGGCACAGAGCAGGGCTGATCAGGGGGTTGGGGCGCCTTCCCCTGTCACAAACAGAGCAGGGCAGATAGAGAGGTTGTGGCCCCACTCCCTGTCACACACAGAGCCGCAGGGCGATCAGGGGGTTTGGGCGCTGCCCCCTGTCACACTGATCCCGGTGCTGGGAGGCATATTACCCTTTTACTATATAGGATAGAGGCCTGGTGCACGGGTGGGGGCCGGCTGGTTTGCCCTGAAGGGTGTCCTGGATCAGGGTGGGGGTCCCCACTGGGGTGCCTGGCCAGCCCGGATGAGGGGATGATGGCTGTTTGCAGCTGGTCACACACCCTTCAGGATGGGTGTCCCCACTGGGGTGCTGGCCAGTCTGGGTGAGGGGCTGAGGGCTGTTTTCAGGCTGGCGGGTGACTGAAGCTCCCAACCGCTCCTTGTTTTCTTTTTTTTTTATTCTGGGCCAGCTTTAGCTCTGAGGCTCCAGCTCTTAGGTCTTCACTTCTGAAAGCAGGTTTCTGGCCTTTGTTTACCTTCTGTATTTGAAACAATGTTGCGATCCTGCTGGCTGAAGCACGGCGACTAAAGCAGGTTTCTGGGGTTTTGTTTAGCTTCTATATTTGTAACATAGTTGCTTAGAGTTGCAGGTCAGAGGCCTGCAGCGGCAGGCGAGGAACGTTGGAGTCCTCCATCACTGAAGCAAGCAAGCCTCATGTTTGCTTTAAGCTGCCTGGCTGCCGGCCGCCATCTTGGCTGGCAGTTAATTTGCATATAGCCCTGATTAGCCAATGGGAAGGGTAGCGGTCGTACACTAATTACCATGTTTCTCTTTTATTAGATAGGATAATCTCCAGAGGTTTAAAAGCAACACCAATTTTGACTACCAGATTTTGGTCTTACTTTTTGACTTTAGAACCCAATCCCTGTTTAAATGTAACTTCAGTGTAGATGTTGTACAAGTTCAATTTCAAGTGTTTCCTAGACACACTCAAGAAAATATTTTAAATCCTATCAGAATCAATATCAATACAGTCTATGCATATGACTAAATTTGATAATCAGCACACTGTATTCCAATATCCCCCAATGTTGGTGATGAAGATGTGACCTTAGATTGCATCTTGCAGTGTCTACTTAATGAGAAGTCATCCTATAGATGAGCAGGGCTGTGTTTCCTGCTATTCTTTTGTTACAAAGGCTGTGATCATTATGTGACTTATTATGTTTAATTGAACTGGGAAGATCCCCACCCCAAAAGGTGAATAACTGCTTCACATTTGCCAGCAAATTCTTTATGATTTGGAACAAAATGGTCCTCTTTTGGGCAGATACACTGTTATATTATCTGATGTAGTCATTTTATTTCTTTTCATACTTTTTGTTGTGTTCTGTATGTACATAATATATGTATCTCTTGATTTGCTTTGTTAGAGACTGTAAATGAAAGTCCCAAAACCATCTTGAAAGTCATGTAGTAAAACAAGAGTTGGAAACATTTTTTTCTCCTTATTTTAATTGCTGCTTTTAGGTGCATGAATGTACACTTCTTACTAACTGCAAAAAAAGCCATTAAAAAGCTGTTCCAAGCTAAAACGTTTCAATACATAGGGAATTATATCACTTGCTTTATTTCCCCCCCTTAGCAGAGACAGACATGGTTATGATAGCCAAATCAAAGAACATTTCTTTGAATGATTTGTAATCAGTACTGCTGTTGTCCATGGAAGTTGTGAATAGGTTTACACTCTTAAAAACTTGTACCTGGGTTTGCTATCAATTTAAGCACAATTATAATAATGTTAACATTATATTAAAATAATGAAAAAATACCATATTAATAAGTCGTTCAACTGTGAATATAATGTCATGATAAAAAATGCAATTTGAATAACAAATATCAAACACAAATAGTAGAAAAGAAACAAAAGAAAAAGAAAATACATGAAGTTTAGTGGTGAACTGGAACAACTTACAGTAAAGATGAAAGAGTATTAGAAATAAGTCATATTATGATATGACATTTTCCCTCTGAACTGCACAGTTTCCTGGTAGAAAATCAGGTTAATGTATCTTTATCATCTAATTTTAGCACATTTCTTGAATACTACAATAATGAAAAAGTTTACAAACCAATGTATTTCTAATTGTGATGAATTTATTCTGCATAAGAAAATATTTAACTTGGTTTTTCAGGCAACTGGTCTATTTTTACAGTTTCAAACATTGCCCTGATGTAAGTTATTCAGGATAAACAAAACATTTGCATGGAACTTTAGAATTTACAAAATTCTTTCATCTATATTCTTATTTTATCTTAGCAATAATCTTGTGAGGTAATGGGTGAGGTGGTCAGAGCCATTGCTTTCCAGGGGATAATGCCAAATTGATTTATCACCATATATTCTCTTTCTCTGTCAAGTTGAGCCACTCTTTTCTAAAAGATGATACTTTCCTGGAAATGAACATTCATCCTATTGGGACACTTACTGCCTTAGATTACTTCTCAGTGAGCTGTAGCCTTGACACATACCTTTCTCTTAAAATACAATATAAGAAATAAGACCTGTAAATTAGGTCTGCAGGAAGAGCTGAGTAACACAGAAACAAGAAATATTCCAGTTGTGTTGATTTTTGGCAAGAAGTGGGTTATGTTTACATGCAAGAAAATATCTAAATTAATACCTTGTTGTTTTCAGATATGGATCCAATGAATTTAGGAATGATAGAGAGAGAAAAAATACAGTATCTTCAATCTTTCACAAAATGTGTTTACTCTATAATTTAAATGTTTTTAAAATTAAGTTCTACAGTAAGAAAATTAACAGTAGTTTAAAATTAGAGTAAGAGCTATGCTGCTCTGAATGGATATATTTTTTTCTTTTTCATGAAATTGTAATGCTGACCACAATACTCACACTCTAAAAAAATAAAACTGAGAGGACATTAATTGATTGGGTTGCATAAAGATTAGTGTGTGGGGGAAGGAATGGTTTGAAATTCATTTTGGTTTAGGTAAGCAATTTTGGTTATCTTAAATTTCAGTTGTGGGCATAATTGTTGTTATTTTTACCTCCAATTTCATTTGGAATCAGGAAATGTTGAAATAAGTAGTTGTATAATCCCACACGTACATGCATTTCAATTAATTACAAAAACAAAGCAATTTTTTATTAATCTTAAAAGTGGTAATTAATATTCTAGCTTTTTTCAAAACTAATTTCATAGCATTATAGAGAAAAATAATAATTCAGGCGCAACAAGTAGTCATATTTACAAAAATGTAAATAGTGTTATTTTTCCTGTTATAAAAATAATATAGTTTATGATTACTTCAAGAAATATTAAATAAGTATAAAGAAGGTAAGTACATAAAAGTATAAAGAGAAAAGTAAATTACCAATAATCCCACAGCATAGAAATAACTTTTAGTATCATTTTGTTATAATTCTTCCAAATTTTCTATGACTTCTACATTTCGCAATTTTCTTGTTGAACAATAACCTTTAATATTCACAATGCAGTGCAGGGCAAAAGAAATAGAAACTAAAGAAGCAGAGGGAGGCCAGAAGATGTAGCAACATTTAAAGCCAAGACAAGTTTTATGCTATAAATCAAGCAAGAGTTTAAAAGCAGTTGAAGGTATGGTACCATCTGCTCTTATTCCAGAATGTATACAGATAAGAAACAGAAAGCTTTATCTTCTATACTAATAAAAGCCTAGGTGGCCCTCGTACCCTCCCGCGATGCCCTCACATTACCACAAGATGGCTGCTCCATGTCATCACAAGATGGCCGCCCCTGAGGGGTCCAGATTGGAGAGGGTGCAGGATAGGCTGAGGGACACACACCCCCAGTGCACAAATTTCATGCACCTGGCCTCTAGTGTGAATATAACATGTCTGAGTGCATTTAAAACTTAAGTTAAAAAAAAAGCACAAAATTTTAAAGAGGTATGGAAGAAGGATATAGTGGTATATCACTGAGTATTTTTAAATTTATAAATCTCAGGCCTATTAAATTGTTACCTAATTTTACTTTCCAACAAAATACTCAAGCTTAGAATTCATCAGCATATCCAGGTGAAAGCATGTCTTTCACAAGACAGAAAATAATCTCCAACCTTATCATAAACTCCTAAGCAAGGATTTAAGATTTAAGTAGACTAAAGGCCCAGAGCATGAAAATACATGCATGGGGGGGTGGATCCCTGAGCTCGGCCTGCACCCTCTCATAGTCCAGGAGCCCTCAAGGGATATCCTCCTCTGCAGGAGGCAACTGGGTTGATCAGGGGAAGGTGCTACCCCCATCACCCCGCTGCTGCTGCCACTGCAGCTTCTTAGTGCTGGCCCTCGCTTCTTAGTGCTGGCCCTGCCCCCCACCCATTGGTGGGTGGGGGGCAATCTGGGGCCAGGTCACCTCTGGGAGGGGCTGTGGGAGGTTGAGGCACAGCAGGATACACCCTCTTCAGCCTCTGTGGAGGCGTGGCACCTGAACTGGGCCCACGCTGCTGCCGCTGTGGCTGCCTCTGGGAAACAGGCAGCACTGGGACCAGGCTGCACTATGGCCTGTCCGGTGCCACTTCACGTGGGCGCCACCACCTGCTCATACAGGCGCCACCCTACACCTCTGCAAAAGGGGCCTTGGTGCTGGACTGTCAGTGTTGAACCGACCCGCCTCTCTTGTATGGCACCGGACCGGCCTGCCTCTCCTGCGTGGCACCGGACCTGCCGCCTCTTCTGTGTGGCACTGCCCGCCTCACCCACGTGGTGCCTGCCCTAGGCCCTTGCAGCCATTGTGGCTTTGTCTGGATGGACGTCTGGAAGACATCCGCCTTAATTAGCATATTATGCTTTTATTAGTATAGACTAGAGGCCTGGTGCACAAAAATTTGTGCACTCAGGGGGGAGGGAGGGGTCCCTCAGCCCGGCCTGTGCTCTCTCGCAGCCTGGGACCCCTTGGGGGATGATCACTTGCTGGCTTAGACCTGCTCCCTGGAGGATTGGGCCTACGATGGCAATCAGACATCCCTCTGGCAGCTTGGCAGCCCTTGGGGGATGTGCATTTGCCAGTGGGGAGCAGACCTAAGCTGCAGTCAGACATCCTTAGCGCTGCTGAGGAGGCAGGAGAGGCTCCCACCAACACTGCTGTACTGGCAGCCATCAGCCTGGCTTGTGGCTGAGCAGAGCTCCCCACTGTGAGAGCGCACTGACCACCAGAGGGCAGCTCCTGCACTGAGAGTCTTCCCCCTGATGGTCAGTCTGTGTCATAGTGACCAGTCATTCCCAGTCTTTCTGCTGTTAGGGTCAATTTGCCTATTACCCTTTTTACTATATAGAATAGAGGCCTGGTGCATGGGTGGGGGCCTGCTGGTTCACCCTGAAGGGTGTCCCGCTGGGGTGCCTGCTCAGCCTGGGTGAGGGGCTAAGGGCTGTTTTCAGGCTGGCCACACTCCCTTCAGGGAGGGGGGTACTACTAGGGTGCCTGGCAAGCCTTGGTGAGTGGCTGTTGGCTGTTTTCAGGCTGGGTGAGGGGCTGATGGCTGTTTGCAGGCTGGCCACAGCCCCTTCAGGGCGGGGGTCCCCACTGGGATGCTTGGCCAGCATGGGTGAGGGGCTGATAGCTGTTTTCAGGCTGGCCACAGCGCCTTCAGGATAGGGGTCCCCCTGGGGTGCCTAGCCAGCTTGGGTGAGGGGCTAAGGGCCGTTTTCAGGCTGGTGGGTGACTGAAGCCCCCAGCCTCTTTTTTTTTTTTTTTTTAATTCTGGGATTTATTTACCTTCTATAGCTGTCACTGGAGCTGAGAGCCAGCTCCAGCTCTGAGGCCCGGCTCCAGCTCTGAGGCCATGGCTGGCTGAAAGCAGGTATCTGGGGTTTGTTTAGCTTCTATAATTGAAACATTGTTGCTTCCGGAGCTCTAGGTGGGCCACGGCAGGGGGGGAACCTTGGCTTCCTCAATCACTGGAGCAATCAAGCCTCCTGTTCGCTTCAGCTGCGTGGCTGCCGGACATCATATTTGTTGGCAGTTAATTTGCATATCCTGCTGATTAGCCAATGGGAAGCATAGCGGGAGGTATGATCAATTACCATGTTTGTCTATTATAAGATTGGATTATTAGTATAGCTGGTTTATTCTTAGACATTTCCTTTTCTCTATTGTAGTCACCTAGTCCTTTCTTATATATAACTAGAGGCCCGGTGCACAAAAATTTGTGCACTTGGGAGGGTTACTCGACCCAGCCTGTGTCCTCTCGCAGTCTGGGACCCCTCAGGGAATGACCACCTGCTGGCTTAGGCCCGCTCCCTGGGAGATTGGGCCTAATCTGGCAGTCAGATATCCCTCGGGCAGCCCGGGAGCCCTCAGGGAATGTCCACTTCCTAGCGGGGAGCAGGGCTAGCTGCAGTTGGACATCCATAGTGCTGCTGAGGAGGTGAGAGAGGCTCCCACCACCACCACCACCTCTGTACTGGCAGCCATCAGCCTGGTTTGTGGCTGAGCAGAGCTCCCACTGTGGGAGCACACTGACCACCAGGGGGTAGTTCCTGCATTGAGCATCTGCCCTCTGGTGGTCAGTGTGTGTCATATTGACCAGTGATTCCCAGTCGTTCTGCTGTTAGGTAATTTGCATATTACCCTTTTATTATATAGGATAGAGGCCTGGTGCATGGGTGAGGGCTGGCTGGTTTGCCCTGAAGGGTGTCCCAGATCAGGGTGGGGGTCCCGCTTGGGTGCCTGGCCAGCCTGGGTGAGGCGCTGAGGGCTATTTGCAGGCTGGCCAAGACCCCAGCGGGGACCCTTACCTCATGAGGGTGTGGCCAGCCTGGGTGAGGGGCTGATGGCATTTTACAGGTTGGCCACAGCCCCCAGACACCCAAGCTCCCAGTGGAGGCTGGATGGAAGCAGGTATCTGGGATATATTTAGCTTCTATAATTGAAACTTTGTTGCCTTTTGTGGAGGCCACAGCCAGCCAGAGCAGGTTGGAAGCTTGGCTTTCTCCATCGCCAGGCAACCAAGCCTCCTGCTTGCTCCAATTCCGTGGCTGCCGCCCGCCATCTTGGTTTGGTTAATTTACATATAGTCACTCTGATTGGCTGGGGGACATGGCTTGGGAATAGTGAAGTTATGGTCAAGTAGCATCTTTTTCTTTAATTAGTGTAGATGGGTTCTATCATGTTATGGCATTGTCTCATTTGCTAACCCTCAATCACCAGAGTGCCCACTGTGTTCCTGCTCCAGTTGTCTTTATCCACTTCTCCTTCAGGCATATTAGCAAGTGGACTAACTTTGCCCACTGAATGGGGGCACATTAATTATGTGAGTTGAACACATCGACTAGCTAGCCTCTGCAACTTCTACAAAGTATGGAATTTTGTGTATTCTAGAGCAGAATAATAACATAGTGTGGTTACATAGCTGTTTCCATTTGTGGTTTTGAAACTGAGCAGATCATTGACTGATACAGAGTATGAGGTCAAATATTGATCTTCTAGGATTACAGCTTATAACAAAGGCTGGATGTACTGCCACAAAAACAAACTAAACAAACAATAAAAGAGCTTCAGGGGATGGTAGGATGTGGTAGCTAGTTTTATAATCAGAGTCAATTTACAGTGTAGAACGTCATTAAACTCTATCAGTCAAAGGTCAGAATCTGCCCAAAAGTCTTTAAACTTAATTATTTTATAAGGATGAATATATGTCTTAGGATATATAACAAATATTGGGGTAAGTGCAATGGGAAAAGGAGGTAGTAATAATATTAGGTATACAATAAAAAATTAAAATTAAAAAAGATGAATTGGGCAGGAATTGTTTGGGATAATGAGCTAAGAATAGAGGAGTGTGATAAACTTAATTTTCTAGTTGAGGTGCAATATCTATACTAATAAAAGGGTAATATGCTAATTAGACTGGATAGACCAGAGATCTTCTGGATGTCCTTCTGGATGTCTTTCCAGACAAAGCCATGGTGGTGGGGGCTGGGGCAGAGGCAGATAAGGGTGATCAGGTCAGTGGGGAGAGCAGTTAGAAGTGATCAGGCTGGCAGGGGAAAGTGGTTAGGGGCGATCAGACAGCCAGACAGAGGTGGTTAGGGGCAATCAGGTAGGCAGGGGAGCAGTTAGGGGCATCAGGCAGACAGGCAGGCAAGCGGTTAGGAGCCAGCAGTCTTGGATAATGAGAGGGATGTCTGACTGTGGGATCAGGCCTAAACCAGCAGTCAGACATTCCCCGAGGGTCCTGGATTGGAGAAGGTGCAGGCTGGGCTGAGGGAACCCCCACCTGTGCACGAATTTCATGCATTGGGCCTCTAGTCTATAAAATAAAAGCCTAAGCAACCGTTATACTGGAACAACCAGATGACCAGTTGCTATGATGCTCACTGACCACCAGGGGGCAGACGCTCAATGCAGGAGCTGCCCAAGTGGTCAGCGTGCTCCCACAGAGGGAGCGCCACTCAGCCAGAAGCGGGGCTCACGGCTGGCAAATGCAGCTCCCATGGCGGGACCCTCTCTCAACTCTGCAGCAGCAGGCGCAGTGGGCTGGGTTGAGTGCAAGTGGTGCGGTGCCCGGCTCCAATTTGAGCTCCTACCTGGCTGCCTGCTGCTTGGTGCACTGCTACATCCCCCGAGAGGTACCAGACTGTGAGAGGGATGTCCAATTGCTGGCTTAGGCCCGATCCCCACCTGGCAGTCAGACATCCCCTGAGGGGTTTCAGACTGTGAGAGGGTGCAGGCTGGGCTGAGGGACTCCCTCCCCCAGCGTATAAATTTTGTGCACCAGGCCTCTAATAATAAAGAATTTGGCTAATCCTTGAACCTGGTTTCTAAAAGGTAACCTTACAATTCTTGGAGTTTCCCAAGTGATAGGAGAGCATATTATTCAGGGCAGGAACCTGGATAAGTTATACTAATGAGATGACTTAGAATCAAGGCTGGACAAATCAGAAACATCAACCATGTGTTTAAAGGTTAGGACTTTGAGCCTTCTGCAATAAGCCTATCTTCCTGGGGAGGAAGGGGGCTGGAGATGGAGTTAAACTCCATGGCCAATCATTCAATCAATCATGCCTATGTAATGAAATTCCAAATAAACTTTCCTGTTCAGCAATAACTTGTGCATTGTCACACACTGATGTACTGGGAGGGTAATGTATCCTTGAGGGTCATGGAGCTTCTTGTTTGGAGCCTTTCCAGATTTGGCTCTAGGCATCAATCCCTTTTCCAGGTTCTGATTTGTATTTTTTCTCTATAATAAAATTGTATAAATAATAGCCCTTTCCTGAGTTCTGTAAAATATTCTAGGAATTATAGAACCTGAAGAGTTAGTTGAAACTCACAAATTTGTAGCCAGCAGGACAAAAGTGTGGGTGGTGGGAGAGCCCCAAACTTGTGGCTGGTGTCTGAAGTGGGGGCATTCATGTGGATTACTGCAACCTTCACCTGTGAAGTTTTGCCTAACTTGAGTTCTTGGAGTCAATAGTCATCATAGATGTACACAACAACAATAAAACCACCTAAAATTTAATAGCAAGGTATTGATTAAATAAACAGAATACTTTGATTCATTCAACATTAAGATGATGCATATATAATGTTATAAAAGAATTATTCTTCTTCAGCCTTATTGAGATATTATGAACACAACACATGTGAGTCTGTTGTGTATAACATGATGATTTGATACACACATTTATTGCCAAATAACTACCACAATAAGGTTAGTTAACATCTCTAGTCCTCATATGGTTACCATTTTTGTTTTGTGGTGATAACATTTTTAAGATTTACCCTCTTAACAATTTTCAAGTACTATGTAATATAATATTGTAAATTATAGTCACCATGCTATACATTAGATTCCCAGAACTTATTCATCTTACAGCTAGAAGTTTGTACCCTTTGACTAACACCTCTCCATTTTCCCCATTCCTGGTCTCTGGCAACCACCATTTTATTCTTTATTTCTTTAAGTTTGGCTTTTTTAGATTCCACATATAAGTGACATCATACAATATTTTTGTTTCTCTGTTTAACCTATTTCAGTTAGCATGATGGCCTTAAGGTCCATCCATTTTCTTCTTTTTATGGCTGAATAATATTCCATTTCTTATACTAGTACATAACACTTTTTCTTTATTCACTTGTTGATGGACACTTAGGTTGTTTCCATGTTTTGGCATTGTAAATAATGGTTCAAGTGTTTATATCTCTTCAAGATAGTGATTTTATTTCTTTCAGATATATATCCAGAAGAATTGCTGAGTCATCTGGTAGTTCCATTTTTTATTTTTTTGAGGAATGCCCCAACTATTTTCCACAGTGGATACACCAATTTACAATCCCAACAACAGTGTACAAAGGTTTTTCTTTCTCTATGTCCTCACAAGCACTCGTTGTCTCTTGTCTTTTCAATAATAGCCATTCTAACAGGTGTGAGGGCGATATCTCACTATGGTTTTGATTGTGATATTGATCATCTTTTTATGTATTAGCATATCTTCTTTGGAAAAATGTCTATTCAAGTACTTTGCCCATTTTGTTTTTGTTTAATTATTTTTATTGATTTCAGAGAAAAAAGGGAGAGGGAGAGACAGATAGAAACATCAATGATGGGAGAGAATCATTGATTGGCTGCCTCCTGCAAACCTAACAGTGGGGATTGAGCCGGCAACCCAGGCAAGTGTCCTGACCGGGACCCGAAGCATGCCCTCCTGGTTAATAGGTCATTGTTCAACCACTAAGACACGCTGGCTGGGCACTGTGGCCATTTTGTAATCGGATTACTTTTTGCTGTTGATCTACATGAGTTCCTTATATATTTTGGATATTAATCCCTTATCAGATAGATAGTTTCCAAATATTTTCTCCTGTCTTGTAGTTGCCTTTTAAATAAATATGATGATACTTTAAAATGACATTGTAAATATATTGTGACAAAAAAATAGGATAAAATATTGCTGTTAAGTTTTTTTGTAAAAAAAGATACACATGTATCTCTTGGTGATAGGTCATGAAATTATTTTTCCTTCTTTTTTCTATTTTCTGTTTTATTATTATTATTATTATTATTATTATTATTTATTTTATTTTATTTTTTTATTGCTTAAAGTATTACAAAGGGTATTGCATATGTGTCCATTTTATCCCCCCGCCCTAGACAGTCCCCTAGCTTCCCCTATCCCCCAGTGTCTTATGTCCATTGGTTATGCTTATAGGCATGCATACAAGTCCATCCATTGATCTCTTACCCTCCTACCTCCTGCCCCCCAACCCTCCCCGGCCTTCCCGCGGCAGTTTGACAATCTGTTTGAGGCAGCTCTGCCTCTATATCAATTATTGTTCAAAAGTTTATAATGGTCTCTATTATCCATGAATGAGTGAGATCATGTGGTATTTTTCCTTCATTGACTGGCTTATTTCACTTAGCATAATGCTCTCCAGTTCCATCCATGACGTTGCAAATGGTAAGAGTTCCTTCCTTTTTAGAGCAGCATAGTATTCCATCATGTAGATGTACCACAGTTTTCTAATCCATTCATCTACTGATGGGCACTTAGGTTGTTTCCAGATCTTCGCTATGGTGAATTGTGCAGCTATGAACATAGGGGTGCATATATCCTTTCTGATTGGTGTTTCTGGTTTCTTGGGATATATTCCTAGAAGTGGGATCACAGGGTCAAATGGGAGTTCCATTTTCAGTTTTTTAAGGAAACTCCATACTGTCTTCCATAGTGGCTGCACCAGTCTGCATTCCCACCAGCAGTGCACGAGTGTTCCTTTTTCTCCACATCCTCTCCAGCACTTGTCGTTTGTGGATTTGTTGATGATAGCCAGTCTGACAGATGTGAGATGGTACCTCATTGTTGTTTTGATTTGCATCTCTCGGATGATTAGTGACCTTAAGCATGTTTTCATATGTCTCTTGGCTTTCTGAATGTCCTCTTTTGAAAGGTGTCTATTTAGGTGCTTTGCCCATTTTTTGATTGGATTGTTTATCTTCCTTTTGTTAAGTTGTATGAGTTCCCTATAAATTTTGGAGATTAGGCCCTTATCAGATATGACATTGGCAAATATGTTTTCCCACACAGTGGGTTTTCTCGTTGTTTTGTTGATGGTTTCTTTTGCTGTGCAGAAGCTTTCTATTTTGATGTAGTCCCATTTGTTCATTTTCTCTTTAGTTTCAAGTGCCGTAGGAGCTGTATCAGTGAAGAAATTGCTTCGGCATATGTCTGAGATTTTGTTGCCTTTGGTTTCTTCTAGAATTTTTATGGTTTCCTGTCGTACATTTAAGTCCTTTATCCATTTTGAGTTTATTTTTGTGTATGGTGTAAGTTGGTGGTCTAGTTTCATTTTCTTGCATGTATCTGTCCAATTTTCCCAACACCATTTATTGAGGAGACTATCTTGGCTCCATTGTATGTTCTTGCCTCCTTTGTCAAATATTAATTGAGCATATTGGTTCGGGCCGATTTCTGGGCTCTCTATTCTATTCCATTGATCTATATGCCTATTCTTGTGCCAGTACCAGGCAGTTTTGAGAACAGTGGCTTTGTAATACAACTTGATACCTGGTATTGAGATCCCACCTACTTTGGTCTTTTTCAGGATTGCTGCAGCTATTCGGAGTCTTTTTTTATTCCAGATGAATTTTTGGAGAGTTCGCTCTAGATCTCTGAAGTATGCCATTGGTATTTTAATGGGAAGTGTGTTGAATTTATAGATTGCTTTGGGTAGTATGGACATTTTAATGGTGTTGATTCTACCAATCCATGAACACGGTATGTTCTTCCATCTCTTTATGTCTTCCTCTATCTCTTTTTTCAACGTCCTGTAGTTTTCTGAGTAGAGGTCTTTTACCTCTTTAGTTAAGTTTATTCCTAGGTAGCTTAATTTTTTTGGTGCGATGGTTAACGGGATTGTTTTTATAATCTCTCTTTCTGAAAGTTCACTATTGGTGTATTGAAATGCCTCAGATTTCTTGGGGTTAATTTTGTATCCTGCTACCTTGCCAAATTCATGTATTAAGTCTAGTAGCTTTTTGATGGAGTCTCTAGGGTTTTGTATGTATAATATCATGTCGTCTGCAAATAAGGACAGTTTTACTTCCTCTTTTCCAATTTGGATGCCTTTTATTTCTTCTTCTTGCCGAATTGCAATGGCTAACACTTCCAGTACTATGTTGAACAGGAGTGGTGAGAGGGGGCATCCCAGTCTTGTTCCTGTTCTTAGGGGAAATGGTGTTAGTTTTTGTCCATTGAGTATGATGTTGGCTGTGGGCCTGTCATATATGGCTTTTATTATGTTGAGGTATGATCCTTCTACTCCCACCTTGCTGAGAGTTTTTATCAAAAATGGGTGTTGAATTTTGTCAAATGCTTTTTCCGCATCAATTGATATGACTATGTGGTTTTTTTCTCTCAATTTGTTTATGTGATGTATCACGTTTATTGATTTGCAGATATTGTACCATCCTTGCATCCCTGGGATAAATCCTACTTGGTCATGGTGTATGATCTTTTTGATGTACTGCTGGATCCGATTTGGTAAGATTTTGTTGAGGATTTTGGCATGTATGTTCATGAGGGATATTGGCCTGTAATTCTCTTTCATTGTGTTGTCTTTACCTGGTTTTGGTATTAGGGTGATGCTGGCCTCATAGAATGAGCTTGGAAGTGTTCCTTCCTCTTGAATTTTTTGTAGTAGTCTGAGGAGGATAGGTTTTAGTTCTTCCTTGAATGTTTGGTAAAACTCCCCTGTGAAGCCGTCTGGTCCTGGGCTTTTGTTTGATGGAAGCTTTTTGATGACTGCTTCAATTTCTTCCATAGTTATTGGCCTATTGAGATTTTTAGATTCTTCCTGATTGAATTTTGGAATGTTGTATTTTTCTAGGAATTTGTCCATATCCTCCAGGTTGTCTAGTTTGTTGGAGTAGAGCTGTCCACAATATTTTTTAACAATCATTTGTATTTCTGTGGGGTCTGTTGTTATTTCGCCTCTATCGTTTCTGATTTTGTTTATTTGGGTCCTCTATCTTTGCTTCTTTGTGAGCCTGGCTAGAGGTTTGTCAATCTTGTTTATCCTTTCAAAGAACCAGCTCTTGGTTTCATTGATTTTCTGTATTGTTTTTTTGGTCTCTATGTCATTTATTTCTGCTCTAATCTTTATTATCTCCTTCCTTCTGGTCACTCTGGGGTTTTCTTGTTGCTCTCTTTCTAATTCTTTGAGTTGTAGAGTTAGCTGATTTACTACCATTTTTTATTGTTTTTTGAGATAGGCCTGTAAAGCTATAAACTTCCCTCTCAGGACTGCTTTCATTGTGTCCCATAGGTTTTGGATTGTTGTGTTTTCATTGTCATTAGTTTCCAAGATGTTTTGAATTTCTTCTTTGATTTCATTGGTAAACCAATCAATATTTAATAGCATGCTATTCAGCTTCCAGGTGTTTGAGTATTTTGGGTTGTTTTTATTGTAGTTTATTTCTAATATTATGCCATCGTGGTCTGCGAAGACGCTTTTTATGATTTCAATCTTCTTGAATTTGGGGATACTTTGCTTGTGACCCAATATATGGTCTATTTTTGAATATGTGTCATGAGCACTTGAGTAGAATGTATATTCCGTGGCACTGGGGTGAAGTGTTCTGAAGATGTCTATTAAGTCCATCTGATCTAGTGAGTCATTTAGGATTGCTGTATCTTTGCTGATTGTTTGTCTAGAGGACTTATCCAGTGATGTCAGTGGTGTATTAAAGTCCCCTACTATGATTGTATTGTTGTTGATCTCTCCTTTGATATCTTCCTGGAGTTTTTTTTATGAATTTGGGTGCTCCTGCATTGGATGCATATATGTTTACCAGGGTTATATCTTCTTGTTGAATTGATCCCTTTAGTATTATGAAGTGGCCTTCCTTATCTCTTGTTATGGCCTTCACTTTGAGGTCTATTTTGTCTGATATAAGTATTTCTACCCCAGCTTTCTTTTCCTTTCCATTTGCCTGAAAGATATTTTTCCATCCTTTCACTTTCAGTCTGTGTGAGTCCCTTCTAATGAGGTGGATTTCTTGTAGACAGCAAATGTGTGGGTCATGTTTTTTTATCCATTCAGCCACTCGATGTCTTTTGTTTGGAGCATTTAGTCCATTTACGTTTAAAGTTATTATTGAAAGGTACTTGTTTGTAGCCATTTCTTTTTGTGTGTGGCTGTTTTCTTTCTGAGCTTTTTATTATTTTTATACCAGTCCCTTTAGCATCCCTTGCATTGCTGGCTTGGTGGTGATAAACTCCCTTAGCCTTTTATTGTCTGTGAAGCTTCTTATTTCCCCTTCAAGTTTGAATGATAGCCTTGCTGGATAGAGTATTCTTGGATTCAGTCCTTTGCTTTGCATCACTTTGTAAATTTCTGTCCATTCTTTTCTGGCCTGATTGTTTCTGTTGAGAAATCATTTGACAATCTAATGGGAGATCCCTTGTATGTAACTTTCTGTCTCTCTCTTGCAGCCTGTAAGATTTTCTCTTTGTCCTGAACATTTGCCATGGTAATTATGATGTGTCTTGGTGTGGGTCTTTTCGGGTTTACCTTGTTTGGGACTCTCTGGGCTTGTGTGACTTTTTTCTTCCCCACCTCAGGAAGTTTTCTGATGTTATTTATTCTAATAGGTTTTCTAATCCTTGTTCATCCTTCTATTGTTCTGGTACCCCTATTATTAGTATGTTGTTTCGTTTCATGTTGTCCCAAAGCTCCCTTAGGCTCTCCTCCTGTCTTTTAATTTTTTTCTTCAATTGCAGTACATTTTGGGTGTGTTTTGCTTCCTTGACTTCTAATTCACTAATTCGGTCCTCCGCTTCTCCTAGTCTACTGTTGATACTTTCAATGGAGTTTTTCATTGCAGCTATATCACTCTTCATTTCTTCTTGGGTCTTACTTAAGTTGTTGATTTTTTCATCTGTTTCTTCTTGCTTCTTGCAGAGGTTGTTGATTTTTTCCTCCATCCGGTTTATGCACTCTGGGACCCTTATTCTGAATTCTTTTTCTGTCATGTTGCATGCCTCTGTATTACTTAGCTGCTTTTCTGGAGAGTCCTCCTTCTCTTTCCTTTGGGGGTTTCTTTGTCTACCCATGTTTGATCTCACTGACATATCTAGACGTTGAGTCGTTCAGTGGTTGCTCCCTTGGTGGCAGTGACTCCTGGGTCTGTGGTTGCTCTTCGGGCGGTTGCGGTAGCAGCTGCTCTTCAGTTGGCAGCAGCTCCTCTGGTGGGTGCTGTTCACAGCTGAGGTGGCTCTTCTGGCTTGTGGGGCGAGGTTTCATGTACAGCTGCTGTTCCTCAGCAGAGGTTGTGGTGCTCTGGAGGTTGCTGTAGTTTCGATCTGCTGCGTTGATTTAAAGGCACAAAATACAACACAACAAGGCACCACGTACCAGGCAGTATATACAAATATATTCACGATATTAATAACCCCAAATAAAGGTGACCACCCGAATTAAGAGAATTAGGGGATAAGGAGGGAGGAAGGGAAAAAGATAAAAGAGAAAAAAGAAAAGAAAAGTAGGAACCAAAAAAAGGAGTACAAAAATGAAATTGGGAAAAAGGAGGGGGCAAAATAAAAGCGAGAAAAGAAAAGAAAAGAAAAGAAAAAAAAGAAAGAGAAAAAAGAAAAAAAAAAGAGCGAAAAGAGAGAATGAATTGGAAGAGGGGAAGAGACTTTTTTATATGAGGAGAATACTCCTATAGAACAGCCATTAATCCCAACAGATTCCAGCAACAGCTCCCTGGAGATGAATGCAAACTAGAAACAACCAATAATATAACGATGAAAATAGAATGGAGAACACTAATCCCAAAATAAAATAAAGAGAAAATAAAATGGCACTTTAAAAAATGGTAAAATGGTAGCAGTAATAATACTGGTTAAAAATAAGAAGGTAGTAATTAAAAGGGTAAAATCAGGTGATGGAAAAAGAAGAAAAAAAAAGAAAAGAAAAAAAAGAAGAAGAAAAAAATTGGTTTCTTAGTTAAAAGGTGAAAAAAGAAAAAAAAAAAACTTGCAGTAGTGAAGGTCCTTCGGTTCTTCTATTCTTCAGTGTGGCTCGCCTTAGACCTGCCAGGTATTTAGGAGAGTGTTGGGTTTCCCTGCGATACACTGTTCCTCTGTGTTGTAAACCACAGTCCTTATTTTAAAGCAGGCCGCATTTGTTTCCCAGACTGCCTTATTTTGTGTTTAGCAAAGAGTCAGTTTGTGGGTCAGCCTCTGGGTGGCAGTGTTCTGGGGTTGGCCTCTGAGGCTATAGGGCCTCTCTGTCCAGTGGAAGTTCACTGCCCAGAGCTGGCTGCGTAATAGTTAGTTACGGGCGCTGTGTTGTTGCTGGGATTGAAAATCCCTCTATAGGCCAGACCCTGTTAACTCCCAGGGACTGATCAGGTTATTTTAGTCCTTGATCTCCTACAGGGTGGAATCTGGGTGTGGCTGTGCTCCTTGCCTGGGGGCTGGGGGGAGGAGTCTCACTCTCAGGAGAGAATGGCTGCCCCAGACCTAGGCTCAGGGGTGTCTCAGCACTCAATTCGCTGCCACCTCTCCCGGCCCCCCTTCTCTCCTCAGTCTCTCCCCAGATTCCACTCCTCCGCACCCTCTCCCTCTCTTCAGCACAGGTGAGTGTCTGTATCCGAAATGTCCCAGGGACAGGATTCAGTAAAAACAAACAAACAAACACCGGCCGCGGAAACGGGGAAGGCTCGGTTTCTGTAAGTTTCTTCTCTTACCGGGACTGCATGGTCTGGTCAGCTCTTCAGGCTGCCCCCTTTAGGCTCAGTCCTCTGTGATCACAGAACCCAGCTCTCAATTCCCCCGGTGGCACCAGGAATCCCGCAGTTCTCCTTTCCCCCGTCAGGGGCTGTGCCTGTCCCAAGGGATGCAGCTGTCTGCCACACGGTCTCCCTCCGACTCTGGGTTCAGAGGTCTGGCAAACTTTCCTGCCAAAATCCCTATTTTTTTTTACCTTTCCAGGGGAGTTCTGCTCTTCCCGGCTGCAAACCATCTCACCAGCTGAGCAATTTCGCCAATTCGGGGTGGATGCTATTAGTTTCAGCTGCTCACTCCATTTGCTCCGGGACACGACCTGGGACACGTACGTCTGCCTATATCGCCGCCATCTTCCCTTCTCTCTATTTTCTGTTTTTTTATTCAATAAATGTAGCATTTTTCTAAGAAGAATAAAATTCAATTCCCTGCATTTTAGAAGTACATTATGATAGGAAAACCTTTCATTATTTTTCCTATTTTGAAACACTTCTCTTCCCATATGCAGAACATTACTAATATAATGTCTCATAAGACCTGGTATTGAGCTCTGGACTACGCTAATATGTACTTGGTTATAGCTCAGATCCAAATCCTGGCTTGCTTGTCTTTTGTCCAGCATGCCTGACTCCTGACATGTTTCTCAGCAGTTAACATTTTGTTTTTTGCTTTTTCAGGGACCTACTGAGCTCTTAGAGCTCCTGTTTTCTATGCTTTCTGGCAGTGTTGGTGAGCATATCTCAAACAGTGTAAAAGAGCCTTCAGAAAAAGTGCAATCTATCCATCTCGCCCTCCTCCACCCCACCCCAAAGTAAAATATGATCCCAGAGAGTCTCTAGAAATGGAATTATCATGTGACTCAGCATGAAAAGAATAGTATGGACATTCAGGCATACCTTGTGACATCATTCCAAGTGCTGTGGGGTCAAGGTACTATTATTGGTATGCTATTCCCATTTAGACACTTTCAATTGTAGAGAGGAAAAAAAAGGAAAAATTTATGACATAAATATGAAGTCATTTTTCCTCTGTATTTTTTTACATTAAAGATAAACATGTCTCTGAAAGAATTATCCTAACTAATAACCATAAGTAGGCTAATTATACCTCTTACTTTGTGAATTATTTTCATTGCCTGATATATTAACATATTTTCACACAGTTTTCATATAATGTTATTCTGTGGTCTTTAAACTATCAGATTTTAAGAATTCTTTAGCAGGTAACTTTTTTGAATCAAAATGTTGAAAGGATTCTGTAGAACTCCTATTATACTGCTTATATAATTTAACTTAATAAGACAAACATATGTACCTCTTTTTTTATCTTTAAGATATCACTTTTAAAAAAATTATGTGAGAATAGAGAGTTTAGAGGAGTGGGCTTGTGCTGTAATTGGGAATTCTGGACCCTATTTTTGGCCTTTGTTTTTACAAATTGTAGCAGGATCACAATTTTTTAAATAAGAAAATTACCTTGGCACTACTTTCCCATTGGCATTTTGCCTTTTTTGGTTAATAAGCTGAGGATCATATCAGTGAATTAGAAGACAGGGTAGAAAAAATCACTCAATCAGAGAACCAAAAAGAAAAAACAAAACAAAACAAAACTGAAAAACAGGAGGATAGCTTAAGGTGACTGTTGGACAACATAAAACATAACAATATTTACAATTTTTTGATAAAAACTCTCAGTAAAGTCGAAATAGAGGAATCATATGTCAACACAGTAAATGCCATATATGACAAACCTACAGCAAACATCATACTTAATGGGCAAAACCAAAACCATTTCCCCTAAAAACAGGAACAAGACATGAATGCCTGCTTTCACCACTCTTATTCAGCACTAGTGGCCCGTTGCATGAAGATTCGACCAATAGGCTTTCCTTCCCCTGGCTGCTGGCACCGGTTTTCCTCTGGCACCTGGGACCCAGGCCTTTGGTCCGGCTGCAGCAGTGAGGCTTGGCTTCTCTTCTTTGGCTCCGCTCAGCCTCTCCTTTTTTTTTTTTTTCCAGCTCCTCCAGCGAAGCCCAGGGTGGACTGGAAGCCTGGGTTGCCCCTGGCAACCGAGGTCCCCACCCCTCCTTGAGCGGAGCCCAGGCCAGGCAGGAAGCTTGGCTTCCTTCATCGCCGGGAGCAACCTAAGCCTCCTGCTTGCTCCAGCTCCTTGGCTGCTGCCATCTTCAGCCTTCGCTCTGTGCCTGTGTATGCCAATTAACCACCATCTTTGTTGCATTAATTTGCATAGTTGCTCTGATTGGCTGGTGGGTGTAGCAGAGTGGCAGAGTGATGGAGTGATGGTTAATTTGCATGTTTTTCTTTTATTAGTGTAAATAGTACTGGAAGTTCTAGCCACAGCAATTAGACAAGAAGAAATAAAAGGCATCCAAATTGGTGGGGAAAAAAGGGACATATATAATACTTTCAACAATAAAGATTTTAAAAATAAAAACAAACAAAAATAAAACCAATTTCACTGCATTTCTATCTTACTTACTCAAAGATTTTACTTTTGCATTATGCTTTCTCTCTCTTAAATTATCAATTTCTCCTCACTAAAGGTTAATTCCCATTATTTTGCAAACACTTGGCACTGTCTCCCATTGAACTCACATCTCTTTCCAGTCATGCCCCCTTTCCGTATTCCACTCCCTTTACTAAAAATCTTCTTGAAAAGATTGTCTAAATCCTCTATCCTATACTTTATATTCACTCTTAAACATTATTTTATTGAAGACGGAGGGAAAATGGCGGAGGTATAAGTGGACGTGTCCGGTGCCTTGTCCTGGAGCAGATAAGGGTGAGCAGCTGAAACGGGTAACATGCAGCCCAAATAGGCAGAGGATTTTCAGCTGAGAGACTGTCTGCAGCTAGGAAAGACCAAGAACCCCCAGGAAAAAAAGGACGGTTAGAGACTGCGGCTGAAGCCTCTCCTGGTGCGCCAGCTAAGCAGCGGAGACTGCGCCATCTTGGGTGGTTGTTGCTGGCATCCAGAGACCAGCTACTAACTTGGAAACAAGGGATCTCAAGCAGCGTGACTGCGTGAACTCAGACGAGCACTGCTTCTTCTCACAGAAAGGTTGGACATCCCCTAAAGGTGCAGTTTGCAGTTCGGGTTGGAGGGAGGACCGAGCTCGCGCACGTGGGGCGGAATCTGCACCCCACAGAATCCGCAGCCGTTGGGACCAGCGTGACCCGCGAGTGGGGAAGGGACCCCACAGGGCTGCTGGCAGAAGGGAACGCGAAAAATGAGCCCAGAGCTGGACTGTATATAAAGGAGCAGCCTTGGACTTTGCCAGTCTGCTGGCTGCTTGGTGCCAGGGGCGAGTGGGCGCGCGGAGACTGCGCGCGGAGACTGTGCGCAGACCTGGAAGGTGGAGGCTTGCGAATTAGCACAGAGTATCAGGCTCTTATTACAGTTCCCCTTAGATCTGTGCATTCGATTATTAAACCCAGTGCATGGGATTCCCCAGTTGGGGTCATTTGTAGAGCCTGTAGGGGAAAGTTCTTTTTGGGGAGCCTGGGAAACAGTGGGCAGTGGCAAGGAACCAGCTCTGGGCAGTGGTCTTTTCCAAATACTATAGAGGAAAACAAACAAAAAAAACCCCCGACTGATAGAGAGGACTTATAGCCTCGGAGGTCAATCCAGACACACTGCCACCCAGAGGCAGAGCCACGAACTGTCTCTTCTGTGATCACAAATAAAGGCAGTCTGGTAAACAAATACAACCTGCCTTAAAATCAGGTCTGTGGTTTACTGCACGAGGGACAGTGTATCGCAGGGAAGTTCAACACTCCCCTGAATGCCTGGCAGGACTAAGGCGTGCCAAAAAGAAGAGTGGAAGATCTGAAGCACCTTCACTTCCTAATATTTTTATATATATTTTTTAATTCTTTTTTCACCATTTCATTAAGAATCTATTTTATTATTTTTTTATTTTTTATTTTTTTCATCACTTGATTTTACCTTTTTAATTACTACATTTTTTAAACCAGTATTATTGCTATCCTTTTACCATTTTTTCAAGTGTCATTTTATTTTTTTTTAATTTTTTTATTTTTCTTTATTTTATTTTGGGATTAGTGTTCTACACTCTATTTTCATCGTTCCTTTAGCATCATTTCTCTCTATCTCACATTTAAACTTAAGCCAAAACTCTCTTCCTCACTTTTCCCCTTTTGTTGTCCTGTTTCTCTTACCCTATTCCTGCTTTGGATTTTCCCTATTCCTTCTTTCTACCCACTGTCTAAATTTCACCCTACTTATATATCTAATTTCCAATCCCTCGCTCTAAATCCATATACACCTCTCTCTTATCTTTCTTCACTATCTAATTTTTTTTCTCTCTCTCTCTGTAGTTTTGCTAGTGTTTGCTTGATTTTGAGTATATTGGGGTTTTTTATGCTTGTGTGGGAAATTGTTTTGTTTTTCAATTTCATTTTTCTGTTTTGCTTACTTTTTCTTTATCTGGTTATTTTTGTGCTTCTGTTTTCCCTTGCCTCGCTTGATATTGGTGGTTGTTTGTAGTTTGCATTAGTCTCCAGGTATCTGCTGCTCGAGTTCATTGAGATTGGTTGGGGTTCTCTTGGAGTTTTCTCCCCATACAAATAGCCTCTTCCCCACCTCTATTTCATTCTCTTACTTTTTTTTTTGGTTGTTTTTTTGTTTGTTTGTTTGTTTTTGTTTTTTATTTTTTTTTGTCTTTTTGTTTTTTTCTTCTCTCCTTTTTCCCAATCTCATTTCGGCACTCCTTTTTGTTTTTTATTTTTCTCTTTAATTTATTTCCTCTTTTTTCTTCTTTATCCCCTAATTCTCTTCACTCGGGGGGTCACCTTTATTTGGGGTTATTAATATCGTGAATGCATTTAGTTTGGTGCCTTGTACGTTGTGCCTTGTTGTGTTGTATTTTGTGCCTTTGAATCAGCGCAGCAGAGAGAGAACTACATAACCAAACACCTTGAGAAGAGAAATCATGGTGAAACAAAGAACCAACCCAAATATGAAAGAAAAACAGGCAGCATCAGAAAAGGAAGTAAATGAAATGGAGGCAATGGAGGCAAGCAACCTGTCAGAGAAAGAATTCAGAGTAATGGCCATAAGGTGGATGAAAAGAATGGAAGACCAATTCAACAATACGTGTAGGAACCAAGAGGAAATGAAGAAGAACCAAGAGGAAATGAAGAGAAACCAAGAAGAAATGAAAAATGACATCACTGCCATAAAGAACTCAATAGAAAGCATCAATAGTAGACTAAAAGAAGCAGAGGACTGCATCAGCGAGCTAGAAGACAAGGTAGAAACAAATACCCAAACAGAACAGCTTCTAGAAAAAAAATTAAAAAGCAGGAGGAGAACCTAAGAGAACTCTGGGACAATGCTAAACGAAACAACATCCGGATAATAGGGGTGCCAGAAGGAGAGGAAACTAAGCAAGGAATAGAAAACCTGTTTGAAAAAATAGTAATGGAAAATTTCCCTGATATAGGGAGGAAAAAACTCACACAAATCCAAGAAGCTCACAGAGTCCCAAACAAAATGAACCCAAAAAGACCGACACCAAGGCACATAATAATTAAATTGGCAAACACCAACAACAAAGCAAGAATCTTAAAAGCAGCCAGAGAGAGACAGAAAGTTACCTACAAAGGATCCCCCATCAGACTAGCGACCAATTTCTCAACAGAAACACATCAGGCAAGAAGGGAATGGAATGAAATATACAAAGTAATGCAAAGGAAGGGTCTGAATCCAAGAATACTATACCCAGCGAGGCTATCAATCAAAATTGAGGGTCAAATCAGGAGCTTCACAGACAAAATCGGTCTATGGGAGTTTATTACAACCAAACCAGCAATGCAAGAAATGCTAAAGGGTCTGCTGTAAATAGAAAAAACAGGAAACAAAGAAGGAATGCAGCAGTAAAGAACAAAAATGGCGACTAACAAGTTTCTATCAATAATAACTTTAAATGTAAATGGATTAAATTCCCCAGTCAAAAGGCATAGGGTAAATGAGTGGATAAGAAAACATGTCTACAGGAAACCCACCTCAGAAAAAAAGACGCACACAGACTGATGGTGAAGGGATGGAAAAAGGTTTTTCAGGCCAATGGAAGTGAAAAAAAAAGCCGGGGTAGCAATACATATATCTGACAAATTAGATCTCAAAGTGAAGGACATAAAAAGAGATCAAGAAGGCCACTTCATAATACTAAAGGGAGCAGTCCAACAAGAAGAAATAACTCTGGTAAATATATATGCACCCAATATAGGAGCACCCAAATACGTAAGAAATCTTCTGGAGGAGATCAAGGGAGAGATTGACAGCAATACAATCATAGTAGGGGACCTTAACACCCAATTATCTCCACTGGACAAATCCTCTAAACAGAAACTCAGCAAAGAAACATCAATCCTAAATGACTCACTAGATCAGATGGAATTAATTGACATCTTCAGAACATTTCACCCCAAAGCCACAGAATAAACATTCTCCTCAGGTGCACATTTGTCATCTTCAAAGATAGACCATATATTGGGTCACAGACAAAGTCTCTTCAAATTCAAGAAAATTGAAATCATATCAAGCATCTTCTCAGACCACAAAGGCATAAAACTGGAAATCAACTACAACAAAAACAATCCAAAAAAATCAAACACATGGAGACTAAATAGCATGCTATTAAACAACGACTGGGTTACCAGTGAAATCAAAGAAGAAATAAAAAACATCATGGCAATAAATGACAATGAAAACACAACAATCCAAAACCTATGGGACACAGCAAAAGCAGTCTTGAGAGGGAAGTTCATAGCTCTACAAGCCTACTGCAAGAAACAAGAAACTGAGAATAAATGACCTAACTCTACAACTCCAAGAGTTAGAAAGAGAGCAACAAAAAAGGCCCAGTGTAAGCAGAAGGAAGGAAATAACAAAGATCAGAGCAGAGATAAACGACTTAGAGACCAAAAAAACAATACAAAAGATCAACAAAACCAAGAGCTTGTTCTTTGACAGGATAAACAAGATTGATACACCTCTAGCCAGGCTCACCAAGAAACAAAGAAAGAGGACCCAAATAAACAAAATCAGAAATGAAAGAGGAGAAATAACAACAGACCACATAGAAATACAAAGGATTGTTAGAAAATAATATGAACAACTCTACTCCAACACACTAGACAACCAGGAGGAAATGGACATATTCCTAGATAAATACAACCTTCCAAAACTTAACCAGGAAGAATCTAAAAATATCAATAGGCCAATAACTATGGAGGAAATCGAAGCAGTAATCAAAAAGCTTCCAGCAAACAAAAGCCCGGGGCCAGATGGCTTCACAGGGGAGTTTTACCAAACATTCAAGGAAGACCTAAAACCTATCCTCCTCAGACTATGTAGAAAGATCCAAGAGGAAGGAGCACTTCCCAGCTCATTCTATGAAGCCAACATCACCCTAATCCCCAAACCAGATAAAGACAATACAATGAAAGAGAATTACAGACCAATATCCCTCATGAACATAGATGCCAAAATCCTCAACAAAATCCTAGCAAATCGGATCCAGCAGTACATCAAAAAGATCATACACCATGACCAAGTAGGATTTATCCCAGGGATGCAAGGATGGTACAATATCCGCAAATCAATAAATGTGATACATCACATAAACAAATTGAGAGAAAAAAACCACATAGTCATATCAATTGATGCAGAAAAAGCATTTGACAAAATCCAACACCCTTTCTTGATAAAAACTCTCAGCAAGATAGGAACTGAGGGATCATACCTCAACATAATAAAAGCCATATATGACAAACCCACAGCCAACATCATAATCAATGGGCAAAAACTAAAACCATTCCCCCTAAAAACAGGAACAAGACAGGGATGCCCCCTCTCACCACTCCTGTTCAACATAGTACTGGAAGTACTAGCCATTGCGATCAGACACGAAGAAGAAATAAAAGGCATCCAGATTGGAAAAGAAGAAGTAAAACTGTCCTTATTTGCAGATGACATGATACTGTACATACAGAACCCTATAACCTCCATCAAAAAATTATTAGACTTAATAAATGAATTCAGCAATGTAGCAGGATACAAAATTAATGCTAAGAAATCCGTGGCATTTCTTTACACCAATAGTGAACTTACAGAAAGTGAAACTACAGAAGCAATCCCATTTACCATTGCACCAAAAAAATTAAAATACCTAGGAATAAACTTAACTAAGGAGGTAAATGAATTATATGCTGAAAACTATAGGACACTGAAAAAAGAGATAGAGGAAGACATAAACAGATGGAAGAATATACCGTGTTCATGGATTGGTAGAATCAACATCATCAAAATGTCCATACTACCCAAAGCAATTTATAGATTCAATGCAATCCCCATTAAATTACCAACGGCATATTTCACAAATCTAGAACGAATGTTCCAAAAATTCATCTGGAATTAAAAAAGACCCCGAATAGTTGCAGCAATCCTGAGAATGAAGAACATAGTAGGTGGGATCTCAATACCAGATATCAAACTGTATTACAAAGCCACTGTTCTTAAAACAGCTAGGTACTGGCACAAGAACAGACATATAGATCAATGGAATAGAATAGAGACCCCAGAAATCGACCCAAACCACTATGCCCAATTAATATTCGACAAAGGAGGCAAGAGCATACAATGGAGTCAAGACAGTCTTTTCAATAAATGGTGTTGGGAAAATTGGACAGATACATGCAAAAGGATGAAACTAGATCACCAACTCACACCATACACAAAAATAAACTCAAAATGGATAAAAGACTTAAACGTAAGACGGGAAACCATAAAAATAGTAGAGGAATCCACAGGCAGCGAAATCGCAAACATATGCCGAAGAAATTTCTTCTCTGATAATGCTCCTAGGGCAATGGAAACTAAAGAGAAAATGAACAAATGGGACTACATCAAAATAAAAAGCTTTTGCACAGCAAAGGAAACCATCAACAAAACAACAAGAAGACCCACTACATGGGAGAACATATTTGCCAATTTTACCACTGATAAGGGTTTAATTTCCAACATACAGGGATCTCATGAAACTTAACAAATGGAAGGTAAACAATCCAATGAAAAAATGGGCAACGGACCTAGATAGACACTTTTCGAAAGAGGACATACAGAAGGCCGAAAGACATATGAAAACCTGCTCAAAGTCACTAATTATATGAGAGATGCAAATCAAAACGACAATGCGGTATCATCTCACACCTGTCAGAATGGCTATCATCAACAAATCAACAAACAACAAGTGCTGGAGAGGATGTGGAGAAAAAGGAACCCTTCTGCACTGCTGGTGGGAATGCAGACTGGTGCAGCCACTGTGGAGAACAGTATGTAGCTACCTCAGAAGACTAAAAATGGAACTCCCATTTGACCCAGTGATCCCACTACTAGGAATATATCCCAAGAAACCAGAAACGCCAATCAGAAAGGATATATGCCCCCCTATGTTCATAGCAGCACAATTCACCATAGCTAAGATTTGGAAACAGCCTTAGTGCCCATCAGCAGATGAGTGGATTAGAAAACTGTGGTACATATACACAATGGAATACTATGCTGCAGTAAAAAAAAAAAAAAAGGAACTCTTGCCTTTTGCAACAGCATGGATGGAACTGGAGAGCATTATGCTAAGTGAAATAAGCCAGTCAGAGAAAGATAAATATCACATGATCTCACTCATTTGTGGATTATAGAGAACAACATAGACTGATGAAAAAGGACAGACCCAAAGACTGAGAAACAGCGATCAGGCTGTCAATCCCCAAAAGGAAAGTAGGGGAGGGCCGGGGTAAGGGGAAGAGATCAACTGAAGGACTTGTATACTTGTATATAAGCCAAACCAATGGACATGGACAACAGGGGGATGGGAGCATGAGTTTGTGTGTGGGGGGGAGGTTGGGGGTTAATGGGGGGGATGTGGACACATTTGTAATACCTTAACTAATAATAATAATAATAATAATAAAAGAGAATAAAGACAAAAAAACACATTATTTTATTGTGCAATATAGCACATGTAAAACACTGCAGAAAACATAATGTAGATGAAGTATGTATATTGATAGTTAATAGGTGATCACCCCATAATCATCACCTAAGTTAAAAATAAGGACATGGCCACATCCCAGCAGTTTCTTGTCATGTTCCTTTTCCTTCTCCCAAGACATAACAATTACCTTAACTTTTCTGGTAATTGTTATCTTGCATTATATATATACAGTTTGACTATCAATGTAGGCACCTATGAATACTATTTTGTTTTGCTTAGTTTTAAACATGTAATTAATACATGAAATCGCATAGTAGGTTACCTTATGTCTTATTTTTATCTCAATATTATAAGAGCTACCTGTCTTGCTGTTTATACTTCTAGTTTTTTTGTTTGCATTCCTTTGCATATGACTGTAACACAATTTATTCTACCTAGAATCTATATACTTCTGTTCATTACTGTGTTTTTTTAATGCTATTGCATCAATCTTGCTTTTGTCTTCATTACGGCCCCAAACAGCTCTGTTCAAGGTTTCAGGTTGCCAAAGTCAATGGATAATTTCTGTCCTTATTGTACTGAATCTTATTGGCTTCATTTGACATAATTTATCAGCTTCCTTTTTGGAGCAGTTTCTTCTTTTGGCTTCAGGGATTTAATTCCATCAGTTTTTCTTCTATCCTATGGCTGTTTCTTATCAGTGCCTTTGCAGGCTTCTCCTCATAACATAAATTTTAAGTGCTGGAATGCACCAGGTTTCAGTCCTTGGATATTTTTCCTTTTATTCATACTCATGCTTAATCTCACACAATCTATGGCTTTAAATATAATCCATATGACCTCTCCCAAATTTATTTCTCCAGCCTGAGTCTCTCACCTAAATATCTGACTCTGCTAATTAAATGATTCCACTATAGAAAACACCTAAAATTGAACTCTCTATTCTTCCTCTCCCCCTTATCCTGCTTCATTCTCAACTCAGAAATAGTAACTACATTCTTTTGAATGCTTAGATAATATCCATGTTATCATCCTTGACTTTTGTCTTTCTCTTACTCATATTAAAATGTAATTTTCCAAATTAAAAGGCATGGCTCTCGTGCAAGTATAAAATGAATGTGTGTCAAAGATATATATGAGGGAACCAGTAAGAAGTATTTATAAGCAAGTTAAATGAGAAATATTAGGGAATATTGGTGAGTTAAATATAAGATTGATTAATATCTCACAGAGCAACAAACTATAACTTCTAAGTCTATGTTTTCCACTAGAAAAATATTATTTCAGTCCTACGGAACAGAAGTCTACAAGTTAAGACAATGATAAGAAATGTTTGAATCTAGAAAATATTTTATTTATTTATTTATTTATTTATTTATTTATTTATTTATTTATTTATTTATTTTTTAAGTATATTTTATTGATTTTTTACAGAGAGGAAGGGAGAGAGATAGAGAGTTAGAAACATCGATGAGAGAGAAACATCAATCAGGTGCCTCCTGCACATCTCCCACTGGGAATGTGCCCGCAACCCAGGTACATGCCCTTGACCGGAATCGAACCCGGGACCCTTGAGTCCGCAGGCTGACACTCTATCCACTGAGCCAAACCGGTTTCGGCATAGAAAATATTTTTAGAGTCAGCATCATTTATTGGTGGATTGTATGTTAAGTGTTAAGAAAAAGTTATGTAAAATTTTGAAATAAGTAAATAAGTAGATGTGATTTCAATGTTTTATGGGAGAAAAGTCCCACCTAAATGTTATGTAAATGTGTAGATTCTGTCTACATTCTCTTGCCCAGATATTTGCAATTGCTCCCTAACTGGGCTCTCTGTTTCTGCCCTTGTCTTTCTACATTTATTGTTTGTTTGTTTTCCATACTAAAGGCAGAGTGATCCTGATATGTTCAAAACATTCTAAGGGTTTCTCAACTCATAATAAAATTCAGAGGATTTAACTTGGTCAATAACACATGAGCTTCTTTTTCTGGCTAATTTCATCATCTTATCTTTAACTGGTGTTTGGAAGTACTCTGCTGTACTCAACTGAACAAGAAGTCTGAATTAATTTGTTCACTGCAATTATTTCTGCATTATTTTGGCAACTTCTTAAATAGCATTACTGTTAATAATTATATAAATTCAGGGTTGAGCAAAAGTAGATATACAGTTGTAAGTATGTGAAACACAAGAGTTTATTCTTATATTAGTTATTAACTACTATATTATTTTCCATGCAAATAACTGTAAACCTACTTTTGCCTACCCCTGTGTAAACAAGTTCCACAAATCATAGATATTTTGTAGCCCAATCATTTGAATCCTAGAAATTCTGTGCATGCATATATTTATATATATCATTAACTTGTTATAAAGACCAAACATTTTTTTTTGTTTGTTCGTTTTAAATATATTTTTATTGATTTTTTACAGAGAGGAAGGGAGAGGGATAGAGAGTTAGAAACATCGATGGGAGAGAAACATCGATCAGCTGTGTCCTGCACACCCCCTACTGGGGATATGCCCACAACCAAGGTACATGTCCTTGACTGGAATTGAACCTGGGCCCCTTCAGTCCACAGGCCAATGCTCTATCCACTGAGCCAAACCAGTTAGCGCAAGACCAAAAAATTGTTAATGTTAAATCAAATTATCTGTAAATGATGTAAGAAATATGTTAATTATCTTGCTCCAAATAATTATAAAGAAGGTGCACTTATCATTTTACTGATAGCAAACAGCTCCTAATGTCTTCAGTAACCAAGATGATGGTGATATCAGAGAAGTCCATTAAGATCATCGTTCATACCATTCACTTAATACAACAAAGAGAACTTCACCTGGAATCTCCTGTAGATCCCTGCTTATTTAAGTAGCAGTTAGTTTAAACACACACACAAAGTCAAGCTTCATTATTTATAGCACACTTCTTTCTAATAAACTGTATTCTCCTGAAATATACCCTAGCTGATAAAACATTCACATATATTTATATAGGTATTTTTTTTGCTGTTGAGATTATTCCCCAGCATCATCAGTGGTTAAAGGCACAGGAGATACGGAAGAGTGGGAGGATATATTTCTGACCTAGGTCCTAAGAAGTGGCTGCCACCTTGTGCCTCGGGTTTCAAAAGGAAAAGAAGCTAGTAGATATAAGCAAAGTTGACAAAATTTTGAATTGCTGTAATTGTACCCTTAATCAAGCTGAATAGGACTCACACCTCTATAAACAATCTAAATTGCAAACCAATGGTTACAATCCTATCTAATAATAGACAAACATGGTAATTGACCATACCTTCGCTACGCCTCCCATTGGCTAATCAGCGTGATATGCAAATTAACCCAACCAAGATGGTGGCCAGCAGCCACGCAGCTGAAACGAGCAGGAGGCTTGCTTGTTCCAGTGATGGAGGAAGCCAAGGTTCCCCACCTGCCGCAGCCCGGCTCTGAGCTCCGAAAGCAACAAAGTTTCAATTATAGAAGGTAAACAAACCCCAGATACTTGCTTTCAGCAGGCCATGGCCTCAGAGCTGAAGCAAGCAGGAGCCGGCGCTCAGCTCCAGTGACAGCAACAAAGTTTCAATTACAGAAGGTAAATAAATCCCAGAAAAAAAAGAAAAAAAGGAGAGGCTGGGAGCTTCAGTTTCCGGCCAGCCTGAAAATGGCCCTCAGCCCCTCATCCAGGCTGGCCAGGCACCCCAGTGGGGACCCCCACCCTGAAGCGAGTGTGACCAGCTGCAAACAGCCATCAGCCCCTCACCCAGGCTGGCCAGGCACCTAAGCGGGACCCCCACCCTGATCTGGGACACCCTTCAAGGCAAACCAGCCGGCCCCCACCCGTGAACCAGGCCTCTATCCTATCTAGTAAAAGGGTAATATGCAAACTAACCCTAACAGCAGAAAGACTGGGAATGATGGGTCACTATGACACACACTGACCACTAGGGGGCAGACACTCAATGCAGGAGCTGCCCTCTGGTGATCAGTGTGCTCCCACAGGGGGAGCTCTTCTCAGCCACAAGCCAGGCTTATGGCTGCCAGTACAGTAGTGGTAGTGGGAACCTTTCTCGCCTCCTCAGCAGCGCTAAGGATGTCTGACTGCAGCTTAGGTCTGCTCCCCGCTGGCAAGTGGACATCCCCTGAGGGCTGCCGGGCTGCCAGAGAGATGTCTGATTGCCATCTTAGGCCCAATCCCCCGGGGAGCAGGCCTAAGCCAGCAGGTAGTCATCCCCTGAGGGGTCCCAGATTGCGAGAGGGCACAGGCCCCAGCTAAGGGCCCCCCCCCCATCCCAAGTGTACAAATTTTTGTGCACCAGGCCTGTAGTCATAAATATAAGAAAGATATTATGTTGATTTTAGCTCATTTCATTTCAACTTCAAATTTCTCTTCTCAGAAGGATCCTGACTACAAATGAGAGGAATCAAACTACAACTAGCTTAAGCAGAAAAGGAAATTTATTGACTCCATATCTGAAAAGTCCAAGATCAGATCTGATTTCATCCATGGCTGGACCCAGGTACTCAACATGTCCATTGACACTTGCTTTTTTCCAGACAGACTCTCTTATTAAGGAGCAAGCTAACCAAAGTAGACCCATCCATCACCCCAAAGACGCACATTAAGCCAGCTTAACAAGTTCAGCTAAAACGTGTTTTTTTCTTTATTTGATCTGGCAGATAATTCATGGTGGAGAATTGTTGGGGTCCAGCCCCAGCGGGTCCAGGGGTCCCCAAAGGTGTAGACGGAGTCGGCGAAGAAGGAATGACACAGAGACAGCGTTCAGTTGATCAGCAGCCTAGCCAGGATCTCCAGCCAGGATCTCCAGCCAAGTTCTGGTCTGGATCTCCAGCGAAGTTCTGCTTCAGATCTCCAGCCAGGTTCTGTGTTCATGTTCTCTTGCTAGGTTCTCCAGGTTCTCCAGCCAGGTTCTGTAGCCATGTTCCCTCGCTAGGTTCTCCAGCCAGGTTCTGTCCAGGTTCTCCAGCCAGGTTCAGTCACCAGGTTCTAGTCAGGTTCTCTTGCCCATTTCTGTAGTCAGGTTCATTCCAGGATCTTTTGCCATGTTCTCTCCAGCGAAGTTCTTCTGTCTCTAGTTCTGTGTAGGTTCTGTCTTCTTAGTTCTGTGTTCTAAGTTCTGTATTCTAAGTTCTGTGTTCTAAGTTCTGTCTCTCGCTGTCTTGTTACATCTGTATTTATACCAGTTGATTCAATCCTATCAATCTCTATTACAAAGGTTAGGGCGTTTCTTATCTCCATTCCAGGGAGTAAAGATTATGTAGCTTAAGCAAGATTGTTCGTAGTTAAAGTGATTAATTACCCGCCTGGCACTTAGTTAAGAGGTTTTATTCCCTCCCTAACTTCAGGGGAAAATCCCTGTCTGGGGAAACAACCTTTCTCAGAGAGGTGACCTTGGTTAAAACACATAGTGCCAAGAAGGTGAGCAATATGTTTATATTAATATGTTCTTAATTAAGAACAGTATGCCATATATACCAGGTCCCTTGAAACAGCAAGGATGGACCGGCTCCCAGCAGGTTTTGATTACCAAAATAAATGTAAAGGGTTGCTGGGTACCTCCTAACTATAGATTCCCTTGCATTTTACTGTGAATTTCCCCAAATTTTCTCTCTCTCACATACTAGTATACTTTTAAATACATAACAGCTACCATCTGGACTCTGAAATATACACATCTTTTCTCTGGTGTTCACATTCTGCATTTATTCCCAAGATTTGGATTTCTCCAGTTTATCTGCATTTGTCCTCTGGTCAGGACATGGGTCCTTTGCTATGGTCAACCATGCTATTATCCAACCCCCCATTTAGAGTCTGTTACTGTAACACAACATTCATGATACCAGGATTCCTAAGTATCTTTGTCCTCAAAGAATGCCATCACACCTCCATCTTTTATTTTTATTTTTTAAAGTATTACACATGTCTCTTTTTTCCCACCTGGCCACTCCCACCCCTGAGGGTAAACGGCCTCAGTGTCTGTGTTCATTGGTTATGCTAATATGCATGTATACAAGTCCTTTGATTGATCTCTAACCCCCCTTTCCCTGCCTTCTCTCTGAGGTTGGACAGTCTGTTCAGTGCTACCTTGTCTCTGGATTTATTTTAGTTCATCAACTTATGTTGATCATTATATCCTACATATGAGTGAGATCATGTAATATTTATCTTTCACCAACTGGATTATTTCCCTTAGCATAATTCTCTCCAGTTCCATCCAGGCTGTTGCAAATGGTAAAAGTTCCTTCTTTTTTATAGCAGCATAGTATGTCATTATGTAGATATACCACCATTTTTTTTAAATACATTTTATTGATATTTTACAGAGAGGAATAGAGAGTTAGAAGCATCGATGAGAGAGAAACATCGATCAGCTTCCTCCTGCACACCTCCCACTGGGGACATGCCCACAACTAAGGTATATGTCCAACCAAGGCATATGCCCTTGACCAGAATCGAACCTGGGACCCTTCAGTCCGCAGGCCAAGGCTCTATCCACTGAGCCAAACCAGTTAGGGCTGTACCACCATTTTTTAATCCACTCATCTGCTGATGAGTACTTGGGCTGTTTCCAAATCTTAGCTATTGTAATTGTGCTGCTATGAACATAGGGGTGCATATATCCTTTCTGTTTGGTGTATCTGGTATTTGGGGATATATTCCTAGGAGTGGGATTACTGGATCAAATGGGAGTTCCATTTTTAGTTTTCTGAGGAAACTCCACAGTGGCTGCACCAGTCTGCATTCCCGCCAGCAGTGCAAGAGGACTCCTTTTTCTTCACATTCTCACCAGCACTTGTCTTTTGTTGATTTGTTGATGATAGTCATTCTGACAGGTGTGAGATGGTACCTCATTGTTGTTTTCCTTTGCATCTCTCAGATGATTAGTGACTTTGAGCATGTTTTCATATTTCTCTTAGCCTTCTGTATGTCCTCTTTTGAAAAGTGTCTACTTAGGTCCCTTGCCCATTTTTTGATTGGATTGTTTATCTTCCTTTTGTTAAGTTGTATGAGTTCCCTGTGAATTTTAGAGATTAAACTCTTATCTGAAAAAGCACTGGCAAATATGTTCTCCCATGCAATGGGATTTCTTGTTGTTTTGTTGATAGTTTCTTTTGCTTTGCAGAAGCTTTTTATTTTGATGTAATCCCATTTGTTTATTTTCTCCTTAGTTTCCATTGCCCTTGGAGCTGCATTTGTAAAGATATTGCTATGACACATGCCTGATATTTTGCTCCCTATGGAGTCATCTAAGATTTTTATGGTTTTCCATTTACATTTTAAGTCCTTTAACCATTTAGAGTTTATTTTTGTGTATGGTGTAAGTTGGTGATCTAGTTTTATTTTTTTGCATGTGTCTGACCAAATTTCCCAGCACCATTTATTGAAGAGACTGTCTTGTCTCCATTGTATGCTCTTGCCTCCTTTGTCAAATATTAATTGAGCATAATGGCATTGGTCTATTTCTGGGTTCTCTATTTGGTCCCATTGGTCTCTATATCTAATCTTGTACCAGTTTTGAGAACCACAGCTTTCTAACATAGGTTGATATCTGGTATTGTGATCCCTCCAACTTTGTTCTTCTTTGTCAGGATTGCTGTGGCTATTCAGGGTCTTTTTTTTTATTCCAGATGAATTTTTGGAGAGTTTGTTCTAGATCTGTGAAATAGGTTATTGTTATTTTAATGTGGATTGCATTAATTCTATAAATTGCTTTGGGTAGTATGGACATTATAATGATGTTGATTTTACCAATTTATGAGCAGGGTATATTCTTCCACTTGTTTATGTTTTCCTCTATCTCTTTTTTCAATGTTAAGTTTATTCCTAGGCATCTTAATTTTTTTGGTGCAATGGTAAATGGGATTTTTTTAAATTTCTCTTTCTGTGAGCTCATTATCAGTGTATAAAAAAGCCATAGATTTCTGGGTGTTAATTTTATATCCTGCTGCATTGCCAAATTCATTTATTAAGTCCAGCAGTTTTTTGAATGAGTCTTGGGTGGTTTTCTATGTACAGTACCAAGTCATCTGTGAATAATGACAGTTTTACTTCTTCTTTTCCAATTTGGAAGCCTTTTATTTCTTCTTCTTGTCGCTATAACTAGCACTTCCAGTAATATATTGAACAGAAGTTGTGAAAGTGGCCATCCCTGTCTTGTTTCTGTTCTTAAGGGAAATGTATATAGTTTTTTGCACATTGAATATGATCTTGGCTGTATTTTTTTCATATATGGTTTTTATTATGTTGAGGTATGATCCCTCTGTTCCCAGTTTGCTGATAATTTTTATCAATAAAGATTGTTGGATTTTGTCAAATGCTTTTTCTGCATGGATTGATATGATTATGTGATATTTGTCTCTCAATTTATTTATGTGATGTATCACATTTATTGATTTGTGGATATTGTATCATCCTTGAATCCCCAGAATAAATCCCACTTGGTCATGGTCTATGAACTTTCTAATGTAATGTTAGATCTGATTTGCTAGAATTTTGTTTAGGATTTTAGCATCTATGTTCATCAAAGATATTGGCCTGTAGTTCTCTTTCTTTGTGGTGTCTTTATCTGGTTTTGGAATTAGGGTAATGCTGACTTCATAGAAAGAAGTGTGCCTTCCTCTTGAATTTTTGGAATAGTCTGAGTAGGATAGGTTTTAGTTCTTCTTTGAATACTTGGCAGAACTCCCCTGTAAAGCCGTCCAGATGAGGGCTTCTGTTGGCTGGAAGATTTTTGATTACTGCTTTAATTTCTTCAGTAGTTATGGACCTATTCAGATTTTTTAATTCTACCTGATTGAGTTTGGAAGGTTGTACTTTTCTAGGACTATGTCCATTTCATCTAGGTTGTCCAGTTTGTTGGAATAGAGTTGTTAATATCATTTTTTCATAATCCTTTTTATTTCTGTGGGGTCAGTTGATACTTCATCTCTTTTGTTTCTGATTTTGTTTATTTGGGTCCTCTCTTCTTGTTTCTTGGTGAGCCTGGCTAGAGGTTCATCAATCTTGTTTATCATTTCAAAGAACCAGCTCTTGGTTTTATTGATCTTTTGTATTGTTTTCTTGGTCTCTATGCTGGTTGTTTCCATTCTGATCTTTATTATTTCCTTCCTTCTGCTTACTTTGGGCTTTTCTTGTTGATCTCTTTCTAATTTTTTGAGTTGTATGGTTAGATAATTTATTACCATTGTTTCTTGTTTTTTGAGGTAGGCCTGTGGAGCTATGAACTTCCTTCTCAAGACTGCTTTCATGGTGTCCTATAGTTTATGGATTGTTGTGCGTTCATTGTCATTTCTTACCAGGATGTTTGTAATTTCTTTTTTGATCTCTTTGGTAACCCAATCATTGTTTAATATCATGCTATTTTTTATCTTAGAGTTTGATATTTTTTCATTGTTTTTATTGTAGTTGATTTCTAATTTTATGCCATTGTGATCTGAAAAGATGCTTGATAATGATTCTATCTTCTTGAATTTGAAGAGACTTTGCCTGTGTCTCAATATATGGTCTATCTTTGAAAATGTACCATGTGCACTTGAGAAGAATGTATATTTGGTAGCTTTGGGGTGAAATGTCCTGAAAATGTCAATTAATTCCATCTGATCTGGTGATTCATTTAGGATTGATGTTTCTTTGCTGATTTTTTGTTTAGAGGATTTATCCAATGGTGTCAATGGGGTATTAAAGTCCCATACTATGCTGTATTGCTGTCCATCTCTCCCTTGATATCTTCCAGAAGTTTTTTTTTTTTTATGTATTTGGGTGCTCCTGTATTGGGTGTATATATTTACCAGAGTTATATCCTCCTGTTGAATTGCTCCCTTTAGTATTATGATTTGGCTTTCCTTATCTCTTGTTATGACCTTCTCTTTGATGTCTAATTTGTCAGATATAAGTATTGCTACTCCAGCTTTCTTTTCACTTCCATCATACTAAATTTTTTTTTTTCTATCCTTTCAATATCAGTCAGTGTGAGTCCTTTGTACTAAGGTGGATCTCTTGTAGAAAGCAAATATATGGGTCATGTTTTCTTATCCACTCAGCTACCCTATGTCTTTTGATTGGAGCATTTAATCCATTTATGTTTAAAGTTATTATTGATAGACACTTGTTTGTTGCCATTTTTATTCTTTATGCCTGTGTTCCTTCTTCCCTTCCTATTTCTTCTTTTTACAGCAATCCCTTTAACTTCTCTTGCATTGCTGGCTTGGTGGTAATAAGCTCCCTTAGATCTTTTCTGTCTGTGAAGTTCCTGATGTCATCTTCAATTTTGAATGATAGCCTTGCTGGGTAGAGTATTCTTCGATTCAGTTCACTGTTTTGCATCACTTTGTATATTTAATTCCATTCCCTTCTGGTCTGATGTGTTTCTGTTGAGAAATCAGTTGATAGTCTCATGGGAAATCCCTTATAGGTAACTTTCTGTCTCTCTCTGGCAGCCTTTAAGGTTCTTACTTTGTTGTTGGTGTTTGCCAATTTAATTATGATATGTCTTGGTGTCGGTCTTTTTGGGTTCATCTTCTTTGGGACTCTGTGAGCTTTTTCGACTTGTGTGAGTTTTTTCTTCTTCCCAATATCAGGAAAGTTTTCAGTCATTTCTTCAAACAGGTTTTCTATTTCTTGCTCAGTTTCCTCTCCTTCTGGAACACCTACTATGCAGATGTTGTTTCATTTTGTGTTGTCCCAAAGCTCCCTTAGACTCTCCTCCTGTTTTTTTTTAAGTTTTATTTGCAGTTGTTGCTCTGCTTTGGTGTTTTTTCATACCGTGTTTTCTAGCTCACTGACTCAGTCCTCAGCTTCTTCTAGTCTACTGTTGATTCTTTCTATTGTGTACTTTATTGCAGCTATGTCATTATTCATTTCTTCTTGTTTCTTCTTCATTTCCTCTTGATTCTTACAATGTTGTTGAATTTGTCTTCCATCCTTTTCAGTGTCCTTATGACCATTTCTCTGAATTCTTTCTCTGACAAATTGCTTGCCTCCATTTTGTTTACTTCCTTTTCTGGTGATTCCTCCTTTTCATTGTATGGGGGCTGTTTCTCTGTCTCCCCACTTTTGCTCCTCTCCAGGTGTGTGATTATGTGCCTCATTTTCTATCATGCTGACCAAAATGCAAAAAATATAACTTGACCAGACACCAAACAGAGGGAACAAAACACGAATGTATTCACAACACCAATAACCCCAATACTGGTGACCACTCAAGAAAAGAAATTAGGGGAGAGAAAAGAGCACAAAAATGATATTGAGAAAAGGAAAAGTGGTAAGAGAGAAAAGAAAAAGAAAGAAAAAAAAGGGGAAAAATACACATATATGGGGAGAAAACTGCACAAAACCAGCAACTCAACCAAAAAATGCAAACAAAAAACACACAGAAAAAAGGAGGTTAGCTGAATCTGAAGAGGCAGAGCTTATTTCCAGAAGGTAAGGTAAAGGAATTGAATTAATGAGGCAATGGCCACAATTCAGTATAGAGGAGGTAGAAAGAGAATGAGTGTATAATAAGAAAGGTAAAAAAAAAACCCAAAATAGTAAATAAAAAATAGAAAATAATAATAATTAAAATAATAATAATAAATTATTAAAATATATACATGATATATTTTATCATGTATATACTAAAATATATACATGAAATTTATATATATAAAAAACTCCCCCTTTCTTTTTTCTATCTATTTATATATTCATTTATTTTTGGGAAAAAGAGAATAGAGAGCAAATAGGCCTGAGTTTGGTGAGTATAAATAATTAAGGTATTAGTAGAAGAAGAGAACATGTGAGGAAGAGGAAAAACAAATGCATAAAGTAAAAAACAAAAACAAAAAACAAACTAACAAACAGTCAAACAAACAACAGCAACAAGAAAAAAAGTTCGCTAGCAAAGAAAGAGAAAAGAGAAGGATGCATGGACTTGGAGCTGGAGAGAGGAAATTAGATAAATGACTAAGCCAACAGAAACTATGTAATAGTAATGTGTCAATAAAGCAGATAAAGAAGATCAACAAGGTGTTAAAAGAAAGGAGAGAGAAAAACTAAAGCTGGAACAGGAGAAGTGAAAGAATGAAAAAGGGGGAAGTGAGAAAGAAAGGGTTGGCATAAAGGAAAAATAAGATAGAGTAAAATAATGATAAAAATAAATATAAAAATAAAATGTAGAACACTAATCCAAAATAAAATAAAATAAATAAAATTAAAAATGAAAGGGTAGCTGAACTGGTTTGGCTCAGTGGATAGAGCGTCGGCCTGCGGACTCAAGGGTCCTGGGTTTGATTCCGGTCAAGGGCATGTACCCTGGTTGCGGGCACATCCCCAGTGGGGGGTGTGCAGGAGGCAGCTGATCGATCTCTCTCATCGATGTTTCTAACTCTCTATCCCTCTCCCTTCTTCTCTGTAAAAAATCAATAGAATATATTTAAAAAAAAATGAAAGGTTAAAAATAATAATAAAGAAAAAATAAAGAAAAGAGAAAAAATTAGTTTCTTAAGTAAAAGATAAAAAAATTAAAACCTGAAGTAGTGAAGTTCTTTCCCTTCAGCTGAGTTTTATGTCCTATAGGGGCTGGTTTAAAACCCCTCTCTACTGTTCTGTCTGCCTTGTCTCAGTTTCCTGTTAGGTAGTCAGCACTGTGTTGAAGTTCCCAGCAATCTACTTCTCCTCTGTCAGATGCCACAGCCTTGGTTTCATCCAGGCAGGATCCATCTGCCTGCTTTGTTTTTCTGCCTGCTTTCAGGCATATTTACAAAAGTGTCTATTACTGACATGGCCTCTGGATAGCAGTATTTCTGTATTAGTTTCCAGAACCAAATGGCCCCTCAACCCAGTCCCTGAGGGCTCCCTGAGGGTATTTCAAATCTTTGTTTTCCTGCCAAGCTCAAGGTTGGGTGTGGCTGCACTGCTAGGAGGGGCCTGGTCTTCAGGAGAAAAATGTCTGTTCATGGTTGGAGGGATCAGAGTATCCCTGAGTTGGCTTCCTGGTCAGCTCTCCCTACTTTGCTCCCCAGCTTCCACAAAACCACCTTTCCCTGCACCTCAGCCACGGTGATTGTAATTGAAAGATCCTATGCTCTGGGTTTAGCAAGTAAAAGCAAGGACAATATAAAGACAGCAACCACACTGCTGCACATCTCATCTCTCTTCCCCTGGCATTGCATGGCCAGTACAGAACTTCAGACTGCCTTTCTGGTGCAGCCTCCCATGGCTGTGGACTTAGATCTAGAGTCCCTGGCTGCCAACAGCCCTGTGGACCCCCTTCCACCATTGAGCGCTACACATATCCCAAGGGACATGGAGTCCGTGTAGCATAGTCTCCCTCTGACACTCTAGTCCTGGCTGCACGCATTTCTCCCTCCAGCCCAGATCTCAGTCTCCAGGCGACCTCTGACCTTTCTGTCCATGGATTGTCTTGCCAGCTGTGTTTAATTCGCCAATTCCGGGTGGATGTTATTTGATTCAGCTGTTTCTTCTATCGGCTCTGTGAGAAGGTGCAGGACCCATCCATCTATTTCGCCACCACCTTGTCTCCCCCTGGAAAAACTCCTTAGGCATCCACAGCTGGGAAGCTGGAGTCTTGGTGTTAGTGGGCTTGCAGCCGAGACAGCAGGTACCTGGCTGGTGTGGCTGCAGGGTCGCAGGTGGTGTCTGAGGTCTCCTCAGGTGGAGTTGAGGCTGGGCTCCCAGTCACAGCCGCTCTCCCCTTCAAGATGGTGCAGTCTCTGTGGAAGTGGTAGTAGAGGCTGCCCAGCCAGGGAAGCCTGGTCTGCCAGCCCCTAACAGTCCTGTGGAATATAACTGTCTCTCAGTCATACACATTCTCTTCTTCACTGCCGTCCTGTCGGTTGCCATCTTTGATCTCCCACACCTCCATCTTTTTAACAGACACTCCTCAGATGGTGGGCTGTTGACACCCCAATCATCACATTCTAATAGCTATGCAGCCTTTGTGAAAAAGGAGTTCAAGCATGGCCGGTGTAGCTCAGTGGTTGAGTTTTGACCCATGAACAAAGAGGTCATGGGTTTGATTCACAGTCAGGGCACATGATCAGATTGTGGGCTCGATCCCCAGTAGAGAAGTGTGCAGGGAAGTGTGCAGGCAGCATCCGATTGATGATTCTTCCTCATCATTGATGTTTCTTTCAATCCCTCTCCCTTCCTCTCTCTCTAAAAATCAATACAAAATATATTTTTCAAAGGAGTTCAGTGTTAAATAAGATTATGCACACAAGAAGCAGATCGCAGCATTCAACATATAGAAGTACTCAATAAATGATGCTTTTGTTATTGAAACTCATTATTATTCTATCACTATCATTATCATCATTCTCTGGTAAACTTGGCATTGGTTTGACTTAGGTCATGTGGTCACCTTATGGTAGGAGGGAAGGGAGATGCAGTCACAGTCCCTCTTAATCAAACCTAGAGAATGATTTACTTCAAGCTGAATGAGCTCCATTTCTATAATAAGAAGAAATAACCAGTTTCAGGTATACAAGATCCACATATATCTACTGCAGTACCTTTACCAACTACTTGGCCCACTTCTTGAAAATTATACATATCTATATAATATATTTTTATTTTATACATTAATTTAAAATTAATTTCTGTAATTTTACATTTTAAACACACACACATACATATATATATATATATATATGTTTTCTGGCTAAAAATCCTTAAACTTGTACAAATTTGTAAAAATATTTTGATGTCAAAATTTGAAGCTCTGGATAACTGACCTCAGTTGGGTTAAATACACAACTGAGAATATTACTGATATTTGTAATACTATAAAATTATTAGATTTCAAGGCTTAAAATGTGTGTTTACAAGTTTGCAAGCTTTAGCTAAATTGTACAGTCATGTGCCATTTGAGGAACATACATTCTGAGATGCATTCATCATTGTACAGACAGCAGAGAGTGCACTTACACAGACCTAGATGGTATAACGCACTACACACCTAGGCTGTATGGTATAACTTTTTGCTCCTTGGCTACAAGCATGCACACTATGTTACTGTACAAAATCAAGCACAAGAGATAATTGTGCAATCAAGAAACTCAGTAAACACAAGATGTATGAAGCTGTTGCAGGCTAACACAACACTTTTACAGCAAACTGTTTTTAGAAATGGAAAGAGTACACTTTTAAATAGTGATATAAAATTATAGTATAGTAAGTACATAAACCAATAGCATGGTCATTTAATATCATTATCAGGTACTATGTACTATATATAATTATATGTGCTATACTTTATACAACTGTCAAAGTAGTGGTTTTGCTTACACCAGGATCTCCAGAATTATGTGAGTAATGCATTGTTCTAGGACCTTATGATGGCTATGACATCACTAGGTGATAGGAGTTTTTCAGCTCCCCTGTAATCTTATGGAGCTTCACTGTCTGTATATGCAGTCCGATGTTGTCCAAAATATCATTATGTGGCACATGATTATTTATCAAAGTATTGTTATTTAAAAGCTAATTAAGAAATCATTTCAGATAGGAATATTGTTTGACTTATTTAAAATGCAATACTCTTTATAGGTAAAATGAATATAGGTAATATGATATACATATATACATATATACATATATACATATATACATATATACATATATATATATATATATATATATATATATATTCTATTGTCTGTTACCAATATTTTATTTTAATAGTTACTTAGACCATGCTACTACAAGGAAGAAGGGGGGAAAAAACAACAGTATTGTAAAGATATCTGCTCTAAGCATAATAAAACAGGTGTACCTTAATAGGTCTTCCAGGAATCTTTTAGCTGTTAGCATCTTTTAAATGCTTCTGCTGAGAAACCATGTTTTCATAACAAGGTTGGTGAGTATTAGAACTGTGATAGTTCTTTCTGGGATTACTATAATTTACAAAAACAATAAAAACCTGCTAAAAAGCATTTATGTATTTTTAAATGTTGTAATTGAGGGATCCTACTGATATTTGTGGTGAAAGATTTGCCCAAGGCTACATAACCCTGCTTGTACAGTGCCAAGACTACAATCTGTTTTATGACAAAACAGATTCATTTATCTCCAAATAAATAAATTACTTTTGTGAACATTTAGAAACATTTGCATAATTAGGCTGTACGATCTTAGCAGCCTTTTTCATAATAATTAAACTAATCTAATCTTGGACAGGATAAACAGACTTACTAAGATGAGAGCAGCCTTCAGGCAAGGAACTTACCGCATTCTGCAGGAACTGTAAGGCTGATGATGTCTGTTAATTATTCAGAGCTTTTACTCCCTAGTAATAGCAGTGTTTGTATTGCCTGAAGCTCAGAGAGCTACTCCCAGGCACATAAAATTAACTCTTCTCTCTTTTTTTTTGACATTCTCTTAAAAAAAAAAAAAGATACTGCAAAATGATTATATGCTTTCTACAAGGAGGGCATTAGCTTTCCAGTGATAGATCCTGGATCTGCATACAATTGGCCATTCTTCAGTCATGTGATCTGGATTATCCTTAGATCTGGAGTCTTTCAGACCATACACAAATACTCAGAGCTTAATAAAAAAGCAGCAAAAGGAATGACTACCTTTCAGTTCTTGAAACTTCAGGATCCCCAAGTTTGAAAAAAGGCACTTTAGTAAATTTATTTTAAAGAAAGCCCATTTTTATAATTAATAAAAGGGGAAATAATAAAAAAATATATAAAATAGAAATGAATGTTATACAAAATTTCAGTTCTTTTATAAGCAGCCTATTAAACAGTTTGGCTCATGTAGTGGTTTTAATGGTGACTTAGTGGAAGGAACCACTATCTGTCTGGTTATAATTATTATATTTACCTTAAAACACAAAGCTTAAAAACAATCTAGCAGCCCAGCCAGTGTGGCTCAGTGGTTGAGTGTTGACTCATGAACGAGGAGGTCATGGTTCGATTCTAGGTCACGACTCATGCCTGGATTGTGAACTCAAACCTCAGTAGGGAGCATGCAGGAGACAGCCAATCAACAATTCTCTCTCATTATTGATGTTTCTATCTCTCTCCCTCTTCCTTCCTCTCTATGAAATCTATAAAAATATATCTAAAAAAAATCTGGCAAACAGATAGATGAATTTCACTAAGTTAATTAACAAAATGTTTATATAATTATGATATCTCTCATTGCAAATGAAAAGTACAGGCTTTTCAAAAGAAAACTAATAATTTATGTTTTCTAAACCAAGTCCTGAGAACCCTAATGAACTAAGAATGTATAAATTGAATAAATGTTCATTGGGTTCAAAGGAAACATTTAATGCATTTATTCTTATTCATATGAAATGTTAAACAAATGTGGTTGCAGTAACACAAGTCATCAGAAAAGTGATGGTATTATCTGTTCTTTGCATATTATTACTCACTTTTATCGATAACAGTGGTTCTCACCTTCTTAATGCCGTGACCCTTTAATACCATTCCTCATGTTGTGGTGACCCCCAACCATAAAATTATTTTCGTTGCTACTTCATAACTGTAATTTTGCTACTGTTATGAATTGTAATGTAAATACCTGATATGCAGGATGTATTTAGGCAACCCCTGTGAAAGGGTTGTTCGACCCCCAAAGGGGTTGCGACCTACAGGTTGAGAACTGCTGATCTATAACATTCATTTATGCATATTATATTTTATTTCACTTGTATTTAGATGGGTTTCTGGGATAATTATTTACTCTTGAAATGTTCAAACCTCACAGTGCATTAGGACATCACAAGCTGCTATCTCCATGGAAAGAGATTGGTGATGTCATAAGCATGGGACACATGAGAGTGACAATCAGGAACTAGAAATGAAAGATTTAAAAAAGTGTCATGTAAAATATTGGGGAGGAGCATGGATAAAGGTAAAAGAAGTAATTCATGTCTAATTAAGCTTTTCTACCATGAAAGTGGAAATAATAGTTTCATTTTTCTATTGATTTCAGGGAGGAAAGGAGAAGGAGAGAGATAGAAACATCAATGATGAGAGAGAATCATTGATTGGCTGCCTTCTGCCTGCCCACCACTGGGGATCTAGCCCACAACCTGGGCATGTGCCCTGATTGGGAATTGAACCGTGACCTCCTGGTTCATAGGTAGACGCTCAAAGACTTAGCTACACCAGGGTGTAGCTGCCTTTAATTAAAAAATATATAAATTATTTTTTTTCAGAAGTTAAGGTAATTGAGGCATAAAGAAATTAGTTTGCTGCCTTTGTTACAGAGGAGAAATGGGAACAGGACCCAGATCTACTTAATTCCAAAGCTTAGCTTCCCTGATTTACTGTCATACTTATTGAAGGGGACCTTAGCCATTTTTAAAAATTGTTTTACAGTTTAACAGTACTTATTTTAATAGATATCTCAAAGTTTTATTGCTCCTAATTCCTATTGTTAAAAAAATTTTGGGCAGAGTAATACATTCCTGACATATATGTACATTTATTTTTAAATTAGATGCATGTATTACTATTACTAAATGTAATTAATAATACATACTTAATTTGAAGAACTGGAATTTTAAGATTCCTTTGAACAAAAGGAGTCACAGAATGTATATCTCCAATCTCCAAATTAGGAACATATATATGGGCTACTGAATGCTGAGGAGACAACACTCTTTGGGTTTCCCATGATTTGCACATTATATTGATACCATTGTAATGAACCCAGTTATTAGTAACTGGGAAGAAACAAAGGGAAGGCCAAATAGTATGGACATGCCATTTGATAAAAGATATATAATCCCCTAGACCAGTGGTCGGCAAACTCATTAGTCAACAGAGCCAAATATCAACAGTACAACGATTGAAATTTCTTTTGAGAGCCAAATTTTTTAAACTTAAACTATATAGGTAGGTACATTGTTATTAACTTCATTAGGGTACTCCTAAGCTGGCCTTTGCTAAAAACGTCCTCAATCTGATTGAGGTACGTTCGCTGAGGTCGACCCCTTCCAACTCTCCCATCCACACTCGTCTTGTATACTTGTTTCCTCTATCTCCTTTCCGAAAAGTGACTTTTGCACATGGGCCACGAAGTTTCAGTCACACTGTACGTGCACACCCGCACATGGTATTTTGTGGAAGAGCCACACTCAAGGGGCCAAAGAGCCGCATGTGTCTCATGAGCCGTGGTTTGCCGACTACTGCCCTAGATAAAGGAGTTCTCTCTCTTGATTGCACTTGACTCCTGACCTGTGGGACTCTCATGCTCCTGCTCTCTTGCATCTGGCAACATGACTCACAACCATGTGGACCCCACAAAATGGACTGATGGACTAAAATTAGCCTAATTCTACCCCAGACCCAGCTCCACCATGGAACAGAAATGCTGGGCACGACTTTGCTTCCACCTCTGCTGAATCCCCAGTTGTGCCTCTTCCAGGACTGGATTAAGGGGAATGGGACTTTGAAATCTGAGGGATGTAATTCCACACAGATAAAGCTTTCTACCATAGCTCATCTTCTCATGGAGGCCTCCAGAAATTTTTATTCCAGCAGTGCCCTAAGAACTCACTTCCACTAGCAACAAAGAAGTACCGTCCATGCATTTCTCTGATAACAGATAGTGGCCCAGATGAGACTGGAGATCAAGAGGATTAAAACTTGGAAGCCATTCATCTGCTCCAGCCCACTTGCCGCCTCCAGGCCAGCACTAGGAGGATGAAGCAGTAAAGAAAAGGGGAAGCTGACCAAGACCCTGGGAAGCCTGGTGAGAAATGGAATTTAACTTCCCTATTCTGGGAATTTTATCCTAATTTCCTAACAGGCAATCTGTTTTCCTAATTTCCTACTGGGCAATTAGATGAGAAGCATTAGTTGAGAAGCAGTAACATTTGTATGAAATATGTCACAAGCAAGATGGCTGCTAAAGTGGCTTTAATGATAACTTCTACCCTTAAGCAAAATGGCGGCCAAAAGCAGAATAGCAATATTGTGGCTTCCTAATTCCCTAGCAGGCAGTCTGCTTTCTTTTGCTACCGCTAACACTGCAGTTCCAGACCCAAGACTGGAGGTGGGGCATCCAGCTGCCTCCCTAGCCAGGGCTGGGACAGGGGGCATAGTTGCCACTGCTGTGCCCCATGGAATGGCAGGACTGATCCCTGTGCTCCCTTAGTGCTGCCACCACAGCAGTTGAGACTGAAAACCCCCCTGTGGGATGAAAGAGAGGTGCACACATGCCAAGTGTCAATTTCATGGGTTCTGTGCCTGGCCCCAGAGGCTTTGGAAGTGCTCCAGGCTCACAGATTCGCCCTACTTTCTTGGCACCTCACCTCCACTCTGACAGCTTGTTTGGAGTGTCTCCCGATCCTCGGCCCACATATGGAAGGTGCTAAGCCCCACGCGCTTGGGGTAGGGGACCATCCGGGTGCTGGCTGAGGCCACTGCAATGGACACAGAGCTTTGCCTCCTGCGAGATCCCAGCCAAAGCTTACCTCGAACCTCCTGGCTGTGCTGGGAAGGGGTGAGGGGAGGCTGATTAGAAACTCCATCTTAGATAACTTCTCCCTGGCACACAGAGAAACAGATGCAGGCACTACCCCTCTATACTTGTCACTAAGGGGCAGAAGTCACAATATTGCTACTCTGCTTTTGGCCACCATTTTGCTTAAGGGCAGAAGTTGTCATTAAAGCCACTTTAGCAGCCATCTTGCTCGAGGGCAGAAGTCCTGCCCCTGGCGGCCATCTTGCTTGTGACATATTTTATACCAGGGGTCCTCAAACTATGGCCTGTGGGCCACATGCAAATACAAATATTGTATTTGCTCCCATTTTGTTTGTTTTTTTTTACTTCAAAATAAGATATGTGCAGTGTGCATAGGAATTTGTTCATACTTTTTTTTTAAACTATAGTCCGGCCCTCCAATGGTCTGAGGGACAGTGAACTGGCCCCTGTTTAAAAAGTTTGAGGACCCCTGTTTTATACAAATGTTACTGGTTCTCAACTAATGCTTTTTCCACAGGTATAGCTAGTAGAAAAATGCTTCAAGTGTACAAGTGTTCAGAGAAAGAAAAGATTTTTGTTACCTGAATTTAGAAACTGACTAAAAGCAGAATTTAAACTCAGGACCTGGTGTGTTAAGTTCCAGCCAGTCAAATTAACAGGGAATGCTGTTTGCCACTTAAGGGAAGCTGTCTCACACTACCAAGCCTCTTAAGGGACCACAGATATTAGAGAAAAAAAATTAGACAGGGACAGCTTACTGGCCCAGCTGTTAGAGGCCAGTTGAAAGGCTAGACTTTGTCTACCCAAGGCATACAGGGAAGAATGCCTCCAATAAGATTGAGGCATTCAGAATCATCTATGTGGAGTTAAAGACCCCACTCTTGGACAATTGTATTCCCATTTCAAGAAGAGTCTCTATGTTGGGTGTGGGCAGAAACTTTAGACTATTGGCAAATGTCAGTTCCCCTTATTGGCTTAGCTTGGATGACTGCCATCCCATGGTGGTTAAGGTGTCACAAACCCCTCTGATTCTGGTCTATGACTGAAAGTTAAGGGAGTATAGATGGCCTTCATGCCTTCCTCAACTTTTAGGTTTTTCTCCATGAAATCAACAATAATACAATTTCCATTCCTTAAGAGTGACCACTCTGACATGGAATTTTATTCTGGGATTTTCAAAAGGAATCATCTGCCTTTGTAGTACAAATATCTGGTCTCCAGAATGCTTATCTGATTTATTAATTGGATTGCAGATTCTGAAAAATAGATGGTATCTGAACCAAAGCTACCTAAGTCAATTAGTTTAATTCAGTTCACCTGTGGTTTACTAACTCAATGAATTTTGCTATATACCTGTCTTCATGGGAATATGTCTCTTAAAGTGTCAGTGTATTTGCCAGTAAAGAATACTATGTTTCTAAAAGTTATGGAGTGTGTTTGCCAACCTAGAAAATGCTAATCATTCACTTTTAGCTTTTTCTCCCTTAGTTTATTCCCTCCACACTTTGGCAGATCTTAAAGAGTGGGTCATAGCAATACATTTATCTGCATAAATCAAATAAGACTAGTTCCACACTAAGTGGTCTTATTAACCAAGATTTTTACTAGAATGCCATGTCTAAAACAGATATTCCTGAATTCTGGATGTCACCAGAAAACCTTAAAGAATTGAGATTGACTTTCAAAGCCAATCAAAGGCCACTTGAAGAAGTGGCTAATACCTTACTTGATCATGTAGTTCATGGCAATCTTCCCAGGGAAGGAACAAAGGTTGCTCCTCTGAAAGATGGCAAGAAAGGAAACTCAAGAAATTTTTGTGGACCTCAACGACTTGAGTACTTGACCCAATCCTATAGGTATTGATGGAAACTGTGGCCTTAGTATCTCCACCCTCAGGGGATCACTGCTCACTAAAGCTCAATCTGAAGATTTCTTGTGAATGAGATTCTAGCCAAGCAAATTTTAGAAAGCCTGTGTGATCAATTTGATCAATTGCTACTCTTATTATGTTTATACAAATGATCAAGCCAAAGTAAAACTGGTCTTAATACAGTCTTTTGGAACATGAGGGTAGTCTTAGGGAGAAAAAAGAAATTCTGTTTCAATGAAAACCACAATGTCCAATTGTGGGTATTAAACTTCAGTGCAGTTAACTGTCTTCAAAGTTTAGTTTTAAGGCTATGTCTATGAATGCCATACAGACCTCAGCACCTGATAATATTCCCAGAAATGTTCTAACTGCAAACAAGATTGTCACTGCTTGCCGAAACCAGTTTGGCTCAGTGGATAGAGTGTCAGCCTGCAGACTGAAAGGTCCCAGGTTCGATTCCGGTCAAGGGCATGTACCTGGGTTGAGGGCATATCCCCAGTGGGAGATGTGCAGGAGGCAGCTGATCGATGTTTCTCTCTCATCGAGGTTTCTAACTCTCTATCTCTCTCCCTTCCTCTCTGTAAAAAATCAATAAAATATATTTACAAAAAAAAAAAAAAAAGATTGTCACTGCTTGATTTCATTCCAGCAAAATCCTTGCCTTTGGAAATCTTGGCAACTGGTTTATGATTTGCTGTATGCATTAACCTTAGTGTTTTGTTCCCTCCTGTTTTCATAGAATGCATGCCTATGTCCATATTTACCTGACTGCTTGCTCACACAATGTAGGCCTCACTTTAGAAACCATCTGTATCACCATTTTCTGAAAATGAGACTCAATGACTTGGACTCATGGTTGAGTCAGTGAAATATGGACAGTCTAATGGCACCCTTTGAAATTACTTTCCCTTTTCTTCCCAAATGGTTCAGATAGAAAAGGCCACAGTTTCTCACAGGGGCAATCTTAAAATGTTTTCCGTAGCTTCATTTAGATTAAGTATGGTGGACAAAAAGAGTTTAGACAAGTGTGACACACCTACCTCCAGAAAAACCACTCCTCCAACTTAATTTGCTACACTGTAAGTTAATCTTTCCATTTATCACAAGATCTCACTAGACCAGTGATGGCGAACCTTTTGAGCTTGGCGTGTCAGTATTTTGAAAAACCCTAACTTAACTCTGATGCCGTTTCACATGTAGAAATTTTTTGATATTTGCAACCACAGTAAAACAAAGACTTGTATTTTTGATATTTATTTTACATATTTAAATGCCATTTAACAAAGAAAAATCAACCAAAAAAATGAGTTCGCGTGTCACCTCTGACACGCGTTTCATAGGTTCGCCATCACTGCACTAGACCTTTAGTTGTTATAAGTCTCCTCAGTATTGAATTAATGCCTTTTAACCTTCTTGTCAATTTTGTCATTTCTAGAATACAACAAGAATGACAGATTGTCCAATGCATCATTATCATGGACATTGCCCATGTCACCTCCCAGGGATACCAGACTGATAGAGACTTTGCAGAATCCCTGTTCCCTGCATAAATATTCCTTTCCCTTTTTGTTTCCCCCTTTCTCTGTCAGACAAGGAGAACCCCTAAGCTTTGGGATAGGCAAATTTATGCCCCTTGATAGCAGGAAGCAGTTGCAAGAAGATAGAGACCTTTGCCATTTCTCCTTTGTAAGAGAATAAGAGTTTATTTTTTCTTAAGGGGGAATGATATCATTGTAATTAACCCAATTATTAATAACAGAAAAGGAGAAAAGAGAAAGCCAAGTAGTATGGGCATGCCATCTGTGTAGCTTTGCCAGAAGCTGCATGCCCAGGGAAGTCTGAGTGAAATAGGGAAGGTCAGTCACACCTGGGAACAGATCATTGGCCAGAGTAGGCATGGCCACTGCAAAAGTGGAATATAAGAGGTATTTAATCTAAACAAAGGAGTTTTCTCTCTTGATTGTGCTTAACTCCTGACCTGCAAGACTCTCACACTCCTGCTCTTTTGTATGTACCCCCATGGCCCATAGCCATGTGGACCCCCCAAAATGGACTGATGGACTACAACTAGCCTAATTCTATACCAGCCCCAGCTCCACCATGGAACAGAAATTCTGGACATTGGCTTTGCTTCTAGTTCTGCTGAATCCCCAGTTGCACCTCTTCCAAGACTGGGTTAAGAGAAATGGGACTTTACAACCCAAGGGTTGTAATTCCATGTAAATAAAGCTTTCTATCACATGTCATACTCTCATGGGGGCCTCCAGAAGTTCTTATTCCAGTGGTACCCCAAGAATCCCATTCCCACTAGCAATAGATAAATACCATCCATGCATTTCTCCTATAACAGAAAGGAACTATAACAGGGAGGAATTGGCTATATTTTGTTTTGGACTATCTTTTCATGGATGCTTCTATAGTAAATTACCTTGGAAAACAGATTTGTTGCTGTCCAGTATAAGAAACTGTTTACTTCCAGGCAAAAGGTCAGGCAGTTTTACTTATTATAATTATAAAAGACTAGAGTTCCTTAGGTATGAACAAACTCACTGAATATGCAATCTCTCCCTGGACTGCTCAGCATTGTGCCTGTGGGACTAGAGGAGCAAGGGGGAACCCATGTAAACATTAAGCTTATGCTGCCCTATCTGCTGTACCTTAAGTAATAAAGTCCCTTTTTTTCTGAACCAGGAGTCTGATGTCTACTGCCAGTATCTTCAAAACTTTTTAATATGACCCAAGAACCAATGAAGTTTTACATTGCTAATTAATTGGGCTTAAAGATTGATAGTTACAAAGTTCACAGGAACTGACTAAACTTGAGTCCAAGTGCATAGACAAAATTCTTATAAATAACACCAAAAGGCATATTTATTTATTTGATTACTAGAAGCCCAGTGCATGAATTCATGCACATTGAAAGGAAATTAATTAGAAGAAATATTTTAATATCACTATTCACCCTTTCTCTATAATAGAAGTGTCAATCAAATTCATGATTGACAATGACAGATGGAAACACATGTGTGAGTGACACCAGTGAGAGCTTTATCTCTCTCTCTCTCTCTCTCTCTCTCTCTCTCTCTACATATATATATATATATATATATATATATATATATATATATATCCCCTAATATGCAAATAGACCGAATGGCAGAACAACCAAACAACTGAATAACGGTCACTATGAGAGGCATGCATGGAACATGGTGGGCATCAGCTGCAGTGGGATGGTGGAGCAGGTGAGCAGGGGTGCCAAACCAAGGCAGGGCACTGGTCACTGTCATCGGGGCGAGCCTCTGGTGGTTACCGAAAATTCTTTGCACCCATGCACCACATTTCTGTCTGGTGCTCACACATGCTGCTGGCACCAGCCCTGCTCACACCTGCTGCCGGTGCCCAGCACCAGCCCCAGCCCTAATCGCTTGGCGCCATCAGCTGGTGTGAGTAGTGAGGGCTGGCCCTTATCACCCTTCAGGGCTTCTCCACCTTCCCCAGCTCCTGAGGGGCGATCAGGGCCAGCAGCCGCCTCTCGCACCTGCTGCCAGTGATAGCCCCACCAGCCAGCACTGGAGCTGCCATTCACACCCACTGCTGGTGCCCAGTGCCAGCCCTGATTGCTCAGCGCTGTCAGCAGGTGAAAGTGGCAGCTGCCATCCCCAATTGATAGCCCCTGAAAACTTCTCCACCTCCCCCTGCTAATGAGGGGCAATTGGGGCAGCAGCTGCTGCTTGCACTGCTGCTGGCACTGGCCCCAATTGCTCCACGCCATCAGCGGGTACAAGTGAGGCCGGCTCCCTCAGCATGTGGGAGCAGTGGTGGCATGAGTGGGGCTTCTGGCAGAGAGTGGACCGAGGGACATAGTGGGAGGGGCTGGTTGGGGGCATGGAGTATGGGCCGAGACCTTCCCCTGTGCCCACTGCTGCCTTGGGGCCCACAGTTCCTTTCAAGGTGCACAAATTCATGCACTGGGCCCCTCGTATATATATAGATAAACTTGCTTAATTAGACCTGCTTTCTGATTTAGCTAAGCTTTTTTCAGCCCAGTGAAGCACCCTGATTTCTCTTTCAGGTAATTGTCAGCAACACAGCATTAAATATCAACATGAAGCAGATTATTATTGTAGACCACACAGGGAGAACAAAAGGTGAAATATTTAGCTGTAGCAGTGTTTGACTGTATTCTGCACAGTGAGAAAACCTGATGTCATTTTCAAGGTCCACCATTTCTTACTGCTTTTCAGTTGGGTCAAGTTTCTAAACTTTCTAAATCTCTCTTTCCCAGCTAATGAAAAGAAAATAGGATTCTATTTAGTCTCCTATCTATCTACTCCAGGACTCCTGTGAGGAACAAATGAGATGAGGCACGGGAAAACACTTCAGGGACATTTGGTTACAGTGTAAAATGTTTCCACCTGGCTATAAAGCAAGTCGTGTTTCTGGGCTGAAGAAACTCCAAGGAGGCTAGTTGCTAGGGAGAGGAAGCTGGGCTTTGTTATGTGATGTCATTACTCGGCGCCCACAGCCACCATTTCCGAGCTGGGCTAGGCTGTGGGCCGCATTTTGCACCATGGAGTCTCAGCAGCATTGGCTGTGATTTGGTGAGCTGTTCCTCCAGTGTGGTGGCAGGGCCTGGGTCCCACTTGGGGGATGCCGAATGTTGCTTTGTGGGTGCTAATTCCATGGTGTCATTTCTCTGTAAATGGCCAGTGCTTGTCATGGCAGCTTCTGTGTTGAGCATCTACCATCTCGTGGTCAGTGTGCACCTGATTGGATGGTTGGAGGGACATTTACATATTAACTATATATATATATATATATATATATATATATTAATTTTTTAAATTTTTAACTTTTTTATTGTTGAGAGTATTGCAGATGCTCCCATTTCTCCCCTTTGCCCTCTTCAACCTGGCTCCTGCCCCACCCCAGGTCTTCATTGCACTATTGTTTGTGTCCATGGGCTATGCATTTTAATGAACAAAGAAAATAACCCTGTGAAAATAACATAAGTGTAAATATGAAACTGAGTCCTTATTAGAAAGGTGGCTCTGGATTTATTTATTTATTTTTAATAAAAATGTTTATTTTAAATTGTTCTGAAATATGAATTTTCTTTTTAATCAAATATCTTGAAGTAAATCTCAGCCTTTAGTTTTATTTTAAAAGCTGCTGAATTTTAGCACTGTTTAAAAATGAAATTCTGAGTGAATGAACAATAAAGTGAAAATTCAGGAATGGATGCCTTCAGTCATAACCTATTCCAGGGACTCAAACGAAACCATCAGGGCACCATGATATTTAGGATCCTTTCTCTGTAAGTACTTCCTTATCAAGGTCCACTATTTAAAGACTGTAGCCTCAGGCTAATATATTTCCACATGTAAATTAAAAAGAACAGAGAGAGTGCCACATCACAGTAGCTCCCACATAATTACCAGAATTAATTCTTTTTCGATGAATTTGGATATTTCATACGTCTTTGATCACTGTGGGAATTTTATCTTTATAAGCATTGTCATGTAGTGTTCTGATTGGCCAGGTCTGTGCCACATGCTCTGTGCCATATAAATGACTAATTCCCAAAGGACATGTTGGATTCTGTTACTAGAAAAAGAATAAGTGCATTATAGGATGGAAAAAAAATAATAAAACATTCTCTATCCACTTTGTACTATGCTTTCATAGTTATGCTGTTGTCATTACCATCCCCACCTCACAGATGAAAAACTGAAACCCACCAAGTGATGTGGCTAAGACTAAAACACAGGTCTCCTCTCAACTTGGTGCTATTCCTCTGGAGTAGATTGTGTTGCATACCAGGATGCAAATTTATTATTCTGAAAATGAATAACCCTCTCCTCGCCCCCCAAAAGAAACTGAGTGAAAATGTCTGATCCAAATCAAATATTAAATAATAACAATTTAATTATTTTTATCTTAAAGATGAATAATAAAATATGTCATATTTTCTTCCTGTAACCCAAAGGGTTATCTTTTATACACTTTGATTCTACACCTTATTTGAAAACCACTAAAATGCATCAGATCAGTCTTTATACTGAGATTCTTTCTTTCTTTCTTTCTTTCTTTCTTTCTTTCTTTCTTTCTTTCTTCCTTCCGTCCTTCCTTCCTTCCTTCCTTCCTTCCTTCCTCCTTCCTTCCTTCCTTCCTTCTTCCTTCCTTCCTTCCTTCCTTCCTCCTCCCTCCCTCCCTCCCTCTCTCTCTCTCTTCCTTCCTTCCTTCCTTCCTTCCTTCCTTCCTTCCTTCCTTCCTTCCTTCCTTCCTTCCTCCCTCCCTCCCTCCCTCCCTCCCTCCCTCCTCTTCTCTCCCTCCTTCTTTCTTTCTTTCTTTCTTTCTTTCTTTCTTTCTTTCTTTCTTTCTTTCTTTCCTTTTCTTTCTTTCTTTTACCACATGATATACATTTTCAATTCCTTTCATTCTTCTGAGACTCCAAGACTTACAAGATAGTCTTAACCATGGGAAGGTAACAGAAGTGAAGATATCCTCTCACCCCTTCACCCCCAGCCCCACCCTGCTTCTCTTAGTGTTTCTCCCATGGCTAAGTTCTCTTTGTGCCAGTAGATCTTATTGGACAGCTTCCACCTCCCTAGTTCCATCTCCGGGCAGAGAGACCCTCCCACTTCCAGTCCTGTAGCCATCTCTTAGTATGCTTCTGCATTCTGAAACACTTTCTTCACATTGCCCTCCAGCACTAGAGCTCCAGGGACATTTCACTATTATAAATCTCTGGGTGGCTTTCCAGCCTGTGTTAATATACTTTCATGTTAAAATAGTTTGTATAAAACTTAGATAGGTTTCTGTTTCTCTGACTGATCCTTGAGTGATAAAGCAGGGTATATTAATTGCAGGCTATTCCATACCTAGCAGGTCTGTTTATCTGTCTGTGAAGAGAACATGACCAGCTGAGTTGAAGATTAAACATTTTAAGAATGTTGAGATGAGTGGATAAAACAAATTAGTCTCTACTCAGATGACTAAATTTGCTTAATTGAGTAACCAAAATGCTTATGCAATGATCTGCTTTAAGGTAAGATCTCACTTTGACTACAAGCCAAGTAGGTCTTCTGAAATTTCTCCAACATCAAACCCTTTTCCCCTAAGATGGAAAGGTGCCAAGATTTCACTTCCCTTCACATAATCTAAGAATGGGCCACTTCTAGAACAACATGAGCCAAGAATATTTTGTAAAAAGCACAGGAACTATTTCATTTATATAAACTAAGGAAGGCAAGCCAGGAGTGAGGGATACAGAAAATAATTGAGAAACAAGTCACCATAATACTGAATAACAAATTAAGGTTATATTAATGGATAAACCAAATAGCTTCACCCTATTGTTTTACATGATATAGCAGAGCATATTATCAGAGAACCTCATAGAGGACTCTCAATTAAAAAAAAGAAACTCATTCAGATAAGCACTGAATACTATAGATGTAACTACAGATCTCTGGAATTGACTCACCCCTGTTAAATTTCTTCCTAGGCACTTGGTCAAGACAATAAGCTATTTATGATTGTGTGACAAAAGTCTCCTGTGATCTTCATTAAAATCAGGGTAATATAATGGCATATTGAATGTGTGAGGGACAAGTTTGCTTTGACATCATGGTAATACTCTTGAGTACATTCATCCTGACATTTTGTTTGAGGGCCTTCTCTGTACAAATCAGCATCCTGTGTGATAGAAATATAACTGCTGTAGCAGATGTGTTATATTTTGCTCTCATAAGAGGATCATTGTTCTACCAGTACTTTGTGTCTTGCTTTTGGATCAGCAGCACCTCTGAAAATGCCAATATTTTCATTGTTTCAAAGGCACAACATTATATCTTGTAGCAGTTTGACAAAATTAGCACTATGGCTTGGTGAACATTTCAGAATTTATTTTGACTTTAGAGCTTTTTAGAGAAATATTTTCAAATTATCCCTAGCTTTTAGCAATGTAAAAATTATTCCTTCTTATAGATAAAAGCTTCCAACCATAACATTATTCTCCGTTGATGCTTGATTTCTTAGAGAATATCCTAGGAAATTGGAAGTCTGGCTGAACTACAAAATATATTAACCAATGCCTCTGCCTTCTAATAGGTTATCTTTAAGATGAACCTAGATTTCTGCCCCCTACTAATTGAGTGCACAAGTTATATAGTTAGTTTATAAACCTGTATCTGTCTGTTGTGCTCTTATAATAATTACAACAGATAGTTAATCATTATATAAATTTTAAAAATATATTTCAAAACACTTGCTGCTATAAAACACCAATTAGAAAGTCCTGGAAAAACTTCAGAAATAGGAATTGCTAAAAATTTGACTTTGGAATAAGCTATATTGATGATAAGATTATTTTGTCAAGGGGAGGATACAAAGATTATAAAAATCTAAAAGGAATCTGGACTTAGATATTTTTTACAAGTATATTCAAATTCTTACTTTAAAAGTGGTTTAAAGTTGTCACCAAATTCATACACTGAGAAAAGAGCTTGGTTCTAAATCATACAATTGGTGAATAAAGGTATATTTATAACTTTAAAAACATAATAATATTAGTAGTGCAAAAACACACTTATCTAAAAGGTTGTTTATACAAAATTCAAGTGTGAGTTAACCTATTCTGACACCTACTGTCACCCCTTATGGAATCATCAAATGAACTTTTTAAAAAGTTTTAGTTTTTGCAAGGTTTCCTCATACCAGTTCACTTTAAAGAAATAAAAGCCTTGGCCCTGGCCAGTGTGACTCAGTTGGTTGCTGGTTTGATTCCTAGTCAGAGCACATACTCAAGTTGCAGGCTTGATCTCTGGTAGGGGGCATGGCAATCGATGTTTCACTTTCACATCTTGTTTCTTTCTTTCTCTCCTCTTTTCCTCTTCCTCTAAAAAATTTTTAAGTGTTAAAAAAAGAAAGAAATGAAAGCCTTGGAAAAAAGATCATGAATACACATACTAATCAAAATGCACCTCTTGGCACTTTTCCTGTGGTCACTCACCCAAGGGAAAATATGTCTCCATAGCAAGCATAAAATTTTTTCCTGTCTTTCAAGCAAAATACCAATGTAATTGATATGTACTACTAATCAGATGAGTATAACACATGATAATATCTTTTCCTCTGTGAATAGAAGTGATATGCTTCAGTGGTTAACACAGCATGCATGAGGCTACCCTCTTTATATGCATAGAGGTGTTCAAGTAATACATTTGAAAACCAGCACGGGGCACTCTATCCATATGTGGTTAAATAATTGAAGCAATTGCCATGTGAGTTGTTGGCTACCACATCTGTATATTTCTCCAGGCTATAATCAGTACCAGATGTTCTACCAGATGATGGTTTATGATGCCACAAACATTTCTGACAATCCTAGTGGGAATGAGAGGCTCGTGTTAAATTTATCCTGCAGTATGACAGTGAGAACCAAGAGGAAACAGCATGGTAACCAAAGAGACACTCATCTAAAGAGCTCCACCCATTCTCGCCATGTTAATAGATACACACAAAGAAATAAGTGCACAGTGTCCTCCTCCCATGACATAGAAGTTGCTAGACTTAATAAAATCCTCTAATATCATGCCATTCTGCAAATTCTTTACAATTGAATTGCCCATTACATTAGCCATTGGTGAATATCCTAAAGATTTTGCTTAAACATGTTGCATAATTTACTTAAGTGCTCTTAATTTTATAGTGCATATTTGAGAAATTGTAGAGGGTCACTGTACTTTTCACTCAGAATGCACATCTATAACTTTATTAAATTCTATGTCTATATTTTTAAAGTAAACAAGTGACCTACCTGTTGATATCATTGAAAGTAACTTCTTTTTGTAAAATCCTTTTTAAAAATCATTCATTTTATGAATATTTATTGAGTACTCTCATGTACCAGACTATGTTATAGGCCTTGAGGATATGACAAATTAAACAGATAAAAATCTCTCTCCACACACAGTTAAAATTAAAGCAAGAGAAGTTACATTTCCTGGGGGAGCTTATATTAAAGTGCATTCTAATGATTTATTATAAATTTAACACCTATGTATGGAAGAGTACCAAGAAAATGAGATGTGACTGAGGGTGACAAGGGTTCCTCCCTGTACAGGAGGTTAAACTGGCTCTTCAAGGCAGTGGCCTCAGAAGCCAGAATGAGATTGGCAGCTGTGTTTTTGGCCTGTTGACTTACTCTCAGTGCTGAAGGAAAGGCTGTCATCTCAGTGACAATCTGCTCAGGTACTTCTTCAAGGAGTCTAAGTCCTTCACAAGGGCCAGAGTCCCTTGAAGCTACAGACATGTGTGGGCCTTGGTAATGCAATGATAAGCAGCCCCAGCCTGGGGTAACTCTAGGGAGTGAGAAAGACCCTGACAAACTCCTCAGATCTTAGCTAGTGTCAGGTATCCCCTCTCCCCAGAGCTTAAATGAGATTGACAGACCTTACTTAGACATTGAATAGACATCTCGGTCCTTCCCTTGTCCAACTCCAGTAAGTTTCCTGGCTCCAGTTCCTCTGTGCCCAGGATGAAATGCATCCACAAATCTCAGGAAAGGGAAGACCCTGGCTGGCCAGAAGCTTTAAGCCTCACCTGAGTTATACTATCCAGGGAAAGCAGGAATGTCTGAAGGCAGTAGTGAGCTGTGCTTGGAATTCCTTTAGTGTCTGGGGTGCAGGGTGTGTACCAGGCCTGATGGTTGGCAGTGGGCCTTTAGTGATGAGCCCTGGCAGGCCCTGTGTGGTCCGTTGAAGATAAGTCATGAGACTGTTTGAATGTTCCTCAATGTTATAGAGTGGCAAGGTCTGACTTATTTAGAGTAACCCAGGGCTGGGAAGTGGCCAGAGCTATATGTAGGAAGATGTGCTTCCCTAAAAAAGAGAGACATTTCAGAGTACTTGGTAGAGAATGGGTTAATGACTGATGAAATTAGTCAGATGGTTTAGAGTTAAAATGATGACAAATCTCAGCAGCTCAACTCCAATTAGATCATGCAGAGCATTAGAGAACCTGCTCCTAGGCTATAGGAGTTCATGAATCTCAGTTACTTCAAAATTTATAGTCCTCAACCTAAAGGGCAAGTCATGAAGAGTAGATGACTTCCTAATACCTTTTACCCCTTTGGGTTCCCTCCTTTTGAAGCATTAATCAATTTATTTATTATGTTGTTACTGGGAACATGTGGCATAGGAGTGGAGTTCAGAGGAATAGGGGCTGCTTCTACCTATGACAGAGCCTGGAGCCATGGGCTGTCTGTAGCCAGGACGAGGAGGCTGAGGCATCTCTAGATCTCCTATCTTTAAAGCAGAGTAGCAAGCTGGGGAGAGAGGGGGTCTGCTCTGAGCTTGCATTTTATGGTACTGTTCCAACTAGTCTAATGCTTAGGCAACTCTTACCTGACCAAAGTCACCATGAAATTGCCCTGGGTTAGCAAGAAGTTACTATACCTTCTTCCTTGTTTTCCTTCATCCAGCTTCATTAGAGAGGAAAGGTTTATACTTTCTGAAACTGTAGTGTTTTACACTACTGAGAAAAAACAAGGGATATCCATATTTATGGAGAAAAAAAGGAATAAAATAGAATCATGTTTTTTAGAAAGTTTTCCCTAATCTTACTAACTAGAGATAGATCTTCTTAATACTTTGACATCCTTTTTAATTTTATCTCTGTATATTCTTCATTCTTTAAATCTTAATAAATACACAATTTCACAATATACTTTTTAAATTTATCATTATCACATATTTCCCATGTTACTGAAAGCACTGCATTTTATTTATTTTTTATTTTTTTAAAATTAAATCTTTATTGTTCAGTTATTACAGTTGTTCCTCTTTTCCCCCCCATAGCTTCCCTCCACCCTGTTCCCACCCCACCCTCTGCCTTTACCCCCCTCCCCCCGCTGTCCTCATCCATAGGTGTACGATTTTTGTCCAATCTCTTCCTACAACCCTGAGAATAGTCAGTCCACTCCCTGTCTATGCCCCTGATTCTATTATATTCACCAGTCTATTCTGTTCATCAGATTATTTATTCATTTGATTTTTAGATTCACTTGTTGATAGATGTGTATTTGTTGTTCATAATTTGTATCTTTATCTTTTTCTTCTTCTTCCTCTTCTTAAAGGACACCTTTCAGCATTTCATATAATACTGGTTTGGTGGTGATGAACTCCTTTAGCTTTTTCTTATCTGTGAAGCTCTTTATCTGACCTTCAATTCTGAATGATAGCTTTGCTGGGTAAAGTAATCTTGGTTGTAGGTTCTTGGTATTCATCACTTTGAATATTTCTTGCCACTCCCTTCTGGCCTGAATAGTTTCTGTTAAGAAATCAGCTGACAGTCGTATGGGTACTCCCTTGAATGTAACTGACTGTTTTTCTCTTGCTGCTTTTAAGATTCTCTCTTTGTCTTTTGCTCTTGGCATTTTAATTATGATGTGTCTTGGTGTGGTCCTCTTTGGATTCCTTTTGTTTGGGGTTCTCTGCGCTTCCTAGACTTGTAAGTCTATTTCTTTCACCAGGTAGGGGAGTTTTCTGAAATTATTTCTTCAAATAGGTTTTCAATATCTTGCCCTCTCTCTTCTTCTTGCAGGGCTATAATTTGGATGTTGGTACTTTTAAAGTTGTCCCAGAGGCTCCTTACACTATCTTCATATTTTTGGATTCTTTTTTCTTTTTGTTTTTCTGGTTGGGTGTGTTTTGCTTCTTCGTATTTCAAGTCTTTGACTTGATTCTTGTGATCCTCTAGTCTGCTGTTGGAACTCTGTATAATATTCTTTATTTCAGTCAGTGTATGCTTAATTTCTAGTTGGTCCTTTTTCATCTCCTTGAGGGTCTCACTAGATTTCTTGAGGGTCTCACTAAATTTATTGGTGGTTTCTAGAAAATTCTTGAAAAACCTTATAACCGTGGTTTTGAACTCTACTTCCTGTCATTTGCTTTCCTCCATTTATGTCATTTGTGACCTGTTTCTTTGTCTCCGCATTCTTTTTAAAGTCTTTCTTTTTTTAAAAAAAAATTATTGATTGATTTCAGAGAGGAAGGGAGAAGGAGAAAGAGATAGAAACATCAAAGATGAGAGAGAATCATTGATTGGCTACCTCCTTCCCCCGACTGGGGATCAAACCCGCAACCCAGGCATGTGTCCTTGGCTGGAATAGAACCTGGGACCCTTCAATTCGCAGGCTGACACGCTATCCACTGAGCCAAGCCAGCCAGGGCTATCTCCGCATTTTTTATGCTTCCCTGTGTTGATAGTGTGGCTTTCTGTGCTAGGTGTCCTATAGGGCCCATTGGATCAGCCTCCCCAATTACCTGAGGTGGACACTCTTGGTGCACCCCTTTGTGGGCTTTGTGCACAGTCTTATTGTAGTTCAGCCTTGATTGTTGTAGGTATCAGTGGGAGGAATTGACCTCCAGGCCAATTGGCTGTGAGAATCAGCTGTGTCTACAGTGGGAGAACTTCTGTGCTGGAGACACCCTTCTGGGGCAAGACTTGCTTCAGTGGGGCTTTGGTGCTCACTGAGTCTGCCACCTGAGTGTTTCCCTTATGGATCTGAGGAGTTGTCATCTGGATTGTTCCACTCTGACCACTGGGTACACTGGCTCTTGGATCTCTAAGGAGGTGCTAATTTAGCCTCTGCCTGAGGCTACCCATCAGGAGCTATGGAGAGATCTGCAGATCCCTCTTCTTTGTTTGGGGTTTGGAGGTGCCCAGATGAGGCCCAGCTGTGAAGCAATGCAAGCTGATATGGGGCCTTGAACCTTCTTTTGGAAATTCTGGGCCCCTCTGACCCAGCTGCAGTTTGTTAGGTAATTTTCAGGTTGCAAAGGGCCAGGCCTTTCATATGCAAAAGCCTCTGTGCACAGTTTGGGTGGGACGGGGTCTCAGGGGATCAACAGGGTGGAGCAAGCAGCTATGGCTGATCCTCATCCCTGCCCTAAAAGGCTCCACATCTCAGTGTCCCAGTAATTACTGCAAGTACCTCTGAGAGAAAGCCGTCTTCGAGTTCCGACTGATGCCAGACAGTCCAGTTTCTCCCCACATGAGTCTGGATCCCCAGAGACTCTCCTGCCCCACATAAGTCGGGATCCCCAGAGACTCTCCCGGAACTGAAGTTCAGAGCAGTTGGGAGCTTGAGACTCCCTCCCGATTGAAAAAGACAACAGCGTCCTCAGTTGCTAGCCCTTTCCACGTGCACCTCTGTACCTCTGCACTTTACTTCCGCACCTCCTCTAAGTCTCAGTGTGCTTTTCTCTTTCCTTCTAGTTGTAGAATTTCCTCTCAGCCAGCCTTCCTGTGGTTCTGGATGATGTCCGTTTTGTCTTTTAGTTGTATTTTTAAGTGGTTGTGCAAGGCAGCAATTTCCTGTGTTTACTTATGCCGCCATCTTGGTTTCTCCCCTAAAAGCACTGCATTTTAATAATTGCACTATATTCCATATATCAAGACTTACTTACAAATTCACCCATTGTTGGAAATTTATGTCACTTCCAATTTTCCTACTTTGAGTGCTATTGCAACAAGCATACTTATATTTCAGAGATGTTCAAGACATATACAGGGTGTCCTGCACAAAAAATTAAAAATTAAAAAAAATAGAAAAATAATTATAGAATAAGGATATAAGGCAAGAAAATAGTTGCCCTGTCTCAGTGGTTAGAGCATCAGCCTATGCACCAAAGGGCCTTGGGTTTGATTCCTGGTCTAGGGCACATATCTGGGTTGCAGGTTCAATCCCTGGACCCAGGGTGGTACAGGAGGAAACCAGTCGATGTGTCTCTCACATCAATATTTCTCTCTCTCTATCCCTTTCTTTCTCCCTCCTTCCCTTCCTTTCTCTCTCTAAAAAAAAAAATCAATTGAAAATATCCTTTGGTGAGGATAAAATAACAAAAGAAAATAGTATTTTGTACAGCTATACAATGTGGTTGTGTTTAAAGCTCAGTGTTATTACAAAAGAGTCAAAAATTAAAAAAATGTATAGTTTATCAAGTAAACTAATCACAATAAGCTAAGGTTAATTTATTATTGAAGAAAGGAGAATATTTTTATAAATGTATTGTAGCATTAGTATACAGTGTTTATAAATTCTGAAATAGTACACAGTAATGTCTTTACATTTACTCACTACTCACTCACTGACTCAGAGCAATTTCTAGTCCTACAAGCTCCATTCATGGTATGTATTCCGTATATGTGTACCATTTTCTATACTGTATTTTTATGCCTTTTATGCTGTATTTTTACTGTACATTTTGTGTTCAGATGCATAAATACTTATCCTTGTGCCATGATTGCCTACAGTATTCAGTACTGTAATGTGCTATATGGTTTGTAGCCTAGGAGCAATAGTTTATACCTTCTAGCCTAGGCATGTAATAGGCGATATCATTTAGGTTTGTGTAAGTGTACCCTATGATGTTTGCACTTTGATGACATCTGCTAATAACACATTTCTCAGAACATATCCCAGTTACTAAGCAATGCATGACTGTACTGTTTTTGACTGTATAATCAGGTACCCTAACATTACATTGCTAAAACAATAAAATAAAGTCTCATGTTGTTGTGTGTAGGCTAGGCATTTCTTCTGGTCTGGGATGGCTCCATTGTAACCGGATGATCTAGGGAATAGGTTCTCAACCTGTGGGTCGCGACCCCATGACTAGTACAAAACTGTGAAATATGTATCTATCTCCTTTATTTATATAAATTTAATATGACTTATATAAAATATATCAATTACTATCAGTAGTTAATTCAGAGAAAAAAACTGCATTTAAGAATCATCTCATTCATATGAATCTCCACAGCTAATTTAAATGTTAATAAGACACCTGTGGGTTCCTCCAAGAGCAGAATTTGATCTACTGTGTATAACACTTAACTGCCTTTAGTTATATTATAAATTATCACATTTTATTATGTCTACTCCTATACCATTTTCATTATAGTCCATTATTTTAATATATGTTTAAAAATAGCAATTAAATTACTACAACATTTTTCATAAAACCTAAAGTGTTTGACTTCAATTTCTTGAAGCAGAAAGATTTGTAATTGACTAAATTTCTATGTATGTATGTATGTATGGACACATTTAATTGTACATGATATTTTCTTGGTGTTGATGTAGTCAGGAATTCTGCTTTAATTATATTAGTTTCTTATGAGGGTAACTAAGTTATATTTATTTATTTATTTATTTATTTATTTTTTTAAATATTTTATTGATTTTTTACAGAGAGGAAGGGAGAGAGATAGAGAGTCAGAAACATCAATGAGAGAGAAACATCGATCAGCCGCCTCCTGTACATCTCCCACTGGGGATATGCCCGCAACCCAGGTACATGCCCTTGACCGGAATCGAACCTGGGACCTTTCAGTCCGCAGGCCGACGCTCTATCCACTGAGCCAAACCGGTTTCGGCACTAAGTTATATTTAGAATATCATTTGAGTTCTTGTTTAGATTATCAGATTTGAAGATGTTTTTCCCAGAGAGTCCCTGTACTTCATTTAAATTCAATTATCTCCAATTTGTTTTCTTAATTTGTTATTTTATATAACTGTTTGGAATTTCTACCGCATATTCATCAAAAAGCAATATGCTCTTCATTACCCACAAGTTAGTTTGTATACATATATATTGGAAGTTCTTGTGAGGCAAAGAACGTGCTTTTTATGTCATTGCATTTCTTATAGTGTCAGTCAATCTAATAAGTGACTAGAATAGTGTCTGATATTATTACTTCTTCAGGGCTGCAGTTATAGAGTTCCACAAACTGGGTGGCTTAAGACAACAGAAATGTATTGCTTGGTAGTTCGCTGCTTTATTGTCATACTAAAGGCCCGGTGCACAAAATTTGTGCACGGAGGGGGTGGTTCCCTCAGCTCAGCCTGCACCCACTCCAATCGAGGACCCCTCGGGGGATGGCTGACCACTGGTTTACAGGGATCAGGCCTAAACCGGTGGTCAGACACCCCTCTCACAATCTGGGACCGCTGGCTCCTAACCACTCACCTGCCTGCCTGCCTGATCACTCCTAACTTCTCTGTCTGCCTGCCTGCCTGATTGTCGCTAACTGCCTCTGCCTGGCAGTCTGATCACCCCTAACTGCCCTCCTTTGCCAGTCTGATCTTGCCCCTAACTGCCCTCCCCTGCCATCCTGATCTCGCCCCCAACTGCCCTCCCCTTCCAACCTGATCTTGCCCCCAATAGCCTCCCCTGCTAGCCTGGTTGCCCCCAATTGCCCTCCCCTGCCAGCCTGGTTGCTCCCAACTGCCCTCCCCTGCAGGCCTGATTTCACCCCCAACTTCCCTCCTCTGCCAGCCAATTGGTTCTGCTTGGTCAGTTTTTATGCCAGTCAGTGTCAAAAGCTCCGCCTCCTAGGCAGCCATTGGCTCCTCACAGTTGATCCAGATTTGGTTCTGATTGGTCAGTTTCTATGCCAGTCAGCATCAAAAACTCTGCCTCCTAGGTAGCCATTGGCTCATCACAGTTGACCCAGATTTGGTTCTGATTGGTCAGTTTCTATGCCAGTCAGCCTCTTTGGGGTCTGATCAGAAAGGCAGGGCTGATCAGTAGCCCAGGGGGAGGCCTGGAGAGAAATGGAGGCATGGCTGTTGGCTAGGTAGAAGGGAAAAAGAGGCAAGCTCTGATCAACAGTTGCCACAGAGGCTACGGATCAGACCCGGCCTCTTTCTCTGCAGGCCTCTCTCCAGGCTGATCCGCAGCCCCCTAGACAATCAGTTCTGGGTCAGGGCACTCACAGTAGCTGCAGTAAGTGCTGGGTCGCCTCGGCAACCCAGCACTGACTTCTGGTCTGGTCGAGCCTTCAGTCGTAATCGGTCATTATGACCCTGGCTCTTTATTATATAAATGACAGTCTGTGTGTGTGTGTGTGTGTGTGTGTGTGTGTGTGTCTTCACATGCCTTTCTTACAAAAACACCAGTCATTTAATATACCAGTATGATTTCATCTTAACTGATTAGATCTGAAATGTCCTATGACCAAATAAGGTCACATTCTGAGGTACTGGGGGTTACGACTTGAACATATTTTTTTTGAGGGCACACAATTCAACTCACAAATGTAAGTAAATAAAGAATATTTGGACATATTGTTGAGAGAAAATGGCAACCATCAGGAAGGTAGGGAAGGAGAGAGTGTGAGAGCGCAAGGAAGTGTTAGAGGAGTGTGTGGACGTGTGTGGTGTGTGTGTGTGTATGAGCTAGGGACAGTTGGATTCTGCAGGTCTTTTAAGGGGCTGCTAAACCGGGCAGTCTTAGGCGGCGGAGTCCCGCTCCCTGCGCAGACACTCTTGGGCGACCACGCCATCTTGGGGAACAGAGTTGCTTGAGACTAGGATCATGGCCTCAGCACCACCCAGTCTGATCTCAGACGCACACCAGGACCCTGCGGCCATGGGGGACAGAGACCTGTGACCACAGCTACAGACCTGCAGACACCAAAAGTTCAGAAATCCCCCTGGCAGATCCGTGAGTAACAGAGCCCATCCCCCCTTCCCGCAGGCTTGTGGGCAGCACCAGAGTAACTAATTGATAGACCCACCCCTTGCCGGGGCCTCAGCGCTCCAGGAACTTTAGCCTGGAAGTGCGCGAGCACCTTGGAATGGGTTCAGGAGTCCTGAGCTGGGAACAATCCCGCAAACCCCAGGAACTGATCCTACTCTAACTGCCGGCTTCTGAGCCCTGGGCTGGGAGCAAACGCAAACCCCAGGAACTGAGCCTACGTGCACTGCAGGCTTCAGAGCCCTGGGCTGGGAGCAATCGCATGAACACCGGAAATTTGTCCCGCGTATCACAGGCCCAAGGACCCTGATTCTCTGGGCAGGAGGCAGCACCAAGCACCAGTGACTTGACTGTGTTTCTTATCACCTGTGCCTGAGATCCTGATTTCCTGTGCATTCATACTAAGAGCCAGTGACTCCAATTCCTGGTGCAAGGGCACAGAGGGACCCTGATTCTCAAGGCAAGGTCGCGCGAAGCAACAGAGACTCTGATACTGGATTCTTGGGGAACTTTGACTCCTGGCTCACGCTAGGGGGCTCTGGTTTTCAACATGCTTCAGGGGGGTCTCTGTTTCAGCATGGTGCAGGCAGGGTCCCTGATTCTAAGGGCACGTACGAGGCCATATTGAGCGCTGACAACACTGACTCTGAGCGAGCCTGGTTCCCACCAACCCACAACAGCCACACATCTTATTGTCAGAGCTCTTCAGTGACAGTAGGGTGGTGGGAGGCTCCCACTACACATGGCCCAGGCCCACGCAATTCGACGTTTGAACCATTGGGAGATAATCAGAATGAAGAGACGAAACAACACCCAGAGGAAAGACAATGAGGAGTCGCCAAGAAAGGAAATTAATGAAGTTGAAGCATGCAACATGACAGATAAAGAATTCAGAATAATGGTTGTACAATTCATTCACCGGATGGATGAGAAAATCAACAGCCTATGCAAGAATCAGGAAGAAATGAAAAGTGATATAGCTACAATCAAAAACACCATGGAAAGTTTCAACAGCAGACTAGAAGAAGCAGAGGACCGAATTAGTGAATTACAAGATAAGGCAGAGAAACAACCTCAATCTGAACAGAAACTGGAGAAAAAAATTAAAAAGCAGGAGGAGAGCCTAAGGGATCTTCGGGACAACATGAAACGAAGTAACATACGCATAATAGGGCTGCAAGAAGGACAAGAAGAGCAGCAAGGATTAGAAAATCTATTTGAAGAAATAATGTCAGAAAACTTCCCAGATACGGGGAAGAAAAAAGTTACACAAGTACAGAGAGTCCCAGGCAAGATGAACCCCAAAAGACCCACACCAAGACACGTCATAATAATGATGGCAAATGTACAAGACAAAGAGTAAATAAATCTTAAAGGCTGCAAGAGAGAAACAGAGAGTTACCTACAAAGGATCCCCCATCAGATTATCAAATGACTTCTCAACAGAAACATATCATGCCAGAAAAGAATGGACAGAAATTTACAAAGTGATGCAAAGCAAAGGACTGAATCCAAGAATACTCTATCCAGCAAGGCTATCATTCAAAATTGAAGGGGAAATAAGAAGCTTCACAGACAAAAAAAGGCTAAGGGAATTTATCACCACCAAGCCAGCAATGCAAGAAATGCTAAAGGGACTGGTGTAAAAAGAAGAACTAAAAAGCCCAGAAAGAAAACAGCCACAAAAAAAAAATAGAAATGGCTACAAACAAATACCTTTCAAAAATAACTTTAAACATAAATGAACTAAATGGTCCAATCAAAAGACATCGAGTGGTTGAATGGATAAAAAAAAAAACATGACCCATATATTTGCTGTCTATAAGAGACCCACCTCATTAGAAGAGACTCACACAGACTGAAAGTGAAGGGATGGAAAAATATCTTTCAGGCAAATGGAAATGAAAAAAAAGCTGGGGTAGAAATACTTATATCAGACAAAATAGACCTCAAAGTGAAGGTCATAACAAGAGATAAGGAAAGCCACTTCATAATACTAAAGGGATCAATACAACAAGAGGATATAACCATGATAAACTTATATGCACCCAATGCAGGAGCACCCACATACATAAGAAAACTCCTGGAAGATATCAGGGGAGAGATCGACAACAATACAATCATAGTAGGGGACTGTAATACACCACTGACATCACTGGATAAATTCGCTAGACAAAAACTCAGCAAAGAAACAGCGATCCTAAATGACTCACTAGGTCAGATGGACTTAATTGACACCTTCAGAACACTTCACCCCAAAGCCACAAAATATACGTTCTTCTCAAGTGCTCATGGGACATCTTCAAAAATAGACCACATATTGGGTCACAAAGAAAGTCTCCCCAAATTCAAGAAGATTGAAATCATACCAAGCATCTTCTCAGACCACAAGGCCATAATATTAGAAATAAACTACAATAAAAACAACTCAAAATACTCAAACACTTGGAAGCTGAATAGCACGTTATTAAATACTGATTGGGTTACCAATGAGATCAAAGAAGAAATTAAAAACATCCTGGAATCTAATGACAATGAAAACACAACTATCCAAAACCTTTGAGACACAATGAAAGCAGTCCTGAGAGGGAAGTTTATAGCTCTACAGGCCTATCTCAACAAACAAGAAAAAATGGTAGTAAATCATCTAAATCTACAGCTCAAAGAATTAGAAAGAGAGCAACAAGAAAAGCCCATAGTGAGCAGAAGGAAGGAGATAATAAAGATTAGAGCAGAAATAAAAGACATAGAGACCAAAAAAACAATACAGAAAATCAATGAAACCAAGAGATGGTTCTTTGAAAGGATAAACAAGATTGACAAACTTCTAGTGAGGCTCACCAAGAAGCAAAGAGAAAGCACCCAAATCAACAAAATCAGAAATGATAGAGGCGAAATAACAACAGATCCCACAGAAATACAAATGATTGTTAAAAAATACTATGGACAACTCTACTCCAACAAACTAGACAACCTGGAGGAAATGGACATATTCCTAGAAAAATACAACATTCCAAAACGTAATCAGGAAGAATCTAAAAATCTCAATAGGGCAATAACTATGGAAGAAATTGAGGCAGTCATCAAAAAGCTTCCAGCAAACAAAAGCCCAGGACCAGACGGCTTCACAGGGGAGTTTTACCAAACATTCAAGGAAGAACTAAAACCTATCCTCCTCAGACTACTACAAAAAAATCCAAGAGGAAGGAACACATCCAAGCTCATTCTATGAAGCCAGCATCACCCTAATACCAAAACCAGGTAAAGACAACACAATGAAAGAGAATTACAGGCCAATATCCCTCATGAACATACATGCCAAAATCCTCAACAAAATCTTAGCAAATCGGATCCAGCAGTACATCAGAAAGATCATACACCACGACCAAGTAGGATTTATCCCAGGGATGCAAGGATGGTACAATATCCGCAAATCAATCAACGTGATACATCACATAAACAAATTGAAAGAAAAAAACCACATGGTCATATCAATTGATGCAGAAAAAGCATTTGACAAAATTCAACACCCATTTTTGATAAAAACTCTCAGCAAGGTGGGAATTGAAGGATCATACTTCAACATAATAAAAGCCATATATGACAAACCCACAGCCAACATCATACTCAATGGATAAAAACTAACACCATTTGCCCTAAGAACAGGAACAAGACAGGAATGCCCACTCTCACCACTCCTGTTCGACATAGTACTTGAAGTATTAGCCATTGCAATTAGACAAGAAGAAGAAATAAAAGGCAACAAAATTGGAAAAGAAGAAGTAAAGCTATCCTTATTTGCAGATGACATGATATTATACTTAAAAAACCCTAAAGACTCCATCAATAAACTATTAGACTTAATAAAAGAATTTGGCAATGTAGCAGGATATAAATTAACGAGAAACAATCTATGGCATTTCTATACACCAATAGTGAATGTGCAGAAAGAGAGACTAAAAAAGCAATCCCATTTACCATCGCACCAAAAAAATTAAGCTACCTAGGAATAAACTTAACTAAAGAGGTAAAAGACCTCTACTCAGAAAACTACAGGACGTTGAAAAAAGAGATAGAGGAAGACATAAACAGATGGAAGAACATACCATGTTCTTGGATTGGTAGAATCAACATCATTAAAATGTCCATACTGCCCAAAGCAATCTATAAATTCAACGCACTTCCCATTAAAATACCAATGGCATATTTCACAGACCTAGAACGTACTCTCCAAAAATTCATCTGGAATAAAAAACGACCCCGAATAGCTGCAGCAATCCTGAGAAAGAAAAAAGTAGGTGGGATCTCAATATCAGATATCAAGCTGTATTACAAAGCCACTATTCTCAAAACTGCCTGGTACTGGCACAAGAACAGACATATAGATCAATGGAATACAATAGAGAGCCCAGAAATCAGCCCCAACCAATATACTCAATTAATATTTGACAAAGGAGGCAAGAACATACAATGGAGTCAAGATAGTCTCTTCAATAAATGGTGTTGGGAAAATTGGACAGATACATGCAAGAAAATGAAACTAGACCACCAACTTACACCATACACAAAAATAAACTCAAAATGGATAAAGGACTTAAATGTACGACGGGAAACCATAAAAATTCCAGAAGAATCCAAAGGCAACAAAATCTCAGACATATGCCGAAGCAATTTCTTCACTGATACAGCTCCTAGGGCACTTGAAACTAAAGAGAAAATGAACAAATGGGACTACATCAAAATAAAAAGCTTCTGCACAGCAAAAGAAACCATCAACAAAACAACAAGAAAACTCACTGCGTGGGAAAACATATTTGCCAATGTCATATCTGATAAGGGCCTAATCTCCAACATTTATAGGGAACTCATACAACTTAACAAAAGGAAGATAAACAATCCAATCAAAAAATGGGCAAAGGATCTAAGTAGACACTTTTCAAAAGAGGACATTCAGAAAGCCAAGAGACACATGAAAACATGCTCAAAGTCACTAATCATCCAAGAGATGCAAATCAAAACAACAATGAGGTACCATCTCATACCTGTCAGACTGGCTATCATGAACAAATCAACAAACGACAAGTGCTGGAGAGGATGTGGAGAAAAAGGAACACTGCTGGTGGGAATGCAGACTGGTGCAGCCACTATGGAAGACAGTATGGAGTTTCCTCAAAAAACTACAAATGAAACTCCCAATTGACCCTGTGATCCCACTTCTAGGAATATATCCCAAGAAACAAGAAACACCAGTCAGAAAGGGTAAATGCACCCCTGTGTTCATAGCAGCACAATTCACCATAGCTAAGATCTGGAAACAGCTTAAGTGCCCATCTGTAGATGAATAGATTAGAAAACTGTGGTACATCTACATGATGGAATACTATGCTGCTGTAAAAAAGAAGGAACTCTTACCATTTGCAACAGCATGGATGGAACTGGAGAGCATTATGCTAAGTGAAATAAGGCAGTCAATGCAGGAAAAATACCACATGATCTCACTCATTTCTGGATAATAAAGACCATTATAAACTTATGAACAAAAATAGATACAGAGGCAGAGCTGCCTCGAACAGATTGTCAAACTATAGCAGGAAGGCCGGGGAGAGTGGGAGGGCAGGAGGGGGGTGGGTAAGAGATCAACCAAAGGACTTGTATGCATGCATATAAGCATAACCAATGGACATAAGACACTGGGGGGTAGGGGTGGCCAGGGGATTGTCAAGGGCGGGGGGAAAAAAAGGAGACATATGTAATACTCTTTGTAATACTTTAAGCAATAAAAAAAAGAATATTTGTGGAATAATAAATAAACATGGAATTTTGCTAGATAATGTTTTTTCATGCATTTCTACTAAGTCTACAAAAGAAGTTTTGGCTAAGTTAGATGAGTGAGAAAACAACATCATCAGAAAAATAAAATAATTTACAAGGTTCAACACTTTTAAAAGGCCTATAAGAAAATGTTCAACCTCATTAGTAGAAAAAATATATACATTCATGGCATTATCATAGGGGTAAGAAATTGTACTCCACAACATGGGGGGTAAGAAACAGCATGTGTCTCTTTTTCCTTGGCAATTTCAGTTTTATTTTCTTAAGGAAATTTGTCGTGATCTTTCCTCATGGTTCATATTGTTCTACTATCGTGGTTTATCAACCACTATGTATTTTACTTTGATAAAAAACAAAACTTGATACAATTATGATTTTACATATCTTTGTATTAATATTTGATTATTGCTTTCACCAGTAGGCTTTAAGTTCCAAGATAATTATTTCTATTCTTATTCTTCTTTATCTCAGCAGCATTTTTCATAGCACTTGCTAGTAGGTGCTAGATAATGATTTGTTGATAAATTAGTAAAGGAATTGGTGGGATGTATGTAGAAAATATTTGCATTGTGCTTTTATAAAGGATTTACATATGTCATTATATTATATATAAACTAGAGGCCCAGTGCATGAAATTTGTGCACTGGGGGCAGGGGGCTCAGCCTGGCCTGCGCCCTCTTGCAGTCTGGGACCCTTCACTCCTTATCGCCTGCCTGCTCACTGCTCCTTACTGCTTGGAGGGAGGAGAGGCTCCCACCACCACTGCTGTGCTCACCAGTGGTGAGCCCGGCTTCTGGCTGAGTGGTGCTCCCCTTGTGGGAGTGCACTGACCATCAGGGGCCAGCTCCTGCATTGAGCGTCTGCCCCCTGGTGGAAGTGCTCATCATAGCCACTGGTTGTTCTGGTCGTTCTGCCATAATGGTCACTTAGGCTTTTATTATATAGATTATATACTTTAAAAATATTTATTTAGCCCTAACCAGTTTGGCTCAGTGGCTAGAGCATCAGCCTGCGGACTCAAGGGTCCAGGTTCGATTCCGGTCAAGGGCATGTACCTTGGTTGCGGGCACATCCCCAGTGGGGAGTGTGCAGGAGGCGGCTGATCGATGTTTCTCTTTCATCGATGTTTCTGGCTCTCTATCCCTCTCCCTCCTCTCTGTGAAAAATAAATAAAATATATTTTAAAAAATATATTTATTTAATGTTGTTAAAAAAATCATAACCGAGGTTACAAGGCCAATGTTTATTTACATAGGTGAACAAGCTATTTGCAAGTAGTTCACCAGCAATCAGTTGTCTATAGACATTTAGTATACTAATTACAATTTGTAGTTATGTACTCATTGTATAAACTCTTTCTCTTGGAAGATGAATTTAACTTATATTGCTAAATTTTGTTTACAGGTTTTATATTAGTTTTAAATTTATGTTAGCTTGTCTCTTCTAGATTTAGTTTAATTTAGTGTTTCCTGTATACCCTGAAATTAAAATAGTATGTATTTTAAACATACACACACATACACACACACATACACACACACACAAACACACCCTGGAGCCAGAATGACACTAATTATTCCTCTTCACATACAAAGAAGTCATATTCTCTTTAGGATTTATGAAATCACCTTCCTAATCTATGCTGTTAAAAATGAATAAACTTGTTCTTATATTTTAGAGAATGTCTAATTATTTAATTATTTCTGTTATATGAATAAAGCTATGGTAAATTCCCTTCCTAATGTCACCATGCTCTTCCTTATGGATAAGACTCATTTGAATGTATAGCAAGTTCACACACACACACACATGCACACACACACATATTCACACATCATAGTGATATAATGCTACAGAGCTATTTTAATTAAAACTATTGAGAATATGTTGTTGTATTTTAAAATCATCTTCCTCTGACAATTATATAAAATGGTGATGTGTGTACGCCAGTGGGAAACCCAGCAAATGTTAGCTTTCAGTCATTTTCCTGAGATCATGCAAGAGTTCATCTCGAGTCCCTGGTTGGGCTCTTGTGGGAATAGAAATACTGCACTCTTGGCGTGACAGCACTTCCATTTCCAAATGTTACCATGGTGATCACCTATCCAGCACCGCTAACCCTTCTCAAAACAGCTCAATTTGAGATTCAAGTTTCACATTTCCAAGGTTATGGAAGGGTAATTATTTCATTACTCAAGGGAAGAAGATTAGGAGGTAAATAGCTCTTCATTAAATCTTAAAGGATTCAGGTCTTTTTGGGCCACAGAAATCCAAATATTAAAGTGATTAAATTCAAAAGAGTAAAACATGACTGGGAATTGGGAAAAAAAAATCAATATTTAGTAGTATAACCATAAACATTTTTTTTCTCTAGTGAGAACATCTCGCATAAAGTAAAAGTATGTTATGTCAATAATTCATGACTTAAAATAATTTTCATGTAAAATAAATGCATGGAAATGTTTGTGCATATATTGAGTAGAAATGCCTATGAAAAAGAGGGATTTTATAAACTGACCTGGCGTGGAAGGAAGCATTGCCATATTTTATAGGCATACCTTTTTTTTTTTATAACTCTAAATTAGAATATTATTATAAAACAAAGGATTTTCATTGTACATATAATTTTTTTACAAATGATTATTTTTTAAATATATTGTTGAGGTTTAAAGATGATGCAGTTGAAAATAAATATTAATGAGCAGATATTTCAAAGTATACTTGATTTTATGAAATGTCATGGGATAGTTGAGAATTAAAGATATTTGAAGAGTATTTAAAATACAAAAATAAGCTCTTTACACCATGCTGCCCAAGTATACCACAAGAGAGTGCATTATGCATTTAACTGTCCAAACCACAACTCTACTGGAAGAGACCTTGCAATGCTATAACACTTTTGGCTAAAAATGTTTTGCTGACCTTACTGTATTTTACTTAGGTTTTGTCCACAACAGAACAAACATTTTAAACCACACTGAATTCTTTCTAAAGAGGTTTTAACTTTTTTTTTCTGTTCCCTTTTATCTGTGTTGCCTCTGAAAAAAAAAGTCCATTAAAGATTTTAAAAGATAATTAAAGATACATGGAAGGTTAACTCCTATATGTGACAGAGGATGTGCAGTTCAATATTAATTATTAAATTTTGACCTGTCTGAGATCCTAAGGTCATATGACTTACAGAAGACAAGGATGAATTCAATCATAATATTTTCCAAGAGGAAAGACAATGTATTTTTATCCCATTTCCCCCTTTCTTGGTCTTTACTATTTCCCACTATGCATTAATTACTGGTATTGGTGACAGTCTTTTTTATTTTTTCTTCTTCTTCTTTTTTTTTTTTTTTTGGCTTAGTGGAAGGAAAATTAGTCAGAATTGATTGTTGGAAGGCTCACTGATTAATTAATTGAAATTATTCATCCATAAACCTCTGGAGAGGTGAAATGGGAAGGTTAAGAGATTCAAAGTGGCTGCAGTCTACAGTGCCTTTTTGCATATTACTTAAGTAATCCATTAAAATTTCACCTAAGCTATTCTAGCTTGCACACCTCTCAGAAAATACAGACTGAAAAGTGGGCAATCACAAACAATAAGTCCACTACCAACAAAATCATGTAAGTCATAGAAACACTCAATGGATATTAGGATTTCAAAAGCTAGGTCCAATAGAGTCTGCCTGCCATCTGCAAATCCTGAGGGGGTCATAGTCCAAAGTAGGACAGCCAACAACTAAAACAGAACAAGTCCTGGTGAACCCACTATTTGGTGCTCCTCATCCTGTGTCCACCTAGAATTTCTGGTGGCCTGCTCTCACTGAACTTAGCTCTGTGTTACTCACTGAACTCCCTTACCCTGATCCCTGGTTCCCCAATTTCAGGGTCTTATTGGAGGTACATTCAAAATTCCAATCAGTTTTTAAGCAAAGTAATTTAGAAATCTATCCAAATGCTACAAGTTTGAATGTATGTATGTGTGAGAGAGTTTGTGGGTGGGAAATCGCCTTACCTAACAAAAAGACCCATAAAGTTGATTATTTAAAATTCTTTTTAAAAATATTAAAGTACAGTTGACATTCAATATTATATTAGTTTCAGGTGTACAACATAGTGATTCAACATTTATATATCTTAAGATGTGATCACCAACTTAAGAAATTTATTCTGCTCCATTGGCACATCCAGTTCAAAAGAAAGCCAGCTTTTAAAATAATGTGGTTTTCTCTACTCTAAATTTACTATCTATAAATTGTGTTCAAAAACTTTTGTTGCTAGTATATCATATCATCACTATGTATACCTTAAATATCTTCCACCTTTGTCAATCATTTCTCTATAAAAGTGATTAAAACTTTGTTGCCATTGGTTTGAATCTCAATAAACATTTGAGGGAAAATCAGTGTTGTGAGTCTTAGAAATATAAATGGATAAGGAGATTCTGAGTAAATAAGCCAAGAAAGCACCCATCTCACAGCTTCTAACTTTAAGTTCTTCTCAAGGTGTATTAGTAGGGTAAGCTGATAATCTCACCAACATTTATTTCTCACTGAGGCAAAGTTCTCCAATAACACTTGGGACAACTATCCTTCATGTGGTAGCTCACTGAACTGTGGCTCTTCCCAAAAGTCATGTGGCAGGGGTGAGAAAGAGTGAAAACTCGGCAGAGGATTTTTATTGGCCCAGCCTGGCAGTCCATGTGGCTCTTCCACTCACATGTTGTACAGAACCATTGGCTGCAGGCTCCAACTCACAGCCACAGGCTGGGTCCCTGGAAGAAAATCAGAACTGACATTGGGAAGTCCTAGATGAGTATCTGGAGAAGGGCAGGAGAGTAGATGAGGAAGTGGAGAAATCCTGAACCACCAAATGTGTTTCTTTTTTCCCATCAGCTCTTACTGAGAAATTCTCTGTAGCATGGGGCCTGTAGTGAGACAAAGGCTACCCAAGAAATACAGGGTGGCCTGTGCACTGTGTTCCAGTTTATAGGGGAAGGAAAATAGCATGGCAGTAGTTTGAAGGATATCCAAATTTTGGCCTTTGAGATTAAAGAAAAACAATCTACCAAACAAGACAGTGACTACCAAATAAAGTACTGTGAGAAGAGTACTCACACTATTTATTTAGTTAGTGTGCATTAGTGGCTACTGTCAGGTCTCCTGAGCAGAAGGATTTACTAAGATAACTTTTTAGTTTTATTGTGTGATAAGAACTCTACCAACTACCTTAATTAACTGCCAAAAAATGTTAATAACTATGTCATCATAGACCATCATGTAAATGAGCTTTAAAAAGTAAAATTTGAAGAGCAATCTTGCCATTAATTTATCTGAACAAATTATAATGTAGGAATACTAGGCAGTCTCACAGCAGGTGAAAACTGAGAAAAAGCATGCTTTTGGAGAAAAGCAAAACATTTTAAATATGACATCAAAATTTTGGAAGAAAGAGCGTCCTCTTTTGCAAGGGAGAGTATTTTAAGTTTGTTATTTTTGTTACAATCACATTATTATTGAAGTAATTATAAACCTGTCAAACAGCTATGGAAGGAGAGATTAAAAATATCAGTGGACTGACACACTCCCAGGACCAAACCAGAAATAGGACTAAAATACAGAAAAATCACCCTAAAAAATCAATTGAGGACTAGCTGGAGAGAAATCTGAAACAAGGATGGAAAGTGAAGAATGCATAGAGACTAGTACAAAGTTCAGAGGTGTAAAAGGGCTAACCAGGCTCCTACAGACAGCAGCTAAAGTCCCAGAGGGACATCTCAGATGGGGGAGGGGGCGTTTCCCACTGAGAACTCTAGAGTCTAAACCACAAGCTGGGCTCCCCAGACCAGAGCACAGAACTGATAAAAGTTCCCACATAGCACCTGGCAGAGAAAAGCAGCAGGATTGCTCTCTGCCAGCAAGAGACAGTTGGAAATGCAGGCACCCTTGTAAAGGGCCAACACAAAACATTTCATGTGTAGCCACTCACCTTGGGCTCTGGCAGAGGGAATGTAGAGTGGACTGGAGCTGTGTGAGGATAATTCAAGACTGGGGGCACTGGGGCTGGAGCTTGGAGGGCAGCCACCCCAGGTTCCAGTGCTAAGTCATTCCCTCACACTGTGGAGGACATCTTTCTCCCATGGACTATTACTAATGAGGCATTTTTTTTTTTCCTGGAGGGAAAGCAATTGCCCCACCCATTTGAAAGACCTCTTGCTCCAACCTGAGGTTGATAGCCTGAGGCTAATCAAGGCTGATAACAATCAGACTGCAGGCAGAGGAAGATCTCTGGAGGATTTGAGTCTTTGCTTGATCTTCTTCTAGGACTGGGGCTAGGAAAAGTAGACCCTGGTGTACATCCTGGTCCTTTCCAAAGGCATCCACCTCCAGCAGAGGGAGCCACAAACTGGATTGCTGATAGCTCCAAATGTTATTCATGGCAAGTCACAAACAGCATCTGACATTGTCCTGCAACAGAATAGAACTCGTTGCAGATCTACCTAACACACAGACAAAAACCTGAACAGGCAGCCAAATTGGAAAGACAAAAGAACAATCCCCAAATGAAAAAACAAAATAATTCTCCAGAAGAGCTAAATGAAATGGATAAGAAATTTATCAGAATTAGAGTTCAGAATAATGATGACAAAGTTGCTCAACAGCATGAGAAAAGATATAGCAACTATGAAGAATGACATAGTACTAATAATGAACACAGTGGAAGGGATACACAACACATTAGGGGAAGCCAAGGATCAGATCAGTGAATTAAAAGACTGTAGAAAAAAATCACTTAATCAGAGAACCAAAAAACAACACACAACTTATAAATAGGAGTATGGCTTAAATGGGCTGTGGGACAACATGAAACATTGTAGAGCAGTGGTTCTCAACCTTCTGGCCCTTTTAATACAGTTCCTCATGTTGTGACCCAATCATAAAATTATTTTCCTTGCTACTTCATAACTGTAATGTTCTACTGTTATGAATCGTAATATAAATATCTAATATACAGGATGGTCTTAGGCGACCCCTGTGAAAGGGTTGTTCAACCACCAAAGGGGTCATGACCCACAGGTTTAGAACAGCTGTTGTAGAGAGTGCCCGGGAAGGCACATGGGCATTTCTTTAATTATTGCCAGCTGAATCCAGTGGCCTTTGGCAAAGCCACATCCTGGAAACACGTCCTTTGCCAAAAAGCAGGAGTGTTGTCAGCTTGACCTTCAGCCCAGGTGCCAGGGGGTGGGTTTTGTTATTTAAATCCAGCCAAGCACCAGGAATGAATATGATTCAGGCCCACCCAAGAATGCAAATAATTTCCTTTGTCTTGAATTTTAGTAAAACTTCCTGATTTTTGTTTGTTTGTTTAGTTTTTATTTATTTTTATATATTTTATTGATTTTTTACAGAGAAGAAGAGAGAGAGATAGAGGGTTAGAAACATCCATCAGTTGCCTCCTGCACACTCCCAGTACTGGGGATGTGCCTGCAATCAAGGTACATGCCCTTGATCGGAAGTGAACCTAGGACCCCTGAGTCCTCAGGCCGACGCTCTATCCACTGAGCAAAACTGGTTAGGGCAAAACTTCCTGTTTTTTTGCTGTATAAAATAAATACCCTGTATCAGCTAGGGGTCACTGTCTCTGTCCCTGTCCTGGTCAGAGGACAGTGGTCTCACCTGGCCCCAGTTTTTTTCTTTCACCTCTGTGCCTGTCTCTTTTTTCATTTTCTCAATTCCCAGCCACCCCTACTCAAGAACTGGACTGCTCTATAGCCGTGCTGGATGTGGAGAAAAGACAGATTTACATTTGGCGCCCTGATGCAGGGACTTGAGTACAGGGGAATGCTTCGAAGTCAGGCGAGGGGGTCGCTCTGAGAAGTGCACCGAGCAACAGATTAAAATACTGTAGTCAGGTAAGGAGCGGATTGTTGTAAGTTGTATTAGCTGGGTGTAAAACATGGGTAATTCAGGGTCTCAAGAAAGAGATTTCTACTCTCAAATACTTAAAACTATGCTCAAAGTGTTACAGTTAAGCCCCCCTTGTACTGGGAAAATGGAACCAACTGTGGTCGAGGGTAGTCTAGGGTACAGAGCAAGTTAATATTAGTAGTTGGGGCAACAGGGCAAGTTAATATTAGTAGTTGGGGCAACGGGGCAAGTTAGAAGTTGATATTATTAGCTAGGGAAACAGGGCAAGATGATATTAGTAGCTAGAGCAACTGGGCAAGCTAGATTCAACTGATTAATAAATACCTTGGTAACGGGGCAGTGTTGATTAATGTACCCCAGGTAACTTTGTGTGTGTTTAGCCAAGCGTTGTATGGTTTTTGGGAATAAAAGGCTGGCATGGAACCAGGGTCAGCGCTGTCATAGGAGAACATGCCTACAGCAGTCGCTGGCCAGCTTTCAATAAATCCTCACTTGCTGCTTAAGACCTAATTGGAGTTGGTGGTCTTACTCTCGTGAACATTGGTCCATAACAAAAGCTCGAGGATGCTCTGTTAAACGTAGTCAGAGTCTTGATTTCTTAAGTTCTGTTAATGAAACTGACCCTTGGTTTCCTGAAGAGGGAACTGCCAACTTTCAAACATGGGAAAAGGTCGGAAAGCAGTTGTGTGACCAATACGCAGCAGAAGGTCCAGAGAAGATTCCTATTCCTACATGGTCTTTAATTCGTGATTGCCTTGATCCAGCACAGGAAAGTTTAAGAATGTCTAAGCAGGGTGTAGCCACGGCTTTACAGCCTACAGTGGAGGGGTGCGAATCTCTAAAAATACCACTTCCCCCTCTGTGCCTCCTTTGCTTTCTCCTGTCGCTCCTGCGACCACGGTCAAGAGACCACCTGATAAATATTTACCTGGTAATTATGAACAGGAGCTAGAGTTTGAGGCAGAGCAGGATAAGCATCACTGTCAGCGGAGAGCTCAGATGATAAGAAAGGTTTTGCTTACAGAGGCCCAGCCTTTACTGCTGGATGCAGGCGCTTGGCCAAAAGTGAAAGCGACTTTATATTTCATTTTGCTGGAGGCTCAAACTATTTGTATCAGGCTGAACCAAGTAGAAAGGATTAAAGGAATTTCTCAACAACTGCCAATAATTCTTTATCTTAAAAAATATTTTTCTTAACAAAAACAAACAAACAAAAACAAAAACAGTAGATGCCAGACCATTACTGAATTTTCCCCCCAAAAAAGAAGGAGGTGGGAGAAGGGAGACATGTGGCGATCCTGTGTGGATGCCCACTCCCCAAGAAGGCTATTTTAAAGGGTCTCACCTTCGCCATGCTTTTTACTGGCTAGTGACTTAAAAGTTTTACAAAATTTTTCCTCAGAAAGACAGCGGAAAGGAACCAAAAAGAAAAATACAAGTTGGTTCTAGCAACAAGATTGGTATTTCCATAATAAAAAGTAGTCTATTTAAGTAATCATGGTCCTCATTCAAAAGTTAACTTTAAGGCTGCCAGGAAAATTAGTAAATTATCTCTGTTACAGAATTTACCAAAGTAATTGCCTTAAAATAATTATGATTAACTCTGCAATCTCAAAATTGTTAAAACATAAATAAATAATATATTGATTGTAAAGGTCCAATAGACCAGGAAGAAACTAGCTTAGCTCTTTGACATTTAAATGGACCAGGTTAGACCAAACTTGTTTCGCCATTGGAAAACAGTTTTTCCTACAGCTGTAATCTCAGGGCCATTTTGAAATTTCCTGCTGGCAAGCAACCCGGCAGGAAACAATGCGGCTAATTTGCATTTGAATGGCTACAGGCCTGCTTCCAGTCACTGGCTACTTGAAACTTTGGAAGCTTGCTGAATTAAAAAATAAAATTATATGTCTAGGCATTTTGAAATGACAAAATACTGAAATGTGGATCTGAATTTGCCTCATGAAAAATCTAGAGGATAGAATTGAATTTGTTAATTAAATATGTCTTGTATTTTTTTAAAAAAATATGAAATTATTATTAATCTGAATATTTGACTTGCCAGCTCTAAAAGTTTAAGATTCAAATTAATTTGAGAGAAATTATATACTTGTGGTAATTAAATGCCTAAAGTATAGAAATTTATTTTTGAGAAAATAATTTTTGTGTTTTCTCTGAAATAATTAGGAATTCAAAATATGTTACTTATTGGTCTAATTAAAAAAAGGAAGATTAATTCTGTGATTCCAACCAAATTTTTTAATACAAAAACCAGTTTAAATTTAATTGATATTCTTTAGGATAATTATAAAAAGTATATAATCTTTAAATTCCATTTATATATATATATATATATATATATATATATATATATATATATATATTATGGTCTTTCCAAGTTAAATTTCAAGGCTATAACCTAGGGCCTGGAGTGATTCAAAGAATTTTTTCTCTATTCTTGAAGGTGAAAGGGCGAGGACTACGCCCTCCACCTTGCCCCAGGGTAAGGGCTATGCCCTCCATCTTACCTTGGCCATGTGCTCAGCAAGGCTTCTTCCCGGAAGCCAAGCCGCTGCTGGCCACGCCCAGGATTTCTCTGGACTGGCCAATGATAGTCAAGGGAAGTGCACGCCATCACTATGACCACATCCTGTGTAATAAGACACTGACTCGCGCCTGGCCAATCGGCAGGGCCCACAGTCCTTTCTCCTCCCCTTACCCCAACCCCCTATAAAACCTCTCTCCACACAGAGTTTTCTCTCTCTCTGCCACCTGCTGCTGCGCCAGTAAGGGGGGGCAGGGGAGCCAAACCTAGGTTTGAAATGAAGGACTCTTTGCTTTTTCATCGGACTCGCTGGCTCCCTGATGGGCTTTTTGGGAACCTTGAAACCTGGGCACAACAAAGGAAATATTTTAAATTTAGTCAATCTAATATACTTGAAATCACTTAGAAAGTTTTATCAAATAAAAATTAATAAATACATTTTTCTTATATACATATATTTTAAATGTTATGAAGGTTTTGGCTTCTAAGAAGGGCAAAATAAAGTAATAATATATTTTTTAAATACAGCCAAATTTTTCAGCAATGGAAATTTAAGAGACAAAAAGCCCCTAGCCACCTGCATTTTAAATAAGCTGGAGGTGGGGCAGCATTTGTGCCTTATGAATCAGATGTATAAGTTTACTAAATTTACTTGCTTTGCTTTTTTAATAAAGATACCCACTTTAATTACTTTATAAATTAGCTTTTTAAATTATAATCAAAATTTCATATAATTTCAGCTAAATGAAAAGCCAATATTTTTATAAATGATTAAATTATAATAAAGCCCTCTGAAAGTTACTGGGACTACCCATGATTCCTCCATATATGCAAATAAGCTTAAGGGCACATTAATCAGTTAAGACCCTATCTAAAAATCTCTATGGGAGAAATGACAAATTTATTCAATATACTTAGGAATCCTAAGAAAGTTTTTATTAAGTGTATGCAAAGACCTACAGTCAATTTTCTAATTTTATGACTCACATGTAATAGCATTTTGCAACCATCTAAAAAATATGAATGCCAAGCAGTTCGGGGCCATCTGGTAAATCCTATCTTCCTTAAACCGAGGACACTTAAAAGTCAGTGATTTACATTTTGCCTCCCAAACAAAGGGTAAATAGCTTATTCCAGGGGTCCTTAAACTACGGTCCGTGGGCCACATGCAAATACAAATATTGTATTTGTTCCCGTTTTGTTTTTTTACTTCAAAATAAGATATGTGCAGTGTGCATAGGAATTTGTTCATAGTTTTTTTTTAAACTATAGTCCGGCCCTCCAATGTTCTGAGGGACAGTGAACTGGCCCCCTGTTTAAAAAGTTTGAGGACCCCGGGCTTATGCAAAAGTACTCAAAAAGACTGATAGCAGAAATCCAATTAGTGACATTTACTGTCACACCCTAGGTCAAATAAAGTTTAGGGGAACTGATAGTGTAAGATTACCAGAGCCTTAATATTGTCGAAGAGGCTTGTCTCACCTGGAGATTACTCATGGAAGCATTTTATCTGTATTTGTGCTGATATTGGACCAGCCTACGTTCAGGGAATGGTATTAGCTGCTGCATTAAAAGAGATGTTATACCTCAGGCATTAACCATTTTTACAGATGGATCCAGTTCTGGAAAGGCTGGATCTACTGCAGCTGAGGAGAAAAGGTCCTTCAGACCCCTTATATTTCAGCACAATGGGTAGAAATATAAGCTCTTATTTATGCTTTGACAGATTTTGTTATGAAGTCCATCAACCTATAGTGATAGTGCTTATGTGGTAAGTATGGCCAAAATTAATGAAACGGCTACTATAGGGTACACTAATTCAGAGGAACTCTTTCATTTATTTTTCAGCCTTCAATAGGTTGTTTGAGAACAACAATTTCCATGTTTTATTGGCCATATTAGATCCCGTTCTGACCTTCCAGGTCCCTTGGCTGCAGGTAATGAGGAAGTAGATCGCTTCATTGTCTCAGTAGAGAGGGTTACTCCATTTTCCATGCCACAGGCCTCGCTTACCCTACATTATCAAAATGCCTCTGCTTTGTGCAAGGAACTCCATATTTCCTGAGAGCAGGCTTGCCAAGTTGTCAAGCAATGCCCTCGGTGTGTTATCCACCTCACTGTGCCAGCATTAGGGGTAAATCCCCAAGGACTTAAACCTAATCAAATCTGGCAAATAGATGTCACTCAATAGTGGAAAGAGCCAATCATACTCTTAAAATGAAATTACTAAAACAAAAAGAGGGAGACAGATGTTATGTGTCACCTCAAAACAAACTCAGTCATGTTCTTTATACTTTAAATTTTTTGAATTGCAATTCAGAGGGTCATACAGCAGCCAAAAGGTATCAGGTCTACTGTACAATAGCCTCCGTCGAGTTAGCCTGGTGGAAGGAAGCACAAACCAGATTAGAGTTTTACCAGATTCAGTAATAATGTGGGGAAGAGGTTGTGTTTTGTATCTTTCCAGAAGGAGCAGTGCAGCCAATTTGGGGGCCAGAGCATTACGTGCATCTCCACAATGGACCGAGAGAAGCTCCTTGTCCCTTCAATCAAAAAACTGAGAGTTGCCCTGATGACAGCAAAGTGGAAGAAGAAAACTGAAGGCTACCCAAGATACCGAGGTACCAACATGGGGTCATCTGAAGAAGTTAACAACTGAAGTCCAGCAGACAGTAGAAAAGCTAGAAGTGGAGGCTACTAACTCAACCATGTTTCTGGCTATGCTAGCATTGGTTAGCAACCAATCTTCTAAAAGTCTTGTGAAGCCAAGTCTGAGGACTCTGAATAAATATACACCAGTAGCAAAAAAAAATTTCATTTAGTAGCTAAAAATGTATAACATGTCTGTAGTTTGATTTTTGCATTGGCATTGTTTGCAATTGTTTTAATATCAGAGCTTTGTTTGAATTTTACTTTTATTGTAGTAGTTTAAAAACAAAAAAAGACCTGACTGAAGATGGCAACCAGCAGGAAGGTAGGGAGGGAGAGAGTGTGAGAGCGCGAGGGAGTGATAGAGGAGTGTGTGGACGTGTGTGGTATGTGTGTGTGTGTATGAGCTAGGAACAGTTAGATTCTGCAGGTCTTCTAAGGGGTTGCTAAACCAGGCAGTCTTAGACGGCGGAGCCCCGCTCCCAGCGCAGACACTCCTGGGTGGCCAGCGCAGGCATAGAGACCAGGCCATCTTGACAAACAGAGCTGCTTCAGACTAGGATCCTGGCCTCAGCACCCAGTCTGGTCTCAGATGCAAACCAGACCCTGCAGCCACTGGGGACAGAGACCTGTGACCACAGCTACAGACCCACGGACACCAAGAATCCACACATCCCGGTGGCAGATCTCTGTGAGTAAGAGCCCATGCCCCTCCCCGCAGGCTCATGGGCAGCACCATAGTAACAGATAGACCCACCCCTCTCCCAAGCCTCAGTGCTGCTACAGGAATCTTAGCCTGCAAATGCACAAACATTGGGAACTTGTTCCCCGAAGCATGGGCTATAGGAATCTTAGCCTGGGAGGTAACACGCAAACACTGGGAAGTTGTTCCCTGCAGCATGGGCTACAAGAATCTTAGCCTGGGAGCTCACGAACACTGGGAACTTGTTCCCCATAGCACAGGCTCTGCGACCCCAATTCTCTAGGCAGGAGGCAGCACCAAGCAACAGTGCCTTGACTCTGTTTCTTATCACCAGCGTCTGGGATCCCTGATTCCCAGTGCATTCACACTAAGAGCTAGTGACTCCAATTCTTGCTGCATGTGCACACAGGGACCCTGATTCTAAATACGAGGCCGCGTGAAGCAACAGAGACTCTGATACTGGATTCTTGGGGAACTCTGACTCCTGGCGCATGCTAGGGTGCTCTGATTTTCAATACACTCCAGGGGGTCTCTGTTTCAGCACAGTGCAGGTGGGGCCCCTAATTCTAAGTGTGCACACGAGGCCACACTGAGTGCTGGTAACACTGACTCTGAGAGAGCCTGGTTCCCACCAACCCACCACAGCCACACATCTTAGTGTCAGAGCTCTTCAGTGACACTATGGTGGTGCGAAGCTCCCACTGCACATGGCCCAGGCCTATGCAACTCGACGTTTGAACCATCTGGAGATAGTCAGAATGGGGAGACAACACAATACCCAGAGGAAAGAAAATGAGGAGTCACCAAGAAAAGAAATTGAAGCATGCAACATGACAGAAAAAGAATACAGAGTAATGGTTGTACAATTTATTCACCAGATGGATGAGAAAATCAACAACTTATGCAAGAATCAGGAAGAAATGAAAAGTGTTATAGCTATAATCAAAAACACCATGGAAGGTTTCAACAGTAGACTAGAAGAAGCAGAGGACCGAATTAGTGAGTTAGAAGATAAGGCAGAGAAACAAGCTCAATCTGAACAGCAACTGGAGAAAAAAATTAAAAAGCAGGAGGAGAGCTTAAGGGAGCTTTGGGACAACATGAAATGAAGTAACATAAGCATAATAGGGCTGCAAGAAAGACAAGAAGAGCAATAAGGATTAGAAAATCTATTTGAAGAAATAATGTCAGAAAACTTCCCAGATATGGGGAAGAAAACAGTTACACAAGTACAGAGAGTCCCAAGCAAGATGAACCCAAAAAGACCCACACCAAGACATGTCACAATAATGATGACAAACGTACACGACAAAGAGAAAATCTTAAAGGCTGCAAGAGAGAGACAGAGAGTTACCTACAAAGGATCCCCCATCACATTATCAAATGATTTCTCAACAGAAACACATCAAGCTAGAAGGGAATGGAAGGAGGTATACAAAATGTTGCAAAGCAAAGGACTGAAACCAAGAATACTCTATCCAGCAAGACTATCAATCAAAATTGAAGGGGAAATCAATAGCTTCACAGACAATAAAACACTAAGGGAGTTTATCACTACCAAGCCAACAATGCAAGAAATGCTAAAGGGAATCCTGAAAAAAGAAGAAATAAAAAGGTAAGAAATAACACAGGCACAAAAATAGAAATGACTACAAGAAAGTACCTTTCATTAATAACTTTAAACGAAAATGGACTAAATGCTCCAATCAAAAGAAATTGAATAGCTGAATTGATAAAAAGACATGACCCATATATTTGCTGACTACAAGAAACCCACCTCAGAACAAGGGACTCACACAGACTGAAAGCGAAGGGGTGGAAAAATATCTTTCAGGCAAATGAAAATGAAAAAAAAGCTGGGGTAGCAATACTTATATCTGACAAAAAGACCTCAAAGTGAAGGAAATAACAAGAGATAAGGAAGGCCACTTCATAATACTAAAGGGATCGATAGAACAAGAGGATATAACCCTGATAAACATATATGCACCCAATGTAGGAGCACCCAAATACATAAAGAACCTCCTAGAAGATAACGAGGGAGAGATCAACAACAACACAATCATAGTAAGGGAATTAGACACACCACTAACATCACTGCATAAATCCTCTAGACAAAAAATCAGCAAAGAAACAGCAGTCCTAAATGATTCACTAGATCAGATGGACTTAATTGACATCTTCAGAACATTTCATCCCAAAAACCACTGAATATATTTTCTTCTCAAGTGCACATAGTATATTTTCAAAAATTGACAACATATTGGGTCACATGCAAAGTCTCCCCAAATTCAAGAAGATTGAAATCATACCAAGCATCTTCTCAGACCACAGTGGAATAATATTAGAAATAAACTACAATACAAACAATCCAAAAAACTCAAACACTTGGAAGCTGAATAGCATGCTACTAAATAATGATTAGGTTACCAATGAGATCAAAGTAGAAATTAAAAACACCCATGAAACTAACGACAATAAAAGCACAACAATCCAAAACCTATGGGACACAATTAAAGCAGTCCTGAGAAGGAAATTTATAGCTTTACAGGCCTACCTCAAAAAATAAGAAAATTTGATAGTAAATCATCTAATGCTACAACTCAGAGAATTAGAAAGAGAGCAACAAGAAAAGCCCATAGTGAGCAGAAGGAAGGAGATAATAAAGATTAGAGCAGAAATAAATGACATAGAGACCAAAAAAAAAAAAAAAATACAAAAGATCAATGAAACCAAGAGCTGGTTCTTTGAAAGGATAAACAAGATTGATGAGCCTCTAGCCAGGATCACGAAGAAACAAAGAGAAAGGACTCAAATAAACAAAATCAGAAAAGAAAGAGGAGAAAAAACAACAGACCCCATAGAAATACAAAGGACTGTAAGAAAATACTATGAACAACTCTACTCCAACACACTAGACACCCTGGAGGATATGGACATATTCCTAGAAAAATACAATCTTCCAAAACTCAATCCAGAAGATTCTAAAAATCTCAATAGGCCAAAAACTATGGAAGAAATTGAAGCAGTCATCAAAAAGCTCCCAGCAAACAAAAGCTCAGGGCCAGATGGCTTCACAGGGGAGTTTTACCAAACATTCAAGGAAGAACTAAAACCTATGCTCCTCAAACTATTCCACAAAATTCAAGAGGAAGGAACACTTCCCAGGTCATTACATGAAGCCAGCATTACCCTCATACCAAAACCAGATAAAGACAACAAAATGAAAGAGAATTATAGGCCTATATCCCTCATGAACATAGATGCCAAAATACTCAACAAAATCTTAGCAAATTGGATCCAGCAATACATCAGAAAGATCATATACCATGACCAAGTAGGATTTCTCCTGGGGATGCAAGAATGGTACAATATGCTCAAATCAATAAATGTGATACATCACATAAACAAGTTGCGAGAGAAAAAAACACATAGTCATATCAATTGATGCAGAAAAAGCATTTGATGAAATCCAAAACCCTTTCTTGATGAAAACTCTCAGCAAGGTAGGAATAGAAGGATCATACCTCAACGTAATAAAAGCCATATATGACAAACCCGCAGCCAACATCATACTCAATGGTCATAAACTAAAACCACTTCCCCTAAGAACAGAAAGAAGATAGGGATGCCCACTCTCACCACTCTTGTTCGATATAGTACTGGAAGTACTAGCCATTGCAATCAGACAAAAAGAATAAATAAAAGGCATCCAAATTGGAAAAGAAGAAGTAAAACAGTTCTTATTCGCAGATGACATGATACTGTACATAGAAAACCCTAAAGACTCCATCAAAAATTATTAGACTTAATAAATGAATTCGGCAATGTAGCAGGATACCAAATTAATGCCAAGAAATCTATGGCATATCTTTACACCAATAGTGAACTTACAGAAAGAGAGACTACAAAAGCAATCCCATTTACCATTGCACCAAAACAAAATTAAGATACCTAGGAATAAACTTAACTAAGGAGGTAAATGAATTATATGCTAAAAACTACAGGACACTGAAAAAAGAGATAGAGAAAGACATAAACAGATGGAAGAACATACCATGTTCATGGGTTGATAGAATCAACATCATCAAAATGTCCATACTACCCAAAGAAATCTATAGATTCAATGCACTCCCCATTAATTTACCATGGCATACTTCACAGATCTAGAATGAATGTTCCAAAAATTCCTCTGGAATAAAAAAAGACCTTGAATAGCTGCAGCAATCCTGAGAAAGAAGAACAAAGTAGGTGGGATCTCAATACCACCTATCAAGCTGTATTACAAAGCCACTGTTCTTAAAACAGCTTGGTACTGGCACAAGAACAGACATATTGATCAATGGGATAGAATAGAGAACCCAGAAATTAACCCAAACCTCTATGCCCAAATAATATTCAACAAAGAAGGCAAGAGCATACAAAGGAGTCAAGACAGACTCTTCAATAAATGGTGTTGGAAAAATTGGACAGATACATGCTAAAAGCTGACACTAGACCACCAATTCACACCATACACAAAAATAAACTCAAAATGGATAAAGGACATAAACGTAAGACGGGAAACCATAAAAATATTTGAGGAATCCACAGGCTGCAAAATCGCAAACATACACCGAAGGAATTTCTTCTCTGATACTGCTCCTAAGGCAATGGAAACTAAGGAGAAAATAAAGAAATGGGAGTACATCAAAATAAAAATCTTTTGCACAGCAAGGGAAACCATCAACAAAACAACATGAAAGCCCACTGCATGGAAGAACAAATTTGCCAATGATATCACCGATAAGGGTTTAATCTCCAACATTTACAGGGAACTCATACAGCTTAACAAAAGGGAGATAAACAATCCAATCAAAAAATGGGCAATGGACCTAAATAGACACTTTTCGAAAGAGGACATACAGAAGGCCAAAACAGATGAAAACATGCTCAAAGGCACTAATTATACGAGATATCCAAATCAAAACAACAATGCGGTATCATCTCACCTGTCCGAATGACTATCATCAACAAATCAACAAACAAGTGTTGAAAAGGATGTGGAGAAAAAGGAACCCTCATGCACTGCTGGTGGGAATGAAGACTGGTACAGCCACTGTGGAGAACAGTATGGAGATTCCTCAAAACACTAAAAATGGAACTCCCATTTGACACAGTAATCCAACTTCTAGGAATATATCCCAAGAAGCCTGAAACACCAATCAGAAAGGATATATGCACCCCTATGTTTATTGCAGCACAATTCACCATAGCTAAGATTTGGAAACAGCCTAAGTGCCCTTCAGAAGATGAGTGGATTCAAAAACAGTGGTACATCTACACAATGGAATACTACGCTGCGGTATAAAAGAAGGAATTCTTGCCATTTGCAACAGCATGGATGGAACTGGAGAGCATTATGCTAAGTGAAATAAGCCAGTCAGAGAAAGATAAATACCACATGATCTCACTCATTTGTGGAATATAGAGAACAACATAGACTGATGAACAGGGACAGATCCAAAGACAGAGAAATATTTTTCAGACTATCAATACCCAGAGGGAAAGTAGGGAAGGGTGGGGGTGAGTGGAATAGATCAATCAAAAGACTTGTATGCACACATATAATCCAAACCAATGGACACAGACTACAGGGGGATGAAAGCATGATTTAGGGGGGAGGTTGGGGGTTAATGGGGGGGGGGATGAGGACACATTTGTAATTCCTTAACCAATAAAGAATTTAAAGATAAAAAAAATGGTGAGATGTAGAAAGCACCTGGGAAGGCACATGGGCATTTCTCTAATTATTTTCAGCTAAATCCAGTGGCGTTTGCCAAAGCCACATCCTGGAAACACATCCTTTGCCAAAAGACAGGAGTGTTGTCAGCTTGACCTTCAGCCCAGGTGCCAGGGGGTGGGTTTTGTTATTTAAATCCAGCCAAGCACCAAGAATGAATATGACTCGGGCCCACCCCAAATTGTAAATAATCTCATTTGTCTTGACTTTTAGTAAAACTTCCTGTTTTTTGCTGTATAAAATAAATACACTATATTGGCTCTGGGTCATTGTCTCTGTCCCTGTCCCAGTCAGAGGACAGTGATCCCACATGGCCCCAGCTTTTCTCTTTCATCTCTGTATCTGTCTCTTTTTTTCATTTCCTCAATCTCCAGCCACCCCTACTCAAGAACCAAACTGCTCTCTAGCCATGCTGGACATGGAGAAGAGAGACATATTTACAAAGCATAACAGTATTTGCATAATAGGAGTCCCAGAAGGGAAGAAAGTGAGCAAGGGATAAAGACCAGGTTTGAAGAAATAATGGCAAAAAAGTCCCTAACCAGGCAAAGGAAAGAGTCACACAAAGGCAGGAAGCAGAGTCCCAAGCAAATTGAACCCAAACAGGTGCATGCCTGGAAAAATTATAATTAAAATGCCAAAAATTAAAGAAAAATAGAGAATCTTATACATAGCAGGAGAAAATAAATTTGTTACATACAAAGGAGCTCCCATAAGGCTTCTAGCTGATTTTTCATCAGAAACTATACAGTCCAGAAGGGAATGACATGAAGTACTCAAGGTAATGAAAAGCAAAAATCTGAGACTAAGATTACTATATTCAACAAGGCTATCATTCAAAATAAATGGTGAAATAAAGAGTTTCCCAGACAAAAAATGACTAAAGGAATTTATCACCAACAAACCAGCCATGCCACAAATGTTAAAGGATGGCTGTAATGAGAAGAAGAAACAGAGAGAGACAGAAACATAGGCATACAGAATAAAAATGGTACCTATCGATAAGTACCTATCAATCATAACCTTAAATGTAAAAGTATAGAATGCTCAAATCAAAACAAATAGGGTAGCAGAATGAATACAAAAGCATGGCCCAATTATATGCTGTCTACAAGAGACCCACCACAGAACAAAAGACACACACAGGATGATAGTGAAGGGATGGGGGAAAAAATGTCCATGGAAATGAATAAAAAAGTTAGGATAGCAATACTCATATCTGAAAAAATAGACTTCAAAATGAAGGCCATCACAAGAGACAACAAAGGTCACTACATAATACTAAAAGTATCAATCCAACAAGAGTATATAACCCTGGTAAACACATCTGCAACCAACAAAGGAGCAAATCCTATATAATAAAAAGCTAATATTCAAAGGGTTGTCACACCCTCACGCTGTCACACCATAATGGCTCAGACACTCAACACTGGGGAGAGAGGAATGGGGACCAGCCAGGCTGAAGCCCAGGAGATGGACAAGCCACCTGCCCAACAGTCCCAGGTGCCAGCACCTGGGGCTGTGGCCCAGGAGAGGGACAAGCCACATGTGTCACAGTCCCAGCACCAGTGGCTGCCCCTGTAGCTGTGGCTGTGGCCCAAGAGAGGGACAAGCTGCCCACCTCGTGGTCGGGATACCTGCGGCTGCGGCCTGGATGAAGCCACCTGCCCACAGTCCCTTGCGGCTGTAGCTGGACTTGTTGAAGCTGGCCCAGGTCCTGGTTGCCTGCAGCTGGCCAGAGGAGGGAATCCTGAGTCCTGAGTGCGGGGCAAGGCAGAGGTGGTTAGGGGCAATCAGGCAGGCAGGCAGATGGTTTAGGGGCAATTAGGCAGGCAGGCAGGTGAACGGTTAGGAACCAGTGGTCATGGATTGCGAGAGGCAGTTGGACATCCCCTGATGGGTCCTGGATTGGAAAGGGTGCAGGTTGGGCTGAGGGACTCCCCCTACCCCTGTGCATGATTCATGCACCAGGCCTCTAGTAAATATATAAAATGAATTGTAGAGCACTTTAAGGTTGAGATCAATAACAAAACAGTCATAGTAGGGGAAATTTTTTATTTTATTTTATTGCTTAAAGTATTACAAAGAGTAGTACATATGTCTCCTTTTTTCCCTATTGACCTTCACCCGGCCTCCCCAAACCCCCAGTACCATGCATCCATTGATTATGCTTATATGCATGCATACAAGTCCTTTGGTTGATCTCTTACCTCCCCCCTAACCCTCTCCAGCCTTCCCGCTGTAGTTTGACAGTCTGTTTGATGCTGCTCTGCATCTGTATGTATTTTTGGGTCATGGTTTCTTATCCACTCAGCTAACCCTATGTATTTGATTGGGGCATTTTATCCATTTACAGTTAAAGTTATTATTGATAGGTACTTGTTTGTCACCAATTTTATTCTTTATGCCTGTGTTCCTTCTTCCCTTCCTATTTCTTCCTTTTATAGCAGAGCCTTTAGCATTTCTTGCATTGCTGGTTTGGTGGTGATAAAATCCCTTAGTCCTTTTTTGTCTGTGAAGCTCCTGATTTCACCGTCAAATTTGATTGATAGCTTGCTGGGTACAGTATTCTGGGATTCAGACCCTTGCTTTGCATGACTTTGTATATTTCATTCCATTCCCTTCTGGCCTGATGTGTTTCTGTTGAGAAATCAGTTGATAGTCTGATGGAAGATCCTTTGTAGGTAACTTTCTGTTTCTCTCTGGCAGCCTTTAAGATTCTTACTTTGTCACTGGTGTTTTCCAATTTAATTATATATAAGCCAGTGGATGAAAGAAAAATACCACATGATCTCACTCATTTATGGATAATTAAGACCATTATAAACTGATGAACAAAAATAGGTACAGAGGCAGAGCAGCATCAAATAGACTGTCAAACTACAGTGGGAAGGCCGGGGAGGGTTGGTGGGGGCTGGGGGGGGGGGGCGTGTAAGAGATCAACTGAAGGATTTGTATGCATGCATAACCAATGGACACAAATCACTGGGGGTTAGGGGAGGCCAGGGGAAGGTTAAGGGGAGAAAAAAAAGGGAGACATATGTAATACTCTTTGTAATACTTTAAGCAATAAAACAAAATTTTTTTAAAAAAGAAAGAGAATAGTTTCAGGAGAATGAAGTAAAAAGGCAACATTTATAAAAAATGATATAAGGAAACCACAAGTGATAGTGTAGCCTATAAAAGTGGGTGTCTGTTACCTAGTGAGAGGATACCGGATAGGTGCTATGATGGGCTGAAGGAGTGGACCCTGTGGGAAAGAAACTGTGGGAATGAATATCATAACTTTACTCCTTTGTTCATCTCTTGCTGGTATTCCCAATTGGCTAAATTAAACCAGAAACTAGATTTCTGGCTGATGCAATTCATACCAGTGAACCTCCTGGGGGCCAGAGTAGGGTGGAGATGGGTAGAAACAGACCTACAATGAATATGGAAGATGTCTTGCACACCTGATAAATAGCAACAGGGATGTTAGCTGCTAGCATATAGGATAAGAGAGGCTAACATTGCAAATCTTTTCTAGCAGGGATCAGAAGTTTGTGCAATTCACAGTTTTAGATCAAGGTGACATTTACTATTGAGTGGGAGTACTGCAAGTCCAGATGGGGACTCAGACCTGGAGGGTCCCCAATAAATTTGGGGACAGTTTCTATGAACATAAGTGGTTGAACTGAATTACACTCTGTAAACAACAACTTGGTGGCAGTGGGACAGCCTTTTTAACTTGTCTTCTTATACATTTCTTAATGTGTAAAATTAAAGAGTTGTAATAGAATGGATGTTTTATTTTCATATAATTTTAAGTGGGAAAAATAAGAACACCATTTTATCAGTTTTTATATTGCCTTCTAAGTACTGTTTTATTTAGAAGAGCAGCTAAAACAGCATCTTTTGTGTCTTTATATTATTATTTATCAGTGAAATCTCCTCAAAGGAGGCAATCAACATCAGATTGTAGGGTCACTTTAATCAGAGAGGTAATGGTTTATGCTAGTTGTGAAGCTGGTATTTACTCTGAATGTAACAAGGAAGCAAGGAGTGATCAAATGGTCAGCTGTAAGAATTAAGCACTTGTAATATCCAAATGGAGAGAACATTTTTATTTTAATTAGCTATTTCTCTTGACTATAAAGGAAAAAGTTAAGTTACAAAGAAGCAAGTCAAGGTTAAGTAATTTGAACATGTACTAGTTGACCTAAAGAGAATGAGGAGATTGGTATTTAACCTAAGGTCATGTGCATTTCTAGCCTTGAAGCCTGGAAGGTTTTCTCTGAATTTCACTGTGGAGATCTGTGTGTTCAGCTTGATTGACCCTTTCAAGTATGTGCTTGGTTTGTTCTTTAGCTCGCTTTCCTCTGCTGATTACTGGCAGCTTGATGGTTCTGAAAGAGAATGAGGGCTCTTGATTAATCCCCATGCACAATATCAACATATTATTGATTGATTATCAGCTCATTGTGTATTATTCCCAAGCAACTGGGATGGGTTAAAAGCAAATGTGACTTTTTGAAAACTGAGGCAACCCAGTGAACATTCAAGTCTGGTAATTAATGCTCTTTTGATGGGTAAAGTCCTTCCACTACATAAAACACTGAACATATATTTTTTTCTCTATAAAATAACTGTAGAGTTCAACACCTCCAGTTTAACACTATAAAGTAATCTGGCTTATTATTTTTGTGTTTAGTTATTCAAGCAGTAGATAAGTAAATACTTTATGTTAAAGTGCATTCAGCATTACTCTACTAGTATAGCTGTTATTTATGTAATTGTTAAATATATAGCTTTATAGAGATGTTTATTTATTTATTTATTTATTTATTTATTTATTATTCTTTTATTTATTCAATTGTCTATTTACTGTGACATACTATATTCTAAACACCAGGACAAACCTGAACAATCATGGTTTAGGTTCAAAATTCAAAATGAGCAGAAGAAGTAGGCATATAAATATATATTAAGTAATAGAAATACACACAAGATAATGAAGAGATACTTAATTCTTATGGTGGGATTTCAGAGAAAGTTGTAAGCTTGCCAGGGTCTAGGAAATAAATAAGTTCCACAAGAAGAAGAGGGTAAGAAGAGAATTGGGGGCAGAGGAAGCTGTTTATGAAAGGGAACTATAAGTCTCCTGTAGGGTACTGTAAATAGTTAGTGCTTCTGAAGTGTACATTTCAAAAGGGAAGTATTGAGATGTTAGGCTAGAAAGGTAGGCAAGGAATAGATTTTTGAGAGTTTGTCTTATTACAAGGCAGGTTGGACTTTTGTTTAGTAGGCAATAGAGTTCTGAAGAGTAGAATGAGATCTGCATGTTCAAAAATTACCCTGATACACTGCATTTGCGCAAATATAATTAGAATTAAGGATTCTAGTCAAAGTTTATCCATTGAAACAGGATAGTTGAGAAAATGACTAGGCAGTGGCAATGGAGATGAAGACAAAGACTTTAGCACGTATCTAAGAGATAAAATTGGAGAGACTTAATTCAAATTGGATATTGGGAATAACAGTTGTTTAGGATGACTCACAGGATACTTTCTTATGTCTGTTCCTTACCAACTGAGGTAGGAAAGGACATTAGAAAAATACAATTGTGGTGGTAGGAAGCAGAGGTAAGAGATGGTGTGCAGGAGTGATAGTAATTGGTAAAATGTTCACTTTGTTGACTTTAAGAAGTGGGTGTCTAGTAGGCAATTGGATCTTTAAATTCAATATTCAGGCATAGAAATTCCACAAGGTAATGGAAAAGCCTAAATCACAGGCAGAACTGATAATAGTACATATTACTAGAAGGTTTAAGTAGTGATGGCTCTATCTTAACAACCAAACCCAAGATAGTATAGGCAAAGTCAGAAGATAACCCTTTGCAATTACTAATACATAGGTTAACTATGTCCCTGGGGGTTGCTACTTTTAATTAAGTTGTTTTGGTCATATCTTCATTTAAAAAATAAGACTGTAAATATTTAATCACTGAAAATTTGTCTCTTTCTAATGTCTTTATTGTTTCCTACTTTTTAAAACTTTTTATTTTGAAATACTTTTAGTATTTCATAGAAACTGCGCAAATAATACAGGTAATTCTTGTAGACCCTTTATCTGGCTTCCCTCAATGATGTCATATTAGAATTACCAAAATAAAAAAACTGATATTAATATAACATTATTACCAAATTATAGACCTTAAATTCCATCACATTTCCCACGCACTCATTGTTTTGTTCTTTTGGTGTATGGTCCTAGGAAATTTTAGCACACTTATGGATTCATGTAACCACTACCATAGTCAGGATACAGAATAGTTCTCCCACCCCCAAAACTCTCTTCTATAAATTTAGTCATTCATCCCCTACTCCATTCCCTAACAAATAGTGATCTTTTCTACATATCCCTAACAAATAGCGATCTTTTCTATTTATGGTTTTGTCTTTCTGAGAACATTATATAAGTGGAATCATACAGTAGGGAATATTTTAAGAAGGACTTCCTTCACTCGGCCTACTTCCTCTGAGATTCATCCAAGTTGTTATGGATATCAATAGCCAACCCTTTTTAATTAAAAATTAAACCCACTTGCAAAACCTGTCTCTGGCATAAAATTACTTTGAGTATTTGAACACTCTAGTTAGCAATGATTAATAAGTGGCAATGTTTCATTTATCTCCCTAAGGTTGAAATATAACCATAATATATTCACATGCATAAAGCCATGGGAATCACTCATGGAGGTAGCTTAATTGTACTAGCTGAACAACTCACCTCGAATCAAACAGAAGCCAGAATAGGGCATGGGTGCAGCCAATTCTCAGAATGTAGATACCTCTGAGGTGGTGACAGATCAGAATCTGAATTTCTCATGGCTACATGAAGTAAGGGCTTAGAGCATACCAAATGATGAGATCTGAATTACAGGGCCTGACAAGGAAGTGCATACATGTGTTAGGGCATCTGTCCATATGGACTGAGATTGGAGCATCACCGTGCCTCTGTAGTTGTTGGTCTTCCCAGAAAAACTGGCAGAAGCCTGTGAATAGTACCTGTGCTTGGTCTGCAACTTGAGAGGAATGTATGTGGGATTTTTTTGAGTTGTACACAAGGACTTTATTTACATTTCATTTCAAGTCACTCATTTGTACTTTATTTTCCTGCTATTCATGCAATTGATGGTGATTAGGATAAAATATTACTTTTCAACCATACAGCTTCAAATAATACATAATACATAATTCAATCTTCAAAGACATTGAAATTCTTACAATTTTTAAAAGTTTTTTACTTCACCTGACCTATCAGGTCCTGGATTACAGGAATAAGTAAGCTTTTTAATTTAGGAGAGACATTGTTGTTGTTGTGTGTTTTGTTGTTGTTGTTGTTGTTTTTTGTTTTTTTCAGAGAACCAATCTGCATGCTTGAAGCAGATGACCTCACAGGTCCAGAATTTTATTTTTTGACATATTTGACAAAAATGAAGCTGTAAAACGACTAGTATCCACTAAATATAACTAAATTGTAAAATAATTACATGGTAGTGGGAATTCACCTCACATGGACACCATCATGATAGTTACTTATGCCTCTGATGATTTACAGTGGCTGTTGATGGCTAAAAGCCTTTCAAGTAGTAGAAACAAAAGACCATTTTTGTGCATTGACTTTTACATATGTAGAATTTCCCAAGTTTTTTCATGGTCCTCAGGTAGATGTAAAAATTCCTTAACATTATTCTAAACCTTTAAACTAAAAACCACATCCAGTTGTGTTTAATCTGATACTTAGTAGCAGATTGTATTAGTAGCGTGAGAGGTGAGGTGTGGAGGGGACATTTAGTTCATTTAATGATAGCAAGTTTGTTAAAATTTCACATTTTAAAATCTGTTCTTAGAACTATGTTCAGATGTGCTAGAAGTACTAAAGTAGATACAATCTGATATGCTTTCATGAAAGCAAACAAAGAAACAAAAATGCTGGGTCCTGAGCACAGTTGTTTGTTGAGGGCATTACATTTTTACAGTCTTTCTCATAAGCCAGTATGCTTTTATGCATTGATTTATACTTTAATTATGAAATGAACATTTTAGATCCTCATAAATTAGATAAAATTATAATTTAGACCCAGGATAAAAGGTGGAAGGACTTAGCATTTTGCAACATTAATTAACTTCCTTACCCTTGCTTATTTCTGATCAAATGGAGGATGCTTAGTGTAGCTGCAAACAGGGCTATGAGTATCCTTCAATTGTACGATGTGACATTGATGTTCCTAATGCATGTAAAATCAATTGCTTTGCCTTGATTTTAAAAGTATGTTTTTTAAAACACTAATTTTAAATCACTAGGATCAGCAATGAAGAAAGGAAGCTATTAGATATAAAATTTAACATTGAAAGGACTCCTGTTGAAATAATGCTTTGAAAACCTCCTAGAGAATGTACAATTATGCAAACTTCCTCCCATTTTGGTACTCCAATTCCTCCTAGCATTTCACTGTAATGCATCTTCATTATGATTCAAAGTTGCCAAAAGAAACTGGTAACTTTAGCAGACAGGCATTTCATTTTTAAATAATTGCTTTTATTGTTTTCCAGAGCAAACTTCAATCTTCCTCAACCAGCTCCTCCTTGACCCCATACCTACCCCTGTAGCTACTACTCTGTTCTGCTCAGTCTGTGTATTTTCTCCACTGTCATCTCCTGGCACTAGGTTTCTCACTTTCCCTTTCCACATGGCTGCTTGGTTTGCAGAAGATGCCTTCTTACAGATGTGTTCCCTTTGCTGACAAACAATTACTCCTGTTTCCCCCAGCGGGAGGCCATTAGGACATCATCACGGGTTCTGCTAAGTCATCTCACAATCACAGTTTTGTGCAATCACCTCTCATCTGAGACTCTCTGGGTACATGCCATGCAGGAAAACTAGCAGTCAGAAGCGGCAGCGGCTCCAAGCATATTATTTGTTATTTTCATCCAGAAGTGTATAGATAATGGCTAATACACTAGTGTCTGAGGGTCTCATTGGATGCTTTACTGGCATCATTTGCAGAAAACTTGAGAAAGGCTGAATAAAAGTTATCATGTGCTAGTTGAGGGGGGAAAAGAGGCATTTTTACATTTTCATAGCAATTATGCACAATGATATAGATGAGACAATAGGCATCTTACAAAGTTATTCTATTTGGGCAGACTTGCACAATTCTAAACTTTGAAAGAGTAAATTGCCAGCTATTAGTTATTTTCATGGAACATGGTTAACCAGTTATATGTTTATTTTTATTTTAATCTCACAAATCCAGCTATGTGAATACACATAGTGAAGGCCTACCTAATACGTATTCTTTTTAAATCAATGAATACACATGCAACTTAACACTTGTGATTATTTTTTTAGGTTTTTCTGACAGCTCTACCTATTCAATTGTCTTGTTTTAATATGTAACATCTCACAGAGGTTTCAGTAAATCTAAGCTCACCACTTAGTATATCAAGAAATAAGTGGATTTTAGAATAATTACAGATTAACACTCGGATTGTTTTTTATTGGTTTTTGGGCGTAGTCTACTGCAGCACTGGGGTGCAATGTGTCTTCATGTAAAATCAAACAATGTGCTAACAAGCAAAGCTTTCCACAGAGGCCTGCAAGGCAAATGAGGAAGGGGGCACCGTTTTCCCTGTCAGAAATTTCAACAGTTCATTTGTTTCTGTCACTGGTTTGCACAAATTTATTAAGCTCACACCCTCAAAGCTCCAAAATAAAATGGCATCAATTTAGGCTCATTGAAATGAAATCCAGTCAAGATTAGTGTGAACATCTGAATTATAGGATCTTCGGAAGAAACAGTTTTATTTTTGTCCAGGACACACAGGTAATCGAACTAAGCACTGAACACAGTGTCCATGTCTGGCACAACATAAGCACTCAATAAATGCTTATTTGATTGAACTCAGTTGCATCCAAGATTAGTATAGAAGTCTTACTTTAATGAGCAGGTGAAATCACCTGTAATTGGAAAAACACAGTTTCAGCCACAGCAACAAAGGCTCTTCTTAAATTTTACCTAGCCGCTTGCACTTGGAAAAATGCTCCCAAAGTACTGAATTCAGTGTGTTCCCTTTAGCTGGAGAAACATTCTGATTCAAAGTGACTTGAGTTGTTCATTTGCTCTGTTAAACCAGTGTTCCTTGCCTTATTTTTTCCTTCTACTGACTGGAAAAAAGAGAAACTGGAGACCTAGTTTTTCTCTTCTCGTGGATTTCATGAATTCCAAAATTGGCTAAGAGAATGTGGACTATTCTCAATTTTATCCCCATTCATTGTTGCCTCTACTCAAAAGATTTAAAAAAAAATAAAGAAAAACAGAGTTCCAGTTGAATTGGCCAAATGGTATCAGTTACATGAAAATTCAGATGCTCTAGTCCTGTCTTGATGCTTCTTATCTCAACTGTCAAATACATCCAACTTCTGAATCCAGTGTCTTTGAAAGTCAGAGAGAGGAGAGTAGGAGAGAGGAAGGGAGGGAGAGGAAGGGAGGGAGAGGAAGGGAGGAAGGGAGAGAGAGAGAGAGAGAGAGAGAGAGAGAGAGAGAGAGAGAGAGAGAGAGAATGCACATTGTATACCTGGAGAGAATAAAGTCTGAAAACTCACTTTACATGTAAGTGAAAAGACTGACCTGTTCCTCATCAGTCTCAATTAACTATCTTAAATTATTCAATACAATAAATATTTGTTGAAGTTCAAGACAATCTATTAGTTGCTACAGCTGGATACAAAATGGAGGAAGATAGTGTATCTGCCTTTATAGGTGCCTAAGGAAAGAAAGGGGTGAAATCACTGTAGTAGACAACTACCTAAAAGAAATCATTATAAAAATTACTGTACAAGAGTTAAAAGTCAGATGGACCTGCATTTGTCCCAAATGAACTCACTATGACCCTGGATCATGCCACTTAACTCCTTTGACCTCAATGTTCATATCTGAAAAAGTAGGCTCAATACGGATGATAGGCTTAATAGAAAGATTGAAGTACATGATGTAGTACCTGTTAAAGTCAAAAAAGGGGGAAGGGGACTTATTAAATGGTCTGAATTACGGTTTTCTTCAGAAAGATGGTAATGAGATTGGCCTTGAAATATAAGAGAATATCACCAGCTTTACCTTGCTGAGGTGGTTCAATGGACATCCATGAACAAGGACATTCATTTTCATGGTTACATGCAGAGTTGTCATCATTAATGCCTAGCAGATTGTTGGTCTGACCATCAACCTCAGTGGTGTATTGAGAGCAAAGGGAAGACAGAGTCTCAGTAGAGGGAATTAGTGGGACTTAAGAAAAATTCGTGTCAAGCCAGAACACCCTACTGGATACTTGCACAATACAAAACAAGGGGAAAGTTTATTCTTGATTAGAGTAACGCATTAGTGGCCCAAAGAGATTCACATCAAGGGAAGAGAGAAAAGCGTACCGGTGGGGAAGTATAAAGAAAAGATAAGAGGCTGTTACAAGTGTTGAATCAGAGAAGGACAGAGGAAGACAGAATGGCTTTCAGGCGTATCCTTCTTGGGAATTGAGAGCTAATAGCAACAAAGGGAGGAAACACACTTATTATTCTCTCTATATTCTGTCTTTGTCAGCCGTATTTTTAATTTGAGGTGCTATAAGCAAAGGAAAGGAAAATCAGTCATCTCTGTAGCAGCTTCCTGGAATTCTGTTTGGAGCAGAAATGAAATTGTCATCCACTACTAGGCTTCAGCTTAGGAGAATCATAATGTAGTCTACAGTTTGGAAGCACAGTATATTCCACAGAGTTTGGGAATGCAGTCTATTCTACACAGTTGGTATAGGACCAATGAAAAAGAAAAAAAAAATGGAGCAAGTGATAAAATCTCATAGGAAAGCAAATACTTGAGTTTGGGAGAAGTCTAAAAATACATACAGAGGTAAAATTGCTAAGAACATTGCATATTAGGCAGAGGAGGTATCTTTAGTTCAATGTAAAAGGGAAGCTCTTGGATATTATTGAGAGGCATAGGGAAATAATCAGAGCCATGCTTTCTAAAATTGGACTAGAAGGAAGGGAAAATGAAAACTAGAGGCAGAGAAATCAGTTAGAAGCCAGATCTAAATCAGTGATGAAATAACAGTTGTATGGAGTAGAACACAGGAGTTTATAGCTGGTTAAAGGGATGAGGAATGAAGGAAAGAGTCATGTAATAAGTGACTATGGCAGGTATAAGCAGTCCCTGAACTCAGATAGACTTAATGGCATTATGGTCTTGAAAGGTTATATAATTTTTCTGTATCTCATTTATGCTTATCTATAAAACTGATGTATTAATAGTACCTACCCAATAGGATTGCTGAAAGGATTAAATGGGAAAATACATGTAAATTGCTTTGAAAAGTATCTGATATATAGTAAGTACCACATAACTCAGGGATGTATGGAGAACTTTGAGCTTTTTGAGAAACTGATGGATGTGGTGGTGCCATAAATGGAGAAAAAGGATATGGGACAACAGCATATTTGGGGGTAGAGAAGAGGATATATCAGAAATCAAAGTTTTCAAATTCCATCCTTTATCACAACAGGTCTGATGTAGGTAGCCCTATCCATTAGCCCAGTGGTCGGCAAACTGTGGCTCACGAGCCACATGTGGCTCTTTGGTCCCTTTAGTGTGGCTACGAAGTTTCAATTGCACTGTTGTGCGTCCCCGCACGTGGTATTTTGTGGAAGAGCCACACTTAAGGGGCTGCAGTTTGCCGACCACTGCATTAGCCAGTCTGTGAGGGAAAGCTGATGACAAGAGCCAGATGGAATAAGATAAAACCTTCCTAGGGTGAAGGGGGAAAGATCACTTCACTCTCATAAAGAATATAGTTATGGAGATGTTTCAATCATGAAGTTGAAGGAATTATTTGAGTAATGTTAGTAATGAAGTAAATTTAAGATTTTTAAAAGCATGGAGAACCTGGAGCAGTGGCTGGCAATCTACAGAGGGTGAGAAATTTGAAAATAATAGTTATTTACCTAGTGATAAAGGTAAGAAATGCAAAGTCACTTGGCTGTGGAATCTTTTCACAAAATGTCATTTCAGATTTCATTTTCCAGAAGTTCCAAAATTTATATATATTATGTCAACCACGAAACACTAAGCTTTTCTCAGATGAATGCTAGCAATGCCAGTTAGCCAAGTATTGAAAATAATTTTGGGTTGTTGAAAGGTATGTGATGTGCCTGTGTGGGACCGAAAAGGTATATGCATATGTGTGCGTATGCATGTGCGTGTGTGTGTGTGTGTGTGTGTGTGTGTGTGTGTGTGTGTTGGAGGTAGGGTGTGATCATATAAAGTGACACCGTTCTCAGAGTTTAATTCACTTCGAGTTATTTTGAGTTTCACTGGGTAATGTCTAGCAGTTTTTTAAATATTATGCTAAATAAATTACCAAACAAGTTATAAGCTAATCAATTGAATTTTACAAATTAAAAAAAAAAATGATTTTACAATAATCTATTGTATACCATGAGACACAAGGTCTTACAAATTTAACCCCTCTGGAGCTTAAGGGAAGATGGCGGCGGTATAGGCAGACGCGTCCCAGGTCGTGTCCCTGAGCAAATGGAGTGAGCAGCTGAAACTAGTAACATCCACCCCGAATTGGCGAAATTCCTCAGCTGGCGAGACGGTTTGCAGCCGGGAAGAGCAGAACTCCCCTGGAAAGGTAAAAAAACCAGGGATTTGGGCAGGAAAGTTTGCCACACCTCTGTGCCCAGAGAGTCGGAGGGAGACCGCGTGGCAGACAGCCGCGTCCCTTGGGACAGGCAGAGCCCCTGACAGGGGAAAGGAGAACTGCGGGATTCCTGGCGCCGCCGGGGGAATTGAGAGCTGGGTCTGTGATCACAGAGGACTGAGCCTAAAGGGGGCAGCCTGAAGAGCTGACCAGACCATGCAGTCCCGGTAAGAGAAGAAGCTTACAGAAACCAAGCCTTCCCCGTTTCCGGGGAAGCGTTTGTTGTCCGGCCGGCGTTTGTTTGTTTGTTTTCACTGAATCCTGTTCATGGGACATTTTGGATACAGACACTCACCTGTGCTGAAGAGAGGGATAGTGTGCGGAGGAGTGGAATCTGGGGAGAGACTGAGGAGAGAAGGGGGACAGGAAGAGGTGGCAGCGAATTGAGTGCTGAGACACCCCTGAGCCCAGGGCTGAGGCAGCCATTCTTTCCGGAGAGTGAGACTCCTCCCCCAACCCCCAGGCAAGGAACACAGCCACACCCAGATTCCACCCTGTAGGAGATCAAGGATTAAAATAACCTGATCAGTCCCTGGGAGTTAACAGGGTCTGGCCTATAGAGGGATTTTCAATCCCAGCAACAACACAGCACTGATAACTCTTACGCAGCCAGCTCTGGGCAGTGAACTTCCACTGGACAGAGAGGCCCTATAGCCTCAGAGGCCAACCCCAGAACACTGCCACCCAGAGGCTGACCCACAAACTGACTCTTTGCTAAACACAAAATAAGGCAGTCTGGGAAACAAATGCGGCTTGCTTTAAAATAAGGACTGTGGTTTATAACACAGAGGAACAGTGTATCACAGGGAAACCCAACACTCTCCTGAATACCTGGCAGGTCTAAGGCGAGCCACACTGAAGAATAGAAGAACCGAAGGACCTTCAATACTGCAATATTTTTTTTTTCTTTTTTCACCTTTTAACTAAGAAACCAATTTTTTTTTCTCTTTTTTTTTTCTTTTTTTTATTTTCTTATTCTTTTTTTTTCTTTTTTTTTTGTTCTTTTTTCCATCACCTGATTTTACCCTTTTAATTACTACCTTCTTATTTTTAACCAGTATTATTACTGCTACCATTTTACCTTTTTTTTTTTTTTAAAGTGCCATTTTATTTTCTCTTTATTTTATTTTGGGATTAGTGTTCTCCATTCTATTTTCATCGTTATATTATTGGTTGTTTCTAGTTTGCATTCATCTCCAGGGAGCTGTTGCTGGAATTTGTTGGGATTAATGGCTGTTCTATAGGAGTATTCTCCTCATATAAAAAAGTCTCTTCCCCTCTTCCACTTCATTCTCTCTTTTCGCTCTTTTTTTTTCTTTTCTTTTCTTTTCTCGCTTTTATTTTCCCCCCTCCTTTTTCCCAATTTCATTTTTGCACTCCTTTTTTTGGTCCCTAATTTTCTTTTCTTTTTTCTCTTTTCTCTTTTTCTCTTCCTTCTTCCTTATCCCCTAATTCTCTTAATTCAGGTGGTCACCTTTATTTGGGGTTATTCATATCGTGAATATATTTGTGTATAGTGCCTGGTACGTGGTGCCTTGTTGTGTTGTATTTTGTGCCTTTAAATCAACGCAGCAGATCCAAGCAACAGCAACCTCCTGAGCACCACACCCTCTGCTGAGGAACAGCAGCTGTACATGAAACCTTGCCCCACCAGCCAGAAGAGCCACCACAGCTGTGAACAGCACCCACCAGAGGAGCTGCTGCCAACTGAAGAGCAGCTGCTACCGCAACCGCCCGAAGAGCAACCACAGACCAAGGAGTCACTGCCACCAAGGGAGCAGCCACTGAACGACTCAACGTCTAGATATGTCAGCGAGATCAAACATGGGTAGACAAAGAAACCCCCAAAGGAAAGAGAAGGAGGACTCTCCAGAAAAGCAGCTAAGTAATACAGAGGCATGCAACATGACAGAAAAAGAATTCAGAATAAGGGTCCTAGAGTTCATAAACCGGATGGAGGAAAAAATCGACAACCTCTCCAAGAAGCTAGAAGAAACAGATGAAAAAATCAACAACTTAAGTAAGACCCAAGAAGAAATGAAGAGTGATATAGCTGCAATGAAAAACTCCATTGAAAGTATCAACAGTAGACTAGGAGAAGCGGAGGACCGAATTAGTGATTTAGAAGACAAGGAAGCAAAACACACCCAAAACGTACTGCAATTGGAGAAAAAAATGAAAAGACAGGAGGAGAGCCTAAGGAAGCTTTGGGACAACATGAAACGAAACAACATACGAATAATAGGGGTACCAGAACAACAGAAGGATGAACAAGGATTAGAAAACCTATTAGAAGAAATAATATCAGAAAACTTCCCTGAGGTGGGGAAGAAAAAAGTCACACAAGCCCAGAGAGTCCCAAACAAGGTGAACCCAAAAAGACCCACACCAAGACACATCATAATTACCATGGCAAATGTTCAGGACAAAGAGAGAATCTTACAGGCTGCAAGAGAGAGACGGAAAGTTACATACAAGGGATCTCCCATTAGATTGTCAAATGATTTCTCAACAGAAACACATCAGGCCAGAAAAGAATGGACGGAAATTTACAAAGTGATGCAAAGCAAAGGACTGAATCCAAGAATACTCTATCCAGCAAGGCTATCATTCAAACTTGAAGGGGAAATAAGAAGCTTCACAGACAAAAAAAGGCTAAGGGAGTTTATCACCACCAAGCCAGCAATGCAAGGAATGCTAAAGGGACTGGTATAAAAATAAGAAATAAAAAGCTCAGAAAGAAAACAGCCACACAAAAACAGAAATGCCTACAAACAAGTACCTTTCAATAATAACTTTAAATGTAAACGGACTAAATGCTCCAAACAAAAGACATCGAGTGGCTGAATGGATAAAAAAACATGACCCATACATCTGCTGTCTACAAGAAACCCACCTCATTAGAAGGGACTCACACAGACTGAAAGTGAAAGGATGGAAAAATATCTTTCAGGCAAATGGAAAGGAAAAGAAAGCTGGGGTAGCAATACTTATATCGGACAAAATAGATCTCAAAGTGAAGGCCATAACAAGAGATAAGGAAGGCCACTTCATAATACTAAAGGGATCAATACAACAAGAAGATATAACCCTGGTAAACATATATGCACCCAATGCAGGAGCACCCAAATTCATAAAAAAACTCCTGGAGGATATCAAAGGAGAGATCGACAAAAATACAATCATTGTAGGGGACTTTAATACACCACTGACAGCACTGGATAAGTCTTCTAGACAAATAATCAGCAAAGATACAGCAATCCTAAATGACTCACTAGATCAGATGGACTTAATAGACATCTTCAGAACACTTCACCCGAAAGCCAGGGAATATACATTCTACTCAAATGCTCATAGGACATATTCAAAAATAGACCATATATTGGGTCACAAGCAAAGTATCCCCAAATTCAAGATGATTGAAATCATAAAAAGCGTCTTCGCAGACCACGATGGCATAATATTAGAAATAAACTACAATAAAAACAACCCAAAATACTCAAACACCTGGAAGCTGAATAGCATGCTATTAAATATTGATTGGGTTACCAATGAAATCAAAGAAGAAATTCGAAACATCCTGGAAACTAATGACAATGAAAACACAACAATCCAAAACCTATGGGACACAATGAAAGCAGTCCTGAGAGGGAAGTTTATAGCTCTACAGGGCTATCTCAAAAAACAAGAAAAAATGGTAGTAAATCATCTAACTCTACAACTCAAAGAATTAGAAAGAGAGCAACAAGAAAACCCCAGAGTGAGCAGAAGGAAGGAGATAATAAAGATTAGAGCAGAAATAAATGACATAGAGACCAAAAAAACAATACAGAAAATCAATGAAACCAAGAGCTGGTTCTTTGAAAGGATAAACAAGATTGACAAACCTCTAGCCAGACTCACCAAGAAGCAAAGAGAGAGGACCCAAATAAACAAAATCAGAAACGATAGAGGCGAAATAACAACAGACCCCACAGAAATACAAATGATTGTTAAAAAATACTATGGACAGCTCTACTCCAACAAACTAGACAACCTGGAGGAAATGGACAAATTCCTAGAAAAATACAACATTCCAAAACTCAATCAGGAAGAATCTAAAAATCTCAACAGGCCAATAACTATGGAAGAAATTGAAGCAGTCATCAAAAAGCTTCCATCAAACAAAAGCCCAGGACCAGATGGCTTCACAGGGGAGTTTTACCAAACATTCAAGGAAGAACTGAAACTTATCCTCCTCAGACTACTACAAAAAATTCAAGAGGAAGGAACACTTCCAAGCTCATTCTATGAAGCCAGCATCACCCTAATACCAAAACCAGGTAAAGACAACACAATGAAAGAGAATTACAGGCCAATATCCCTCATGAACATAGATGCCAAAATCCTCAACAAAATCTTAGCAAATCGGATCCAGCAGTACATCAGAAAGATCATACACCATGACCAAGTAGGATTTATCCCAGGGATGCAAGGATGGTACAATATCCGCAAATCAATAAACGTGATACATCACATAAACAAATTGAAAGAAAAAAACCACATGGTCATATCAATTGATGCAGAAAAAGCATTTGACAAAATTCAACACCCATTTTTGATAAAAGCTCTCAGCAAGGTGGGAGTAGAAGGATCATACCTCAACATAATAAAAGCCATATATGACAGGCCCACAGCCAACATCATACTCAATGGACAAAAACTAACACCATTCCCCCTAAGAACAGGAACAAGACAGGGATGCCCCCTCTAACCACTCCTCTTCAACATAGTACTGGAAGTGTTAGCCATTGCAATTCGGCAAGAAGAAGAAATAAAAGGCATCCAAATTGGAAAAGAGGAAGTAAAACTGTCCTTATTTGCAGACGACATGATATTATACATACAAAACCCTAGAGACTCCATCAAAAAGCTACTGGACTTAATACATGAATTTGGCAATGTAGCAGGATACAAAATTAACCCCAAGAAATCCGAGGCATTTCTATACACCAATAGTGAACTTTCAGAAAGAGTGATTATAAAAACAATCCCGTTTACCATCGCACCAAAAAAATTAAGCTACCTAGGAATAAACTTAACTAAAGAGGTAAAAGACCTCTACTCAGAAAACTACAGGACGTTGAAAAATGATATAGAGGAAGACATAAACAGATGGAAGAACATACCGTGTTCATGGATTGGTAGAATCAACATCATTAAAATGTCCATACTACCCAAAGCAATCTATAAATTCAATGCACTTCCCATTAAAATACCAATGGCATACTTCAGAGATCTAGAGCGAACTCTCCAAAAATTCATCTGGAATAAAAAAAGACCCCGAATAGCTGCAGCAATCCTGAAAAAGACCAAAGTAGGTGGGATCTCAATACCAGATATCAAGATGTATTACAAAGCCACTGTTCTCAAAACTGCCTGGTACTGGCACAAGAATAGGCATATAGATCAATGGAATAGAATAGAGAGCCCAGAAATCGGCCCGAACCAATATGCTCAATTAATATTTGACAAAGGAGGCAAGAACATACAATGGAGCCAAGATAGTCTCTTCAATAAATGGTGTTGGGAAAATTGGACAGATATATGCAAGAAAATGAAACTAGACCACCAACTTACACCATACACAAAAATAAACTCAAAATGGATAAAGGACTTAAATGTACGACAGGAAACCATAAAAATTCTAGAAGAATCCAAAGCAACAAAATCTCAGACACATGCCGAAGCAATTTCTTCACTGATACAGCTCCTAGGGCAGTTGAAACGAAAGAGAAAATGAACAAATGGGACTACATCAAAATAAAAAGCTTCTGCACAGCAAAAGAAACCATCAACAAAACAACGAGAAAACCCACTGTGTGGGAAAACATATTTGCCAATGTCATATCTGATAAGGGCCAAATCTCCAAAATTTATAGGGAACTCATACAACTTAACAAAAGGAAGATAAACAATCCAATCAAAAAATGGGCAAAGGACCTAAATAGACACCTTTCAAAAGAGGACATTCAGAAAGCCAAGAGACATATGAAAACATGCTCAAAGTCACTAATCATCCGAGAGATGCAAATCAAAACAACAATGAGGTACCATCTCACACCTGTCAGACTGGCTATCATCAACAAATCAACAAACGACAAGTGCTGGAGAGGATGTGGAGAAAAAGGAACACTTGTGCACTGCTGGTGGGAATGCAGACTGGTGCAGCCACTATGGAAGACAGTATGGAGTTTCCTTAAAAAACTGAAAATGGAACTCCCATTTGACCCTGTGATCCCACTTCTAGGAATATATCCCAAGAAACCAGAAACACCAATCAGAAAGGATATATGCACCCCTATGTTCATAGCAGCACAATTCACCATAGCTAAGATCTGGAAACAGCCTAAGTGCCCATCAGTAGATGAATGGATTAGAAAACTGTGGTACATCTACACGATGGAATACTATGCTGCTCTAAAAAGGAAGGAACTCTTACCATTTGCAACGTCATGGATGGAACTGGAGAGCATTATGCTAAGTGAAATAAGCCAGTCAATGAAGGAAAAATACCACATGATCTCACTCATTCATGGATAATAGAGACCATTATAAACTTTTGAACAATAATAGATACAGAGGCAGAGCTGCCTCAAACAGATTGTCAAACTGCAGCGGGAAGGCTGGGGAGGGTTGCGGGGCAGGAGGTAGGGGGGTAAGAGATCAACTAAAGGGCTTGTATGCATGCATATAAGCATAACCAGTGGACATAAGACATTGGGGGATAGGGGAGGCTAGGGGACTGTCTAGGGCGGGGGGATAAAATGGACACATATGTAATACCCTTTGTAATACTTTAAGCAATAAAAATTAAAAAAAAAAATTAACCCCTCTGGACTATCTTTTCCTATTAATATAGGAAATAGGATAGAGAGATGGAGACATTGTGGCATTCCCTATGTACATTAATCAAGGACCAAAAAGGAAATATAGGATCAATTCCATGTCACTGTGGTTAATTGCACATGAAATAACTTTGGATTTTAGCCTGATTCACAATCTAGGATGGCTTTTAGTATCCTATAGAGTCAGCACTGTTCATTTGAAGGTGTTTTCCATCTATTTTTACATGCATAATTGCTCAGCAACTGGTGGGTTTTGTTTAATATGAATAGTCTTTTTTATTATTAAATATTTATTATTGAAAATAATTCATGGTGGTATGTTTTCTTTGATTACAAAATCTGTATTATTAACCAGTACACCTAGTATGTCCCCTTTACCCTCCATTGACCCCTTTTAAACTGCCCTGGCCTGAGCCTCAGGCCTTCACCACCCTATTGTCTATGCATGGGTTATGCATATATGCATACAAGTTCTTTGGTTGACCTCTTCCCACCCACCGACCCGACCCTGCCTTACCTCTGAGATTCCACAGTCTGTTCTATGCTTCTATGTCTGTGGATCTATTTTGTTCATTAGTTTATTTTGTACATTAGATTCCACATATGAGTGAGGTCATGTAATACGTGTCTTTCTCTGACCAGCTTTTTTTGCTTAGCATAATACTCTCCAGGAACCTTCATGCTATCTCAAAGGGTAAGAGATTATTATTTTTTACTGCTGCATAGTATATATTCCATGTGTAAATGTACTATAATTTTATTTATCAACTCATCTACTGATGGGCACTTGGGTTGTTTCTAAACCTCAGGTATTGTAAATTGTGCTGCTATGAACATAGGGGTGCATACATCCTTCCTGATGGGTATTTCAGATTTCTAAGGATTTATTCCTAAAACTGGGATCACTGGGTCAAATGGCAGTTCCATATTTAATTTTTTGAGAAAACTCCATACTATTTTCCATAGTGGCTGCATCAATTTACATTCCCACCAGCAGTGTACTAGGGTTCCCTTTTCTTGACATTCTTACCAACATTTGTCATTTGTTGATGGCAGCCATTCTGACAGGTGTGAGGTGATAACTCATTGTAATTTTAATTTGCATTTCTCTGATGATCAGTGACTTTGAGCATTTTCCATATGTCGCTTGGCCATCTGCATGTCCACTTTGGAGAAGCGTCTATTTAAGTCCTTTGCTCATTTTTTAATTGTATTGTTTGCCTTCATTTTATTAAGTTGTATTAGTTCTTTATACATTTTTGATATTAACCCTTTATCAAATAGATCATTGCCAAATATGTTCTCCCATGCAGTGGGCTCCCTTTTCACTTTGTTAATGGTTTCCTTTGCTGTGCAGAAGGTTTTTATGTAGTCCCATTTGTTTATTTTCTCCTTAAAGTCTTTTACCCTAGGATATATATTCATAAACATATTGCTTCAAGAGATATCTGAAATTTTGCTGCCTATAGTTTCTTCTGGGATTTTTATGCTTTCACAACTTACATTTAGGTCTTTTATCCATTTTGTGTATGGTGTAAGTTGGTGGTCTAGTTTCATTCTTTTGTATGCAACTGTATAATTTTCCCAACACCATTTATAGAAGAGACTGTCTTGACTCCATTGTATCTTCTTGCCTCCTTTGTCAAATACAAATTGAGCACAATGTCTTGGGTCAATTTCTGGGGTCTCTGTTGGTTCCAATGATCTATATACCAGATCTTGTGCAAGTACCAGGCTGTTTGAGTACAGTGTCTTTATAGTATAACTTGATATCTGGTATTATGATCCCTCAAACTTTATTCTTCTTTCCCAAGATTGCTATGACTTTTCCCAGTCTTTTTTGGTTACATATAAATTTTTGGAGTATTTATTCTAGATCTGTGAAATATGCTGTTGGTATTTTAATAGGGATTGCATTGAATCTATAGATTGCTTTGGGTAGTGTGAACATTTTAATTATGTTAACTCTACCAATCCATGAATATTGCCGGGAGCCGGTCCATACTTGCTGTTTCAAGGGACCTGGCATATATGGCATACTGTTCTTAATATGTTTGCTCACCTTCCTGGCACTATGTGTTTTAACCAAGGTCTCTGAGAAAGGTTGTTTCCCCAGGTAGGGATTTCCCCCTGAAGTTAGGGAGGGAATAAAACCCCTCAACTAGGTGCCAGGCGGGTAATTAATCACTTTAACTACGAACAATCATGCTTAAGCTACATAATCTTTACTCCCTGGAATGGAGATAAGAAACGCCCTAACCTTTGTAATAGAGATTGATAGGATTGAATCAACTGGTATAAATACAGATGTAACAAGACAGCAAGACTCAGAACTTAGAATACAGAGCTTAGAACACAGAACTAAGAAGACAGAACCTACATAGAACCTACAGACAGAAGAACTTCGCTGGAGAGAACATGGCAAAAGATCCTGGACTGAACCTGACTACAGAAATTGGCAAAAGAACCTGACTAGAACCTGGTGACTAAACCTGGCTGGAGAACCTGGACAGAACCTGGCTGGAGAACCTAGCGAGGGAACATGGCTACAGAACCTGGCTGGAGAACCTGGAGAACCTAGCAAGAGAACATGGACACAGAACCTGGCTAGAGATCCGAAGCAGAACTTCGCTGGAGATCCAGACCAGAACTTGGCTGGAGATCCTGGCTAGAGATCCTGGCTAGGCTGCTGATCAACTGAACGCTGTCTCTGTGTCATTCCTTCTTCGCCGACTCCATCCACACCTTTGGGGACCCCTGGACCCGCTGGGGTTGGACCCCGGCAGAATATGGTATATTCTTCCACTCGTTTATATCTTCATCTATTCTCTTTTTTTTTGTTGTTTGTTTGTTTGTTTTAATTATTGCTTCTATTTCCTCAGTTGTTATGGTCTATTCAGATTTTCTAATTCTTCTTGATTCAGCACAAGACTTTTTCTGAGCACAAGACTTTTACTTTCTAGGTTAAATTTATTCCTGAGTATCTTAATTTTTTTTGTTTCAATGGTAATGGGATTATTTGTTTTGTTTCTCTTCCTGATAATTCATTAATGGTATATAAAAATGCTATTGAGCCCTGACTGGTTTGGCTCAGTGGATAAAGCGTCAGCCTGCGGACTGAAGGGTCCCAGGTTCGATTCCAGTCAAGAGCATGTACCTTGGTTGCAGGCACATCCCCAGGAGGGGGTGTGCAGGAGGCAGCTGATCCATGTTTCTCTCTCATCGATGTTGCTAACTCTCTATCCCTCTCCCTTCCTCTCTGTAATAAATCAATAAAATATATTTTTTAAAAAATGCCATTGATTTATGTGTGTTGATTTTGTATCCTGCTACATTGCTGAATTCATTTATTAAATCTGAAAGTTTTTGATGAAGTCATTAGCATTTTCTATGTACAATATCATGTCATTTGCAAATAATGACAGTTTTATTTCCTCCTTTCCAATTTGGATGACTTTTATTTCTTCTTCTTGTCTGATTGCTGTGGCAAGGACTTCCAGTACTATGTTGAATAAGAGTGGTGAAAGCAGACATCCCTGTCTTGTTTCTCTTCTTAGGGGAAATAGTTTTCGTTTTCCCATTGAGTATGATGTTCACTGTAGGTTTGTCAATTGTGGCTTTTATTTTGTTGAGATATAATCCCTCTATTCCCACCTTGCTGAGAATTTTTTATCAAAAATGGTTTTAGACTTTTCTCAAATGCTTTTTCTGCATCAATTTTTATGATCATGTGATTTTTATCTTTCAATATGTATATGTGACGTATCATGTTTATTTATATGCAAATATTGTACCAGCCTTGCATCCATGGAGTAGATACCACTTGATCATAATATATGATCTTTCAAATATATTGCTGGATCCAATTTGCTAATATTTTGTTGAGGATTTTAGCATCTATGTTCATCATGGATATTTGCCTATAATTATCTTTCTTCATAGTGTCTTTATCTGGTTTAGTAATTAGGATAATACTGGCTTTATAAGAAGAGCTTAGAAGTGTTCCTTCCTTTTGGATTTTTTAGAAAGGTTTGAGTAGTTTAGGTTTTAGTTCTTTGAATGATTGATAAAACTCATGTGAAGCCATCGTGACCAGGGCTTTTGTTTGCTGGGAGGGTTGGTTTTTTTTTTTTTTTTTTTTTTTTTTATTATTGCTTCTATTTCCTCAGTTGTTATGGTCTATTCAGATTTTCTAATTCTTCTTGATTCAGTTTTGAGAGATAGCATTTTTCTAGAAATTTTTCCATTTCATCCACATTATCTAACTTGTTGGCATATAGCTGCTCATATTATTTTTTTTACAATCATTTGTATTTCTATGGTCTCAGTTGTTACTTCTCCAATTTTGTTTCTGATTTCATTTATTTGGGTCGTCGATCTTTGTTTCTTGATGATCCTGGCTAACAATTCATCAATCTTGTTTATTTTTTCAAAAAAACAGCTATTGGTTTCATTGATTTTTTTTTTAGCTTTTTTCTTTTCTTTTTTTTTCTTTTTCTTTTCTTTCTTTTTTTTTTTTTTTCTTGCCTCTACATTATTTATTTCTGCTCTAATCTTTTCTACTTATTCTGGGATTCTCTTGTTATTCTCCTTCTAGTTCTTTAAGTTGTAGGGCTAAATAATTGATTATTATTTTTTCTTGTTTTTTTGAGGTAGGCATGTAGTGCTATGAACTTACCCCTCAGGACTGCTTTCACTGTATCCCATAGATTTTCCATAGTTGTGTGTTCATGTGCAATTGTTCCCAGGAAGTTTTTATTTCTTTCTTGACCTAATTGGTAACCCATTCATTGTTCAATAACATGCTATTTAGCCTACATGTGTTTGGATATTTTTGAGTGTTTTTACTGTAGTTGATTTCTAATTTCATTCCATTGTGATATGAGGATATGCTTGATAGGATTGCAATCTTGAATTAGTTGACTAGTTTTGTGGCCTATCATTGAGAATTACCCATGTGCACTTGATAAGAATGTATATTCTAAAACTTTGGGATGAAATGTTCTATAAGTGTCAATTAAATCCATCTGCTCCAGTGCACCATTTAGAGTCTCTATCTCCTTGTTAATTTTTTTTCTGGGATAACTATCCAGCGAAATCAGTGGGGTGTTAAAATCCCCTACTATGACTTTTTGCTGACAATCTCTCCCTTAAAGTGCCCTGTAATATTTTATAAAATATATTTAGCTGCTCCTATGTGCAGGGGCATATACATTTACCAGAGTTATATCCTCTTTAGTATTATATAGTGATCTTTGTTGTCTCTTGTGATGGCCTTCATTTTGGATTTTATCAGATACCAGAGGCCCGGTGCACAAAAATTTGTGCACTCAGGTGGGATGGGGGGCCCCTCAGCCTGGCCTGTGCCCTCTCGCAGTCTGGGACCCCCTCAGGGGATGACCACCTGCTGGCTTAGGCCTATTCCCCAGGGGATTGGGCCTAAGATGGCAATCAGACATCCCTCTGGCAGCCCGGCAGCCCTCAGGGGATGTCCCCTTGCCAGCGTGGAGCAGGCCTAAACTGCAGTCGGACATCCTTAGTGCTGCTGAGGAGGCAGGAGACTCCCACCACCACCACTGTACTGTCAGCCATCAGCCTGGCTTGTGGCTGAGCAGAGCTCCTCCCATGTGAGAGCGCCCTGACCACCAGAGGGCAGCTTCTGCATTGAGCATCTGCCCCCTGGTGGTCAGTGTGTGTCATAGTGATCAGTCATTCCCAGTCCTTCTGCTGTTTGGGTCAGTTTCCATATTACCCTTTTACTATATAAGATAGAGGCCTGGTGCATGGGTGGGGGCTGGCTGGTTTGCCCTGAAGGGTGTCCCGGATCAGGGTGGGGGTACTGCTTGGGTGCCTGGCCAGCCTGGATGATGGGATGATGGCTGTTTTCAGCTGGTCACATCCCCTTCAGGGTGGGGGTCCCCACTGGGGTGCCTGGCCAGTCTGGGTGAGGGGCTGAGGGCTGTTTTCAGGCTGGTGGGTAACTGAAGCTCACAGCTTCTCCTTTTTTCTTTCTTTTTTTTTTATTCTGGCATTAATTTGCCTTCTATAGCTGTCACTGGAGCTGAGAGCAGGCTCCAGCTCTGAGGCCATTGCCGGCTGAAAGCAGGCACCTGGGTTTGTTTAGATTCTATAATTGAAACTCTGTTGCCATTACTGGCCACTCTAAGCTCTGAGGCCACGCTGGCTGAAAGCAGGTTTCTGGAGTTTGTTTAGGTTCTATAATTGCAACATTGTTTCATCCGGAGCTCAGAGCTGAGCTGTGGCAGGCAGGGAACGTTGACTTCCTCCATCACTGGAGCAAGCAAGCCTCATGTTCATGTTCGCTTCAGTTGCCTGGCTGCTGGCTGCCATCTTGGTTGGCAGTTAATTTGCATATCTCCCTGATTAGCCAATGGGAAGGGTAGCAAAGTTACGGCTAATTACCATGTTTCTCTTTTATTAGATAGGATGAGTAATTCTATCCCAGCTTTTATTTTTGTTTCATTTGCATGGAAAATTTCTCCATTCCTTCACTCTCATCCTATGTGTGTCTTTTATTCTGAGATGGGTCTCTTGTAGACAGCATATAATTGGGTCATGTTTTTGTATCCATTCAGCTACCCTATGTGTTTTGAATGTAGCATTTAATACATTTACATTTAAAGTTATTATCTATAGGTACTTATTTATTGCCATTTTAATTCTGTATGCCTATGTTTCTGTCTCTCTCTGTTTCTTTTTCTCATTAAGTAGTCCCTTTAGCATTTCTTGAAGTGCTAGTTTTGTGGTGATAAATTTCTTTAGCTTTTTTGGGGGGTGGAGGGATGGTGCTGGGGAAGCTCTGCCAGAGGCTAAGACCAACAAGTAGTTCGCATAATTATGCAAGCAGTCTGCTGGAAGGCTATGGACTTTGATATTCAGCAAGGGCCGAAAACCAGCATAATATTGCCTTGCTTTTGGTTGAATGGCTGAAGATAATCCCCTAACCTGATAATCCTTTTACTATTTACCAAACTTTACCTTTGATATGCCTGGTTGCTTTGCTAAAGGGCAAATGTGTATTCTAGTAAATAAAAGCTACTGGGTCCGTGGTTTCAGAAACCCTCTCCACTAGAGAGAAGGGTCTCTGCCTGGCTGCCCCATGCCTTCTAAATTTATATTTCTTGTCGAGTGTATCCGTTTGTGTGCATCCCCTTTTCCAGATCCTTGAACCCTAGCTGCAAATGGATGCAGCGTTCACATCTGGTGCCTCGAACATGTACATGGAGAAGATTTGCTGAGCAAAAAATGAAGAAAGTTCACTGGAAAGGTGGTAACACCAAAAAGGTGGGGAAAATCACTGCATACAAAGCTCATGCCAGCTTCAGAAGTTGCAAACCGTAAAGTAGGCGGGAACATCTTTTATTTCAAGCCAGGCTATAATGGGGAAGAATTCAAGTAAAAGGCAAAAACATCATTGTAAATTTTTAGCTTGTATGCTCAAGAATAAAGGAATTATAATGTCAAAAGGTACTTTCTTAAACCAGGCTCAAGGAAAATGAGTGCCCTTGTCATCTTTAACTAGGTGGGCTCTTGTTAAAATTGCATTATGCCTAATTCATATTAGGGATCAAAGGCTGTAATACCTAAGGCCCTGGATCCTCCACCTCTAGTGTGGAAAGGCTCAACAGTTAGAGAAAATAAGGCTATCCGTCCTTTTACAAAAGGACCTTAATGCTCTGTCTGAAAATTAAAATATGATGCCTTGGGACAGGCAGATTTTAGCTAAAATAACTTTAGACCCCAGTTGATGCTATGGAGAGCAGAGGATGATAAGATCCATGAAAAGAACTCTGATTTATTAAGTCTTGTCTATATGTTATGGGCGCTTGTCTGTTAATTGTTGTTTTATCTGTCTTTGTTGTTTATTGTTAGTCTATTAGGTATGCTTTTTATTTAATTTAATAAGAAGATAAACCTAGGTGGCCAGGCCATTACTAAATTTCCCCAAGGCAAACAGAATATGGGAATGGGGAAAGGGAAAATATGAGCAGTACATGTAGCCGATAACACAGGTCCTAGGAAAATTCCCTAGACCAAGGGAAGTAACTAAAAAAGGCCCCAGCCCATTAGTTACTAGATCTTTTGGTGATCCTGTAAAATGGACACCCACTCTTGAGAGAGCTATTAAAAATCTCATTTTCACCATGTTTTTATTTCCCAGACTGTCATTTGAAATTTGGATAGATGACACATTTCTCACAATTTAAGGGATGCATCTGGGATTTCTGTGCCCATGAAGAGAAAAAGGCTAGCTTAAGGGGAAGCGCTCCCCACCTGATTTTTGAGTGGCCTCTTGAGCCCCATCTCTTTACAGATGCTATAGAATAAACCCAAGACTATTTTTCTTTGAAAGATGGCAAAAATGACACAAGAAAAATATATAGGCTGGGTTTAGGCAACAAGATTAGTGTTTCCATAATAAAGGGCAGTGCTTAAATAATAATAGACCGCATTCCAAGGTTAACATTAAAGCCACTGAAAGTCAGTAAATTATCTCTGTTACAGAATTTGCCAAAGAAAATGCCTTGAATAGTAATAATTGGCTTTAAAATCTCAAAATTTTTAAAACATAAATAAATAGATGTAACTAAAATGAAGGATTTGTGGTGAAGCTTTTCAGTAATTATTATAAATATATTAATGATGAGTGTCCAGTCACTCAGGAGAGGGCTGACTGTGCTCTCTGTTGGAGGAAAGGGACAGTTGCTCTTCTCCCTGTAAAAGCAAAGAACCTGGTAACAGCAACCTTAGAGGTTATCTCTAAGGAAGAATGTGGCAGTTTTAAATTCAAATGGCTGAAGAATGGATGCCTGCTCCCTCCTCCCCCTGACTTTTCACCAGAAACATAGTTTTCCAAAGTCTTTGGTAACTTAAAACTTTGGAGTTTGCTGAATTAAATAATAAAAATTATTAAATATCTAGGTATTTTGAAATGACAAGATACTGAAATATTAATCTGAGTTTGCCTCGAATGAAAAATCTAAAGGGTAGATTTGAATCTATTAATTGAATATGTCTTGTATTTTATTTGAAATAAATCCTTAAAAATGTGAAGGTATTACTAATCTAAGAAATTCTAAATATTTAACTTGCCACCTAAAATTTGAGGCTTCTAAGAGTTAAAAGTTCAAAATAAGTTAGGAGAAATTATATAGTTGTGATAACAAAATACATAAAGTATAAAAATTCATTTCTGCCGAAACCGGTTTGGCTCAGTGGATAGAGCGTCGGCCTGCAGACTGAAAGGTCCCAGGTTCGATTCCGGTCAAGGGCATGTACCTTGGTTGCGGGCACATCCCCAGTAGGAGATGTGCAGAAGGCAGCTGATCGATATTTCTCTCTCATCGATGTTTCTGACTATCTATTTCCCTTCCTCTCTGTAAAAAATCAATAAAATATATTTAAAAAAAAATTCATTTCTAAGAAAAATAATTATTATATTTTCTCTAGAAGAGAATTAGTTGTTCAAAATATATTGTAGTCTTTATGTGCACTACGTGTGGTAAAATTTCAACCAAGGATATAATATTTTACTGGCCTAATTAGAAAAAGGAGGATTAATTCTATGGTCTGAACCAAATTTTTAATATAAAAACCAGTTTAAATTTAATTAATAACTTTTAGAATAATTACAAAAAATGTATAACATAATATTTAGGTTATGTATATTTTATATTCTTTCCAAGTTAAATTTCAAGACTTTAACTGAAAAATAGCTTTGGAACATTTCAAGTGCCCTGGAATAATTCAAGGATTTACTCTCTTAAACATATTTTATTCATTTTTTTACCGAGAGGAAAGGAGAGGGATAGAGAGTTAGAAACATTGATGAGAGAGAAACATGGATCAGCTGCCTCCTGCACACCCCCTCCTGGGGATGTGCCTGCAACCAAGGTACATGCCCTTGACCAGAATCGAACCTGGCACCCTTCAGTCCGCAGGCCGATGCTCTATCCTCTGAGCCAAACTGGTTAGGGCAACTCTTTTCTTAAAAGAAATATTTTTGAACTAAATTAGGCTGATTTAGTATACTTGAAATCACATAGAAAGCTTTATCAAATAAAAATTAATAACTGTGTTATATTTATATAGATATATTTTAAACGTTATAAAGATTTCAACCTGGAAGGGAGGGCAAGACAAAGTTGCTGAATCCTTCTTAAGCAGAACCAGATTATTCAGCAGCAGAATTTTAAGACAGGAACCCTCAGGCAGCCTGCTCTTCAGATAGGCTGGGGGGTGGGGCAGCATCTGTACTTCCTAGGTCAAATGTATAAGTTTGCTTACTTTACTTTTTCAATAAAGATGCCTACTTTAGTTACTTAATAAATTAGCTTTTTACAATATAATCAAGGTTTCATATAAACTCAGTTATATGAGAAGCCAATACTTTATAAGCATTTGGTTTTAACAAAGTCTAAAGTAAAAATTTGCATACATATGTAAATGAGCAGTAGCCAAAAAGAATGCTGTTTAAAAGTAAATTTTAAGCTTAATAAAAAGGAGAAATTTTAAAATATCTTCAGCTAATATTTGCAAAGTAAATTAAAAAGTTATTATTCAAGGATTAAATTTCACCATTAATAAGACACCATAAGTAAAAAGAGAGTTACTTTTACTTGATATATATACATTACAGTATTATCCAGCATACCTCTCTCCTATTGGTATTTCTGAAAAGCAACCAAGTTTGTTGCTCTATTTAAAAAGAATGAAAAAGGTTTTTAAAAGAAACTTCCTAAATATGACCTAGAAATTACTCTGGGAGAGAAAAACAGAAGGAGATTCCTTTCAAATATCTGGAAAACTGTAATTAAAACTCAATGTGTTAGACCTCAAAAAGAAAAGTAAATAATTTGCATTTTGCCTCCCTAAACAAAGGTTGTGCATCTGCCTTGAAGGCCTCTAAATACCAACTTGAAAAACAAAAAAGGGGGAATAGTGAAGAAATCTCCTGTAAATAAACTACATCAATCTTTAATTACTTTAATTTTTTTTCACTTGTAATGCTGATGGCAAGACACCCATGAAATTACACTGGTGTCAGAATAAGCCAATGGAAAATGGTCTGGTTAAATGAAAAAAATCCAGAGTGTAGTTTATGGAAGGATCCCTTTATTAACCTTTGGTTGAGGATATGCTTGTGTATTTCCAGAAAACTCCTTCAAGCCTGTGTGGAAGCTTCAACAATGGATCCGAGAGAGGAACTGATTAGTCTACTCCAACCACAGATAGTAGTAGCCCCAAGTAACACATTGAAGGGGCAGGGGAGAAACAGTCCAGAGATGGGGGATGATAAAGACAACTTGCCATGCTAGCAGTCATCAGCTGTGCATTGGTGCAGGTTGCCTTGGACAAAGCCAAAGAAGGTCAGACCTGCATTGTCATTTCCCACCGTTTTCCACCATCTAGAACTCTAATATAATTGCTATCATGTCAAAGGAGACAGTGATTGATAAGGGAACCCATAAAGAACTGTTGGCCCAGAAAGGAGCCTCAGATGCCTGACAACGATTTTAAAAGGACATGAAAGAACTCAATCCTTTTCATTGAATCTAAAAGTCTTAAAAGGACTCAAGCCCTGAAAATGGCATACACCTTTCTAAATTTATTAAGAAAACAAAAAGGGGGAAATGCTGGAGGATACGACCAACAAGTAGCATAGTTATGCAAGAAGTCTGCTGGAAAGCTAATGGACATTGATATTCAGCAAGGGCTGAAAATCAGCATAATTTTGCCCTGCTTTTGGCTGAATGGCTGAAGGCAACCCCCTAACCTGATAATCCTTTTACTGTTTACCAAACTTTACCTTTGATATGCATGTTTGCTTTGCTAAAGGGCAAATGTGTATTCTAGTAAATAAAACCTAATGGGTCCGGGGTTTCAGAGAGCCTCTCCACTAAAGAGAAGGGTCTCCACCTGGCTCCCCCATGCCTTCTAAATTTATATTTCTTGTCTAGTATATTCATTTGTGCACAGCCCCCTCTCCAGACCTTGAACCCTAGCCTCTAGAAAGGTTCAGGAATCTGGAAAAGGTGCTGAGTGTAAATTAATAAAGAGACTAGAAATATAATATAAATTTTTAATCCATGGGGGAACCAAAGGAAGTTTAGCTATAGGAACCAAGTTCTCCCTATCTCCGGACCCAGGGCTCTTTTTATTCCCACATCTTGCCCTATAGCAAAGTTGATATACATATCAAAGGTAAGTTTGGTATATAGTAGGCATTGTCAGATTGGGGGAACTGCCTTCAGCTGTTCAGGTGTTTGACCAGCAGGAGGTAATAACATGTAGATTAAAATGCCCTCAGCTGTCTGGTAGCAGGTAATAATATATGCAAATCTTTAGGTGTGGGGAAATGCCCTTAACTATTCCAGCAGCAGGTAATATGTATTAAGCCCTGCTGAATCCCCAAGTAACATCAACCTTTTGATGAAACTTTTTGCATTTATGACATGCTAGAATTAGCTTCCAGCACTAGCCACAAATGGATGCGGCATTCACAAAGCTCTTTATTTCACCATTTATTTTGAATGATAGTCTGGCTGAATAGAGTAATCTTCATTTCTGATCCTTGCTTTTCATTACTTTGAGTACTTCATGCCATTCCTTTTTTACCTGTAGAATTAATGATGAGAAATCAACTGATAGCCATATGGGACCTCCTTTGTAGGTAACAAATTTATTTTCTTTTGGTGCCTTTAAGATTCTCTTTTTCTTTAATTTTTGACATTTTATTTATGATGTGTCTGGGCATGTGCCATTTTGGGTTCTTTTTCCTTGGGACTCTCTATACCTCTTGAACTTCTGTGAATCTTTTCTTCACCAGGTTAGGGAAGTTTTTTGCCATGATTTCTTTAAAATTGAGTATTTTTTTTCTACCTGTCTTCTAATTCAACAGTCTCCAACCTTTCAGACCTCATGGACCACCAGTGGTCTGCAGACCACCAGTTAGAGACCACTGTTCTAATTCATTGATATGATCCTCAGCTCCCCCTAATATGCTGTGTATTCCTTTCACTGTGTTCTTTATTAGTGCTATACCATTCTTTATTTCTGACTTGTCTTTTCTCATAGTTACTATATCTTTTCTCATGCTGATGAGCATCATTGCCATCATTATTCTGAAGTCTAATTCTGATAAATTTCTTATCTCCATTTCATTGAGCTCTTCTTCTGGAGAATTCTTATGTTCTTTCATTTGGATGTTGTTGTTGTTGTTTGTTTGTCTCCCCATTTTGGTTGCCTGTTTGGGTTTGTGTCTATGTATTTGGTAGTTCTGCTATGACTACTGATCTCTAGTGCAGGAAAATATCAGATTCTGTTTCTGATTAGCCTTTAGTACCCTGTTTGGAGCTATCAGCAATCCAAAGATTGTAGCTCCCTCTGTTGAGTCTGGCTGTCTTTGGAAAAGACCAAAATGTTAACCAGGCTATGCTTTTCCTATCCCTGGGCCCAGGAGATCAGGCAAATACTCAAAGCCTCCAGAGACCTCCCTCTGCTTGCAGTCTGATTTTATTCAGGTTTTATTAGCCTCAGACTATCGACCACATGGTGGGGAGAGAGATCTTCCAACAGGGTGGGGCAACTGCCTTCCCCCAGGTAAAAACCATCTGGATAGCAAAAGTCCAGGGGAGAAAGTTGTCTTCTGCTGCATAAAAGAATGATTTTTTCACAGGAAACTGTGGTGGCTGCTCTCTGGGCTCCAAATCCAGAGCCCTCAGCCCTGGATTCTTCTCACAAAGCTCTAGTCTACTCTGCCCTCCCTCTGTCAGAACCCAAGGTGAGCGGCTGCACATGAAATTTTGTGTGTTGTTCCTTTAAAAGGGTGCCTGTATTTCTAGCCATCACTGGCTTACAGACAGTAACCCTGCTGCTTTTCACAGCCATATGTTATGTAGCCACCTTTCTCATTTCTGGTGCTCTAGGCTGTGGAGCCCATCTTGAGGTTGAGACCCTAGAGTTCTCACTGGAAACCCCCACAATTAAGATATCCCTCCAGGACTTCAGCTTCTGTCTGTGGAAGCCCAGCCAGCCCTTTTACACCTCTGCACTTCCTACTAGTATCTATGAAGTCTCAACTTTCCTTTCTTGGTTATCAGGGTTCTTTCCAGCTTGTCTTCAGTTTGATTTTTCAGGATGGTTTTTCTGTATTTCCAGTTCAGTCCCGGGAGAGTGTCAATGTAGCTTCCTCTTATTCCACCACCATTTTTCAGTATGACCAGTCTTAAGGCAAAGAGGCAACTCTTGGGCATCAGATTATTTTTTTCAATTTCAGTGGTGTCAGGAGCAGTCCTGGATTGATGACTAGCACTGTGCCCAGCAATCTTCCAGATCCACTGGGTCCATCAATGGATTTAAATGGTTCATTTCAGTGACTTGATATTACACTATAGGAAGGTAAAGTGCCAGCTGGTTTTAAAAATAATCCTCTTAAACTTTTTGTAGCATCTCCAGTAAACCCATCATAGGGGAGGGGAAAGCAAGGTTTATTAGAAGCAACTTAGACTCATTAAAATTCTTTAACATGCCCTGACCAGTGTGGGTCAGTCAGTTAAGTGTTGTCCCAGGCACTAAGAAATCACGGTTTAACTCTTGGTCAGGGTAAATGCCTGAGTTGTGGGCTCCATCCCCTGTGAGATGCATGCAGGAGGTAACTAATCATGTTCCTTTCTCCCTCTCCTCTCCTTTCCTCTCTCTAAAATTAATAAAAACATTTTTTAAAAAATCCTGTAATATAATTCTCTACCTAGAAATACTATTTGGTTACTAATGGTTAGGGTTATATGAACTTTGTGGAGTAATAACACTGATTCACTGGAATAATAACCACAATTATTTATTGAGTACTATGTGCCTGAGTATCTTTTACCCTCACAGCAATCCTTCATGTTAGATGCAATTCTTTCCATATTATAGTTGAGAACACTGGGTCTGTAGAAGATAAATTCCAGAAATCAAACATTTATATCCATTTCTGTTTCATTATAATGTATTAGTTTGCCTCTCAATAGGAAATGATGGAATAAAGACTATGTTACTCCACTTTTTCATGCTAGAGACAATTCAACCTTCATGGAAAATTGTTTCTTCCTCTATATTATGCTGAGGGGATGTAAGACCTCTGGTAGGAAACCTGAACATTTTACAGCTATCATAACATCAATAGGCACAAAAGCCTAACTCGTATTAAATTTCTTTCTGACCATATCATTGTGATATTCTGCAGAAATTAGAAGCACAGGAAATTTAGTTTAGAAGAAGATATTCAAGTTTTAGACTAGGGCAAACTATTTGTATGCATTTTATCTACCCAATGCCTTTACTTAAATTCAGGAGTCATGTTTTCTGCTGTTATTGAATTTACCATCATGCTTGGCAGTGAGAGAGTTTTTTGGTAAATTTTAAGAATATCTGATTCCTTAACCCTACTTCTTCCAATATGCACACTTGTAGGTCACTAACTAGAGACTTATACCTGTCCCAGCTGTGGGATCAATTTAAGTCTTTTCTGGATGGAATCTACATTGCTTAGGTTAATGATTTGATGGTCTAATAGCTATTCATACTTTTTGCTCTGGCTTTTAGCTGCTCTCATGCTACCACTATGTGCTTTATTATAGAAACCAGACTGCTGCCTTGTTTATTGTGTACATATCCCCTTGTTCACCTAGGCATCACTGACATTTTGGTCCTGTTTCTTCCTGACCAGTTTGTTTCTGCAGTCCTCCTGTAGACAAGTCTTCCAGCTTCAAACTTTATACTAGGTTTTCAGATACCTATGGCAGACATTTCTAATGCTCACATCTTACCTACCCAGATCTGTATAAATCTCCTCCCACACACTTTCCTGAGAATAAGCCCTGTCTAAAGGCCTACTATTGGCTCTGCTCAGAGAGTATGTCCTACTCTGCTAAATTGTTTTTCATCTTGGACTCCTTTTAAAAAAATTCCCTAAGGGTATGTTTTTTATTGATTTTAGAGAGAGAGAGAGAAACATTCAGGTGAGACAGAAATATCAACTGGTTGTCTACCTTACATGCCCCAACTGGGATCAAAATCACAACCCAGTATGGGCTCTGGCTAAGAATCAAACTGCCAACATTTTGGTGGACAGGACAATGCTCAACCAACTGAGCCACCTGGCCAGGGACATCTCTGACTCTTTATCTGAGATGAAACATCTAACCTGAGCTTTAATTTGACATGATTTCTAATCAAAATATAACCTCTCAATTTAGACTCAACCTTAATGCCGCGACCCTTTAAGACAGTTCCTCATGTTGTGGTGACCCCAACCATAAATTATTTTTGTTGCTACTTCATAACTATAATTTTGCTACTGTTATGAATCATAATGTAAATATCTTATATGCAGGATGTATTTAGGCGACCCCTGTGAAAGGGTCGTTTGACCCTCAAAGGGGTCGCGACCCACAGGTTGAGAACCGCTGATTGAGAGATTTGTTCATTAGAATTTTGGATTATGTTTTTCTTTTAAGGCAGCTAATTGCCCTTTTCTTTTTAATAGCCAAATGATAGACAAACATGTGTCTACTCTTCCCCCTTTCTTAAAGAGAGGAAACTAAGGGAGAGACAACCATGACTATTTCAGATTTCTCATGCATGTATGTATATAATGAACACAGTCAACATAAGAGTCTCAATTAATAGGCTCTTAGAGTATTTTTGTGTACTTAACATAGAGTAACCCAATGAGACCATCAACATTATGCAACCTGAGAACAGAAGGGAATCCCTCAAAAATTAATTCAAAATTCATGAAGAATCTAATCAACAACCAAATGACAAGTGTTTATTGAGCATTTTCAGTTAATATACTATACTAGGGGTGGGCCATATGTAGACCTGTTCTTCACTGTCAAAGGACTCACCAATTTAAAGCTTTGGTAGTTCATGTGAAACATGTAACATTCTACCTTTTAGTGCCCTAACATAAGGCAGAATGAGGAGAATAGCAAGGAACTACTCCCTTTTGAAGATAGGCCATATAGGAAAGGGTCAGCTAAATTGCCACACTTAGACTTCATGTCTGACATCTAGTAGTCATGCTAAGAATTTTAGCACAGAATACCAGACAATGGCTTGGTAAAGGACCCACTGAAGATTTGAAGTAGCTGAAGTGAAAATGCATTCTCCTTGGCTTCTTCTCTCACAGTCCTGAACATGCTGCATATATTCTTTATTACACTACATTTTCTAAATATTATTCTAGCCCTGACTGGTTTGGCTCAGTATATAGAGAGTCAGCCTGTGGACTAAAAGGTCCCAGGTTTGATTCCAGTCAAGGGCATGTACCTTGGTTGCGGACACATCCCCAGTGAGGGGTGTGCAGGAGGCAGCTGATCAATGTTTCTCTCTCATCAATGTTTCTAACTCTCTATCCTTCTCCCTTCCTCTCTGTAAAAAATCAGTAAAATATATTAAATATTATTCTAAATAATCATTTAATGTTAGCACTAGTAGGCTCATGCACAACTTTCATTTAATTATATTCTAATCAGGGTATGAGGATATGAAGAAAAGCAAAACTTTAAGTTTTCTGACTGTAATGAATGTTTTATGTAACATTATCCTATTGAAAAGATAAATCCATACTAATTTATTTTGACTATGCATATTATTTTTCCTTCTTGAAAAAAAAAAGAAATTAACTAATTTACCTTATAGAGGTATGCATCTACCTATTAAGCAGTAAAAATAATTATAACTTATAGGCTTGCTTTGATAATTTAATAATTTATATTATGTAAAAAATTTTGACAGTACTTGGAACATAATACTAGTAGATATTCAATTGGTATTTGCTATTGTTATTTTTTTTATTTTGAGCTTCATGATAATAAGTATTATATAATATTTTAATTCATGCACATTAGTAGCCCTATTACCTGTGATAAATATTATTTCCCCCAAATATTAAGATACACCTATTTAGTGAATTCAAATCTTATATGTGATATTTAATGATCATAGAGATTTAAAGTTGAAGGATAATCCCAATGTCTAATATAGCACTCCCATTTACATATGAGGAAACATTACTTGCGATGTTATGCAACTTTGCACACTTATTCAAATAGTTAAAGATGTGATTAGAATATGGATTTTTCTCATGAAGCTCAATGCATTTATCAACACTACAAATGGCTCATTTAAATTTAAATATTAAAACTAATGCTGACAAATGCATTCTCTATCACATACTGGAATATGAAATACATGGTTATAGAAGTTAAATGCATTTCTACACTTTAAAAAACTAATATTTTTATATAAATAGAAAAATAATAATTGTTAATTGTTCACTGTTGGGAAAGAAAAAAGGTAAGAAAATAGATTGGGAAAAGATTGGGTAAGAAAATAATTGTTCACTGTTGGGAAAGAAAATAGGTAAGAAAAAAGATTAAACTAAAAGAGCAACCATAGCCCTGACCAGTGTGGCTCAGTTGACTGGGCATTGTCCCATGCACCAAAGGGTCATTGGTTTGATTCCCCATTAGGGCACATGCCTGAGTTACAGGCTAGATCCATGGTACTGGGCATGCAGGAGGCAGATGATTGATGTTCTATTCTCACATCAATGTTTCTCTTTCTCTATCCCTCTCCCTTCATTCTCCTTAAAAAATCAATGAAAATATAATAAACAAAAAATCAGCCATAACCCATTGCTTATAAATAGATATATACATGTATATTTATTATGTTCATTTATGTTCTTATTTACTATTTTATAAATAGATGCACATAGGTTTCAACAAAGAGGTAGGCTTAAGCTGTACATATTATTTTGTAATGTGGGTTGTTTATTTAGGTTATAAACGTATTTTCATAATGATATTTATTTATGTCATAATTTGTGTTGGTTGCATACATATTACACTAGTGGCCCAGTGCACAAAATTTGTGCATGGGGGGGTGTCCCTCAGCCCAGCCTGCACCCTCTCCAATCGGGGACCCCTTGGGGGATATCCGACTGCTGGGTTAGGCCCGATCCCAAGGCAGTCAGACATCCGTCGTGCAATTTGGGACAACTGGCTCCTAAACGCTCACCTGTCTGCCTGCCTGATAACCCCTAACTGCCCCTGCCTGCCTGCCTGATTGCACCCTAATCCCTCTGTCTGCCTGCCTGATTGCCCCTAAGCTTTCTGCCTGCCTGCCTGATCACTCCTACCTGCCTCTGCATGTCTGTCTGATTGCCCCTAACTGCTCTCCCCTGCTGGCCTAATATCACTCCCAACTGCTCTCTCCTGCTGGCCTGATCTCCCCACAAACTTCCTCTGCCTGTCTGATCACCCCCAACTGCCCTCTCCTGCTGGCCTGGTTGCTCCCAACTGCCCTCCCCTGCCAACCTGATCTCACCCAGTCTCTGTCTCTCTTTGTTTTTCTCAGCAGTCCTCCAGGACTCCCTGAAGCCCTGTCTCGCTCTTCCTCTTTCCCAGCTGGGAAGGGGTGGGGCCAGTGGGGGCTGCTCCACCCTCTGCCCGCTCTCCCTTCCATCCAGGCCTCTTCAGGCCCAGTCTGTTTTGTTTCCATCTTTCCATCCCAGTCTCTCCCAGTCTCTAACTCTATTTGTTTTGCTCTGCAGTCCTCCAGGCCTCCCTGCCTCCCTGTCTTCCTCTTCCTCTTTCCTGGCTGGGAAGGGGCAGGGCCAATGGGGGCTGCTCCACCCTCTGCCTTCCCTCCCTTCCATCCAGGCCTCTTCAGGCACAGTCTGTTTTGTTTCCTCAGTCTGAGAGAGGATCTGAGAGTGAGCTGGGAGGGAGGGGAAGAAAGGGAGAAAAGGCTGTGAGCTGGTTGGTGCTTTGTGTGTCTGTGCATGTGTACAGTTGTGAGTGAGTGCGAGTGCTGGCCCCGCTTCCTCCATCCCCGTCTCTGCTGCCACAAGTACCCACCCACCAGAGCCTGCTGCACATGCAGCCTGGGAATTAGGTCGAGCCTCCAGTCATTGTGGATGTGATGAACCCAGGGTTTTTATATATTAGGACTAGAGGCCCAATGCACAAAAATTTGTGCACTTGGGGGGTTCTTCAACCCGGCCTGTGCCCTCTCACAGTCTGGGACCACTCAGGGGATGTCAACCTGCTGGCTTAGGCACACTTCCCGGGGGATTGGGCCTAAGCTGGCTGTCAGACATCTCTCTGGCAGCACGGGAGCCCTCGGGGGATATCCACTTGCCAGCGGGGAGCAGGCCTAGCTGCACTCGGACATCCTTAGCGCTGCTGAGCTGTCAGCCTGTACTGGAAGCTGTCAGCCTGGCTTGTGGCTGAGCAGAGCTCCCCCTGTGGGAGCGCACTGACCACCAGGGGGCAGCTCCTGCATTGAGTGTCTGCCCCTTGTTGGTCAGTATGTGTCATAGTGACCAGTCATTCCCAGTCATTCTGCTGTTAGGGTCAATTTGCATATTACCCTTTTATTATATAGGATAGAGGCCTGGTGTATGGGTGGGGGCTAGCTGGTTTGCCCTGAAGGGTGTCCCAGATCAGGGTAGGGGTCCCGCTGTGGTGCCTGGTCAGCCTGGATGAGGAGCTGAGGGCTGTTTTCAGTATGGCCACACCCCCTTCAGGGAGGGGGGTACTGCTGGGGTGCCTGGCCAGCGTTGGTGAGTGGCTGATGGCTGTTTTCAGGCTGGCCACAGCCCCTTCAGGGTAGGGGTCCCCCCAGGGTGCCTGGACAGCCTGGGTGAGGGGATGATGGCTGTCTGCAGGCTGCCCACAGTCCCTTCAGGGTGGGGGTCCTGCTGGGGTGCCTGGCCAGTCTCGGTGAGTGGCTGATGGCTGTTTGCAGGCTGGCCAAACCCCCCAGTGGGGACCCTCACCCCATGAGGGTGTGGCCAAGCTGGGTGAGGGGCTGATGGCTGTTTACTGGTTGGCCACAGCCCCTTCAGAGTGGGGGTCTCCCCTGGGGTGCTTGGCCAGCCTGGGTGAGGGTCTGAGGGCCGTTTTCAGGCTGACCACAACCCCTTCAGGGTGGGGGGGTCCTGCTGGTGTGCCTGGCCAGTCTGGGTGAGGGGCTGTTGGATGTTTTCAGGCTGGCAAAGCCCCCCAGCAGGGACCCTTACCCCATGAGGGTGTGGCCAGCCTGCATGAGTGGCTGATGGCTGTTTGCAGGCTGGCCAAGCTCCCCAGAGGGGACCCTCCCCCCATGAGGGTGTGGCTATCCTGGGTGAGGGCTGATGGCTGTTTGCAGGCTGGCCACTGCCCCCAGCCACCCAAGCTCCCAGTGGAGGCTGGCTGGAAGCAGGTATCTGGGATTTATTTCTATTCTATAATTGAAACTTTGTTGCCTTGAACAGAGGCCACAGCCAGCCAGGGCAGGCAAGAAGCTTGGGTTCCTCTATGCCGGGGCAACCAAGCCTCCTGCTTGCTCCAGCTCAGTGGCTGCTGGCTGCCATCTTCATTAGGTTAATTTGCATATAGCTGCTCTGATTGGCTGGTGGGCATAGCTTGTGAGTGTAGTGGAGGTATGGTCAATTCGCATGTTTCTCTTTTTTTTTTTAGATAAGATGCTTATACCAAATCAATTTAATTAATTTCTCTTTGAAATCTTAATAGCTAGGGTCAAAGGATAATAGAAAAAAAGCTCTGTTTCCTCCCTCATTTTTCAGACTTAAACCTTTATGTTCCAGAAACTGGTATCAGGAAGACATACCTGGATGAGGATGGGCCCTGATGGCAGGGAAAGTGTTATGATCAGCTGAGGAATATAAGTAATAAACTTGGAAACAGTGGTTTTATAAATGGCAGAAAATGGAACACTGAGTCCAATAATCTGAGGGTAAAATAACAAAGAGCGAGTAAGCCTCCCCATCTTCCTGGGCCCAGAGCGGCCAGGGTCTTGGAACGTGACGAGGGTGCACATCGGGCTGAGGGGGAATTTTGTGCACTGGGCCCCTAGTCTCTATATAATTGTTTCCTGAGAACCAAGCAGAGGGATGACCAGAAAAGGCATATATATTCTCACAGGTGTGGTGGGGAGTGGCAATGCTAATGGAACATAAACAACTATATGACAGTGACCAATCCAGGGTCTTGACAGAAAATTCTACATAGAGTTGGAACTCCAAATATAAATCTTCCACCAAATGTTCATACTGAAAACAAAGAATAGAGAAAAACAAAGACTAGTGTAAAATTATATGAGGATATGATCAGAGTAAGGGCAGAACTACATTGTTTCATGTCTCTCTCTGAATCAAATTTTTTTTTTCATCTATCACAACTATCTGTACGAAAAGATCTGGAAGTTTCCCAACTCATGCTGTTGCCTCCTTTCTTGCATGTTCTTCTGCAGCTCTGTATGACCCTTTTGAATCCAACATCAAAATAAATATTGTGTATATTTTCCCTATAGAATGCATTTTTATCACTCAATAGAGCACTCCTCACTTTTTCTCCAAACTAATGGCAAATTATTGAGAATACTAGTAATGCTCCTTCAGTCTCACTGGGTGTATCCACAGGCACTGTGATCCACATATCTGTCCTTTGGGCAGTCTGTTACAGTGCAAGCGAACAGGGGAAGCTCAGTGCCAAAAGCACTGTTTGGGGACCTTCACATTGTGAATGTCCTGCCAACCATGCGGACCTTGAGAAGTAGAGCTTGGGGAACTGTCAGGACTACACCTAGCATGCTGACAGGTGGAAAACACTGGAGAAAAATTGGAGTGTGCATCTTCCAAGAGGAGACAGCATGAAATGCCTTATTCTCCCCCTTCGAATGGAGCATTTCCTGTTTCTAAAAGACAAAGGTAGAAATAATAATAGTCACAAATACAAAGCTGTAGTTTACCTACCTCTGACATTTTTCTTTGTGCTCCAAATTCAAATTTGTTTTATTCGATCTAAGCCTAAAAGTCCGTGGCCATTTCATAGAAAAAATACCATAAAATCACTGGTAAGGATTAGCTATACTGGCTAATTAAGGGTGTTTACTTTTTTAAAAATTTCATTTGTCCTCCCCTGCTTACTACATCAGATAGAAAAAGGCAATCGGTTGTGCTAGTGCAGCATTATTGAAACAATATTCACACCCCATTCCAATAGATGGCTCACACACTTTAATTCCTGTTAAAAACAATTAAATTGCATGATTTGTTAGCTTGTGTTAGATGTTGAGAAAAGCAGTCTAGAAAACTGTACATTCTGTGTAAGACCAAGCCAGCTGCTTCAGAGAAAGGACTTTTGGTCTTGTGTAAATTTTACTAACTACTGAATTGCTAACAGGCTTTGTTGTATGTTCTTATACTCTTAAGAAATTCCACATTGTTTGAAAAACACACAGTATTTTAAAGGAAGAAAAGGCAGTGTGTATTTTGTTAAACAAATCAACATATTAAATAATGATACTTTCCTGTGATATCTAGCAGATACTGCTACATTTCTATAACTATTAGCCTAAAAAAGTATTTTACAACATAACCTACCTCTAATTTTTCTTTCTCTGAAACCAACTGTCAAGTGTACTTTTTTCCACACTTTCAAACAAATGCATATCTTTCTGGGCTTGCTTTAAAGAGCAAAACCTTAAGTTAAGCTTTCCACATTCTTTCTGATTTATGGTTTATTAAACTCAAGCAAATTCACTTGTTGAAATCAATCTGGGGTAAAACCCCCCTGGTCTATAATTTAAGATTATTTAACTATTTACTGGAAAATAATTAGATAGCATAATCATTGACTGAACCTCAATCTTCATTGTTTTGAAATACTCTTACATATTATGTTATGGGTGAGAATAGAGAAAGAAGAGAAAATTAGCAGCAGGCACCTGACAACTGAGCCATTCTGCAACTCTTAAATAGCATGTATAAGTTAAAATGCCTTTGAAAAGATTGAGAGAAAACTGAATAGCAGAATTGTCTAAGATGTTTCATATTTGTGGACAGCCACACAGAGCCACACATATGTGTATGGGCACACACACACACACACACACACACACACATCTCACACTTCTTGAAATGAATTCATCAGAGAGCTTCTCCTTAATTTAGGCCCAAGATTGAAAAAAAATCAGTTGTTATTTCTTTTTCCTGACACTATTATATCAAAACAGTCTCCAGGCATTAGTCAGTATTTATTACCTTTAAGGCCAGAGATAATGATCCCATTCAATCAGAGCACATGAATAATTCAAGTCCCAACTTCACATAATTTCTAGCTCTACTTTTAAAACCAGTAGAAGAATCATTTGTATCATTTACTTATTTTTGGTGACAAAGGAGGTGAGTTTTTTTTTGTTTGTTTTTTGGTGTGTGTGTGTGTGTGTGTGTGTGTGTGTGTGTGTGTGTGTGTGTGTTTTCCAGGAAAGAGAGCCTTTTGGCTCTTTCATTTCAAACTGATCAAAGATGAGCCCAAAATAGCATGTATTTGTATGTAAATATGAGAACACCTGATGCTCCAAGGGTGATATTTCAGTTGCCTTTCTGGATCATTTCTATATAAACTTGCTGAGGGTCATTTAATAACTGTGAATGGTTTAATATCATTTTACACACTACTGCTTGGAAAAAATTATGGTGTCTGAAAGACCATTGAACCTGTCATTTTGGGGTTCATTTCTGAAATGTGCAATCTGCAAAGTACATTTGAAAGAGGATAGACTCTTTTAAGCACTAAAGAGAATTTGAAATAATTTAATTTTAAATGCTATTTCTCATTTCTAATATAAACAATGAAAGTCAATTAAAAAGAGCACCATTTTTTTCTCGAAGTCAGCTCTGTCCTGTACAACTTTCTGCAATGAAGGATATGTTTTTATTTATATTGTCCAATATGGAAGCCAATAGTCATGTGTGTCTATTGAGCACTTGAGATGTGGCTAATACACACAATTTAAATTATATTTAATTTTATTAATTTAAATATAAATAGTCATATGTAGCCAGTGGCTTCCTCACAGCCCTTAAGTCCTGAAGGAGAATGGCTATCCTATATAATAAAGAGATAATATGCAAATTAACCCTCAGGCCCTCACAAGATGGCTGCCTACAACCAGACCAGCAGGGGGTTAGTGAGGGACAACCAAACAACTGAAGAAGCAGGCTGCGTGGGGTGACCAGGCTGGCAGGGAGGGGGAAGTTGGGGGTGATCTGGCCAGCAGCAGGGGGCAGTTAGGGGCAACCAGACCAGCAAGGGGGGCAGTTAGGGACAATCAGGCTGTCACACAGAGGCAGTGAGGGGCGATCAGGCTTGAAGGGGGTGGTGGTTAGGGGTGACCAGACAGGCAGGCAGGTGAGTGATTAGGAGCCAGTGGTCCAGAATTGTAAGAAGGATGTCTGACTGCCAGTTTAGGCCTGATCCCCAGGATCCGGCCTAAATTGGCAGTCAGACTTCCCCCAAAGGGTCCAGGATTGGAGAGGGTGCAGGCTGGGCTGAGGGCCCCCTCCCCATGCACAAATTTTGTGAAACAGGCCTCTATTTGGATTATAAAAATCAACAGATATACATACTTTTTATTAAGGTATTTTAATTTTTCTTTTAACTTTATCATTTATATTGAAAGTCTCATGTTCTTATTATAGATTATCAAGATATTTGTGATTAATCCATTATGTATTTTCTTTTGCTAATTCATTTGGAAAAATTGGAGTGAAATAATGTTCCAATTGCTGTTTTTGGTAAGATGTATTATAATGAGTAGTATGTTATATAAGCATTAGAATGAATCAAGAAGCAATATGGCCCGAACCAATATGCTCAATTAATATTTGACAAAGGAGGCAAGAACATACAATGGAGCCAAGATAGTCTCTTCAATAAATGGTGTTGGGAAAATTGGACAGATATATGCAAGAAAATGAAACTAGACCACCAACTTACACCATACACAAAAATAAACTCAAAATGGATAAAGGACTTAAATGTACGACGGGAAACCATAAAAATTCTAGAAGAATCCAAAGGCAACAAAATCTCAGACATATGCCGAAGCAATTTCTTCACTGATACAGCTCCTAGGGCACTTGAAACTAAAGAAAAAATGAACAAATGGGACTACATCAAAATAAAAAGCTTCTGCACAGCAAAAGAAACCATCAACAAAACAATGAGAAAACCCACTGTGTGGGAAAACATATTTGCCAATGTCATATCTGATAAGGGCCTAATCTCCAAAACTTATAGGGAACTCATACAACTTAACAAAAGGAAGATAAACAATCCAATCAAAAAATGGGCAAAGGACTTAAATAGACACCTTTCAAAAGAGGACATTCAGAAAGCCAAGAGACATATGAAAACATGCTCAAAGTCACTAATCATCCGAGAGATGCAAATCAAAACAACAATGAGGTACCATCTCACACCTGTCAGACTGGCTATCATCAACAAATCAACAAACGACAAGTGCTGGAGAGGATGTGGAGAAAAAGGAACACTTGTGCACTGCTGGTGGGGAATGCAGACTGGTGCAGCCACTATGGAAGACAGTATGGAGTTTCCTTAAAAAACTGAAAATGGAACTCCCATTTGACCCTGTGATCCCACTTCTAGGAATATATCCCAAGAAACCAGAAACACCGATCAGAAAGGATATATGCACCCCTATGTTCATAGCAGCACAATTCACCATAGCTAAGATCTGGAAACAGCCTAAGTGCGCATCAGTAGATGAATGGATTAGAAAACTGTGGTACATCTACACGATGGAATACTATGCTGCTCTAAAAAGGAAGGAACTCTTACCATTTGCAACGTCATGGATGGAACTGGAGAGCATTATGCTAAGTGAAATAAGCCAGTCAATGAAGGAAAAATACCACATGATCTCACTCATTCATGGATAATAGAGACCATTATAAACTTTTGAACAATAATAGATACAGAGGCAGAGCTGCCTCAAACAGATTGTCAAACTGCAGCAGGAAGGCCGGGGAGGGTTGCGGGGCAGGAGGTAGGGGGGTAAGAGATCAACTAAAGGACTTGTATGCGTGCATATAAGCATAACCAATGGACATAAGACACTGGGGGATAGGGGAAGCTAGGGGACTGTCTAGGGTGGGGGGGATAAAATGGACACATATGTAATACCCTTTGTAATACTTTAAGCAATAAATAAATAAAAAAAAGAAGCAATAGATAAATTAAATGAGAGAAAGCTGTTATTTATATCTCAATAGCTCATAATAAACAAAATGTCTTATCAATTTAGAGGACCTTGATAAGAAACTTTATTTGGGATATATATCCTAAGAAAATATCTGGTCTTCAATAAGCTAATTAGCATTTTTAAAAAATGTAAAATTACTAAATTTTAGGAATTGTAGGAGTGGTAATTGATACCCTTACTTATTGTACTCTTTTAGTGGATTTTGGCTCACTCCCATGCAGAATATTCTAAAGAGGAAGAGGAATTAGTAAAGTAAAAATTAAAGGATAAGAGTCAGTAAAATTTATTGATATATCTCTCAGATTTACTGGCATTTCAAGTTCATAAACAACTATATGCATTATCTCAATCAGCTGTCCATAGAAGGAAGGTAATTATCAAATACCAAGATCCAGATGCATTTATTAACTTCCAGGTACAGTCCAAATGCATGTTTGTGATTTCATATTAGTGATTAATTAAGGGCCACTTGGGAGAATTTTAAGCTCTTAAAATGGACTAGTGAAAGCAAACAAAGGACCAACTGAGTTTTATAAATTGAGTTTTACAATATAAGGAGTGGACTTTGAAAAGGACTTAAAAAATGAAACATCATTGATTTCTTCATCACAGCCTTAAAATGAGGGCTGTCATTAGAGGATTTGAGAAGAATCATCAACCAAATGTTGGCACTATATACATAGTAGCTGAAATGTGATGTGTTGTACCAATAATTAGTGTCAAAACCCCAGAAACAAAATCAGTGGCACTTCATCGTTAGAAGTTAAGTTTTAGATGAAAGGTTCTTGTCCCTATAATAGTGGTTAATTTAGGAAGTATCTCATTGCTATTCTTCAGAGGAGTTACTAAATGGTTTTATAAACTTACATTAGTGGATTTCTAAGTTGGATAATTAAAGAGATGCTAGACACAGTACAATGTTTAAGTATATTTTCTACTATAGTTTTGTTAAGAAGTGGCATTTATAGAGTTTCAATTTCAATATGGTTTTCAATACTTTTGAGTTTTAATTTCTTTTTTCTTAATTTTTTATTGTTTAAAGTATTACATATACTATTACATAAGTCTCCTTTTCCTCCCGTTGACCTCTCCCCAGCAACACTCACCCACCAGCACATGTTCCCACCACCCTATTGTTTGTTTCCATTGGTCATGCTCATATGCATGGATGCAAGTCCTTTGGTTGTTATCTTAACCCCCATTGTCTTCCCTCTAAGGTTTGACAATCTGTTCCATGCTTCCCTCTCTCATAATGTTTTTGTTCATGAGTTTATTTTGTTCATTATATTCCACAAATGAGTGAGTTTATGTGATACTTACCTTTCTCCAACTGGCTTATTTTGCTTAGCATAATGTTCTCCAGGTCCATCCATGCTATTACAAATGGCAAGAGTTCTTTCTTTTTTACAGCAGTGTAGTATTCTATTGTGTAGATTTACCATCAGTTTTTAATTCACTCATCTAATGATGGGCACGTAGGATGTTTCCAAATCTTAGCTATTGCAAATTGTTCTGCTATGAACATAAGGGTGCATATTGTTCTTTCTGATTGGTGTTTCTGATTTCTTGAGATATATTCCTAAAAGTGAGATTACTGGGTCAAATGGGAGTTCCATTTTTAATTTTTTGAGGAAACTCCTACTGTTTTCCACAGTGGTTGCACCAATCTGCATTCCCACCAGCACTGCATGGGGGTTCCTTTTTCTCTACATCCTCGCCAGCACTTTTTGGTTGATTTGCTGATGATAGCCATTCTGACAGGTGTGAGATGGCATCTCATTGTCATTTAAATTTTCATCTCTCAGATGATTACTGATTTTGAGCATTTTATTACATGCCCTTTGGCCTTCTGTATGTCCACTTTTGGAAAGTGTCTATTTAGGTCCTTTGCCCATTTTTTGATTAGATTGTTTATCTTCCTTTTGTTAAGATATATGAGTTCCCTATACATTTTGGAGATTAGGCCCTTATCGGATATAACATTGGCGAATATGTTCTCTCATGCAATGGGCTTTCTTATTGTTTTGTTGATGGTTTCTTTTGCTATACAGAAGCTTTTTGTTTTGATGTAATCCCATTTGTTTATTTTCACCTTAGTTTCCATTGCCTGGGGAACTGTATCAGTAAAGATATTGCTATAACATATGTCTGATATTTTTGCTGCCTATGGATTCTTCTAAGATTTTTATGGTTTCCCATCTTATGTTTAAGTCCTTTTTCCATTTTGAGTTTATTTTTGTGTATAGTGTAAGTTGATGGTCTAGTTTGCATGTATCTGTCCAATTTTCCCAACACCGTTTATTGAAGAAACTGTCTTTACTCCATTGTATGCTCTTGCCTCCTTTGTCAAAATTAATTGAGCATAATGGCTTGGGTTGATTTCTGGGTTCTCTGTTCTGTTCCATTGGTTTATATGTCTGTTCTTGTGCTAGTACCAAGCAGTTTTGAGGACAGTGGCTTGGTAATATAGCTTGATATCTGGTATTGTGATCTCTCCAACTTTGTTCTTCTTTCGCAATATTGCTGCGGCTATTCGTTTTTTTTTGTTTTGTTTTGTTTTGTTTTGTTTTGTTTTGTTTTGTTTTGTTTTGTTTTGTTTTGTTTTATCCCAGATGAATTTTTGAAGACTATGCTCTAGATCTGTGAAATATGCCATTGGTATTTTTATGGGGATTGTATTAAATCTAAAGTTTGCTTTGAATAGTAGGGGCATTTTAATGATGTTGATTCTACCAATCCATGAACACTGTATAGTCTCCCATTTGTTTATGTCTTCCTCTATCTCTTTTTTTCAATGCCCCTTAGTTTTCTGAGTACAGGTCTTTTACCACCTTAGTTAAGTTGACTCCTAGGTATCTTAATTTTTTTGGTGCAATGGTAAATGGAATTGATTTTTGTTGTTGTTGTTTCTCATTCTGTGAGCTCATTATTGGTGCATAAAAAAGCCATAGATTTCTGGGTGTTAATTTTGTATCCTGCTATATTGCCAAATTCATTTATTAAATCTAGTAGGTTTTTTATGGAGTCTTTAGGGTTTTCTATGCAGAATATAATGTCATCTGTGAATAATGACAGTTTTACTTCTTTTCCAATTTGGATGCCTATTATTTCTTCTTGTTGTCGAATTGCTATGGCTTGCACTTTCAGTACTATGTTGAACAGGAGTGGACACCCTGGCTTGTTCCTGTTCTTAGGGAAAAAGGTTTTAGTTTTTGCCCATTAAGTATGATGTTGGCTGTAGGTTTGTCATATAAGGTTTTTATTATGTTGCAGTGTGTTCCCTCTATTCCCACTTTGCTGAAAGTTTTTATCAATAAAGGGTGTTTGATTTTTTCAAATGTTTTTTTCTGCATTAATTTATATGATTATGTGATTTTGATCTCTCAATTTGTTTATGTGATGTATCACGTTTATTGATTTGCAAATATTTTACCATCCTTGCATCCCCAGAATAAGTCCCACTTAGTCATGGTGTATGATCTTTCTAATGTAATGCTGTATCCAATTTGCTACAATTTTGTTGAGGATTTTAACATCTATGTATCTGGTTTTGGGATTAGGGTAATGGTGGCTTTATAGGAAGAGTTTAGAAGTGTTCCTTCTTGAATTTTTTGGAATAGTCTGAAGAGGATAGGTTTTAGTTCTTTTTCAATGATTGGTAAAGCTCCCCTGTGAAGCCATTTTACCCAGGGCTTTTGTTTGCTAGAAGTTTTTTTGTTGTTGTTTTGTTGTGTGTGTGTGTGTGTGTGTGTGTGTGTGTGTGTGTGTGTGTGTGTGTTTTATTATTACTGCTTCAATTTCCTCCATAGATATTGGCCTATTCAGACATTTTTGTTCTACCTGAGCGAGTTTTGGAAGGTCATATTTTTCTAGGAATATGTCCATTCTTCTAGTTTGATCAGTTTGTTGGAATAGAGTTGTTCATAGTATTTTTTTTTTTTACAATCCTTTATATTTCTGTGGGGTCTGTTGTAATTTTGCCTCTTTCATTTCTGATTATGTTTATTTGGGTCCTCTCTCTTTGCTTCTTGGTGAGCCTGGTTAGAGGTTCATCAATCTTGTTTATTCTTTCAAAGAACCAGCTCTTGGTTTTATTGATCTTTTGTATTGTTTTTTGATTGTTTGTTTTTGGTCTCCATTTCATATATTTCTCCTCTGGTCTTTGTTAGCTTCTTCCTTCTACTCACTCTGGGCTTTTCTTGTTGCTCTCTTTATAATTCTTTAAGTTGTAGAGTTAGATAATTTATTACCAATTTTTCTTTTTTTTTTTTTTTTTTTTTGAGGTATGCCTATAATGCTATGAACTCCCTTTCAGGGCTGCTTTCACTGTGTCCTGTAGGTTTGGGATGATTGTGTTTTCATTGTCATTTGTTCATAGGATTTTTTTTTTTCTTATGTGATCCCTTTGGTAACACAATCATTGTTTAATAACATGATTTTTATCCTCCAAGTGTTTGCATTATTTTATTGTAGTTTATATATAACTAATGGCCTGGTGCATGAAATTCATGCACATTGAAAGGGAATTAATTAGAGAATGTGAGCGTGAGGCAGTCCGTGTTTCTAAAATTCAATGACATGAATTTTAGCTATTACTTTGCCAAAGAAATGGAATTTACAGATATCATTTAAAAGAGCATTCAGCTTAATATTAAAAACTCTGGCTACCAAGTCAGGTCTATTTTCAACTTTTTACCAGCATTGTAAATTGTTTGCAATATCTTCCCATTTGGGATTGCCTGTCATGGTTATGAATAAATAGGGCTTGCCATACTTCTTTACAATTGCCATAGCATCCTGATATCACTGCTGCATATTTCTGGGGGTACCCTCAAAAGATGACAGAAGTATTATCCTTTTACCAATTGGCACATTGTCATTTTCAGATCTAGATTTGAGATAATCCATCAAACCACTATATTTTTCAACTCTCAACTGAGATTGGTTTGCTTTGATGAAATTTATCCAATTGGCCTCCATTTTTTAATATGAATCCATGATAACTGTTGAGTTAATTTTCTTGCATTTAAAATAGGCTTAAACATGTCCAGCATGGAGAGATGAAATCAATAATACTCCATTTGTGTGACTCGTGTCCTTACATTTTATCTAGTATTATTGTCAATTACACTGTTGTCTCTGAGTCTTAATGCAATATCTGTTCTGCAGCCTTCTTCATCATGTGGAAAAAAATAGGATATGTCATTGCATCTAATGTAGAAAACAGGATATTGATTTGTTTCATTTTAGTGGCATTTGGATGATTGGTATCTGGTTTACAATGACTGAGCAAGTCCCTTTCAAAAGGAGGTTCTCCATCTTCGTTTCTGAATATGACAGCAACGTTGGTTACATGGGGAGAATTATATCTACCTGGGTCACTGTTATAATTGTATTTAATTGCCATTATTACTTCTGTGGGAGCAATACCTTTTGCTGCTGCCTCAGATTGGGCTTCCTTTTCTACCTCATGTAGCATCTTGTACAATTTTGTTAATTCATTTATTTCATACGTGAGGTTGTTGATGTTGATCATGAGTCTTTTTGAATCTTTATGTGCCCTGTGCATTGCTAGTCTTTTACTTGTAGCTTTGGCTGTATCCAAAATATAGAGTTGTGCAAACTCCTGAGAAACACCATCTGAAGGGTGTAAAGTTCCAGTACAGTGATAAACTTGTCCGTGTATTCTAAAACAGCATGGCCCATATCCTGATGGCGATGCAATATTTGCACCCATGGAAGCAAAAGCAAAAGAACTATTTATGGAATGAATATTTTCCATGAAATTTTTACTGTCTGAATCTTCTTTTGTCATTAATCTTTTTAAATACGCTGGATAATCAGGAAAATGTATATCATTTGGACAGAATTTCCCTTTGCTACAACATGGAGTAAATTTCCCATCGGATGATTTTTCATCAGAGAAATTTAGTGATAGGCAAAATTCACATCAAACAGTCATTCCACCACAACTATGTTCAAGAATTGCATCCTCATGTACTCCATTTTTGCTGAGAAGCCAGTTCCTACCAGTATTGGTAATACTTGTTGATGACTGTTCTCTAGACATACTCTGTCATCGCCACCACCTTCTTTCAACTTCAAAGGCCCATTAGTCTTTAGACATTTTCTGTCGATAATACCAGTGTTTTTCAGCATCAGAGCGAAGTTTTTTCCAGTAGCTGGTGTTCAGATACATTCTACTGCAGGCGTCGCCTTTTTCAAGATCAGACACACACTGCTCTGCAGACATTTTCTTTTGGCTGCAGAGCTACGTTGTATCAGCAGTTGTCCTTTAGACATAGTCCCACCTCTCTACTGTCACGGTCTGAGATGCAGGTGAATGAGAGTCCTGGCTGTCAGGCCGCTGAGAGCTGTCTGACCAAAGGCTGATTCTGGCTGATTTTGTGGGGGTGGAACTTCCTCCTCCCAGCTGTCAGTTTCCACAGCTGTGATGAGGAAGCTGGGTTGACAGAGGGAGCCACGCCCTCCAAGCTGCCCTCTCTCTCGCTCTGCTCTATGTCCAGTGGCCTCCTGCTCTGCCAAGTCCTGCAGACCTCCCACTCTCCGCCCGCTCTCCCGCTCTGCTCTCCACCGACAAGGTCCTGGGAGCCCACAGGCATGGCTTGGTGTGGCCGGCCTCACCTCCATGGCTGGCAAGTGTCCCAGGATCCTGCAGGCAGGGCTTAGCATGGCCAGCCTTGCCTCCCGGGCCGGTGAAGGTCCTGGGCTCTCACGGGCATGGCTTAGCGTGGCAGGCCTCAACTCTCAGGGTCGGCAATGGTCCCAGGAGCCCGCGGCTGTGGTCTTCTCATGGGGTGCTTGACACCTGCGTATGCAAATTAACCTGCCATCTTTTTCAGGTTAATTTGAATTCTCACTCTGATTGACTGGTGAGAATAGTGGAGGGGTGGGTAATTTACATGTTTCTCTTTTATTATATAGGACTAGTAGCCCGGTGCACAAAATTCATGCACTGGGGTAGGCGGGGAAAGGGGCCCCTCAGTCTGGCCTTCACCCTCTCCAATCTGAGACCCCTCAAGGAATGTCCAACTACCTGTTTGTGCCTACACTTTTAACAGATAACAGCTCCATTGTTGTTTCTTTCTTATGCTTAAAACCATTGGAATTAGTAGGTATTCAAAGTGTGTATTCATTTTGGGGAGACACCCTGTATATCTCTAGTCAGTGGTGAAAGAAACCAACAGCAGATTTGGAACCCCCAGACAGGGAACCTCGCTCACTCCCCACATGTCTCCCCACTTCACTTTCCACCTTCGTGGGCAGCAGGAGAATCAACGTTTTCTCTCATTAATTCAGAAAAGCACGTCCTGTCACCTGCTGCCCGGCAGGAGTGTGCTAGGCCCCAAGCAAGCGAGGCTCAGTCAGGGCAGCCTTCTCTCATGGGTGCTGGCACCCAAAGTGTACATTCCTCCTCTACAGTCACCCCGACTATCCCACTATTTTATTGAGAGGACGGAATTCTTCTCCGCCTCTGGGTTCTTGATCTTGAATGCTGACCGAAGGCACCTCAGCGAAGGCCGCCCGCGCCCACCAGGTGTGTCTGTCTGCACCTGCTCCTGCCTCAGCTCCTGCATTAACCCCCCAGAGGTGATCTCGTAGCTGCACTGGCCTCCATGGGAATAGGGTATCACCACTCCGCCCTCTCACTGTCATCTCACAGTCACCCACCCTCAGCACCCAGAACACCGAGACACTCTCCAAAGGATGTGAACGCATCAGAGGGAATGTGTGCACATCCTGTGGGGGTGTTAGGCATACCAGGTTGATGGAAGTGAGATGGAAAGGTGGGGGAAATATGTGCATGCCTTGGTTTGCAACTGTTGCAGGCGCGGGAGGGTGACAGTGTGCTGGGGGATGTTCGCACACCAGGGGGGAATGTGCACACTGGAGGCCTCTAGCTTTGCAGATCCGCAAACCCCCATGGTGCGGCCAGGAGGACGTCAGTCTGGCCTGCCATGGTGGCTGTCCCTGCGATCCTGCACCTTCTGGGCCAGGAGGCGGATCTTGCGCAGCCACTCCTGGGCGCTGATGGCCTGCAGGCGCTACATCAGCTCAGCCTGCAGGCTCCGCTTGGTGCACTCACAGCAGTCACCACTGCCATGTGGGGAGTACAGGCCGCCCTCCGCTGGCCAGCCTCCCCTGTCCAGAGGCTCTCTGCGCTGCTCACCTGCCCAGAGTGACTGGGGCTGGGCGGAAGCCCTGCCCAGCTCCGGCCAATCCATGCCTGTGTGAGCTGCCGCCCGGCCGGGAAGGGTCACGGATCCGGGTCCCGGGACTGTAGACAGCCTCAAAAGCTGTGCCCCAACCCCCAGGACATGGATCCAGGTCCCAGACTGCCGACAGCCTCAAGCACTGCCCCCCACCTGCCAGGTCACGGATCCGGGTCCGGACCTCGGACAGCCTCAAGCACTGCCCCCCGACCAGCAGAGTCACAGATCCAGGTTCGGGACAATGGACAGCCTCCCGTGGTGCCCCCTGCCCACCAGGTCACGGATCTCTTTCTGGACCGCGGATACCATCAAGCATTGCTCCCCGCCTGGCAGGGTCACAGATCCGGGTCCCGGGACCACGGACAGCCTAAAGGGCTTCCCCTTGCCTGCCAGGACATGGATCCGGTTCCCAGACTGCCGACAGCCTCAAGCGCTCCCCGCCACCCGCCAGGTCGCGAATCCGGGTCCGGACTGCAGACAGCCTCAAGCGCTCCCCCCGACCCACCAGGCCACAGATCCGGGTCCGAACCGCGGACAGCCTTAAGCACTGCCCACCATCTGGCAGAGTCACAGATCTGGGTTCGGGACAACGGACAACCTCCCATGGTGCCCCCTGCCTGCCAGGTCATGGATCCGGGTCCCAGACCGGACAGCCTGAAGAGCTGCCCCCGCCCACCACGTCATGGATCCAGGTCCCAGGACAGTGGACAGCCTCACGCGTTGCTTCCTGCCCGGCAGGATCACAGATCCGGTCCCGGACCGGGGACAGCCTTTCCCGCTGCCGCCTGCCTTCAGTATGCAAATTAGCCGCCATCTTGTTGCTTCAGGGTGGGGGTCCTCACTGGGGTGCCTGGCCAGTCTGGATGAGGGGCTGAGGGCCGTTTTTAGGCTGCCCGCACCCCCTACAGGGTGGGGGTCCCCACTGGGGTGCTAGGACAGCCTCGGTGAGGGGATGATGGCTGTTTGCATCTGGTCACACCCCCTTCAGTGTGGGGGTCCCCACTGGGGTGCCTGTCCAGTCTGGGTGAGGGGCTGAAGGCTGTTTTCAGGATGGTGGGTGACTGAAGCTCCCAACTTCTCCTTTTTTTCTTTTTTTTTTTTATTATTCTGGGATTTATTTACCTTCTATGGCTGTCACTGGTGCTGAGAGCTGCCTTTAGCTCTGAGACCTGGCTCCAGCTCTGAGACCTTGGCTGCTGAAAGGAGGTATCTGGGTTTGTTTGGGTTCTATAATTGAAACACTGTTGCGATCCTGCTGGCTGAAGCCCGGCTGGCCGAAAGCAGGTTTCTGAGTTTTGTTTAACTTCTATAATTGCAACATTGTTTCTTAGAGTGTAAGCTCAGAGGCCGGCAGCGGCAGGCGGGGAACCTTGGCTTCCTCCTTCAATGGAGCAAGCAAGCCTCCTGTTCGCTTCAGCTCCCTGGCTTCCAGCCGCCATCTTTGTTGGCAGTTAATTTGCATATTGCCCTGATTAGCCAATGGGAAGTGTGTCGGAGCTACGGTTAATTACCATGTTTGTCTATTATTAGATAGGATATTATGACAATGTCACCTGAGAAGAAACTTGATATGATTTCAATCTTTTTGAATTTGACAAGACATTGTCTGTGTTCCAATATGTGATCTATCTTTGAAAATGTCCCATGTGCACTTGAGTAGAATATGTATTCTGTAACTTTGGGGTGAAATGTCCTGAAGATGTCAATTAAGTCTATCTGATCTAGTGAGTTGTGTAGTATTGTTGTTTCTTTGCTGATTTTTTTTTTTTTGAGGATTTATCCAGTCAATGGGTCATTAAAGTACCCTACTATGATTGAATAGTTGTGGATCTCTCTCTTGATATCTTCCAGAAGTTGTTTTTGTTTTTTTTTTATTAATGTGTTTGGGTGCTCCTGCATTGGGTGCATATATGTTTACCAGAGTTATATCCTCTTGTTGTACCAATCCCTTTAGTATTATGAAGTGGCCTTCTTATCTCATGTTTTGGCCTTCACTTTGAGATCTCTTTTGTCAGATATAAGTACTGCAACCCCAGCTTTTTTTTTTTCATTTCCATTTCCTAAAAATTATTTTTCAGGGGTGTCAGGATGGACGAGTGATCTAAGGGGCCAGACTCAAGGGGCTCCCTTACCTAAAAATTATTTTTCTATCTCTTCACTTTCAGTGTCTGTGAGTCCTTGTTCTGAGGTGGGTCTCTTATAGACAGCATATATATGAGTCATGCTTTCTTACCCATTCAGCCACTCTATGTCTTTTGATTGAAGCATTTATTCCATTTTTGTTTAATGTTATTATTGATACGTACTTGTTTGTAGCTATTTTTATTTTTATGCCTGTGTTCCTTTTTCCCTTTATATTTCTTCTTTTTACAACAGTCCCTTTAGCATTCCTTGCATTACTGGCTTGTTAGTGATAAACTCCCTTAGTTTTTTTGTTTTTGTTTTTTGCCTGTGAAGCTCTTGATTTCCCCTTCAGTTTTGAATTATACCCTTGCTGGATAGAGCATTCTTGGATTCATTCCCTTGCTTTGCATCACTTTGTATACTTCATTTAATTACCTTCTGGCCTGATGTGTTTCTGTTGAGAATTCATTTTATAATCTAATGGGAAAATTTTTGTAGGTAACTCTGTCACTCTCTTGCAGCCTTTTAAGATTCTATACTTGTCGTTAACATTTGCCATTGTAAATATGACATGTTTTGGTGTGGGTCTTTTTGGGTTAATTTTGATTGGGATGCTGTGTGCTTGTGTGACTCTTTTCTTCCCCAAATCAGGGAAGTTTTCTTTCATTATTTCTCCAAATATGTTTTGTAATCCTTGATCCTTTTTTTGTCCTTCTATCCCTCATATTATATGTATGTTACTTCGTTTCATGTTGTTCCAAAGCTCCCTTAGGCTCTCCTCCTTCTTTCTAATGTTTTTCCCTAATTGCTGTTCAGATTGGGTTTGTTTTCTTGCCCTATCTTGTAATTCACTAATTTGGTCTTCCGCTTCTTCTAGTCTACTGTTTAAATCTTCCATTGTGTTTTTTATTGTAGCTATACCATTTTTTATTACCTCTTGATTCTTACATAAGTAGACTTTCCCATCTATCCAATTTATGAATTATATGACTCTTACTCTGAATTATTTTTCTGACATCTTGCATGCCTCCTTTCATTTAGTTGGTTTTCTGGAGCATCATCCTTTTCTTTTCTTGGGAGTTTGTTTCTTTGTCTCTTCATTTTTGCAGTCTCTTTCTGGCCCTGGACACCCTGTTTTGTGTTTGAGAGGTTGAATGCCCTATCAGGGCAATGGTCCCGATATTCTTAGCCCAGAGGCTGGGTCTTCCTTGAGTCTCATGCCTTTTTTGTCTCTGCTCTGAGTTGTATCCCCTTCTCTCAGGGATCTGGTCCCTCAGTTGTCTTCTTCAGATGCTGAAAGTGGTGGGAGCACATGTACAGTTCCTCTGGTGTACAACTCCTTGTGAAGACCCAGAACCTCTTGCATTTAATTCACTGTGTAGCTCTGGTAACCATGGCAGGGTGGCACCCTAGGTCTCTCTGGCAGAACACTTTCAGTGTGGTCCTGTGGCCCCTGGCTGGGCACACCTGTTTGCTCCAAGTCACCCTGGCAGTTATGTGTGCTGGGTTGTTCTGGGTAGCCACTGCAGGACTGTCCTTGGTCAACATTTATCTTCTTGTCATTCTATGAGGTATATTTTCTGATACAAAACTAATGGTCCTGATATAGCTCAGAGACCCTTTTGAGAATTGGTTGTGTATTAACTATTTTCTCAGGTTAAAAAAAAAATATATATATATATATATATATATATAAAATATATATGTTATATATATATTATATATATATGTTATATATATTATATATAATATATCATATATATATAATATATATATAATATATATATATTTTATAATATATATAATTTTACAGGGTTCAAAGACCTGAGGTACAGGTTTGCCTTAAGTATGACTTTCAGGTTTTTTATTTTTTATTTTTTTGCCAAGAAAGATAATATCATGATTATTTTTATAGGAACAAAATATAGTTGGCATATCAGATTTTCTAGGGTTGTCATAACAAATTACCAAACAGTTGATGACTTAAAATAACAGAAATTTATCCTCTCATAGTTCAGGAGATCAGAAGTTTAAAATTAAAGTATAAGTATCTGCAGAGTTGGGCATCTCTCCAAAGGTTATAAAAGTCCTTTCTGGCCTCTCGAGGCTTCTGATGGCTCCAGGTGTTTCTTGTGGCTGTATCACTCCAATGTCTACCTCTGTCTTCCAAGGCTCTTTTCTCTATGTGACTATTTTCTTTTTTGTCTTTTATAAGGACACTTGCCATTGGATTTAGGGCCCACACAGGTATCTCATCTTAAAATATTTTACATAAGTACATTTGCAAAGACCATTTTTCCAAATAAAATCACATTCACAGTTTCCAGGGATTAAGATGTGAACATTTTGGGGGTAAGCCAACATTCAACTAGTCAGTAAGACCTATTTTTTTTTTTTTTTACTTCAATGCCTGACATAACTGTTTCAGAAACGGCCTCAAAATACTACTACTTAGAATGTAATTAACTCAAAACAATTGATTTAAGCAAAAACTGGGAAGGCAAAATATAGACCTAAATATAAGGCAGTTTGTGTTGTAGTTAAGGGTACAGACATGAACATTAGACTGAGTCCCCATTACAGTCTTATTCATATGCTATGTGACAGGATGAGCTGCAAACCTCTGTAATTTTCACTTTTCTCATTGGTAAAATAATATGTCTATCTTCCTGACAGAGTAATAAAAAAAATATGTCACAAATGTAACACAGTGTTTGGTATAAAGTAAGCAGTATACACTCCCCTGAAGTACACTTTTATGTTACTTAGACATAGTTGTCTATCTTTCTATTTATATATCTATGTACCTATCCATGCAACTATAAATCTATCATTTATTTATTCATCTGCTTGTTTGTTATACTAAAAATGAGTATAAGTAAGATTGGACCAAATTCTCAGAACTATGCAGGATTTCTTTCTTAGACATCATCTTCATGAGCAATGAAAATGAGCATCATTTTTGCCTACATAGACCCTAAAATATCCATTCATTTATTCACCATTTATTGGGCACTATTATTTCAGGGCCTGTGATAAAAACAAGAAATCAATAGAAATTTGGACAATTCAGCTGTCAAACAATTTACATATGATTCAGGGTGACAAATACGTTGTATGATAATTGTAATAAAGCATAATTGGTTCTTTAAATAAAGATCAGGAAATCATGGGAACTGAAGGAAATGCAGGGAGCATGAAATTTAGAAGGGCAAGGAAGTGGCAGGTCAAAAGGCTCTTTCCCAAAATGGAGCATAATCCTATATAATAAAAGCCTAATATGCAAGGTGTCTGGTCATCTGGTTGGCCATTCAACCAATCAAAGCACAATATGCTAATGATATGCTAAGGCTGCTCAACCACTTGCTATGACATGCACTGACCACGAGGGGGCAGACAGTCACCAGTCACTATGACATGCAGTGACCACCAGGGGACACATGCTCTGACTGGTAGGTTAGCTTGTTGCTGGGGTCCAGCTGATCAGGACTGAGCAAGGTGGGCCGGACACTCCTTAGAGCCCTCCTGCAGTCCCTCCCTGGATTGCCAACCTCCTGCATCCCTCCCCAGCTCCAATTGTGCACTGGTGGGGTCCCTTGGCCTGGTTTATGCACTCTCACATTCGGCCCAACAGCAAATGACCAGTTGCCATGATGTGCACTGACCACCAGGGGGCATATGCTCAATGCAGGAGCTTCCTCCTGGTGGTCAGTGTGCTCCCACAGGGGGAGCTCTGCTCAGCCACAAGCCAGGCTCATGGCTGGTGAGCACAGTGAAGGTGGTGGGAGCCTCTCCTGCTTCTGCAGCAGTGCTAAGGATGTCTGACTGATGGCTTAGGCCCGCTCGCCCAAGCCATCAGTCAGACATCCCCCAAGGGCTCCAAGACTGTGAGAGGGTGCAGGCCAGGCTGAGGAAGACCCCTCCCCCCACTGTACAAATTTCATGCACAGGGCCTCTAGTATAATAATAAGAGATCCAGAAGTCATGGACAAGTTAGGGAAATGAATCTCATCTTTGCCACTAGTGAGATGCTCCTTAAACTCTCAGTATCATCATCTATAAAATGAGGTTAATATCTCTATTATTGGATGTGTCTAGGAATTAATTACATAATGCACTTTGAACAATACATAGCAAAGAATATATAAATATTATGCATTTAATTGTTACTGTTAATACCATTAATCAATTTCCTAATGCATAGAAGTTCAAAAAGGCATATTTTCTTTTTCACCCTGGATAATAATTTCCATTTTCAAATCAGCTCATCAAAGAAGTCATCTGTATCTGTACCACCCCTTTCTTCTCCATTTCCCATACACTATGAGAATAGCATATTGAAATACCCATTGAAATACCTATTTCTGTTTTCTTCTCCACTATGCTATAATCTCCTTCTAAAGTGGAAAAAATATCTTATTGATATATGCTGTTCTAACATATATATAAAATAAAGGTCTGTCAGTTAGGCAGTTAATGTTTCTTGAACTGTTAAGATTTCAGGAACATACTTTTCTGGGCCCTTACCCCCCCCCGCCCGCCCCCCCTCCCAAAAAAAAATCAGGTAGGCTATGAAACTGTATTAATACCACTCAAAACATTCAATTTAGATAACATTAGACCAGAAGTTTAGGACCAGGTACCTTTAGTATAATTGTGTTAGTTTTCTTCTGCTGTGCAACAAATTTCCATAAACATAGTGACTTAAAATAGTTTATATTTGTTATATCCCACAGTTGGAGTATGACTAAGCTGGGGTCCCATGAGGGTCCCATAAGGTTGGAATCAAGGTACGGGTTTGGTTTGTAGTCTTATCAAAACAACTGAGAAAGGATTTACTTCCAGGCTCACTCCAGGTGTTGGCAGAATTCATTTCTTTGTAGCTTTAAGATTCATGGAAGCTTGCTTCTTCAAATGCAGTGATGCATATGGCACCTCTAGAGCAAGTTTACTAACAAGGTGGAGCCTTAAATAATGTAAGGTAATCATAGGAATGACATCCCATGACCTTGCCCATATACCATAACATAATAATGGCAGTGACATCTCATCATCTTCTCCACATTCTATTAGTTAAAAGCAAGTCCTGCCCTAGCCACTTTGGCTCAGTGGATAGGATATTGGCCTACAGACTGAAAGGAAGGGCGCGGCTTTGATTCTGGTCAAGGTTGTGAACTCAATCCCCAGTAGGGGGCGTGCAGGAGGCAGCCAATCAATGATTCTCATTATTGATGTTTCTATCTTTCTCTCTCTCTTTTTCTCTCTGAAATTAATAAAGTATACACATACTAGAGGCCCGGTGCACGAAATTCGTGCACTGGGGGGTGGGGGTTCCCTCAGCCCAGCCTGCCCCTCTCACAGTCCGGGAGCCCTCAGTGGATGTCCTACTGATGGCCACAGTCTGGCGGAAGAGGCTCAGAGCAGGCGTCCTGTGTGTGTGTGTGTGTGTGTGTGTGTGTGTGTGTCTGCTGGGGCCTGCCCCCAGCCGCTCCACGTAGGCTCAAAGCAGTTGCCGTGTGTGTGTGTGTGTGTGTGTGTGTGAGTGTGTGTGTGTGTGTGTGTGTGTGTGTGTCCCCACTGGGGGTCTTCCCCCAGCCACATTGGAGGCTCAGAGCAGGCACTGTGTGTGTGTGTGTGTGTGTGTGTGTCTGCTGGGGGCCTGCCCCCAGCCACACCATGGAAGCTTGGAGCAGGAGCCCCTCTGTGTTGATCTCTCAGGCTCCTGGCCCCCACTGCATGTTGTACTCTCCCTTGAGCTATGTCCAGGATGGGGGTGCTGCTTGCAAGCCAGGCTTACCTGCTCCAGGATCGCCATGGCGATGGGGGAGCAGGCCCAGCTGGGGGCTGCCCACAGGCTGGGCTTTCCCGCTTCCAGGTCTCCATGGCAACCAGGAGCAGGCCCAGTTTGGAGATGCTGGCAGGCCCGGCTTGCTCTCCTGCTCCCGGATCCCCATGGCGACCAGGGAGCAGGCCCAGCTGGGGGCTGCTCCGAGGCCGGGCTTTCCTGCTCCCTGATCAGGCCCAGCTGGGGGCTGCCTACAGGCAGCACTTTTCTACTTACCAATGGCCGGATCACCACAGCGACCCAGGGCCCAGCGGCTCGTTCCTGCTTTCCAATAGTCATAGGGTCCTGTCTGGGGACAAGGCTTAGCAGTGCGGGGCTTAGGCAGCACGGGGGTCCCAGCGGGGGGTGGGGCTTATGCCCTGCTGCCCAGGGCTGCACATGGTGCCCGGTTGGCAGCTCGCGCTGTCCCACCCTGCCGGTAGTATAGAATAGAGGCCTGGTGCACAGGTGGGTGCCAGCTTGGGTGCCTGACCAGCCTGGATGAAGAGATGATGGCTGTTTTTAGGCTGCCTGCACCCCTTTTAGGGTGGGGGTCCCCCTGGGGTGCCTGGCCAGTCTGGATGAGGGGCTGAGGGCCGTTTTCAGGTTGGCTGGTGACTGAAGCTGCCAGTCTCTCCTTTTTTTCTTTTTCTCTTTTTTTATTCTGGGATTTATTTACTTTCTATGGCTGTAACTGGAGCTGAGAGCTGGCTTTAGCTCTGAGGCCGCCTCCAGCTTGAGGCCTCGGCTGCTGAAAGCAGATATCTGGGCTTTGTTTAGCTTCTATAATTGAAACTCTGTTGCCATCACTGCCGCTCTAAGCTCTGAGCCCGCTGCCGGCTGAAAGCAGCTATCTGGAGCTTGTTTAGCTTCTATAATTGCAACATTGTTGCATCCGGAGCTCAGAGCTGGGCTGCTGCAGGTGGAGAACCTTGGCTTCCTCCATCACTGGAGCTAGCAAGCACCCTGTTCGCTTCAATTGCCTGGCTGCCAGCCGCCATCTTGGTTGGCAGTTAATTTGCATATCCTGCTGATTAGCCAATGGGAAGGGTGTTGGGGATATGGTCAACTTGCATGTTTCTCTTTCATTAGATAGGATATATATTTAAAAGCAAGTCCTACTCTCCCTCAAGAGGAGGAGGTTGTAAAAAGTGTAAACCCCAGGAAGTAGGGATCACTGGGGCCACCTTAAAGTCTGTCCTCTATAGTATTTTAAAGGATTCCCAAGTTCTGTGTTTCAGACTTGGTACAAAGCATCCTTAATCTTTTATTTATTGGTGCTTTTGTTGAAGACTCAGGATTACATCATAATAATAACCCTATATAATAAAAGCCTAATATGCTGTGTCTGGTTGTCCAGTTAGCTATTCAACCAATCAAAGCATAATATGCTAATGATATGCTAAGGCTGCTCAACCACTAGCTATGACATGCACTGATCACCAGGGGGCAGACAGTTAACCAGTCAATCAGTCACTATGATGTGCACTGACCACAAGGGGGCAGATGCTCCGACATATAGGATAGCTTGCTGCTGGGGTCTGGCTGATAGGGACTGAGTGAGATGGGCCAGACATGCCCTGGAGCCCTCTCGCGGTCCTTCCCTGGCTGGCCAACCTCTTGCATCCCTCCCCAGCCCCGATTGTGCACTGGTGGGGTCCCTTGGCCTAGCCTGCACCCTCTCGCAAACTAGGGCCCCTCAGGGGATGTCGGAGGGCCAGTTTTGGCCTGATCCCACAGGCCAGGCAGAGGGACCCCACTGGTGCATGAATTCATGCACCGGGCCTCTAGTAGTATATAACAATACTACCTGCATTAAGAAGAAGGAAACATAACGTGAAAAAGAATTCAAAACATTTTCTCCTAATATAATTTTTTGTAATAAAAATCATGTAACTCTGAGGTATGCTATTCTGTGAAATTCTGTTAGTTGATATAATATGGTAGAGCCATCATTACAAAGATCATTTATCACACTAGAAGAGTTATAGTGTGCATTATAAATTACTATAATAATATACTGCACCTGATAGTTATTAATTTTAGTGCTGTCTGATTTATCATAATATTGAATCATTTTGTATTTTAAGAGAGACAAACAGAAGTTTATTTTCTTGTTTTTCTGAGACATGGTGAACACAGATGCTCAGGAATAATAATTAGAAGTTGATAGTGCATTTTCTGGGTTTGGTAGTTAAACTTCTTATTTATTTTTTATTACTTTTAAATTTATCTTTATTGTTGAAAGTATTATAGATATTCCCCCTTTTCCCCCATTGATCTCCCCATCCCGCTACCCCTGGGCCTGCTGCACTATTGTCTGTCCATGGATTATGCATATATCCATATAAGTTCTTTGGTTTATCTCTTCCTGTCTCTCCACACCCCCCCCCCCCCCAAACCCCCGGTTCCCTCTGAAATTCATCAGTCTGTTGCATGCTTCCATGTCTCTGGAACTATTCTTTTTCTTCATCAGTTAATTTTGTTCATTATATTCCCCATGTAAGTGAGATCATCTGATACTTGTCTTTCTCTCACTGGCTTATTTCACTTAGCATAATACTCTCCAGGTCTGTTATTAAATAGATTTGGTAGTTAAAATTCTTAACTTATTTTTTTAAACATTTGTCCTATATTTTCCTTCACGAAGGTGATTGGAAAGCTAACTTGGATTGTGATTTCTGTCCAGATTGTCACATTGACTGCCTGGATTATTCAGTCAGTCTGACTGCCTGAGTAAAGGGCCTTTTTTTCTCATCACTGCCCCTTGCAGGTCTCTTTTAAACCTACAGGTTAATGGAAGAAAATCTTCTTTCTAGTTTGAGGAGGACTTTTCTGGTAGTTGTGTCTTCCTCATGGAACTCCTGAATCAGGGCTCAATTCAAATAACTTCAGGAATCATGGAGATGAAGTTACAAAATGAAGAAGTTGTGATGTCAATGAATACTGTTAAGCAAATGCCACAACCCCACAGGGCAAATGATATTCAATAAGCCATGAGGAGGAAAGCACCTATGGCTTCATGACTTCAGTAGTTTAATTATCCATGAAGACATTAATATTTTTGTTGTTGTTGTTGTTAATCTTCGCCTGAGGATATTTTTCCATTGAGTTTAAGAGAGAGTGGAAGGGAGAGATGGAGAGAGAGAGAGAAAGAGACAGAGAGAGAGAGATAGAGAGATCAATTGGTTGCCTCCCTCACACACACTCTCTGACCTGGGCCAGGATTGAACCTGAAACCCAAGTATGTGCCCTTGATCAGGAATCAAACCCAAAATCCACACTGACCAGGGCTAAGACTAATTTTGATAAACATTTAAGCTCCAATATTTCCTTATATATTTTATATTTTGTGAATAAAATGCATATATGCTAATTTAATCAATTCTTCACTCAGTGATGTTTTCCTAATCCATATTTTAAAATCCATATTTTCAAGTATTTGATTACTTGAAAAATAATGCCAGTATCTAATTATTAGTCCCATCCTGGCAATTTGGGCTGTTATTTTTGTTATTGAATGACTATTGTTGAATGACTTCAGGTCATATTAAGTAAGTGGAGTAGTGAAAACATTCTGTGATATCCTCTGATGTTCATAAGTGAGCACCTATTGTACACACTGGAGATAAAACAATCCTATTAGTAAAGAGCTAATATGCTAATTAGACCAAACAGCAGAACAACCATCCTGACAATGCTGCAAGGGGCTAAGAGGGCTAGCCAAGACAGCCAGGGCTTTGAGGGCGAGCCCCTTGCACAAATTTCATGCAGCAGGCCTCTAGTGTACAAGATAAAGTTCTTGCCTTCATCAAGCTTATTAGTAAAATGGGGAGTGATGGGGCAGACAAAAAAACCAAACAAATATGTAACATGTCAGGTAATAAGGGTGCTATGTTAAATACAAGGTATTAGTTATTGCTGCTATAACAAGCTACCATTGGCTGGGTGGCTTATAAATACAAATGTATTGTCACAGTATTGGAGGCTGTCCAAGATTAGGGTGCCTGCATGGTCTGGTTCTGGTGAGGGTCACTTCTGATTTATAGATTTCTAAGTTTTCCTTTTATTTTAAAGTAGAGTTAAGAAAGCTAGCTAGCTTTCTCACCTCTTTTTATAAGGGTACTAATCCCATTTGTGAGAGCACCACCTTGATGACCTAATTACCTTCTGAAGGTCCCATTTCCAAATATCATCACATTGGGGTTTCAATTTGTTAAAGTGATTAAACAAGGCAGCCATTAGATAGAATGGCTCTAAAGCCTTGGTTTCCTATGCAAGTAAACAAAATTCTAAATCAGATTCAATGAACTCAAATCTAAGAAAATAAAACTTAAGAGCAACAATCACAAACAGCCAACTAGATCTTCCCAAATGAGGCAAGTGTTTAAGCCATAGCCAATTAAATAATATCCTTGCTTTGCTTCCAAGTTTGGTGTACTAAAAATCTTCTCCCCCTGTTCCTGTGGGTGGAGCCCTCCTAACCACTTCTGGTTTGGCACCACTCAATTTTAATTGCTGTATGCTTTAATAAACTATTAGAAACTTTAATGTACCTTAGTTTATCTTTAAAAGATTTAAACATATGAATTTGGGTGAGGACACGAACATTCAGTCCATAATACAAAATATGAGGTTAAGAAATTTAGGGTTATGACAGTGATTCTCAACTGGAGGCAATTTTGTCCCTTGAGTGCTATTTAACGTCTGTAGATATTTTTTCATTGTCACAATTGAGAAGGTGCTACTTATACCTAGTGGGTAGAGTTCCAAGGATGTTGCCAAATATCCTGCAATGCACAGGAAGCCCTACCCTCTCAACAAATAATTATTTGACCCAAAGTGTGCAAAAATTGAGAAATCTGGTTTAGAGGTAGAGTGAGAGGATAACTGGTCAGTACCCCAAATAGTATGAGGGAATGGAGCATTCACATAGCTTAGAGAAGAGCATTCAGGCCAACAGTTTTTTTCCCAGAATGCCTATGATGCCTATTTACTAGTATAGTCAGCCAATTGACAGAACTCTGGTAAGACTTGGAAGGTAGAAAGGAGAGGCAGTTATTCTCCAGAGGCAGTAGCCACCAGGTGTTCACAGTTGCAAACTGAGGGATTTGGTGGCCATTTAGTTGTCACATCTTGAAGCATCACATGTCTTAAGCATGACAACTAAACGGATCATCTAATCCTGAACTGGATCCTATATTGGAGGGACATAAATTGCTCTTTTTTTTCTCAATTAAATCCATCTGATCTAGTGAGTCATTTAGGATGGCTGTTTCTTGGCTGATTGTCTAGAGAGGATTTATCTAGTGATGTCAGTGGTGCATTTAAGTCCCCTACTATGATTGTATTGTTGTCGATCTCTCCTTTGATATCTTCCAGGAGTTTTTTATGTATTTGGGTGCTCCTGCATTGGGTGTATATATGTTTATCAGGGTTGTATCTTCTTGTTGTATTGATCCCTTTAGTATTATGAAGTGGCCTTCCTTATCTCTTGTTATGACCTTCACTTTGAGGTCAATTTTGTCCAATATAAGTATTGCTACCCCAGCTTTTTTTTCATTTCCATTTGCCTGAAAGATATTTTTCCATCCCTTCACTTTCAGTCTGTGTGAGTCCCTTCTTCTGAGGTGGGTCTATTGTAGACAGCAAATGTATGGGTCATGTTTTTTTATCCATTCAGCCACTCGATGTCTTTTGGTTGGAGCACTTAGTCCGTTTACATTTAAAGTTATTATTGAAAGGCACTTGTTTATAGCCACTTCTTTATTTGTGTGGCTGTTTTCTTTCTGAGCTTTTTATTTATTCTTTTTACTCCAGTCCCTTTAGCATTTCTTGCATTGCTGGCTTGGTGGTGATAAACTCCCTTAGCCTTTTTTTGTCTGTGAAGCTTCTTATTTCCCCTTCAAGTTTGAATGATAGCCTTGCTGGATAGAGTATTCTTGGATTCAGTCCTTTGCTTTGCATCACTTTGTAAATTTCTGTCCATTCTTTTCTGGCCTGATGTGTTTCTGTTGAGAAATCATTTGATACTCTAGTGGGAGATCCCTTGAATGTAACTTTCTGTCTCTCTCTTGCAGCCTTTAAGATTCTCTCTTTGTCCTGAACATTTGCCATGGTAATTATGATGTGTCTTGGTGTGGGTCTTTTTGGGTTCACCTTGTTTGGGACTCTCTGTGCTTGTGTGATTTTTTTCTTCCCTACCTCTAGGAAGTTTTCTGATATTATTTCTTCCAATAGGTTTTCTAACCCTGTTCCTCTTTCTGTTGTTCTGGCACCCCTATTATTCGTATGTTGTTTCGTTTCATGTTGTCCCATAGCTCCCTTAGGCTCTCCTTCTGTCTTTTATTTTTTTTCTCCAATTGCTGTTCAGTTTGGGTGTGTTTTGTTTCCCTGTCTTCTAATTTGCTAATTTGGTCCTCTGTTTCTCCTAGTCTACTGTTGATACTTTCAATGGTATTTTTTATTGCAGCTATATCACTCTTCATTTATTCTTGGTTCTTACATAATTTATTGATTTTTTCATCTGTTTCTTCTTGCTTCTTGCTTAAGTTGTTGATTTTTTCCTCCATCTGGTTTATACACTCTAGGATCCTTAATCTGAATTCTTTTTCTGTCATGTTGCATGCCTCTGTATCACTTAACTGCTTTTCTGGTGCGTCCTCCTTTTCTTTCCTTTGGGGGTTTCTTTGTCTACCCATGTTTGATCATACCGCCATGTTGAGTCGTTCAGTGGCTGCTCCTTGTGTGGCAGTGGCTCCTCGGGAAGTTGTGGTAGCAGCTGCTCCTCAGTTGGTAACAGCTCCTCTGGTGGGTGCTCTTCACAGTTGAGGTAGCTCCTCTGGCTGGTGGGGTGAGGCTTCACACACAGCTGGTGTTCCTCAGACAGAGGGTATGGTGATCAGGAGGCTGCTGTTCCTTTGACATAAATTGCTCTTAATTCAACTGGAGTTCCTCCTAATTAGAATTCCTCCCAAATTACTACCTCCTAAAAATGCCTTTCTTTTCACTGGGATACTAAATTCAGACTTTTCTTCAATAAAGCCACTTGGGATACTAGAATTGTGGCTATGTATGTCAATAATGGCAATAACAGAAGTAAATGACCTTTATAAAGTTAGATACAATCTCTTTTTATTCTTACAAAAATATCCTGGAGTCCAGAAATGAGAATTGTCTTTGAGTTACTTTGGCAAGTAGAGCTAGAACCTGAATCCAAAAAAGACTTCTAGCCTCAAATTTTTATATCCATTCCATTATATTTCTTTACTTATACATTTTCCCATTCATCAAATAGCTATGGAATACCTCTAGTATTATATACTAAGCACTGTGCTACCACTGCCTGCAATAGCATACTATGTTTTGATTTTAACATGTAATATGGACTGATAATCTATTAATATATAGCAATAGAAATACTATATGGCATATTGTATTTTCCTCTTCACTCATTATAATAGGAAAAGGCCAGCATTTTGTGAAGTTTCAAATGGGAACTCTATTTTCAGAAATGTGTCCACTTTAAACATGAAAAAAGGAGTAGAAACTTTTCTACTGCCTATGTACACAAGTCCATTAGCTCTTTCACTTTATCACATGACTTTTACTTAAGTTTCACAGTGTAAGAGAAAAAAAAGTATCTCACTCCTAATAAAAATGGTTCACTTCTTTAATTAGCTTACTTCTTTGATGACCAGGCTCCTGATCCCTATTCTAGGATTGATTCACTGAAATTATATACCAGTGAATTTTTCTCATTAAAATTATTCAGAAAGGCATCTCCTAAACTTATCCTATATAATAAAAGCATAATATGCAAATCAACCAAATGGTGGAATGACCAGTTGGCAGGGGCAGGGTCAGCAGGCAGAAGGAGGGAACTACAATGGTGGGGGGGGGGGCAGTGATTAGCAGCAGTGGAGAGATGAATGGGGGGGGCAGCACTGTTCCCTGATTGGCCTGGTGGCAGCAGCTTAGCAGCTGGGTGATAGGGGTGGCATTGTCTCCTGATCGCCCATCCGGTCCCCTCCCGCAGAGGGAGGCCAGACTGGTTTAGGCCCTCTCCCCGGGGAATGGGCCTAAGCCATCAGTAGGATATCCCTGGAGGACTCCCAGACTGTGAGAGGGCACAGGCCAGGCTGAGGGGAACTACCCCCCTCCAGTGCCTCTAGTATGACTATAAAAGTTTTAAAATATCATGTATTTCCCAAGTATCAAACACTCATGAACTTGAATACCTGCTTGCATAAAGAACAAACAAAAGATTGCCTCACAGAAAAACTAATGGCTTCATGGGCTGCATTAGATTGATTTTATATGCTTAATATACAAAAAGCACCAGATACATAACAAACACACAATTTGAATCACCAGTAATTTACAAGATGACATATGATGAGGTGCTTATTGGAAAGGTTTGCCTGAGTGTAGGTGGGCAGTTTGAATGCCATGCCTTCATTTATTGCACATCAATTTCCTAGCCTTCTCTGAGGTGGCACACCTACCTCAGGCAACTTTTGCATAAATATAGCTATCTAAATTGATGTAATATTTGAGCCAACCTGCATGATACTTTTTTAAAAAAACAATATTACTAGCATCAGTAATATTGTTTTGTGGGGTATTTTTGTTTGTTTTTCCAGAACCCATCTGAACACCACAAAAAGCACAGTTTGGGAAAAGCTGGTCTCACTTCCAGCTCTTTGCTGTTTCTAGTCAGGGCACTGACATGGGGGTTTTGTAACTGTAGAGTTTGTATGTGGCTGTATTTATCTCTCTGTCTGCACTCCAAAATGAAACATTAATAATGTCTGCATAATCATGTCCTTCATTCCTTTCCACTGGTTTATATAGCATTAATAGTTTTCTGTGGACAGATGTACAAATGACAGAATGAAGCATCATGCCAAATTCTAAGCATTTATACACTAAGTTGTATTTTTTTAATGTATCAAAGTTAGGCACACAAATACAAAGACTGGATTCCTACATGCAAAGTGAATAGAAACAGTTTTTTGATAATGCTGATCCTCTATACAGAAATGGGGAAACTTGGATTTGGATCACTGAACTCATCTTTATCAATGACATATGCCTCAATACACTTACCTTCCTCTCTACCACCCTAATGTTTGCTTCCATCTTTTTTCAACTTTCTTTCTTGATACCAAAGACCAGATTAACTGTGTCTCCATCGTGCTCCCTCATATACTCTAAGTTTCCAATCACACCACTTTCTTCAATTGTAGTGTGATTTTTCTCTTTATTTTTGTGTATTTCCTACTGGATTGTAAAATCTCTATGGACAGAAATTATTTCTCTGGTTCACTGTTGTATTTCTGGGACTGAGAATAGTATCTGGTAGATAACATGTGCTCAATAAGTATTTGTCAAATTAATAAGTATTATCTTTCCCTTACTTGTGTGTGTGTGTGTGTGTGTGTGTGTGTGTGTGTGTGTGTGTGTATGTGTGTCAAGAGGGATACAGACCAAGAATTGACAATTACAAGGACATCATCTCTCATCCTATATAATAAAGAGTTAATATGCAAATTGGCCATCACACCATCACAAGATGGTGGTGCCCACAGTGGGGGTGGGGCTGGCTGCTCTGCACGCCTACCTCTGGAGTCCCCTCAGCCCTACCAGGGGCCTCGGGTCCTCCTGCACCCCCCACTGACTGACAGCTTACCCAGGCTCCTCCAATGAGCTCCCCATCCCTATCTTTCTCCTTCCCTTGAAGCCGAAGCCTGACTGTGGTGTCCAACAAATTGGAAGTTATAACTCATGTCATTGAGAGTGTCCTCCTTTCCTCAGCTGGGGCCGGCCACTGTACATGCCTGCCATCAGAGTCCCTTCAGCCCTGCTGGGGGCCTCGGGTTCTCCTGCACCCCCCACTGACTGAGGTGAAGGAAAGTCTCAGATGGCAGCTGCCCAGCTGCCCAGGGCCGGCCTGAGGCACAGGTAACCAGTGCCGGCCAAGGCTTGCGCTGCCAGCAGTGGCAGCAGCAGAGGTGTAATGGGGGCATAACCTTCCCCTGATCGCCGGGTCGCCTCCTGCCCCTGAGGGCTCCTGGACTGTGAGAGGGGGCAGACCGGGCTGAGGGACCCTCCTCTCCAGTGCATGAATTTTCATGCACCAGGCCTCTAGTGTTATTATAATTTTGGTGTTTGTGGTATTGAAGAACACAATGTCAATAATCTTCTCATGTCTTTATATATTGGCTTTATCCTTTAAAATATTAGATTGGCTAAAAATTTCAAGAGTCAGTTTTCCTAAAATGAGGATTGAATTATGTAAGCTCAGTCAGATTCTGGCTATACATGTACTTCAGTGTTTCCTTCCCTTTTCTTTCTTCTTTCCTTCCATTATGTTTCTTTTCTTTTCTCTTTTCTTTCTTTCTTTCTTTCTTTCTTTCTTTCTTTCTTTCTTTCTTTCTTTCTTTCTTTCTTTCTCTCTCTCTCTCTCTCTCTCTCTCTCTCTCTCTCTCTCTCTCTCTTTCTTTTTTTGAGTTCTTATTTAGAAAATAATTTTGACTATCAGACAGTTGAATTCTGGGCAGCCTTGTTGAGTTTGGATTCTATTGGTCGATGTCCTTATTATTAACTTTAAATAGACCTATGCCGGGTGGCTATGGTTATGAAATACAATTGTAATCTCCCCCCCCCCTTTTTTAGGTGCACCTTTCAGCATCTTGGATATTTCTCTTTGAGTAGAATTTACAATCTTATAATGTAGGTGATGAATCTATAGGGATTTTAAAATGGTGTAAACTAAAATGAAAAGTGGAAAAGACTGGATAGTCTAGGGGTTAGTCAGGGTTCTCAAGAAACAGAACCAATAGTATGGATAGATAGTAGATAGATAGATGATATATAGATGATGGGAAGATAGATAGGTAGATAGATAGATAGATAGATAGATAGATAGATAGATAGATAGATAAATAGATAGATAGATGATAGATAGATAGATAATAGATAGATAGATGATAACCAGATAGATAATATAGATTTAAAGGGAAAGGTTTTGAGGAATTGGGGCTTGTCCTTGTGAAGGCTGGCAAATACCTAATCTGCAAGGTAGGCTGGCAGGCTGGAGACCCAGTGAAGAGCTGATGCTACAGTTCAAGTCTGAAGGCCATCTGCTGGCAGAATTGCCTCTTCATTGAGGGCAGTCAGTCCTTTTCTATTTAGACCTTCAACTGATCATGACCCCCACTCACATTATGGAGAGTAATTTATTTTACTCAAAGTCTACTGAGTTAGATGTTACATTCATCTAAAACAATAACTTCAGAGAAACATCTAGAATAATGTTTGAATAAATGTGGGTACTATGTGTGGCCTAGCCAAGCTGACACATAAAATGAACCATCACAGCCCATATAAAAAATGTCTTCTCTTTCCCCATACCTACCAGACATAAACAGTTTAGAAGGCAAAACTGTTATGCCAATCCTGGTTGGATTTTCTTCCACCAGAACAAAGAATATTTAGGAATCTATAGTAGACAGGATCAGAATTAAATCAGATCAATTGTTTTTCCCATTAAATTTAGAATAGGCTGTGCGAGTGATGGCGAGCCTATGACACGCATGTCAGAGGTGACATATGAACTCATTTTTTTGGTTGATTTTTCTTTGTTAAATGGCATTTAAATATATAAAATACATATCAAAAATATAAATCTTTGTTTTACTATGGCTGCAATTATAAAAACATTTCTATATGTGACACGGCACCAGAGTTAAGTTAGGGTTTTTCAAAATGCTGACACGTCGAGCTCAAAAGGTTCGCCATCACTGGGCTATGCCCTTGACTTGTGTGGCTCTTGGTATTTGTTTAAGTTGTTCTAAAACAGTGTGCATTATCTTCCTCATTATCAAAAATAACTATAAATTCACACAGATGTGGTAAGTAGCATACACATTATAGAATACAATCATTCCTATTGCTTGGTTACTTCTGTGATAAATGCAGAGACTCAGATATTGAATACAGGAAATGGAACCCAGTAGCTAGAAGCTCACTCTAAATTTTCAGTATAAAATCTAATTGGGTTCCAAATTTGACAGAATGGTTGTTTCTTGTTCCCAATCAATGATGAGCTAGACTAGAAAAGCCATAAACTATCCACACACTACATTTTCTTTTACATTCATAAGTATAGCAATTCTTTTTTATCCATGTTTGAATTCTCCCACCAAAGCACGGCCAGGAATGCCCGTAAAAATACTTGTCTACATGGGAGATGAAAGTCCCCTGTTTTGGCCATGTGGGAAGACAGGTGGCCATCTAGAAGGGGTCCACTTCTGCGTGTCATAGATAAAATGGTTTTCCCTAACTATAAACAAAGTGCCCAAATAACTGGTCAAAGGGCTTGCATTAGGAAGACCAGGTGCTCAATGCCACACAAGAAAGATACTATGTAGTAGGGTCTGTTCTCTCCTTGATTGATGCAGGCTCCATAGATAATGGAAACTGCATGTGTTTTTCAGAAAGCACTATGCTGTGTGAACTGCAAAGGAAAAGAAAACAGGCATGAGATTTTAAAAGAAAGACAAAAATCAAGAAAGAAACCAAAAACATTTTGCTTTTGTACTCCTATGGTGATAATAAAGTCTGTAGATGCTGGAAATAAAAGCATGCACTTTTTAAAGAAACTAAATGTGGTTACATGCCCTCCTATCTATGAGCAAACTCAGATTCAAGAGAACATTTGGAAACTTGTACTTTAGCTATTCATTTGCTTCCACAAAACAGGTATGGGGGTGTTGCCTTTATTTTTATTTTTCAGTAATTTTTTTCAATGATTTAAAAATATTATAATTCTGGAATTAATATAATTGTATAAATATAAACTGTTTTTTCTGTGTCGAGACTGAAAAATACAAACGATAGTGTTTATATGTTAAACTATTTTTTAAATAAAAACAATATTATTAGATAGCATCAGAGTATATTCAATATTATAATTTTAGGCATTAGTTGATAAGAATATAAATTAATTCCTGTTAAGACAGATAACATCAAAAACTCAAGAATGGTGCTTCTTAGATGTACATACATTTTTTGGGAATGCATAAATATTTTGAATTCTTGCCTCATAGCTAAGTATAAATTTCTAGCATGGGTCAAAATGTTGCAAAGAAATCAATCCTGGCAAGACAATTAAAAACAAAACAAAACAGAAAATACCAAGTCAGCCTCATAAAAGGCAATAAATAAACTGAAAATAGAAATTGCTTTTATTTTCAAGTTAATTCGTTTTGGCAAACCACATGGTAATATAATGTCTTTTATATGATACTAAAAGAATATTTTTCAGTGTGTAATGAGTAGACTCCATTACTAATGAATAACATTTACCATATGACAGTTTATAATCATAATAGAATAGATATGGTTACTGCAGTATAATTTAATCAGATGCCACAAGAATTATTTATTTATTTACTTAACTGACCAACATCTAATTATCCCTGTGTGTGGCTGCTGTGTGCAAAGGGAAGAGCGTTTCTCTTTCACTTTGTCGCCATGACCCCTGGAGCTGTAAGACTTATTAAGATCACAGCCATAGATTAGATTTGTCTGGGCAATGAATAATTCTGGAATTTATCTCATCATACTGGATGAATTTTGCAATATTTTAATAGCAAAGTTGGTAAGGGTAGCTATTATAATGGCATTTATAGAGTCTGTCCTGTGTTCTGCATAATCACTGTTCTTTTTCACGATAATCCTGCAAAACACTCCCAACAAAATGTCTATCATAGATGAGAAAACTAGGCTTAGAAAAGCTAAATAACCCTCCAAGATTGAACAGTAAGAAATGTCTAAATGACTAAGCACAATTATCTATGTCCCTGTAGTTTATGAATTTTTGCACTTTCCATGCTATCTATCTTTATGTGGATAAATGCTTGTCTTGCCATCAAGAATTAAGTGCCTCTATATTAGAAGTGCTCAAACAAACATTTAATATACCACAACAAATAATTTTATGTAAAAAGAAAAAATAAGGTTTCTTATATATTTTGTGACATAACCTGAATTGTAATATTATCCAAATAAATTAAAGCCACTACAATAAATCAAATTATTGCTGTTATATTTTAAAATATAATACAAAAATTAAAAAATTATTAAAAATAAAAACTACTTTAAAATGCACACAACACCAAATGTGGATGTGTTGTTCATGTATGTTGATATAGAATTCTTCACCATATTTCAAATTCCAGAATTGAAAAGTGTCTATTAAATTAGGACATCAAAGTGCTGAGACATGCCTAAGTCCATCATTAGAAATAACAATGTGCTGATATTGCCAAGATTCTGGAGGTCTATTTTCTAACCAAATGTTCCATGTTTCAAACTTCCTTACAAATGCATAAATATTAGTCGCTTTTGCTAGCAGAATGGATGATAGATGCTTAAATTCCACCCCCCGCCCCCCTCCCAACACACACACACACACACACACACACACACACACACACACACACACACATATTTCTGAAATAGAAAAGAAAACTTCCTTTTTTTTTTTACTCAATTTTTGTTTCCAGATGTCCAGGGTCAAAGGTTGGAAATAAAAGTATCAAGTTTTTGCCTACTCTAACCAGACAGCATGTACAAATATGGGAGAGCTTTCCAGAGAGTGTTCTTGTGCACTTTTATATTTTCTCTTGTCTCTCCTAGTGAGAGGCCCATATCCACTCTTCTTAATAATGCCATCTAACTGTACCTTGTAAGTGGTCTAGGTCTCTTGTATTTATTTTTCAGTTAATTGACTGCATTGTGAACCCTTAAAATGAGTGCATAAATTTGAAAATTTGCTAATTCTCTTCTTGAGTTTGACATGCCATGTTCTACTTGGTGACATTTGATATTCTCTCTTTGATAACTAACTCAATATAAGATGAGAGAGAGAGGGTGAAGTAATAAAAACTAGAGACATAATGAACTTGATTCTTTTTTGTTCCACTGAATGGTTAACCTTTAACAATTACTTTAAATTTAAGAAAACATTTTGTTCCTGGCCATATTTTAAAGAAAATATTATGGAAATTGACATTCTACCACAAATATATTAAAAGACTAGGGGCCCAGTGGATGAATTCCTGCACCTTGAAAGGAACTGTGGGCCACGAGGATGTGGTGGGCACAGGGACAGGTCTGGGCCCATTCTCTGTGCCCCTGCCCGGCACCTCCTCTGTGGCTCCTGGTCCCCTGTTTGCCGGCAGCCCCGCTCCTGCTGCCACCACTCCCATATGCTGATGACACTGGCCCTGCTCACACCCACTGACTATGCGGAGTGATTGGGGCCAGCACCAGCAACGGGTGCAAGCAGGGGCCTGCGCTGTCAGCAGGTGCAAGCAGTGGTTGCTGCCCCTATTGCCCCTCAGGAGCAGGGGGAGGTGGAGAAGCCCTCAGGGGTGATTGGGGCTGGAAGCCACTGTTTGCATCCACTGATGGCACCAAGTAATAGGCACCGGCGCCAGGCACTAGCAGCAGGTGCGAGCGATGGCTCCAGCACCAGTTCTGGGTGCAAGCAGGCCGGCGCCAGCAGTGGGTGTGAGTGGCAGCTTCAGCACCAGCAGCAGGGCCATCTCCACCAGCGGGTGCGAGCGGTGGCTGCTGACCCTGATCACCCCTCAGGAGCAGGGGGAGATGGAGAAGCCCTGAGGGGCGATCGGGGCCAGCAGCCACTGCTCGTACCCACTGACAGCACTGAGTGATTGGGGCTGGCATTGAGCGCTGGCAGCAAGTGCGAGCAACAGCTCCAGCACCGACAGCAGGTTCAAGTGGGGATGGTGCCAGCAGCAGGTGTGAGCACCAGGTGGGACTGTGTTGCATAGGAGCAAGGAAATTTCAGTAACCACCAGAGGCTCACCCCGATGACAGCGACCAGTGCCTCAACTTGGTCTGGCACCCCCACTCATCTCTTCCACTATTCCACCACGGCTGACACCCACCATGTTCCACGCGCGCCCCCAGGTGGTCAGCACATGTCATAGCAACCAGTTGTTCAGTTGTTCGGTTGTTCGGTAGTTCAGTTGTTCTACTATTCAGTCTATTTGCATATTAGACTTTTATATATATAGAATAGAGGCCTGGTGCACAAAAATTTGTGCACTCGCGGCAGGGGTCCCTCAGGCAGGCCTGTGCCCATTCACAGTCCAAGATCCCTTGGGGGATGTCCACTTGTAGACTTAGGCCCACCCCGTGGGGGATCAGGCCTAAGCATGCAGTCAGACATCCTTCTGGCAGCCAGGGAGCCCTCGGGGAATGTCCGACTAAAGGCTTAGGCCCCCAAGGGATCAGGTCTAAACCATTAGTTGGACATTCTTAGTGCTGCCACGGAGGTGGGAGAGGCTCCTGCCACCATCACTACATTGGCCAGCCATGAGCCAGCTTCTGGCTAAGTGGCACTCCCCATATGGAAGTACACTGACCACCAGGGGGCAGCTCCTGCATTGAGCGTCTGCCCCCTGGTGGCCAGTGAGCATAATAGCAACCGGTCATTCTGCCGTTCCGTCAATGTGCATATTAGCCTTTTATTATTATTATATAGGATGTCCCTATTTCCCCCCTTTTGCCTCCTCTACCCAGCTCTTGCCTCGACTTCTCTCTGGCCATCACCATACTGTTGTCTGTGTCCATGGGTTGTGCATATGTTTTCTTTGGCTAATCCCTTCTTTAAATTCACTTCTTTAAATTTTTATTTTTAGATAAGTGCTTATAACTGCACTATTATATACTTTCCATTATATTATTTAGAATTAAGATATTTTTTAATTGAACCCTTGTAAATTTTAGCACAATTTAAGAAATTATGCTAGAAGCAATTAGGAGATTTTTCATGTAATGCAGATACATTTCAATTAATATTTTATTAATTTTTAATTTTTTAATATTTTAATTTGAAAAAACTCATACATGTAAAAATAAACTATAAAATACTACAGCATATTATATGTACCCTTTACCCAATTTCTTAGGTGTTAATAATTTAAACATAACCATTATACAACTAACAAAATTTAGAATATATTTTTCTTATAATCCCTTTAATGTTACTTAATCCATTTACTTTGTTTTTGTTAATCTTCACCCAAGGATATTTTCCATTGGATTTTAGAAAGGGTGAAGGGAAAGGGAGAGACACATTGATTGGTTGCCTCCTGCACATGCTTTGATAGGGACTGGGGATCAAGCCAGCAACTGAGGTACATGCCCTTGATTAGAATCAAACCTGGGACCCTTCAGTCCATGGGCTAATGCTCTATCCACTGAGCAAAACAGGCTGTAGCTTAATTCATTTACTTTTAATCTATATGTGTCTTTATATTTAAAGTGGGTTTTGTTTTTGATTCACCCTCATAATCTGTCTTTTAATTGGTGCATTTATGCCACTGACTTTCAGAGTGCTTACTGATAGAGTTACTGCCATATCAGGCGGCTTCTGGGGCTTCTGGGTCCGGCCCACCTTGCCACCCGGGACCCGCTGGATGGCAGTGCACTGGCGGCTAGCGCTGTTCCGCCCTCCCTGTGGTATGCAAATTAGCCGCCATCTTTGTTTGTGGTTAATTTGCATATCACACTTATTAGCCAATGGGAGGCATAGCAAAGTTATGGTCAGTTACCATGTTTGTTTATTATTAGATAGGATTCCTTTCAAAGGCTTAATTAGGATGTTAACTTGAGATACCATATTATAAAAATAAACGTAGAGCAACATCCATGACTTTTGTTTTTTTCTTCATGAAATATACTAAATAGTTTATAGTGTTACATTATTAATAACAAATATATAATGAGCAATTACTTGCTTATCACTGAGCAAGAATAACAAGAAAAAATGATTCTTCCCTTCCATTAAGTTTCAGTTGGATTACTGTAAGTGCTCTCTTTTTTTTCTATAGTATATTTAGTGCATTGAGCCTCTTCTGTGACTATTAGAACAAAGGACATCTCCTGAAACAGTCTGTAAAGCTGCATGTCTAACCAATGCCTCAAAGCCCAAAGAGAGGAAGCCACAGAGGAGAGTGAAGGAAGACAGGGATAACTGGGTGGGAGAAAAGAGAAAAGTTATGAGGGTTCTAAAATAGAAATACTAATTAATCCACTATCTTTTGTCAACATGGGAGAACATAACATAGGAAACAATGTGATACAACTGTAAGAACAGCCAGTGGATTCGTGTTCTGTTCTCAAAACCTCAGGCCTTCTATTTCAGCTGATACAAACATGCATATTCAGAAGGAGAGTTTCTTGTGTTTCCTTTTTAATGACTATCAATGAGCCATAGGATAACTTCTTACAAGATATGCTAATAGCTTTCAAAATCTGTATTTCACTAAGGACAACTGTTGTTCTTTGCTCTCTTAAGAGTTTAATGGTGTATAAAAATGCCATAGATTTCTTGACATTAATTTTGTATCCAACTACATTGCCGAATTCATTTATCAAGTCTAATAATTTGTTATGGAGTACTTAGGGTTTAATAGGTACAGTATCATGTCATCTGAAAATAATGATAGTTTTATATTCTTTTCCAATTTGTCTAATTGCTATTGCTAACATTTCCAGTACTATGTTGAACAGGAGTGATCAAAAAAGTGGGCATCCCTGTCTTGTTCTTGTTCTTAGGTGAAATGATTTTAGTTTTTGCCCATGGAAAGAAAGATTTATAAGACAATCCCATTTACCATCGCACCAAAAAAAATTAAGATACCTAGGAATAAACTTAACTGAGGAGGTAAAAGACCTCTACCGGAAAACTACAGGACACTGAAAAAAGAGATAGAGGAAGACATGAACAGATGGAAGAACATACCATGTTCATGGATTAGTAGAATCAACAGAATTAAAATGTTCATACTACCCAAAGCAATCTATAGATTCAATGCACTCCTCATTAAAATACCAACGACATATTTCACAGACCTAGAACAAACTCTTCAAAAATTCACCTGGAATAAAAAAAGATCCCTGAATAGATGCAGCAATCCTGAGAAATAAGAACAAAGTAGGAGGGATCTCAATATCAGATATCAAGCTATATTACAAAGCCACTGTTCTCAAAACTGCCTGGTACTGGCACAAGAACAGACATATAGACCAATGGAATAGAATAGGAAACCCAGAAATCGACTTGAAACACTATGCTCAATTAATATTTGACAAAGGGGCAAGAGCATACAATGGAGTCAAGACAGTCTCTTAAATAACTGATGTTGATAAAATTGGACAGATACATGCAAAAAAATGAAACTAGACCACCAACTTACACCACACACAAAAATAAAGTCAAAATGGATAAAGTATTTAAAGGTAAGATGGGAAACCATAAAAATCTTAGAGGAATCCATAGGCAGCAAAATCTCAGACATATGCCGAAGCAATTTTTTTCACTGATACAGCTCCTAGGGCATTGGAAACTAAAGAGAAAATAAACAAATGGGACTACATCAAAATAAAAAGCTTCTGCACAGCAAAAGAAACCATCAACAAAACAACAAGAAAGCCCACTACATGGGAGAACATATTCGCCAATGTTATCTCCAATAAGGGTTTAATATCCAGCATTTACAGGGAACTCATACAACTTAACAAAAGGAAGATAAACAACCCTTCGAAAAGTGGGCAACAGACCTAAATAGATACTTTTCTAAAGAGGACATACAGAAGGCCAAGAAACATATGAAAACATACTCAAAGTCACTAATCATCTGAGAGATGCAAATCAAAATGACAGTGAGGTACCATCTCACACCTGTCAGAATGGCTATCATCAACAAATCAACAAACAACAAGTACTGGCGAGAATGCAGAGAAAAAGGAACCCTCATGCACTGCTGGTGGGAATCAGACTGGTGGAGAACAGTTTGGAGTTTCCTCAAAAAACTAAAAATGGAACTCCCATTTGACCCAGTGATCCCACTTCTAGGAATATATCCCAAGAAATCAGAAACACCAATGAGAAAGGATATATGTACCCCTATGTTCATAGCAGCACAATTTACAATAGCTAAGATTTGGAAACAGCCTAAGTGCCCATCAGGAGATGAGTGGATTATAAAACTGTGGCACATCTACACAATGGAATACTACACTGCTGTTAAAAGGAAGAAACTCCTACTATTTGCAACAACATGGATAGATCTGGAGAGCATTATGCTAAGCAAAATAAGCCAGTCAGAGAAGGATAAATATCACATGATTTCACTCATTTGTGGAATATAATGAACAACAGAAACTGATGAAGAAAAACAGATCCAGAGCAGAGAAGCATGGATCAGACCATCTAACCTCAGAGGGAAGGTAGGGGAAGATGGGGGTAATGGAGAGAGATCAACCAAAGGACTTGTATGCATGCATATAAGCCAAACCAATGGACACAGGGGGGTGAGGGCATGAGCGGAGGGTTGGGGGTTAAAGGGGATAAGGACACCTATGTAATACCTTAGTCAATAAAAAAAGAAAAAGAGCAGGGAGAGCATAATTAATTTCAACTAAAGTGTCTCAGAAAACTTTATATTTCTGACCTTCTGATACACTCACTCTCTACTTTTTGAAATTAATACCAGTGATGAATTGATTGTCTTATCATTTCTCTTTTTTTTTTCATTGTAAAAGATTAAGAGGAAAAGAAATGTTCAGAATTTTTATGTATATGTGTTTGCCATGAGGTCTTCTCCTTGTCAATGCTCATCTCTCTACACATTATTCTACTAATTCTGGAATGACTTGGAATTAGTTTTTTCCAAATGATGGGAGATTGAAATAAATCCCAAATTTAACTTCCCTTCACTACTTATTCTTCTCTTTCCTAAAACTTCCCTAATCCTTCTCTCAATGGAATAACAATGGCAACAATTTTCTTGAGATTTTTTTTCTTGAATCCAAAGCAAGTAATTTCAAAATGGTCTTTAAAAATAATGTTATTGTCATGACCTTTTATTCTAGAGTAATATTATTAATACTTGAAAATTCAACCAATGTCTTTTATCCTAATGAGACATTGACTGTAAAGCTCTATTTTCACCAGATGGGGATGTTTTATCAGGAAATTTCACTTTTATAGAGCAAAAAAGGATTCTCCTACAACTATGGAAGTACAGATGGCAAAAACCACCTGTGTTTTTAAGATTTGAACATGAAATAAGAGACTCTTAAAAAGATTTTGAAGATATTTCAGTATGGTGCTAGTCCTATATAATAAAAGCATAATATGCAAATAGACCGAATGGCAGAATGACCAGTTTGCAGGGGCAGGGCCAGCGGGCAGAGGGAGGGAACTGTGATAGGGAGGCAGCAACCAGCAGCAGCAGAAGGGTGATGGGGGGGGGGGGGGCTGGCACCATCTCCTAATTGGCCCAGCAGTGGCAGTGTAGTGGCAGGGTGAAGGGGGTGGCCATGTCCCTCGATCACCCATGCGGTCCCCTCCCGCAGAGGGAGGCCAAACTGTGGCTTAGGTCTGCTCCCTGGGGAGCGGGCCTAACCTGTCAGTAGGACATCCCCTGAGGACTCCCAGACTGTGAGAGGGCATAGGCCAGGCTGAGGGCCCCTCCCCCATAGTGCCTCTAGTTTATATGATTTACATTAGTTAGATATTTGCAAGTTGGACTATATTTGTTTACTAGGGGCCTGGTGCACAGATTCGTGCACCGATGAGGGGGTCTCTTAGCCTGGCCTGTGACCTCTCACAATCCAGGACCCCTCGAGGGATGTTGAATTGCTGGTTTCAGCCTGATCCCCACAGGCCAGGCTGAGGGACCCCACCAGTGCACAAATCCATGCACCAGGCCTCTAGTATGCATATAAGATCTTTGGTTAATCTCTTCCAACCTCTCCCCTCCTGCTTTCCCTCTGAGATTCATCAGTCTGTTCCATGTTTCCATGCCTATGTGTTGAGCGTCTGCCCCCTGGTGGTCAGTGTGCATCATAGTTACCTGTTGAACAGTTGAATGGTCACTTAGGCTTTTATATATATAGACTAGAGGCCCGGTGCATGAAAATTCATGCACTGGAGGGGAGGGTCCCTCAGCCAGGCCTGCTCACAGTCTGGGAGCCCTCAGGGGTGGGAGGCGACCCGACCATTAGGGGAAGGTGATGCCCCATCACACGTCTGCTGCTGCCACTGCCGGCAGTGCCAGCCACAGCCGACCCTGGTTACCTGAGCCTTGGGTGGCCCTGGGCGGCTGGGCAGCCACCATCCAAGGCTTGCCTGTGCCTTGGGTGTTGAATGGGCAGCCGACATCTGAGGCTTGTCTGTGTCTCGGGCTGGCCCTGGGTGGCTGAGGGCGGGTCCAGCCACACTGTGTGCCTGCCACCCCTCCAGCAGGGCTGAAAGGACGGGGGGACTCCGACGGGGCTGAGGGGACTGGGTGCCGCCATCTTGTGGCTATGGGAGCTGCCATCTTTGTGATGGTGTGACAATCAATTTGCATGTTCTGTCATTATTAGATAGGACTAGGGGCCCAGTGCACAAATTCATGTACCTTGAAAAGAACTGAGGGCTGCGAGGCTACGATGGGCACAGGGGCAGGTCTCGGCCCACCCTCTGTGCCTCTGGCTGACCCCTCCTACCACGGCCCCTGGTCCTCTGTCTGCCTGCAGCCCCACTCCCACTGTCACCACTCCCACACACTGACGGTACCAGCCCTGCTCGCACCTGCTGATGGCACTGAGTGATTGGGTAGTGGGTGCGAGAGGTCGCTACCAGCCCAGATCACCCCTCAGGAGCAGGGGGAGGTGGAAAAGCCCTGAGGGGCAATCAGAGCAGGGAGCCACTGTTCCCACCTGCTGATGGCACCAAGTGATCAGGGCCGGCACCAGGCACCAGCAGTGGGTGCAAGTGGCAGCTCCAGTGCTAGCAACGGGTGTGAGTGGGGCTGGTGCCAGCAGCAGGTGTGAGCACCGGGTGGGACCATGGCATACAGGAGCAAAGAATTTTCAGTAACCACCAGAGTCTTGCCCCGATGACAGTGACTTGTGCCCTGCCTTGGTCTGGCGCCCCCGCTCACCTGCACCTCTATCATGCAGCAGCTGACACCTTCCATGTTCTGGGCTCTGCTTCTTGCTGCTGATGCCTGCTGTGTTCTGTATGTGCCCCCTGGTGGTCAGTGCACATAATAAAGACTGTTTGGTTGTTTGGTTGTTCTGCCATCCGGTCTATTTGCATATTAAGGTTTTATATAGAGAGAGACATATTAAGGTTTTATATATATATAGAGAGATATTTGCATCTTGCTTGCAAAAATAAATTTGTTATCAACTGCCTTTCTCTATCCAAGTAAAGCATTGGTAAGTTTGTAAACATATATATAATAGTATTTTAACATGGAAGGTAAGATGTAGTGGGTTGTTTTTTTTTTTTAAGTCTCTTAAGCTGGAACTGTACATCAGTTCTCTTGTCAATTCACAGTTTGTTTTAATTTCATTTTATAAAGTTCCTTGTTCTTAGACAGATGCTGTATTCTCCACATGGATAGCTAGTCATAGATTAGTAACTATTAATTAGTAACTATTAATATACTTTTGTTTATATTACACTTTAACTGCTATTACTTTATCACATTTGTAAAGAAAAATAAGTGTGTTAACAAGATGTTTTATTTATTTTATCATCAAAATTTCAAATATGTATTTAAAAATATTTTTTTTAGGACACAAAGTTTTCTTTATATTTTGGGGGAAGGGATGCCACACTTATACTCAAGAGAAACATTTTTATCAGCACAGAAGCGGTGTTTTTTGTTTGTTTGTTTGCTTGTTTGTTTTCACTTATCATGCCATGAATTCATAGGGAATAGATTGCAGTGGCTCAGGCTCTTTTCCATTGGCTCTCACAAAATGTGAGTCTCTGGGTGGAGCAGGCTGACACTTCAGTTGAACCCTAGTACCTTTCTTTTTGGCTTCCTTCTTTTTCTGATAATTTTCCTTCACATATTTCAGGAAGCTATCTTGGCTCTAAGAGTGCTTAATATGCTCAATACACACAGTAATTCTCTTGTCAAGAATCTTGCCCTTAACTTGCTTGTTCACAATAATGCACACTGCATGCTAGGTGACATTGTAGATTTTTCTAGTTTTGCCCTGGTAACATTTGTGGGTCATTCCTTTTTGAACAGTGCCCATTCCCTTGATGTCCACAATATCACCTTTCTTGTAGATTCGCATATATGTGGCCAAAGGAACAGATCCATGTTTTCTGAAAGGCCTAGAGGACACATGCTAAATGCCTCTCTTCTTTCCCTTTGTGTTAGTCATTTTGGCAAATTACTGGAAGATGGCAGTTCTGGCTGAAAATCTCAAATATGTATTGATTAAGTTATATATCATGCTTTACTGCGTGTGCCTCTGATGTGAATTGAGAAATTCTTTGAAGTAATTAGCTTGAAAATACCTATGAATGAGAACACACAAATATACATATAAAAGGACAACTTGTCACTTAATTTTCTCCCTATTTTGTTTCAAACAAGGAAAAAATATTATAGGTTACAAAGCTCACTCAAAATTATTTATGAAGCATAAATGAACTATAAATATTATCCTATATAATAAAAGGCTAATATGCAAATAGACTAAACGGCAGAACAACCAGATGCTATGATGTGCACTGACCACCAGGGGGCAGACGCTTAATGCAGGAGCTGCCCCCTGGTGGTCAGTGCACTCCCACAGGGGGAGTGCTGCTCAGCCAGAAGCCCTGAGCCAGGCTCACGGCTGGCAAGAGCAGCTGCGGCAGGCCAGGGGGAGCTGGCCTAAGCCATCAGCCGGACATCCCCCAAGGGTTGCTGGACTGTGAGAGGGTGCAGGCTGGGCTGAGGGAACCCCCTGGGTGCACGAATTTCATGCACTGGGCCTCTAGTACATTTATAATTGTGTATTACAAATAAGGGAACAAAAGAAATTCTTCAAATCTGACTATAATGCCTTACTTTTTAGGTTACTTTGTCATAGCTCTATACCTAGCATAAGTGGGAAATAAAAATAATGGAAATAAGGTAACACTTATAAGGAGGAGAAATTGGAGGAGGAGGAGGAAAAGGAGAAAAAACGCATCCTAAATATTTAGTAGTATAATAAACACTCCAACACCACCTCCCATATGTGGGGGGAAGCTACTTCTAGGAATTTCAAAGAAGCTGCTCCACCAGGTTCCATAAACCTGTCCACTATGATTTCCATTCTGATCTTTTTTCTTGTGTGGCTCTCACTTAACCAATTCTATGGCCTGAAAAACTGTCCGTTCTTCAACAGAAAACTAGGGATGAATGACCATTCAGAGAAAAACACATTTTTCTTTACTTTTAACATGATTTAAAATATTAAGTTAAATATTATTTGACAAATTAAGCATTGGGGAATTTCACATTAAAAACATGTATTTTTAGCATAATGGGCTGAGCTGAGCAAGAACAACACCTACTTCCCATGGATGGCATAAGGGTTCAATTAGATAATTATTAACAATAACAATAACTAACATTTATTGTTTACTATGTACCTAACACTGGACATAGATTATTGAGTCAGTCTACATCAAGTGTTTAGCACAGTGCCCAACTCTTAATAAGCATTGAAGAAATAGTAGACATTATTATCATTGCTAATTTTCCCAACCTTCATGCAAGACATATTATCTCCATTTCCCAGATGAGAAACTTGAGGCTCAGGACAAGTAGCTAGCTCAACAATACTAGATATTTTTACTTAATAACTATCTTACTATGTAAGTATTATTATCATTTTGTGAATGAAAATTCTGTGGTTCATAAAAGATAACTTGAGTGAATGACTTTGGCTTCAAAGTTCCTGCTGACCCACATCCTAGTAAATTCTATCTTCTCTGTGTGCAGTCAAATCTATATTCTCTCTGATCCATGAGATAGAAAAGCTCCTAGAGATGAGTACAAGGAAGTATGTATGTTTTGAGGTGGGAGGGTGGCAGGGAAAGGTTGGAGGAAAACTTACTGTTGACACTTGTAGCAGCCAATTTATAGCAACATTTACAAGGCCTTATTCTATTCCAGCTCCTCTGCTAAGTACTTTACATAAATTATCAATTTAATTTCAGAATAACCTTAAGGAGTACATATTGCTATTGAACTCATTGATGGATAGAGGCCACTGATTCTCTTATGACTTAAACAGTCATGTCACATAACTAGTAAGGAACAGAGTCAGGACCAAATAAGGATTGTAGACCATAAAAAGGACTCTTCTACAAATACAGAAGTATGCATTCTGATATTTAGCATTTATTGAGTGCATTGGTGCATATTCCTCAACCCTAGAGTTTGAGGTTCTTTTTTTAATAGTTTATAACTTAGAGTGGTTGGAATTCCAGAAATCTATATTATGATTTTGTTTTTGTATTAAAAATAAAAATAAATAAAAAACTTATTAAAATATATTACATGAAGTATCTTGAGCGATTAACCAGGCAAGGTGGAAGAGTGAATTGGAATGAAGAGTGATTGTGAGAGGTGAATACTAGACAAAAAACTAATGCAATAGTTCAGGCACATCCTGATTAGCGTCTTGGTAGGGATATGGAAACACTGATTCTCCCTAAACCTGAAGGATATATATAGATAATATCAACATAACCTGTTGATTGAATTTATAGGTAAAAACAGTTAGTCTACAATCACATATGGACAAAGGTACATCACATTAAACATAATACAAAACTGCTTCCAAATGAGAAAATAATTTTTAATAAATTCACTACTAATGTTTTATTTTTATTTATTGATTGATTTTTAGAGGAAGGGAGGGAGGAAGAGAGAGAGGGAGAGTGACAGAGAGAGATATTGATTTGCTGTTCCAATTATTTATGCATTCATTTGTTGATTCTTTTATGTCCCCTCACCAGTGATCGAACCCACAACTTGCTCTAACAAACAGTTATCTGGTCAGGACCATAAACATTTTCTGATGTAAATGGATAATTGTTTCAAATTTCTTTATTTAACTTTTAACTTAGCATTTATTTATTTAGCAGTTTCTCAAGGAGTGTGGTTTTTAATCATACCATATACTATATGTGAAACAACTCCAACCAATAAAAGAGATAAAAAAAGAATAAGATTGCCATAGCCAGTTTGGCTCAGTGGATAGAGTGCTGGCCTGTGGACTAAAAGGTCCCAGGTTCGATTCTGGTAAAGAGCACATATCTCAGTTGCAGGCTTAATTCCTGGCTCTGGTCAGGGCGCATGTGAGAGGCAACCAGCCAATGTGTCTCTCTCACATCGATGTTTCTCTCTCTCTGTCTCTCCCTTTCCCTTCCATTTTTTCCAAATATCAATGGAAAACAACAACAAAAGAATAAGATTGTGCCCTAACCGGTTTGGCTCAATGGATAGAGTGTCAGCCTGCGGACTCAGGGTTCCCAGGTTTGATTCTGGTCAAGTGCATGGACCTTGGTTGCGGGCACATACCCAGTAAGGAGTGTGCAGGAGGCAGCTGATCAATGTTTCTCTCTCATTGATGTTTCTAACTCTCTATCCCTCTCCCTTCCTCTCTGTAAAAAATCAATAAAATATATTTTAAAAAATATTAAAAAAAGAATAAGATTGCAGTTTTTAAAAATCTTTGCCATATTCCCACATTTTCCCATTTCAGAATAGATACATTCTTACATTGTGTCTATGCTTTCAGAAATTATATGTAATCATCCTATCTAATAAAAGAGAAACATGGTAATTAGCGTACGACCGCTACCCTTCCCATTGGCTAATCAGGGCAATATGCAAATTAACTGCCAGCCAAGATGGTGGCCGGCAGCCAGGCAGCTGGAAGCTAACATGAGGCTTGCTTGCTTCAGTGATGGAGGAAACCAACGTTCCCTGCCTGCCTTGCCAGCCTCTGAGCTTGCAGTTTGAAACATTGTAACAAATATAGAAGCTAAACAAAACCCCAAAAACCCGCTTTCAGCCAGCCCGGATCTCAGAGCTGGAGTTGATACAGTGTTTCAAGATTATAGAACCCAAACAAAGCAGATACCTGCTTTCAGCAGCAGAGGCCTCAGAGCTGGAGCCAGAGCTAGAGCTGGCACAGAATAAAAAAAAGAAAAAGAAAAAAAGGAGCAGTTGGGAGCTTCAATCACCCGCCAGCCTGAAAACAGCCCTCAGCCCCTCACCCAGATTGGCCAGGCACCCCAGTGGGGACCCCCACCCTGAAGGGTGTGTGACCAGTTGCAAACAGCCATCATCCCCTCATGCAGGCTGGCCAGGCACCCAAGCTGGACCCCCACCCTGATCCAGGACACCCTTCAGGGCAAACCAGCCAGCCCCCACCCGTGCACCAGGCCTCTGTCCTATATAGTAAGAGGGTAATATGCCTCCCAGCACCGGGATCAGCGGAGCCGCAAGGCCTGCCAGCACTGGGATCAGGATGACAGCGGGCAGTGCCCCAACCCCCTGATTGACCCTGCTCTGTGCATGACACGGGGGAGCTCCCCACCCCCCCCGATGGGCCCTGCTCTGTGCGTGACAGGGTACAGAGCCCCAAACCCCCTGACCGGCCCTGCTCTGTGCATGACAGGGGGTGGCGCCACAACCTCCCCATCAACCCTGCCTTGAGTGTGACAGGGGGCGGTGCCCCAACCCCCCAAACAGCCCTACCCTGAGCGTGACTGAGGGTGGCATAGCAACCTCCCAATATGCCCTGCTCTGTGCATGACAGGGGGCAGTGCCCCAACTCTCCAATTGGCCCTGCTCTGAGCCTGACCAGGTGCTGCACCTAGGGATTGGGCCTGCCCTCTGCCACATGGGGTCAGGCCTAAGCCAGCAGGTCGTTATCTCCTGAGGGTTCCCAGACTGCGAGAGGGCACAGGCTGGGCTGAGGGACCGCCCGTTCCCCCCGAGTGCACAAATTTTTTTGCACCAGGCCTCTAGTATTTCTATAAGTTCAAACATATTAGTATTATGATTGAATGTTTCTTACTAATGAAATCTTATGGTAAATTCTTTGCTGTTAAAATAATCAACCTGATGTATCTGATTGCCAATCTTGAATCTCATAATCTTTCATGCTTCCTTAGAGTAACGCTTATATTGTTATTTGGTCAATCAATTTATAAAATGAGCCTTCCTATATAGAGAGACAAAGAACAATACTGAATCCTCTATACTAATAAAAAGGTAATATGTAATTAGACTGGGAGACCGGCCAGGGAGGGCAATTGGGGGCCATCAGGCGTGCTGGGGGGGGCAATTGGAGGCCATGAGGCCAGCAGAGAAGGACAGTTGGGGTCCATGAGGCAAGCAGGGGAGGGAAGTTGGGAGTGATCAGGCCAGCCGGTGGGGGGGTAGTTGAGGATGAGCAGGCCAGCAGGCAGAGTGGTTGGGGGTGATCGGGCAGGCAGGCAGGTGAGTGGTTTGGAACCAGTGGTCCCAGATTGTGAGAGGGTTGTATGAGGGGTCCCAGATTGGAGAGGGTGCATGCCGGGCTGAGGGACCCCCCACACCCCGTGCACGGATTTTGTGCACCGAGCCACTAGTCTACACTAATAAAAGAGAAACATGGTAATTGGCGTACGACCGCTACCCTTCCCATTGGCTAATCAGGGCAATATGCAAATTAATTGTCAGCCAAGATGGCGGCTGGCAGCCAGGCAGCTTGAAACTAACATGAGGCTTGCTTGCTTCAGTGACGGAGGACTCCAACGTTCCCCGCTGGCCGCTGCAGGCTTCTGAGCCTGCAGTTTAAAACATTGTAACAAATATAGACGCTAAACAAAACCCCAGAAACCAGCTTTCAGCCAGCTGGGATCTCAGAGCTGGAGTTGATACAGAGTTTCGAGAACCAAAACAAACCAGATACCTGCTTTCAGGAGCGGAGGCCTAAGAGCTGGAGCCTCAGAGCTAAAGCTGGCCCAGAATGAAAAAAAGAAAAAAGAAAAAAAGGAGCAGTTGGGTGCTTCAGTCCCAGCCTGAAAACAGCAGTCAGCCCCTCACCCAGACTGGCCAGGCACCCCAGTGGGGACCCCCACCCTGAAGGGTGTTACCAGCTGCAAACAGCCATCATCCCCTCATCCAGGCTGGCCAGGCACCCCAGTGAGGACCCCCAACCTGATCCAGGACACCCTTCAGGGCAAACCAGCCAGCCCCCACCCATGCACCAGGCCTCTATTTTATATAGTAAAAGGGTAATATGCCTCCCATCACCGGGATCAGCATGACAGCGGGGAGCTCCCCAACCCCCTGATTGGCCCTGCTCTGTGCGTGATAGGGGGTGGTGCCGCAACCTCCTTATCGACCCTGCCTTGAGTGTGACAGGGGGCGGTGCCCCAACCTCCCAATCGGCCCTACCCTGAGCGTGACTGAGGGTGGCATCACAACTTCCCAATCCGCCCTGCTCTGGGCATGACAGGGAGCGGCGCCCCAACTCCCCAATTGGCCCTGCTCTGAGCCCAACCAGGGGCTGCACCTAGGGATTGGGCCTGCCCTCTGCCACCCGGGAGCAGGCCTAAGCCAGCAGGTCGTTATCTCCCAAGGGATCCAGACTGTGAGAGGGCACAGTCCAGGCTGAGGTACCCCCCCCTCCCCCTAAGTACACAAATTTTTGTGCACCGGGCCTCTAGTATATACTAAAAGGCTAATATGCAAATCAACTGAACGGTGGAATGGCCAGTTGCTGTGAAGTGCACTGACCACCAGGGGGCAGACACTCAATGCAGGAGCTGCCCCCTGGTGGTCAGTGAGCTCCCATAGGGGGAGTGTCACTCACCTAGAAGCTGGGATCAAGGCTGGCAAGCGCCGTGGTGGCGGCGGGAGCCTCCCCTGCCTCTGTGGCATCGCTAAAAATGTCCGACTGCTGGCTTAGGCCTGCCCCTCCACCCCCATCAATTGGACATCCCCCGAGGGCTTCCAGACTGTGAAAGAGCAGAGGCCAGGCTGAGGAACTCCCCCTCCCCCTGAGTGCATGAATTTTATGCACTAGGACTCTTGTTACAAAATAATAATCTTGGGGAAAGTAGCAAGAAATAAGAAGTTTATTTTCTTTTTTTTTTCTTTTTTTTAATTTATTTTTTTATTAAATCTTTATTGTTCAGATTATTACATTTGTTCCTCTTTTCTCCCCCCATAACTCCCCTCCTCCCAGTTCCCGCCCCACCCTCCGCCCTCACTCCCCACCCTCTGTCCTCATCCATAGGTGCATGATTTTTGTCCAGTCTCTTCCCGCATCTCCCACACCCCTTTCCCCCGCAAGAATAGTCAGTCCATTCCCTTTCTATGTCCCTGATTCTATTATGATCACCAGATTATTTGTTCACTTGATTCTTAGATTCACTTGTTGATAGATGCATGTTTATTGTTCATAATTTGTATCTTTACCTTTTTCTTCTTCTTCCTCTTCTTAAAGGATACCTTTCAGCATTTCATATAATACTGGTTTAGTGGTGATGAACTCCTTTACCTTTTCCTTATCTGTGAAGCTCTTTATCTGACCTTCAGTTCTGAATGATAGCTTTGCTGGATAAAGTAATCTTGGTTGTAGGTTCTTGGTATTCATCACTTTGAATATTTCTTGCCACTCCCTTCTGGCCTGCAAAGTTTCTGTTGAGAAATCAGCTGACAGTCGTATGGGTACTCCCTTGTAGCTAACTGATTTTCTTTCTCTTGCTGCTTTTAGGATCCTCTCTTTGCCTTTTGCTCTTGGCATTTTAATTATGATGTGTCTTGGTGTGGTCCTCTTAGGATTCCTTTTGTTTGGGGTTCTCTGCGCTTCCTGGACCTGTAAGTCTATTTCTTTCACCAGGTGGGGGAAGTTTTCTGTCATTATTTCTTCAAATAGGTTTTCAAAATCTTGCTCTCTCTCATCTTCTGGCACCACTATAATTCAGATGTTGGTACGCTTGAAGCTGTCCCAGAGGCTCCTTACACTATCTTTGTATTTTCGGATTCTTTTTTCATTTTGCTTTTCTGGTTGGGTGTTTTTTGCATCTTCACACTTCAAATCTTTGCCTTGATTCTTGCGCTCCTCGGGTCTGCTGTTGGGAGTCTGTATAGTATTCGTTATTTCAGTCCGTGTATGCTTAATTTCTAGTTGGTTCTTTATCATAACATCGAGGGTCTCATTAGATTTCTTGAGGATCTCACTACATTTATCGGCGGCTTCTAGACAGTTCTTAAGGGACCTTAAAAGTGTGGTTCTGAACTCAATATCCTCCATTGACAGTTGTGTCCTGTTTCTTTGTCTCTGCCTTTTTTCTGCTTTCTTGGTGCACCCCCTAGTGGTCTTTGTGCGCAGTCTTGTTGTAGTTAAGCCTTGATTGTTGTCGGCAATACCGGGGGTGATTTGACCTCCAGGCTAACTGGCTATGAGAGTCCACTGTGTCTCAAGAAGTTTATTTTCTAATCTGGATGAAAAAAATTGAGCAGTTTAGCATTTTAATGTCAGTAATTGTTAAGGTATTTTTAAGGGTATTTTATCCTACAGAGAATGTGCCAAATCTCATTTTTCATCTGTTTTTCAATTAATTGCAGTGTTGTGATATAGGAAACATAAAGCAATATCATAACAAGTGATACAGTGAGTTAAATTTGATTCATGAAATCTGATGATTTCTTGAAAAATATCTATTTTCTTTCATGTCTCTCTTTTGCTCATTTGAAAGGATGAGTTATAATGATCGCAAAAAGCTATAGATTTTTATAGTACAAAAACTAAAACAGAAACTCAAATCAGGATCTTGTCATGAAGAGGTGAGAAAATTAGTCTCTGCCCAGGCCCCAGATGTGTGTGTATTTTCACACAATAATGGCACCACATTCTTTGGCCACTCCCATGTGCTACTAGAGTGTATGATTAGTGATGAATGCTCACTTAACTGGAACAAACCAGCCAACTCTTTCTGGAGTAGCAAATAAACCCAGAAAGTTCTTCCCTGTCACAGCTATTTAACAATTTTAGAAAGATCTTCAGTATTTATATTTCAAATATAAGACACTAGCTTTATGTGAAGCTCCAATCTCTGTTTGGGCATGCACATTCTAATTGAATGAAAAAAATATGTACCAGCGAGAAAAATATGATGTATAAATTTTTTTTAAATATATTTCATTGATTTTTTACAGAGAGGAAGGGAGAGAGATAGAGAGTTAGAAACATCGATGAGAGAGAAACATCGATCAGCTGCCTCCTGCACATCCCTAGTGGGGATGTGCCCACAGCCCAGGTACATGCCCTTGACCGGAATTGAACCTGGGACCTTTCAGTCCGCAAGCTGACGCTCTATCCACTGAGCCAAACTGGTTTCAGCTGATGTATAAATTAAGAACAAAATGTTTCCAACATAAACCCTGTTTCCTATTTTTATTTTTATCATTTTTATAACATGTTGGAATATTAATACAATAATGAATATATGTGGATAAACTATTTATGACATTGCTATGATCAGACGACTTGTTGATATTTAAATAAAGAAAAAAGAATCAGTAAATAAGGTAACTGGTTTAGTGTTTACACAGATATTATAACATTGAGTTCATGAATTAAAGGGTTTATATTAATAACTAATTGCAGTAATTATTAGCTGTAATTAATTTATAATTTATAATTATAAATTATAATTATAAATTTATAATTTATAATTTATAATTTATAATTTATAATTTAGCTGTAATTAAATTAATAGTTTTTTCATTCCCCACAACAATGACTTTCAAGCATATTTAAACTTAAAGTACATTACATTTTATAACAAGAATCTGAAATCTGATAATAAAAGTCTAGTGGTGTCTTAATAAATATTAAAAGAAATGTATGTCCTCTTCCTTAAGCTAAAACATTCTAACTCTAACCATTTACATATGCGATGAACGTGAATTAATTTTACTATCTTGTTGATGTCATTTTTATTGATATTGATCTTTAATTTTTTTAGCCAAAATGTGGCCACAAGAGCTATAGTGTTAAAGTGTGAAGTTTTGCCAAACCAGTTTGGCTCAGTGGATAGAGCGTCGGCCTGCGGACTCAAAGGTCCCGGGTTCGATTCCGGTCAAGGGCATGTGCCTTGGTTGCAGGCACATCCCCACTGGGGGGCGTGCAGGAGGCAGCTGGTCGATGTTTCTAACTCCCTATCCCTCTCCCTTCTTCTCTATAGAAAATCAATAAAATATTTTTAAAAATTTTTTAAAAAGTGTGAAGTTTCTTCTCAGAGATTTAATGGGAGTTTAATTACCGAGGTGGGCATTAGAGGAAGTCAATTAGAGATTTAAGAAAGATTTTGAAGGAATGTCAAGGAATTTGACATGGAATTCACAACCATGTTTTTGGGGATATATTTTTCATGGATGTAATAGTTGGCCAATGCTGATTAACAATAAAGTTAAGTTGTTAGAAGAGAATGGGAAGGTATGTAACATGACCTACTTCAAATACCTGACCTGGGGAGTTACAGTAAAAAAAGTTATGACTCAGTGGAAGCTGAAATGGAGTAAGAAAATCAGAAGGAATTCCTTTAAAAATGTTCCAACTTGCCATAGTTTTGTTCTCACAGTTTCTAACGTAAATTTTACTTGCTGTTGGGAATGATATATCTATTAAAAAAAATGTTAAGTATTGCCAGCAGACAGGGAAGGAGAAATAGTACCCAGAAGTCAGCATGGTGGAGGGTAAGAGCACTGTACGGGGAGTCAGGACTGGGTTCCAGCCTGGGTCTGTGACCACAAAGTTGTAGGACTTGACTCCGGTCACTTACCCATCTAGAATTCTGTGTCTTTGTTAAACAAGTGTGGTGCATTAAAGCACCTCTTAGTTTAGATGATATTCCAGGTTTTAGACTTGACTATGTCTGGAATTTAGAGAGTCTTTTAAAAAATTATGTCAGAGAGGGCACTTTATTTTTCTCAACTAGAGTGAGAATTATCTCCACTCTCATCATGTTGAGAAAGAGCTACAAGTGTCTGTTGAAGTGGCATGTGAGATATAATTGTGTCACCGTTCTGATGTGGACTTCTTCAGGAGTGTTATTGACTATGCACCTATGACAATCAACTTAGGAACAAACACTGCATTTTAATTTGCTGCAACAAGTCATTCAGTGGGGGTTTTCTCCTCTATGTAGTTTATTCTTAACTAGAGGCCCAGTGCATGAAATTCGTGCATGGGGTGGGGGGCTGGCCTGCACCCTCTCTAATCTGGGAACCCTCGGAGGATGTCCAACTGCCTCTCACACTCTGGGACTGCTGGCTCCTAACTGCTTGCCTGCCTGCCTGATCACCCCTAACCACTTCTGCCTGTCTGCCCCTAACAGCTCCCTGCCAGCCTGATTGCCCCAACTGAATCTACCTCACCCAGCACCTGGGACCCAGGATTCCCTCCCTCTGGCAGGCTGCAGGCACCCAGGACCCGGGCCACAGGCTGGCTGATCCCCATTCGTCTCTTACGAGCTTATTTGTGCCTGGCTGGTCCCCATTGCTCTCTCGTGAGCTCATTTGTGCCTGGCTGATTCCCATTCCTCTCTCCCCAGTGTTGAGTGCCTGAGCCATTACGGTCTGATGGCATGAGGGCGTGAAAACCATTTGCATATTAGCTCTTTATTACATAGGACTAGAGGCCCAGTGCACAAAAATTTGTGCACTCAGGGGGGTCACTCAGCCCGGCCTGTGCCCTCTCTCAGTCTGGGACCCCTCAGGGGATGTCCACCTGCTGGCTTAGGCCCGCTCCCCAGACCTAAGCTGGAAGTCAAACATTCCTCTGGCAGCCCGGGAGCCCTCTGGGGATGTCCACTTGCCAGCGGGGAGAAGGCCTAAGCTGCAGTTGGACATCCTTAGCACTGCTGAAGAGGCAGGAGAGGCTCCTGCAACCACTGCTGTGCTGGCAGCCATCAGCCTGGCTTGTGGCTGAGCAGAGCTCCCCCTATGGGAGTGCACAGACCACCAGGGGGCATATCCTGCATTGAGCATCTGCTCCCTGCTGGTCAGTGTGTGTCATAGTGACCGTCATTTCCAGTCGTTCTGCTCTTAGGGTCAATTTGCATATTACCCTTTTATTATATAGGATAGAGGCCTGGTGCATGGGTGGGGGCTGGCTGGTTTGCCCTGAAGGGTGTCTTCGATCAGGGTGGGGGTCCCGCTGGGATGCTTGGCCAGCCTGGGTGAGTGGCTGAGGGCTGATTCCATGCTGGCCACAGCCCCTTTAGGGTAGGAGGTCCTGCTGGGGTGCCTAGCCAGCCTGGGTGAAGGGCTGAGGGCTGTTTTCAGGCTGGCCACAGACCCTTCAGGGTGGGTGGGGTCCCTCTGGGGTGCTTGGCCAGCCTGAGTGAGGGGCTGATGGTTTATTTCAGGCTGGTCAAGCCCCCCAGTGGGGACCCTCACCCCATGGGAGTTTGGCCAGCCTGGTTGAGGGGCTGATGGCTGTTTTCAGGCTGACCACACCCACGGGCTGGAAGCAGGTATCTGGGATTTATTTAAAGTCTATAACTGAAACTTTGTAGCCTTAAGCGGAGCCCAGGTCATAGAAGTCTGGGTTGCCCCTGGCAATAGAGGCTCCCAGCCCCTTCATGAGTGGAGGCCAGGCAAGCTGGAAGCAGGTATCTGGGATTTATTTATCTTCTATAATTGAAACATTGTAGCCTTGAGCAGAGCTCAGGGCCAGCCAGGGCAGGCGGGATGTTGACTTCCTCCATCACCGGGGCAACCCAAGCCTCCTGCTCGCTTCAGCTCCATGGCTGCCGCCATCTTTGTGATGGAGTGAGGGAGTGACAGTTAATTTGCATATTACTCTTTTATTATATCGGATAGTATAGCTATATTAGGAAAGGTTTATTAAAGGATACTAATTTGGCAGAAAGTGAAGCCAAAATTTCTGTTAGGGTCTGAGTTTGTTCTCTCATGAAATCAAAGTATGCGTTCATGGACAAACAGGTAAGTGAAAGCAAAGTTTTATTCTCTCTCTAGGAGTAGATATATGCCCTGCTGGCTTCTGATTGGTTCTCTCAAAGAATTATACCTTAGCAACATCCTTGGGATTGGTTATTTCATACACTTCACTGCCTTATTTTTGGTTATCTGCAAGCTGCCTGCCTTAGCAACATCTATACATTTTAAAGCTCAAGTTCCTTCCGCAGGGAAGGACCTGATTGAGGGCTGCCATATCAGGTCCAAGGTGATGTCACTACCTGCATTCTGCCCACATCTGCAATGTTCTACCTACCCACCCCCACAACCACCAGTGGTCCTGTCCCTAACTTCCTAGCCCTCTTCTATCTCCTCAAAAGCACTGAGTGTTTGGGGAAACTATAAGTCTGAAAGAGGAAAAGAATTAAGTTGTAGTCTTTCTTCTGCCAAAGCTATAAATATAAATGAATGATTAAATAGTGAGAGCTATGAAATATGCCATTGTATTTTAATGAAGAAAAAAGCACATATATATATATATATATATATATATATATATATATGATAAGTTTTCTTTGTGAGCTACATGGAAGTGGTATTAATGCAGAGAAATGATGTGGATATCAGGATAGAGATAATCATTAGTCTGATTAAATGTCCCTAGAAAGGCTGAGTCAACTAAAAGGAAGACAGTAAATGATGCTCTTTGAATCAGTACTGCTTTATATTTTGCAGTGAAAGAACCACATCCCTCACCCACATTTTTATTTTTCCTCAAATTAAAGCAAATCAGGTCCAGGCTATTGTATTATACTAATTAGTCACAACATGCTTACTGTTTAGGTGCTCTGTTGCCCATACACCTTATTTATTTGCAGATATTGCAATGTAATATTTCATAACAGTTTTTGGCTTTTGAGGATGTCAGCTAAGCATGACTTCATTTGATAAATAGCAGGAAATACAAGACATTGTTATGACATGGTCCACGACCCATAGCTTAGAACAGTGTTTCTCAAAATGTGCTAGCAGCATCACCCTCACCTGAACACTTGTTAGAAATACAAATTCTCCCCCACCCCCAAATATGTTTTTAGTGATTTCAGAGAGATAAAGGGAGAGAGAAAGAGAGACAGGAACATCAATGATGAGAGAGAACCTTTGATCAGCTGCCTCTGCCTCCTACCTTCTGCTGGGGATCAAGCCTGAAACCCGGGCCTGTGTTCTGACCAGGAATTAAACCATGAACACCTGGTTCCTTGGTCAATGCTCAACCACTGAATGACTCTGGCCAAGTAGAAATACACATTCTTGAGCCCTTCCAAGGTCTATTGAATTAGAAATACTGGGGATAGGGACCAATAATCTGTGTATCTGTATTCTAACAAGCTCTTTAGGTGATTCTGATGTGTGCTAATGTTTGAGAACCATAGCTCTGTATTCTCTAATCTAAGTATTCATAAAAATCATCTTAAGAGATTGTGTATACTGCATAGGGCAAAGTAATCCCTACTAAGCAAGATCACAACAATTTTATTTGTAAATTGATCAGTTGATTATAAATTTATGTGGAAATTCAGAGGGCCCCCAAAAACTATGGCAAACCTGAAAAACCCCACAAAGCTGGTTGTCTTGCACTAAAAGAAATGAGTACTTAATAACAGCTATAATAATTAAGCCAGTGTTACTCTTACTTCATTCCAGGGACAAAAATCAATTTCATATGGATTATAAATATAAACATAAAATATAAAACAATAAGCTTTAAGATGAAAGTAGGAAAATATTTTCGTGAATTTAATGTAGGCAAAAATCTCTTTAAAAAAGGAATTCTGACTATAAGGGATAAATTGATTACATTAATATTAAGAACATATTTCATCAGAACAGTAAGAGAATAGAAAGCCCTACAGGTCTACCTCAAAGAAACAAGAAAAATTAATAATAAACTTTCTAACCCTACAACTTAAAGAACTAGAAAGAGAACAACAGGAAAGGCCCAGAGTAGGCAGAAGGAAGGAAATAATAAAAATCAGATAAGAAATAAATTATATAGAGACTAAAAAAAAAAAAACAATACAAAATATCAATGAAACCAAGAACTGGTTCTTTGAAAAGATAACATTGATGTACCTTTAGCCACACTAATCAAGAAACTGAGAGACCCCAAATAAATAAAATCATAAATGAAACAGGTGAAATAACAACTGACACCATAGAAATACAAAGGATTGCAAGCAAATACTATGAACAACTATATGCCAACAAGCTGGACAACATGGATGAAATGGACATATTCCTAGAAAAATTCAACCTTTCAGATTCAATCAGAAAGAATCAGAAAACCTGAATAGGCTGATAGCAGTGGATGAAATTGCAGGATTAATAAAAAAACTCCCAACAAATAAAAGCATTGGTCAGTGGTGTTTTACAGAACATTCAAAGAAGAAATAACACAAATCCTCTTCAGACTATTCAAAAAATTCAAGAAGAAGGAACACTTCCAAACACTTTTACAAGGTCAGAATTAGCCTAATTCCAAATCCAGACAATGACACAACAAAGAAAGAGAATTGGAGGCCAATATCCCTTATGAAAATAGATGCTAAAATCCTTAACAAGATGTTAGCAAATTGGACCCAGCAATATATTAAAAAGATCTTACACCATGACGAAGGTGTAAGATTTATTGCAGGGATTCAAGGCTGGGAAAGTATTTACAAATCAATAAGTGTTGTAGATCACATAAACAAATTGAAGACAAAAATAACATGATCATATCAATTGATGCAGAAAAGAATCTGCCAAATTCCAATACCATTTTGTGATAAAAACTCTCAGCAAAGTTGGAGTAGAAGAATCATACTTCAAGTTAATAAAGGCCATATATGACAAACCTACAATCAACATCATACTCAATGGACAAAAAATAAAACCATTTCCCCTAAGAACAGGAGCAAGACAGGGATGTCCCCTTTCACCACTCTTATTCAAAGTAGCACTGGAAGTTCTAGCCACAGCAATCGGACAAGGAGAAAAAATAAAAGGCATCCAAATTGGGAAGGAGGAAGTAAAACTGTCATTATTCACATATCATGTGATATTGTACATAGACAACTCTAAAGACTCCACCAAAAGACTTCTAAATTTAATAAATGAATGTAGCAATGTAGCAGGATGAAAAATTAACACCCAGAAATCCATGGCATTGTAATCCATATATTGATTGATTTCTGAGAGAAAGGGAACAACTCATACAACTCAACAAAAGGAAGACAAACCATCCAATTAAATGGGCAAGGGACCTAAATAGACACTTCTTCAAAGTGGACATACTGATGGTCGAGACGTTTGAAAAATGCTCAAAGTCACTTATCATCAGAGAGATGCAAACTAAAACTATATCTCACACCTGTGAGAATGGCTATCAGCAACCACTCAACAAATGACAAGTGCTGGTGAGGATGTAGATAAAAGGGAACCTTAATACACTACTGGTGGGAATGCAGGTTGGTACAGCCATTATGGAAAACAGTATGGAGTTTCCTCAAAAAATTAATATGGAACTGTCATTTGACCCAGTGATCCCACTTCTAGGAATATATCCTAGGAAACCAAAAGAACCAATCAGAAAGAATATATGCTCTTAGCAGCACAATTTACAATAGCTAAGGTCTGGAAACAGCCCAAGTGCCCATCAGTAGATGAGTGGATAAAATAGTTGTGGTATGTTTATGCTATGGAATACTATGCAGCTGTAAAATAGAAGGATCTCTTACCCTTTGAGACAGCATGGAGGAACCTAAAGAGTATTATGCTAAGTGAAATAAGCCAGTTAGAGAAAGATAAGTATTACATGATCTCACTCATATGTGGAATCGAATGAACAAAATAAACTGATGAACAAAATAGATCCAGAGACATAGAAGCATGGAACAGATTGACAGATCTCAGAGGGAAGGTGAGAGTGGGTGGTGGGTGGGGAGAGATTAGCCAGGGAACTTATATGCATACTAGAGGCCCAATGCATGAAATTTGTGCATGGGTAGGGTCCCTAGACCTGGCTGGTGATCAGGGCCGAACTGTGGGGGAACTGGTGGGGTGATCGGGGGGTGGGGAGGCTCCCACTGGAACCCGCCTTGGCTGGCGTTGGGCCTTTGGGCTGGAGGCAGCTCCTGCAATGAGCATCTGCCCCCTGGTGGTCAGTGTGCATCATAATGACTGGTCATTCCACTGGTCATTCCACCAGTTGTTCAGCTGTACAGTCTATTTGCATATTAGGCTTTTGTTATATAGGATATGCACAGGCTATGGACACAAACAATAGTGTGGTGATGGCTTGGGAGGGCCAGGTACAGAGTGGAGGGGATCAATGGGGGGAAAAGGAGGACATCAGTAATGCTTTCAACAATAAATATAAATTAAAAAATATAGGAGAAACCAAGATGGCGGCATAGGTAAACACCGGAGTTTGCTGCCTCGAACAACCACTTCAAAAATACAACTAAAAGACAGAACAGACATCATCGAGAACCACTGGAAGGCTGGCTGAGTGGAAGTTCTACAACTAGGAGGAAAGAATAAAACATACCGAGACTCAGAGGAGGTGCAGTGCTGAAGTAAAATACTAAGGTGCGGAGTGCATGCGGAGCGGGCTGGCGGCTGAGGGCGTGGTTGTTGTTTTCAATCGGGAGGGAGTCTCAGACTCTGAGCTCCAGCTCCGGGTGAGTCTCTAGGGACCCAGACTCATACGGGAGAAGCAGGACTGTCTGGCATCGCTCAGAACCCTAGGGCAGCTTTCTCTCCGTGGGGCTTGCAGCAATTACTGGGACACTGAGAAGCAGAGCCTCTGAGGGCAAGACTGAGAGCAGCCATAATTGCTAACCCCGCCCTGTTGATCCCGTGAGACCCACCCCGCCCAAGCCCTGCAGGAAAACTTTTGCTGGATAGCCTCAGGCAAAGGCTAGATTAGCACCTCCCTTGAGATCCAGGAGCCAGGAAGCCCAGAGGTCAGAGTGGGACCATCCAGTTTGCAGCTCTGTGGAACCATAAAAGACACACTCAGGGGGAAGACTCAGTGAGCACCAAAGCCCCATTGAAGCAAGTCTAACCCCAGAGGGGTGTCTCCAGCACAGTTCTCCCACTGCAGACACAGCTGATTCTCACAGCCAATTGGCCTGGAGGTCAATTCCTCACAGTGATAACTACAACAATCAAGGCTTAATTACAACAAGACTGTGTACAAAGCCCACAAGGGGGTGCACCAAGAGTGTCTACCTCAGGTAATTGGGACACTTAGCACAGAAAGGAACTCTATTGACACAGCGAAGCATAAAAAATGCCGAGACAAAGAAAAAGGACACAAACGACAGAATTGGAGGAAAGCAAACTGCTGGATATAGAGTTCAAAACCACACTTTTAAGGTCTTTAAATAACTGTCTAGAAGCCGCCAATAAACTTAATAAGGCCCTCGAAAAGACTGGTGAGACCGCCAATAAATGTAGTGAGATCTTCAAGAAGACTGGTGAGACCGCCGATAAATGTAGTGAGATCCTCAAGAAATCTAATGAGACCCTCGATGTTGTGATAAAGGACCAACTAGGAATTAAGCATACACTGACTGAAATAAAGAACATTATACAGACTCCCAACAACAGACCAGAGGATCTCAAGAATCAAGTCAAAGATTTGAAATACGAAGAAACAAAAAAACACCCAACCGGAAAAGCAAAATGAAAAAAGAATCCAAAAATATAACAAATGGATAAACAAATGTTGGTATAGTCATTCTCTGACATACTATGCTACAGTAAGGACAAAAAAACCCTATATATACACACATAAATTATGGATGAATTTTATGAACACAATGCCTGTGTTTTTAAGTTCACAGTGTAATTCCTTGACTAAAAGTTCAAGTACAGGAAAAACTAATCTATGGAAATCCAAGCTGGTGGTTGGGGTGTGGGGTAGAAAGAGGGCACAGAAGGAAATCTTTGAAGGAATCTATTAATGTTCTGATTTTGACCCATGTACTGGTTACAGGGGAGTGTTCAATTTGTAATTTTTATTCAGCTGAATAATATTTTAGGTGCACTTTTCTGTTTTTGAGTTATACTTAAAAAAAAATGTTTCCTACAAAAAATCAAAGGGCATAATGAAAGCTGCATTTTTAAAACACTGATCAGGAGGTAATGTGAGGGAGTATGGAGCTGCTATCAGGAACCAAGGAGAAAGAGGTTAGGAGACTATTGATTTAGACTTGAACAGAAATAGTAGCTTGGTGTAAGGTAGAAGCTGGGAGACAAATAAAAGAAATGAAATAAAAGGCAAGTGATGAGGTAGAACTGCCAGTACCACATGATGGATATGAAAGGTGAAGAGAGTAAAATACAGGGAGTGGGCAGACTACCTTCTAAGACCCTTCTGTTACAGAGGTGGATGCACCTTGAAGTCAGAATAAGAGGATTTCTAAAGCTGTGTGGGAGAGAAGGAGGTGCTGCATAAAAACAGAACTTCAGCTGATACAGGTAAGAGGACTTCTCAGATGAAGTATTTGGCATGTTTACTGCCATTCTTTCCTCAGACTACTTCCAGGATGACACATGTTCCAGGTTTCCACCTACCTTGATTAGTCCTTCTCAGCCTCATGTACGGGTTCTTCCTCTGACATGCCCAGGTATCTGTTTTAGTCATTTTATCCTCAGTATGTGATCAACCAAGTTCAGGCTCATGGCTTTAAACAATGGAAAAACCGCTCCTCCAGATTCACATACACAAATAGCTACTCAAGATGCTCACATGTATTACTCAAAAATATCTAAGTCTCAAATTCAACATAACCAAAATTGAACTAATAATTCTATCTGAAAGTCTAATCCCTTCCCAGAGTTTCCCTTTGCAGTAAATGGCCCCACCGAAAATGCAGAAATATGGACATCATATTTGACCCCTCCCTTTTCATACCTATTTTTTCACAACAGTAAATATTATTATTATTATTATTATTATTATTATTATTATTTTATGCCCTTGACCGGAATTGAACCTGGGACCTTTCAGTCCTCAAGCCAATGCTCTATCCACTGAGCAAAACTGGCTAGGGCCCAACAATAAATATTTTTAATTTTATACCCAAAATGTCTCTCAAATTGTCATCCTTGTTTTATCATCAACACTGCCATCACCATAGTCCAAGCTACCATCATCTCTTGCCTCAACCTCTACATAGGCCTCCTCACTGGTTTCCTCTCAGACATTCTTGCTCTTCCCCTCACTTAACGTACTCTTCACACTCAAGTAAAAATGATTTGTTCAATATACAGATATGATTCTATCAGACACTTAAAATTCTCAAAGGCTTTTGATTGATTTTAGGAGTAAGTCCAAAGTACTTAACAATGTCTGTATCATTTGGCTCTTCCCTTCCCAACCCATTCCTTCTCCATAAAAGTGTCATTTATCTCACATGGCTTTTGTACTTGCTGCATTCGCAACACTGCCCATTTACACCCATCTATTCCCAAGTTATCCTGGTTAATTATCAATTCTCTTTAACTCAAGGCTAAGTTCCTCTGGGAAGCATACTTGATTGTTCAGAATAAGCCAGGTTTTTCATGTACTTTTTTTAAAAAGCCCCTATTGGTTTAATTTATATTTTTCTGTTTGATTATTGATCAATGCCTGTGTCACTCTATAGATTGCAACCTCCATGAAGACAGGGTGTAACTGAACATAAGACCTTATGCAAGTTTCTAGAACACACCCAAGAACATTTATGTTCAATGAATATTTGATGGATGAAAGAACCATATGGGGAAATCAGACTTCATAATGAATAGCTCCAAGAAACAAATGAATGTCATTAGCTGATTGTTCACAGAGGATATCAAGCAAACTAAGGCAAAAAAGAAATCAAGTTTAGTGAATAAAGATTAAAATTGACTTCTTATGGGGATAACAGGAAGATGGCTGCCGATGGGAAGGCAGACTGCAAGACAGTGTGAGAGTGAGAGAACGAAAGGAGAGTGTGTGGACTTACCGAGAGTGTAAATTTGTGGGTGAGCGATAGCTATACTCCAGAGAACTGTTGGAGACTGCCGGATCGGCTCCCCTAACCGGGCAGCCTCCACTGCTGCTGAAATCTCTCGCGGAGCGGCCGGCTCAGCTGCAGAGACCACGCCATCTTGAGTGGCTGATATTGGAAGAATATACATCCAGAGACCCTGAAACCACGGCACCCGGGGACCAGCTGCAAACCCAGGAACACCGGATCTCAAGTAGCACAAATACGTGGACTCAGATGAGCCCTGCTCCTCCTCACGGAAAGGTCAGATTTCACCTAGATAAAATTGTGGTTTGTAATTCAGGTTGGAGGGAGGAACGCCGGGGGAAGTCTGCACCCCACAAAGTCCACGGTAGTAGGGGCCAGCATGATCCGTGAGTGTGGAAGGGGTCCCGCAGGGCTGCTGGCTAAAGGGAACTCTAAAAATCAGCCCATAGCTGGACTGGGTGCAAAAAGGCAGCTTCATATTTTGCCAGTGTGCCAGCTGCTTAGTGCCAGGGGAGAGAGGATGTGCAAAGAGACTTTGGGAGAATTGCACACAGAGCTGGATGGTGGAGGGTTGCGAGCTCTCGCACTTACCATGGCTCTTATTTTTTCCTCTTTAAATCTTTGCTTTTGATTATTAAACCCAAAACATAAGACTGCCTAATTGGAGTCACTCACAGAGACTGCAGGGGAAAGTTGTTTTTGTGGAACCTGGGAATCAGAGCAGGGAGTAACGATTAAGGAACCAGGTCTGGGGCAGTTGACTCTCCCAAACCAATATTAAGTGTGATAGGGAAAACAAAACCTAAATACTGGCTCGAGAGGACCTATAGCCTTAGAGGTCAATCCAGAAACACTGCCACCCAGAGAGTGAACCACAAACTGACTCTTCTGTAAATACAAATAAAGGCAGTCTGGGAAACAAAGAAATACTTCCTGCTTTAAAATCAGGTCTGTGGTTTACAACATGGAGGAACAGTGTATCTCAGGTAACTTCAACACTCTCCTGAATACCTGACAGGACTAAGTGCCAAACAGAAGAGTAGAGGAAGTGAAGGACTTTCATTACTCCACATTTTTATTTTTTTCACCTTTTACTTAAGAAACTAAATTGTTTTTCTTTTTTCCTCATCTGATTTTACCTTTTTAATTACTGCATTTTTATTTTTAACCAGTATTATTACTACTACCATTTTACCTTTTTTTAAAGGGCCATTTTATTTTCTCTTTATTTTATTTTGAGATTAGTGTTCTACATTCTATTTTCATCTTTCCTTTAGCATCATTTTACTCTATCTCAACTTTACCTTTATGCCAAAATTCTCTTCCTCACTTTTCCCCTTTTGTTGTCTGGTTTCTCTTATCCTATTCCTGCTTTAGATTTTCCCTATTCCTTCTTTTTACCCCTTGTTAAAATTTCACCCTAGTTAAATATCTAATTTCCAATCCCCTGCTTTAAGTCCATATACACCTCTCTTCTTCTCTTTCTTCACTATCAAAATTTGTTTTCTCTATGTTGTTTTGTTGTTTGCTTGATTGTTGATTATATTGGTTTTTTTTATGCTTGTTTGTGAGATTGTTTCACTTTTTCTTATTATTTTTTTTTGTTAGTTTTTTTTCCGGGTATTTTTGCTTCTGTTTTCCCTCACCTCGCTTGATATTAGTTGTTGTTTGTAGTTTGCATTCATCTCTTGGTATCTATTGCTGGCATTCATTGGGATTAGTAGCTGTTCTATTGGAGTTTTCTCCCCATATAAATAGTTTCTTTCCCTCTTCTATTTCATTCTTTCTTTTCTCTCTTACTTTTTTTTTTCCTTTTCCTAATTTCATTTTTGCACTCCTATTTTTCCTCTTTTTCTTCTTTTCTTTTTCTCTTCTTCTTTATTTCTAATACCCTAATTCTCTTTTCTCTGGTGGTCATCTTTATTTGGGGTTATTAGTATCATGAATACATTTGTGTTCAGTGCCTTGTGCTTTGTGCCTTGTTGTGTTGTATTTTGTGCCTTTAAATCAATGCAGCAGAGAGAGTACTACATAACCAAACACCCGGAGAAGAGAAATCATGGGGAGACAGAGAAACAGCCTGCAGATGAAAGAAAACAGGCATTACCAGAAAAGGAAGTAAACGAAGTGGAGGCAAGAAACATGTCAGAGAAAGAATTCACAGAAATGGTCATAAGGTGGATGAAAAGAATGGAAGACAAATTCAACAATATGTGTAAGAACCAAGAGGAAATGAATAAGAGCCAAGAAGAAATGAAAACAATGACATCGCTGCTATAAAGAACTCATTAGAAAGCATTAAGAGTAAACTAGAAGAAGCAGAGGACTGCATCAGTAAGCTAGAAGACAAGGTAGGAAAATATACCCTAGCAGAGCAGCTTCTAGAAAAAAAAAAAAAAAAAAGCAGGAGGGGAACCTAAGAGAACTTTGGACAACACAAAACGAAAAAACATCCGCATAATAGGGGTGCCAGAAGGAGAGAAAATTGAGCAAGGAATAGAAAACCTGTTTGAAGAAATAATGACAGAAAACTTCCCAGATATAGGGAAGAAAAAACTCACACAAATCCAAGAAGCTCACAGAGTCCCAAACAAAATGAACCCCAAAATACTGATGACAAGGCACATTATTATTAAATTGGCAAACACCAATGACAAAGCAAGAATCTTAAAAGGGGCCAGAGAGAGACAGAAAGTTATCTACAAAGGATCCCTCATCAGACTAGAGACTGATTTCTCAACAGAAACACATCAGGCAAGATGGAAATGGAATGAAATATACAAAGTCATGCAAAGGAAGGGTCTGAATCCAAGAACACTGTATCCAGAAAGACTATCAATCAAAATTGAGAGATAAATCAGGAGCTTCACAGACAAAAAAGGACTACGGGAGTTTATTACCACCAAACCAGCAATGCCAGAAATGCTACAGGGTCTGCTGTAAAAAGAAAAAATAGGAAACGAAGAAGGAACACTGGGGTTAAGAATAAAAATGGCGACAAACAAGTATCTATCAATAATAACTCTAAATGTAAATGGATTAAATGCCCCAATCAAAAGACATAGGATAACTGAGTGGATAAGAAAACATGACCCATATATCTGCTGTCTACAGGAAACCCACCTCAGAAAAGAAGATGCACACAGACTGATGGTGAAGGGATGGAAAAAGGTTTTTCAGGCGAATGGAAATGAAAAAAAAGCTAGGGTAGCAATGCTTATATCTGATGAATTAGATATAAAAGTGAAGGACATAAAAAGAGATAAAGAAGGCCACTTCATAATACTAAAGGGAGCAATCAAACAAGAAGAAATAACTCTGGTAAACATATATGCACCCAATATAGGAGCCCCCAAATACATAAACAAACTTCTGGAGGAGATCAAGGGAGAGATTGACAGTGATACAATCATAGTAGGGAAATTTAATACCCCACTATCCCCATTGGACAAACCCTCTAAACAAAAAATCAGCAAAGAAACATCAATCCTAAATGACTCACTAGATCAGATGGAATTAATTGACATCTTCAGAGCATTTCACCCAAAGCCACAGAATATACATTCTTCTCAAGTGCACATGGGTCATTTTCAAAGATAGACCATATATTGGGTCACAGGCAAAGTCTCTTCAAATTCAAGAAGATAGAAATCATATCAAGCATCTTCTTAGATCACAATGGCATAAAAATGGAAATCAACTACAATAAAAGCAATCCAAAAACATGCAGACTAAATAGCATGCTATTAAACAATGACTGTGTTACCAGAGAGATCAAAGAAGAAATAAAAAACATCATGGCACAAACTACAATGAAAACACAACAATCCAAAACCTATGGGACACAGCGAAAACAGTCTTGACAGAGAAGTTCATAGTTCTACAAGCCTACTGCAAAAAACATGAAAAAATGATAATAAATTACCTAACCCTACAACTCAAAGAGTTAGAAAGAGAGCAAAAAGAAAAGCCCAGTGTAAGCAGAAGGAAGGAAATAATAAAGATCAGAGCAGAGATAAATGACATAGAGATAAAAAAAAATACAAAAAATCAACAAAACCAGGGGCTGGTTCTTTGAAAGGATAAACAAAATTGATGAACCTCTATCCAGGCTCACCAAGAAACAAAGAGAGAGGACCCAAATAAACAAAATCAGAAATGAAAGAGGAGAAATAACAACAGACCCCAGAGAAATACAGAAGATTGTTAAAAAATACTATGAACAACTATACTCCAACAAACTAGACAACCTGGAGGAAAAGGACATATTCTTAGAAAAATACAACCTTCCAAAACTCAATCAGGAAGAATCTAAAAATCTCAATAGGCCAATAACTATGGAAGAAATTGAAGCAGTCATCAAAAAACTCCCAGGAAACAAAGCCTAAGGCCAGATGGTTTCACAGGGAAGTTTTACCAAACATTCAAGGAAGAACTAAAACCTATCCTCCTCAGACTATTCCAAAAAATTCAAGAGGAAGGAATACTTCCCAGCTCATTCTATGAAGCTAGCATCACTCTCATACCAAAAGCAGATAAAGACAACACAATGAAAGAGAATTACAGGCCAATATCCCTCATGAACATAGATGCCAAAATCCTCAACTAAATCCTAGCATATCAGATCCAGCAGTATATCAGAAAGATCATACACCATGACCAAGTAGGATTTATTCAGGGGATGCAAGGATAGTACAATATCCACAAATCAATAAATGTAATACATCACGTAAACAAATTGAGAGATAAAAACCACGTATCAATTGATGCAGAAAAAGCATTTGACAAAATCCAACACCCATTTTTGATAAAAACTCTCAGCAAGGTGGGAATAGAAGGATCATACCTCAACATAATAAAAGCCATATATGACAAACCCACAGCCAACATCATATTCAATGGACTAAAAGTAACACCATTTCCCCTAAGAACAGGAACAAGACAGGGATGCCCACTCTCACCACTCCTGTTCGACATAGTACTTGAAGTATTAGCCATTGCAATTAGACAAGAAGAAGAAATCTGTCCTTATTTGCAGATGACATGATATTATACATAAAAAACCCTAAAGACTCCATCAAAAAACTATTAGACTTAATAAATGAATTTGGCAATGTAGCAGGATACAAAATTAACCCCAAGAAATATATGGCATTTCTATACTCCAATAGTGAAATTACAGAAAAAGAGACTAAAAAAGCAATCCCATTTACCATCACAACAAAATAATTAAGATACCTAGGAATAAACTAACTAAAGAGGTAAGAGACTTCTACTCAGAAAACTATAGGATGTTGAAAAAAGAGATAGAGGAAGGCATAAACAGATGCAAGAACATACCATGTTCTTGGATTGGTAGAATCAACATTATTAAAATGTCCATACTACCCAAAGCAATCTATAAATTCAACACACTCCCCATTAAAATACCAATGACATATTTCACAGACCTAGAACGAACACTCCAAAAATTCATCTGCAATAAAAAAAGATCCCGAATAGCTGCAGTGATCCTGAGAAAGAAGAACAAAGTAGGTGGGATTTCAATACCAAATATCAAGCTGCATTACAAAGCCACTGTTCTCAAAACTACCTGGTACTGGCACAAGAACAGACATACAGATCAATGGAATAGAATAGAGAACCCAGAAATCGACCTGAACCAATATGCTCAATTAATTTTTGACAAAGGAGGCAAAAACATACAATGGAGTCAAGACAGTCTCTTCAATAAATGGTACTGGGAAAATTAGACAGATACATGCAAAAAAAAAAAGAAATAAACTAGACCACCTACTTACACCACATACAAAAATAAATTCAAAATGGATAAAGTACTTAAATGTAAGATGGGAAACCATAAAAGTACTAGAGGAATCCAAAGGCAACAAAATCTCAGACTTATGCCGAAGCAATTTCATCACCGATACATCTCCTAGGGCATTGGAAACTAAAGAGAAAATAAAGAAATGGGACTACATCAAAATAAAAATCTTTTGCACAGCATAGGAAACCATCAACAAAACAACAAGAAAGCCCACTGCATGGGAGAACATATTTGCCAATGTTATCCCCGATAAGGGTTTAATCTCCAACATTTAAAGGAACTCATACAACTTAACAAAAGGAAGATAAACAATCCAATCAAAAAATGGGCAAAGGATCTAAGTAGACACTTTTCAAAAGAGGACATTCAGAAAGCCAAGAGACATATGAAAACATGCTCAAAGTCGCTAATCATCCAAGAGATGCAAATCAAAACAACAATGAGGTACCATCTCACACCTGTCAGAATGGCTATCATCAACAAATCAAAAAACCACAAGTGCTGGAGAGGATGTGGAGAAAAAGGAACACTGGTGCATTGCTGGTGGGAATGCAGACTGGTGCAGCCACTATGGAGATCAGTATGGAGTTTCTTCAAAAAGCTAAAAATGGAATCCATTTGATCCAGCAATCCCACTTCTAGGAATATATCCCAAGAAACCAGAAACACCAATCAGAAAGGATATATGCATCCCTATGTTCATAGCAGCACAATTTACCATAGCTAAGATTTGGAAACAGCCTAAGTGCCCATCAACGGATGAATGGATTAGAAACCCCTGGTACATCTACACGATGGAATACTATGCTGCTATAAAAAAAGAAGGAATTCTTACCATTTGTAACAGCATGGATGGAACTAGAGAGCATTATGCTAAGTGGAATAAGCCAGTCAGTGAAAGAAAAATACCACATGATCTCACTCATTTATGGATAATAAAGAGCATTATAAACTGATGAACAAAAATAGATACAGAGGCAGAGCAGCATTAAACAGACTGTCAAACTACAACAGGAAGGTTGGGGAGGGTTGTGGGGGTTAAGAGATCAACCAAAGGACTTGTATGCCTGCATATAAGCATAACCAATGGACACAAGATACTGGGAAGTAGGGGAGGCCGGGGGAAGGTCAAGGGGAAAAAAAGGAGACAAATGTACTACTCTTTGTAATATTTTAAGCAATAAAAAGAAAAAAGAAAAAAAATTGACTTCTTGTGGCTTTGCCTAGATTTGCCTTTTACACCACTTTAGTGTTAGTCACTCCTATGGCATTCAAAAAGGTCTTCAATTGAATTCTGGGAATTAGAATACCACATCATTGGCTCAGAATAGTTTGACCTCAATTTAAACAATAGCTAAGTTATAGATTTTAATCATTTTCATTTTTTAGAATGTCGTCTGACATGTAATAACTACATGAGCAAAGAATTCAGGATCTTAAGTTTGGGTAATAAGGGACTAAAGGAGCCGATTCTAAGGTTTCTTCATACTATGGAGACTTGTTTGCAGAAAGCTGAGTGTTGATAAGAGCTTCATAGAGCCATAGCTACACAAGAGCCCAGCACAGGCGGTATATATTAAGACCTGCTTTAGGGTGTTGTTGTTGTTGTTTTTCTTCTTTTTTGAAATGTGAGATCTCAAATAATTTGGTTTCTCACCTCTTGACACTATTCTCACTCCACACTTGTCATTTTACATACAATTATTGAGTTGACCTGAAAAGCTGTTAGGTTAGGAGGTGCAAGGTCAGTGTCCCCACCTCTTCCCAACCCAATCTGATACCTACCTCAGATGGGCCTTTGTACTGTCCCTGCTGGACACTGCACCTTTCTGTAATTATAAATGCCTGTTTTCAGTCACTTCAAAGGTTTCCCAGCACTGGGAGTCCTTCTTCAAAGCCTCTGCATTGCTGAGGAACTTCTGTCATTGACAGGAGGTCCTGCTTTGAAGTTTTTCATGCCATTTATTGATTTTCTCCTTTAAAGATGTTCAGATTAGAAAATGCTTCACCCCCTTTGAAATGTGCATGTTTTCATAATGTTAAAGGGTTAATCCTTTGAAGATATTTACATTTTATAGCAATGTCCTTATATGAAGAAATTTGACATCAGTTATGCCATGTGCTTTATGGTGCTTTCCTTTTCTCTGCTGGATCCTTCAAGTTCAAAATACTTTCAATTTAGTATGTGGTGGAGTTTTGCATTAAACTTTTTTTTTCCTTTTTAGGCAATGCCAAAGAAACCAATAAATGTGCTAAAATGAAAGAGCTTGAGTAATTTGGAAATGGTATTTATTCCAATTGTTTACACATGATTACTTAATATTAGGACACTTTTAATGTTTGGGTATGTTAAAAAGTTTCTTGATCTCATGACCATCTGCAGTGTCCTAATATTATGCATAACCACCAGTAAATGTTAGCTTTGAAAGTGAATTCTACCTGAATTATACAAATGCATATTTTATACATATTTTTCTTTATGTATATTGGTTATGCCTCAATTTCCTAATCTCTCAAAGAGAAGAATAGGGATGCTATGAGGATTAAATTGAAAATCGGACTTAAGAAATAGCTCATGCAAATATGTTAGCTGTGTTGAAGTCAATTAGATGGCCAAATCCAATTAATTCAATACTGAATAAAAGCCTTTGTAATGTTTTAGATATTAGCTTCAGGACTGTCCTGCTGATCAGAAGTCCACTACCTTTTTTTCTCATTAGCTGATTTCAACAAATCTGTCACTTGGAAAATCTGTCAGTTAGCTTAAGACTGATTACTGTTACAATACAGAACTATTGGAGATAGGTAACATTTTAAGTTCTTAGTGTAACTGAAGAGTCTAATAGCATGTTGTGGTGATACAAAGAAATGAGGAGAGAAGAAAATTGTGCTGAAAAGTGGAAAGAAGATGGAAAATTGAAGAACAATGGGGGGTAAAGGAGAACTCCAAATCTGAATTTTCACACAATTCATTAAGAAATTAAAAAATATTTAACATGCAAATACACACATATACACACATACACAGACATGCAACACTCATGAAACTAATTTACAACTAAATATAATAACTAATGGTATAATATCCTAAAGTACAGGTCCTAAATCTAAAATTCCACACACAAGAAAAAGGAAAATAAATATGATGGGGATGAGTTTTGATACCTAGTGGGTTTGTAAACTCATATTAAATGTGATCCTGTTGTTAACCAGGAATCATATAACTTAACCTTCATAATAAAAATAAACAGAGCTTTTAAACTTTTGTGCTCACTATAATATGATTGTAATCATAATGCCAGGGAAATATTCATTTTCTGGATGTCAGTGATTAATTTCTCCTGAATTCTAAAGCTATTGCTTTATTCAGTAATTTAATCATTCATTTATTTAATATTTATATAGTGTTAAGGAAGTACAAATGGCCAATGAACAGATAAGATACTCGATTTTACTACTCATGAGGATGAAGTAAATGTGGACAACAATGAGGTACATATTCTATCCATTTGGTGCTAAATAATATAAAGCGTTGTTAGGGTTGGGGAAATATTGGTATTCTTTTATGTTATTGGTGGAAGTATAATTCAATATAGATTTTGGGAGTTTAATTAGGAAATATCTATGAAAATGTAAATATGTATATCCTTTAACCCAGGATTACTACAATTATTGTCCTTTCTCTCTTCTAATATAATCTCTGCATGAACCATAATGATGCTTTCAAGGTTCACTTCTTTGTTAAAAATCTCCCCAAACTCCATTTATCTTGTAGTATAAGTCAAAGTCCTTACAATTGCCTGTAAAGAACCTACACATTGTTATTTATGTTATTTTTAGTTACGGTTGACATGCAATATTATATTAGTTTCAGGTGTATAACCCAGTGATTAGACATTATATAACTTACTAAGTGATGACCCCAATAATTCTTGAACCCATCTGACACATACATAGTTATTACAATATTACTGACTATATTCCCTATGCTGTACTTTACATCCCCATAACTATTCTGTAACTACCAATTTGTACAGCTTAATAGCATCATCTTTTTCACCCTTCTCCTCCCCCTTCTTCTCCTCTCCCTTCTCCTTCTTCTCCTTCTTCTCCTTCTTCTCCTTCTCTTTCTCCTTCTCCTTCTCCTTCTCCTTCTCCTTCTCCTTCTCCTTCTCCTTCTCCTTCTCCTTCTCCTTCTCCTTCTCCTTCTCCGTCTCCTTCTCCTTCTTCTGCTTCTTCTTCTTCCTTCTTCTTCTCCTCCTCCTTCTTCTTCTTCTTCTTCTTCTTCTTCTTCTTCTTCTTCTCCTTCTTTCTCTTCTTCTTCTTCTTCTTTCTTCTTCTTTCTCTTTCTTCGTCTTCTTCTTCTTTCTTCTTCTTCTTCTTCTTCTTCTCTTCTTCTCTTCTTTCTTCTTCTTCTTCGGTCTTCTTCTTCTTCTCTTCTTCGTTCTTCTTCTTCTTCTTCTCCTTCTTCTTCTTCTTCTCCCTTCTCCTTCTCTTTCTTCTTCTTCTTCTTCTTCCTTCCTTCTTCTTCTTCTTCGTCCTTCTCCTTCTTCTCCTTCTCCTATTCTTCTCCTTCTTCTCCTTCTCTTCTTCTTCCTTCTTCTTCGCTTCTTTCTTCTTCTTCTCCTTCTCCTTCTCTCCTTCTCCTTCTTTCTTCTCCTTCTTCTCTTCTCCTATCTTCTCCTTCTCTTCTCTTTCCTTTCTTCTCTTCTTCTCTTCTCCTTCTTCTTCTTTCTTTCTTCTCCGCTCCTTCTTCTCTTTTTCTTCTTTTCCTTCTCTTCTGTCCTTCTTCTCCTTTCTCCTTTCTCCTTCTCCTCTTCCTTCTTCTTCTCTTCTTTTCTTTCTTCTGCTTTTTCTTCTCCTTCTTCTTCTTCTCTTCTTCTTCTCTCTTCTTCTTCTTCTTCCTCCTTCTTCTTCTTCTTCTTTCTTTCTTCTTCTTTCTCCTTCTTCTTCTTCTTCTTCTTCTTCTTTCTTTCTTCTTTCTTCTTCTTCTCTTTCTTCTTCTTTCTTCTTTTCTTCTTCTTTTCTCCTCTTCTCCTTCTCTTCTTCTTCGTCTTCTTCTTTCCTTCTCTCTTCCTTCCCGCCTTTCTCCTTCTTTCTCCTCCCCTTCTTCTTCTCTCCTTTTCCTTCCTTTCGCTCTCTCCTTCTCCTTCTTCCGGCTCTCCTTCCTCCTTCTTCTTCTTTCTTCTCCTCCTTCTTCTTTCTTCACTTCTCCTTCTTCTTCCTCTCCTTCTCCTTCTTCGTCTTCTTCCTCTTCTCCTCCTTCTCCTTCTCCTTTCTCCCTTCTCTGCGCCTGCTCCTTCTCCTCCCTCCTTCTTCTCCTTCCCTTCTCCTCCGCCTCCGCGCTCCTCCCTCCTCCCTCCTCCTCCTCCCTTCCTCCTCCGCCTCCTCTTCCCTCACTTCTTCTTCTTCTTCTTCTTCTTTCTTCTTCTTCTTCTTCTTCTCTTCCTCTTCCTCTTCTTCTTCTTCGACTATCCTTTACCATTTCTATTAATACTGGTTTGACTCTAATGAACTCCTTTATTTAGCTTTTCCTTGTCTGGGGAGCTCTTTATCTGTCCTTTGATCCTGAATGATAGATTCATTTGCTGGGTAGTGTAATCTTGGTTCTGGTTCCTTGATTTTCATCACTTTGACTATTTCTTGCCAATCTCTTCTATTGAGAAATCAGCTGACAGTCTTATGGGTGTTCCCTTATAAATAACTAACTGCTTTTCTCTTGCTGCTTTTAAGATTCTCTCTATGTTTTCAACCTTTTTCATATTCATTACAATGTGTCTCGGGGTGAGCCTCTTTGGGTTCATCTTGTTTGGGACTCTCTGCACTTCCTAGACTTGTATGTCTATTTCCTTCACAGGGTTAGGGAAGTTATCCATCATTATATTTCCAAATAGGATTTTAATTCCTTACTCTTTCTTTTCTCCTTTTGGCACCCTCATGATGCAAATGTTGGCACACTTGAAGTTGTTCCAGTTGAATTCTATCCTAATTTTTGTGGGATTCTTTCTCTTGTTGCAGTTCTGATTATTTTCTGTTTCCTTATCTTTCAAATCTCTGATTTGATCATCTGCTTCAACTACTTCACTGTTGATTTTCTGTAATGTATTATTCTTCATTTCAGTTAATGTATTTTTCATTTCTGACTGGATCTTTTTTGTTTTGTCTCCATTTTTATGCTTCTTATGCCTTTGTTCAAATTCTTACTAAGTTTATATACTTTTCCCCAAAGTTTATTGAACATCCTAAAACCAGTGTTTTGAACTTTGCATCTATTAGATTGCTTGTCTCCATTTTGGTTAGTTATTTTCCTGGAGTTGTGTTCTGTTATTTCATTTGGGACATGTTTCTTTGTCTCCTCATTTTGGCACCTTCCTGCATTTCTTTCTATGTATTAGGGAGCGGCCTTACATAGTAAGTGTTCTGTAGGACCCAGTGGCAGAACTTTCCTGATCACCCAACCTAGACACTTCAGGTACTCCTCTTTGTGGGGTGTATACCCCCTCCTGTGTGGTTGAGATTTGATTGTTGTTTGGCACCTCATTGGAAGGGATTGAACCCTACGCAAGTTTCCTGGGAGAAACCTCACCTTTAGCCTCCCTGCACCCCTGAACCTGGCATGAGATTGCATTTGTTGATCCAGGCTCTGGTGTCCTGTACAGCACCAGGCCCTGCCATGTTTCTTCATTCCTGTCTCAGGTAGTTTTCCCACTTGAGGATTTGGAGTTAAGTAAAATCAAAACATCTTGTTTTATATATCCTTGTACCTGCTTTGAAAACAGAGCAATGGGATCTCTGTTAATATGTTTTAATGTTTGTGTCTTATATTTTATTGTTAATATGAAAATAAAGAATTTTCTGTGTGCAACAACAACAAAAAAAAGTTATGACCATGGTAAGCTCAGCTGTGCCAGGGTCAACTCCATGGAGCATAAATTATTTCAGTGGTAATATGGTGCCTGCAAGTTTATCCCTTGAGTGCGTCCCTTGTGGAAGTGGTTGGGTGTTGCTCCAGCAGGTTTTGAAGCTGTGCAACAGGTGTGCTGTCTGTGGGGCCTTCTGGGGCATGGAGGTCACTTTTGCCTTGCCCAGGCCCACTCATCATGAACTACAAAGAGAACAGAAGATAGCTCCTACTTGTGTGCAGGGCTTAAAGGAGCCCAGGAGAAGCCAACTTGTAAACTAAGGTCAGCTACATCTAGTGCTGGGGTTGGGGTCACTTAGCAAGATGAGCGTGACATGTTGAGGCCAGATGCTGCTTGTTTGAGAGATTTTAAGAAAGTCTGAAGCATGAACTAAAACAGGCCTTTTGTATGGACACACCACTGGTAAAAGCTTGGCTTGGCTTGCAAGTTGAATGGCATAGGGTCTCAGGAAATCACCAGGGCAAAGAGAACATGTTAGCTTGGTTGATGAAGACTGAGATATGGTGCCTATCTGCTGGCTTTTTGGGGAAAGGGCCCAGAAGAGGTACAATGGTTTCTGCCAGCACTTCTGTCTGAGAGAAAGCTGCCTTTCCAGCTTGCCCCTGATATTGGATTACTCAGCTTCTCCCTGTATGTTGCTGGTGCCCTAACACTGGAACTCAGAGATAATGAGTCCAGTCTATGTGCAAGCATTTTAAGGGTAATGCTTGGGACTGCAGAAGCTCTTTCTATTATGCAACCACAGTCTAAGCTACTTTTAAGCCAGAAGCTATAGGAAATTTTCTTTGTGTCATTGGATCCCTGGGCTGAGGGTCTTGATGTTAGGCTAGTACACCTCGATCCTCAGTGTTTGCTTCTGCATCCAAGATATCCTTCCTGCCTTTCATCTGACACATTTGGGTGTGGTACCAGCCTATTCCACATCTCTTTGCCTCCTACCAGTCTCACACGGCTTCTTCTTTATATTCTTAATTGTGGGACTTCGCTTTTGCTAGATTTCAGGTGGTTCTGCATGATGGTTGTTCTGTAGTTTAGTTGTAATTTTAATGTGAGGAGGTTTGAGTTCTGCATTTACTTATGCCACCATTTTGAGCAGAACTTCCCACAAACTACACTTTTCTTCTTATTGACTCTCTGGGTTAGGGTTCTCATATGTCTCTCCCACTCCCATCACTGTGTTCTGGCCACATTGGCCTCTTTGCCTAACAGTCTTTTCACATGCCATTGATTCTTTTCTGGATGTTCATTTCCAGGCTGGCACTTAATTCTCAACTTCACTATATTTAAAGTCTACTTAAACATTACCATCTTGATAGAAATAGTTCTTACTATTGCCAGAGAATCAAATTCCTCCATCACTCCTAGGAGTGGGGTAAAGGTTTTTGGAGTACTGCTAAAATGAGCAACTTCAGAAGCACCTGTAGAAGAATGTGGTTTAGTAAAAGACTTGATATTCATGGAGTTACATTCCTTGGGTTCCACAGTCCCATGTCCTTTAATCCAGCCATAAAAAAGGGCAGGTGGGATGCTAGTAGAGCCAAAATAAGGCCAGTGTCCAGAGCTTTCATTCCATGTTGCAAGAGGTGTAGTTCATCATCCAAGCTAATTAAATTCCATTAGTTCACAATAGTGACCAGCAGGATGGGAGTAAAGGGGAGAGGATGTGTAAGGAAGTGATAAGGGAGTGCCTGGATATGCGTGGTGGGTGTGTGTGTAAGTGGGGGACAGTTAGATCTAGCAGTAGTCTCAGGAGCTGGCAGACCAGGCTTCTGGATGGGAAGCTCCTGCTACTACTGTGGGTACTCCCTGGGTGGCACAGTGCTGGCATGGAAAACATGCCATTTTGAAGGGGAGAGTGGCTGCAGCTAGGAGCCAAGCCTCACCACACCCCAGACTGGCCTTGGACACCACCTAGGACATCACAGTAATTCACAGAGTTTGCAGTAACCCAGCCAAAGTCACACTGCCTCAGCCAAAGACCACAGGACCCCTGCCTCCAAAGCCAGTGGTTGTGGGATCTCCAAAGTGAGTTGCCAAGTGCATGCCACTCTGGAAAAAGTCACGTGACTTCAGCTGCAGTCTTGGGGCCCCCGCCTTCCTGGTTGAAGATTCTGTGAGTTGCCAATGAGACCTCAGGCAAAACTTGCCACAGGAGCCTGGAAACCGAGCACATTCACAAACAGATTGCATGATGAGGTGGGGATGGGAGTGACATAGTCAGAAGACCTATGAGGAGACTCCATCCACAAATAGGACAATAACATTCAAGACCCAACCACACCAGGAGAATCCAAATAACAAAATTAGTGGGCTTTAATAGAACACCCAGCTCAGGAGATCTGAGGGACTACACCACTAGATCCCTACTACTACATAGGACCACCCCCTAAAAAACTGGTTGGCATAGCAGTTTCATCTAAGACATGGAAACATATACAATGAGACAGAAAAAATTGTGAGACAAAGAAACAATCCCCAAAGCTGGGAGGGGTGTGGTGGGGCGGGGGACGAATTGCCAGAAAAGAAATTAAATGACATATGACATGGAGGCAAGCAATTTGTCAGAGAAAGAATTCAGAGTAATGGCTATTAGGATGCTCAAATGTCTGGATTATAAATACACACAACTCAATGAGAATTATAAGGAGCTGAATAAGAATTTCACCATTAATAAGAATCAAGAGGAAATGAAGAATGACATAGCTGCAATAAAGAACACATGGAATATTTCCATAGTAGACTAGAAGAAGCTGAGGACCGAATCAGTGGTTTAAAAGACAAGGTAGAAAAATATACCTAAGCAGAGCAGCAATGGAAAAAAATTAAAGAGCAAGAGGAGAGACTAAGGGAACTTTGGGACAACTTGAAATGAAACAACATCCACATAATAGGGGTGCTAGAAGGAGAGAAAACTGAGCAAGGAATAGAAAACCTGTTTGAAGAAATAATGACAGAAAACTTCTCAGACTTGGGTAAGAAAAAATTCACCCAAGTCCAAGAAGCACAGAGAGTTCCAAGCAAGATGAACCCATAAATATCTACACCAAGACACATTAAAATTAAATTGGCAATCATAACAGACAAATAAAGAATCTTAAAGGCTACAAAGACTGACAAAAAGTTACCTACAAACGAATTTTCACAGACTATCAACTGACTTCTCAAAAGAAACACATCAGGCCAGAAAAGAATGGAATGAAGTATACAAAGTGATGAAAAGCAAGGGACTGAATCCAAGAATACTCTATCCAGCAAGGCTATCATTCAAAATTGAAGGGGAAATCAGGAGTTTTGCAGATACAAAAATGCTAAGAGACTTTATTACCACCAAGCCAGCAATGTAAGCAATGTTAAAGGGACTATTGTAAAAAGAAGGAATAGAAAGGGAGGAAGACACACAGGCATAAAGATTAAAAATGGCAACAAACAATTACTTATTAATAATAACCTTAACCCTAATTGGATTAAATGCTCCAATCAAAAGACATAGCGTAGTCAAATGAATAAGGAAACATGACCTACAAGAGACCCACCTCAGAACAAAAGACTCACACAGATTGAAAGTTAAGGGATAAAAAAAATGTTTCAGGCAAATGGAAATGAAAAGAAAGCTGGGGTAGCAATACTTACATCTGACAAAATAGACTCAAAGTGAAAGCCATAACAAGAGATAATGAAGGACACTTCATAATACTAAAGGGATGGATATAAGAGGATATAACTCTGATAAACATGTATGCACCCAATATAGGAGCATCAAAATATATAAAAAACTTCTGGAAGATATCAAAGGAGAGATTGATAACAATACAATCATAGTAGAAGATTTTAATACTTCATTGACATCAATAGATAAATCTTCTAGACAAAAATAAACAAGGAAAGAGCAATCCAAAATTACTCACTAGATCAGATGGAACTAATTAACATCTTCAGAATATTTCACCCAAAAACTATGGAATATACATTCTTCCCAAGTACACATGGGACATTTTCAAAGATAGACCACATATCAGGACACAGGCAAAGTATCTCCAAATTCAACAATATTAAAATCATATCAAGCATCTTCTCACCTCACAATGGCATAAAATTAGAAATCAACTTCAATAAAACAATGAAAACCAATCAAACACATGGAGGCTCAATAGCAAGCTATTAAACAATGAATAGGTTAGCAAAGAGATCTAAGAAGAAATAAAAAACATGCTGGAAACAAATGACAATGAAAACACAACAATCCAAAATCTATGGGACACAGTAAATGCAATGATGAGTGGGAAGTTCATAGCACTACATGCTTACCTCAATAAAAACAAAAACAAATACAAAAAAGAAAAACACAAGAAAAATTTGTAATAAGGTATCTAACCATACAACTCAAAGAATGAGAAATAGAGCAACAAGGAAATCCCAGAGTAAGTAGAAGGAAGGAAATAATTAAGACCAGAGTGGAAATAAATGGCATAGAGACGAAAAGATTTATAAAACCAAGAGCTTATTCTTTGAAAGGATAAACATGATTGATGAACCTCTTGCAGACTTACAAAGAAAGAAAGAGAGAGGATCCAAATAAACAAAATTAGAAACAAAAGAGGCGAAGTAATAACTGACCCCACAGAGATACAAATGATCTTTTAAAAAAATATACTATGAACAACTCTATTCCAAAAAACTGGACAACCTTGACCAAATAGACATATTCCTAGAAAAATAGAATCTTCCAAAGCTCAATCAGGAAGAATCAGAAAACCTGAATAGGACCATAACTACTGATGAAATTGAAGCAACATTTAAAAACAACAACAACAAAAACAACCTTGAATAAACAAAAGCCCAGGTCCAAATGGCTTCACAGGGAATTTTACCAAACATTCAAAGAACTAAAACCTACCCTCCTTAGACTATTCCAAAAAATTCAAGAGTAAGGAATACATCCAAGCTTTTTCTATGAAGCCAGCATTACCCTAATCCTAAAACCAGATAAAGACACTACAAAGAAATATAATTATAGGCCGATATCCCTGATGAATATAGATGCCAAAATCCTTAACAAAATTTTAGCAAATTGAATCCAGCAATACATTAGAAAGATCATACATCTTGAACAAGTGGGATTTATTCCAGGGATGCAAGTTTGGTACAATATTCACTAATTAATAAATGCAACACATCAATAAACAAACTGAAAGACGAAAACCACATGATCATATCAATTGATGCAGAAAAAAAAATTAGACAAAATCCAACACCTTTTTAAATAAAAACTTTCAACAAAGTGGGAATAGAGGGATCATTCCTCAACATAATAGCCTTATATGACAAAACCACAGCCAACATCATACTCAATGGTTAAAAACTAAAACCATTTCCCATAAGAAAAAGAATAAGACAGGATGCCCACTTTCACCACTTATGTTCAACATTGTACTAGAAGTGCTAGCCATAGGGATCAGACAGGAAGAAGAAATAAAAGGGATCTAAATTGGAAAGGAGGAAGTAAAACTGTCATTATTTGACATGACATTGTACATAGAAAACTCTAAAGACTCCATCAAAAAACTAATAGATTTAATAAGTGAATTTGACAATGTAGCAGGATATAAAATTAACACCCAGAAATCTATGACATTTTTATACACCAACTAGGGGCCCAGTGCACAAATTCATGCACCTTGAAAGGAACTGTGGGCCATGAGGCTGTGGTGGGCACAGAAGCAGCTCTTAGCCCATATTTCACACCCCTGCTTGGCCCTTCCCTCCATGGCCCCTGGTCCCCTGTCTGCCAGCAGCCTGGCTCCCACCAACGCCACCGCTCCCACGCACTGATGACACTGGCCCTGCTCACACCTGCTGACAGCATGGAGTGATTGGGGCTGGCGCCAGCAGTGGGTGTAAGCAAGGGCAGAGTGTGTGAGTGGGTGCGAGTGGTTGCTGCTGCCCCTATCACTCCTCAGGAGCAAAGGGAGATGGAGAAGCCCTCAGGGGCGACTGGAGCTGGCAGCTGCTGCTTGCACCTGCTGATGGTGCCTGAGTGGTCAGGACCAGTAGCAGGTGCCAGCAACAGGCGTGAACTGCAGCTCCAGCATCAGCTGCAGGTGGGAGCAGGGTCATAACTGGCAGTGGGTGTGAGTGGGGCTGGTGCCGGAAGCAGGTGCAAGCACTGGGTGGAACCGTGGTGCACAGGAGCAAAGAATTTTCAGTAACCACCAGATGCTTGCCTTGATGACAGAGACCAGCGCCCCATGTTGGTCTGGCTCTCCCACTCACCTGCTCCACCATCCTGCCGTGGCCGGCTTCCACCATGTTCCACGTGCTCCCCCTGTTGGTCAGCACAAGTCAGTGTGACCGGCTGTTCGGTTGTCTGGTTGTTCCACTGATCAGTCTATTTGCATATTAGCCTTTTAGGATATAGGACAGTGATGGCGAACCTATGACACGCATGTCAGAGGTGACACGTGAACTCATTTTTTTGGTTTATTTTTCTTTGTTAAATGGCATTTAAATATATAAAATAAATATCAAAAATATAAATCTTTCTTTTACTATGGTTGCAAATATCAAAAAAATCTCTATATGTGACACAGCACCAGAGTTAAGTTAGGGTTTTTCAAAATGCTAACATGCTGAGCTCAAAAGGTTCGCCATCACTGATATAGGATAATGAACTCTCAGAAAGGGAAACTAAACAAAAAATCCCATTTACAACTGCAACAAAAACAATTTAAGATACTCAGAAAACTACAGGACATTGTAAAAGAGATAGAGGAAGATATACTCAAGTGGAAGAATATACCCTGTTCATGGATTGGTAGGCTCAACATTATTAAAATGGCCATACTACCCAAAGAAATCTATAGATTCAATGCAATCCCTATTAAAATACCAACAGCATATTTCACAGACCTAGAACAAATATTCCAAAAATTTATATAGAATATAAAAAACCCAGAATAGCCTCAGCAATCTTGAGAAAGAAGAACAAAGTTGGAGGGATCACAATACCAGATATCAAGATATACCACAAAGCCACTCTACTCAAAACAGCCTGGTACTGGCACAAAAACAGGTGTATATACCAATGGAACAGAATAGAAAATCCAGAACTCAACCCAAGCTATTATGCTCAGTTAATATTTGACAAAGGAGGCAAGAGCATATAATGGAATCAAGATAGTCTCTTCAATAAACGGCGTTGAGAAAATTGCACAGACACAAGCAAAAAATAATGAAACTAGACCACCAACTTACACCATACACAATAATAAATTTGAAATGGATAAAAGACTTAAATGTAAGACAGGAAACCATAAAAATCCTAGAAAACAGCAGCAAGCCCTCAGACATCTCTTGTAGCAATATGTTTATGGATACATCTCCTAGACAGTGGTCGGCAAACTCATTAGTCAACAGAGCCAAATATCAACAGTACAACGATTGAAATTTCTTTTGAGAGCCAAATTTCTTTAAACTTAAACTATATAGGCAGGTACATTGTTATTAACTTAATTAGGGTACTCCTAAGGCTTAGGAAGAGCCACAGTCAAGGGGCCAAAGAGTCGCATGTGGCTAGTGAGCCGCAGTTTGCCAACCATGGTAGAACAATGGAAGCTAAAGAGAAATTAAACAAATGGGACTTCATCAAAATAAACACCTTTTGCACAGCAAAATAAACCATCAACAAAATAATAAAAGAGCCCACTGCATGGGAGAATATATTTGCCAATGATACATCCGATAGGGGTTAACCTCCAAAATTTATAGAGAACTCATACAACTTAACAAAAGGAAGATAAACAATCCAATTAAAAAATTGGAAAAGGACCTAAGTAGACAGTTCTCCAAAGTGGACATACAGAAGCCCAAAAGGCATATGAAAAAAAGGTTTAAGTCACTAATCACCCAAGAGATGGAAATCAAAGCGACAATGGGGCACCACCTCACACCTGTCAGAATGTCTATCATCAATAGATCAATAAGCCACAAGTGTTGGCGATGATGTGGAGAAAAGGGGACCTTCGTACACTGCTGGTGAGAATACAGACTGGTGCAGCCACTGTGGAAAACAGAATAGAGTTTCCTCCAAAAAATAATAATGGAACTCCCATTGGACCCAGTGATCCCAGTTCTAGGAATATATTCCAAGAAATCAGAAACACTTATTAGAAAGAATATATGCACCACTATGTTCATAGCAGCATAATTTACAATAGATAAGATTTAGAAACAGCCTAAGTGCCCATTAGCAGATGAGTGGATTAAAAAACAGCGGTACATCTATACAATGGAATACTATGTAGCTATAAAAAAAAGAGCTCTTACCATTTGCAAAGGCATGGATGAACCCAAAGAGCATTATGCAAACAAAATAAGCCATTCAAAGAAAGATAAGTATCACTTGATCTCACTCATATGTAGAATCTAATGAACAACATAAACTGATGAACAAAAGTAGACTCAGAGACATAGAAACATCAAACAGACTGTGAAACCTCAGAGGAAGGTGTGGGTGTGTAGGGGTGTGTGTGGGGAGGGTAAACCAATGAACTCATGCATATATGCATAACCCATTGACACAGACAATAGGGTGGTGAAGGCCTGGGGGTGGGGTGGAGTGGGAGAGTTCAATGGGGTAAAAAGGACATATGTAATACTTTCAATAATAAAGTCCATTAGTCCATTGTGTGGAATCCTACATGGCTGTGAGCCACGTGGTCGCTGGGGAGCGCACCTCCTTGTAACAAGTGTTAGGAGCCTGATGTGAGAAAGAGAAAAACCAAGAGAAAAGAGAGCATGTTCTTTTGTCTAGAAATTTAAATATTCATTTTTGGGTGCTTGCAGTGGCCACACCCATCTTGGCCACTAATTTGTTCCTGGGTATGACTGGCAGACAATATCACTCAGACCTTACTGGTCATGCATCCAAACTGCCTTTGTCTAGTCCCTTCCTCCTATTAGCAGGAAGAGACTTGAGAGTATTAAATTAGCAAAGTTGTACAAATGGCATGCCTGTATTATCTAGTCTTGCCTTTACTCCTTTCCTATTAAAAATAATCAGGTATTACTAGTATAATGGTATTATTACAACCCTATCTAAAATTTCAAATGAATGTTTTAAAGTTTAAAAAGTCAGGTAAAGTACTTCTGGTTTTAACTCCAACATGTAAGAGCTTAGAAGTTATTCTTTCCACCTTTATAATGAGAAAAAGCTAAACAAATTGACTTCTGATAAAAACTTGAATCTGTTAGAGAACTGAGGTTGCAGGGAGACCACTACTCTACATTTTAAAGAGCTTTTCACCCAGAGAGATACAGCTGAGGTTTGCTTACATGAAGCAGATGCTGAAGAAGCCACAAACCCATAGTAATACTGCAAATATGAAACTAGATCGGGGGAGATTTGAGCTTGCTTGTAAGCTGAATGGAACAATAAAGAATTTCATAAAAGCTCAACATAACTAATTGAAACACTGTTTACACACTTTCAACACTTCTCCATTCCTCACACACTCTTCAGCCTCTTCTACTCTGATGTTCACCATCCTTGCTCTTTTTGCCTATTCCTTTCTCACATCAGCATATTTTGGAATACCTAACCCATCATTCTAAATCCTTTCTCAATAAATTAGGGCCTATAAGCTACAAAATCTCGGCACTTTATTTAAATACAAATTTCATGTATCATTTCTTGTTCTAAATGAATTTTGTATCTATCTCTTCTAAACGGAAAGCTTCCTAAAGGCAGAAAATTGTGTTCCTTCATGCTTTTATCCTCTATAGCAGCGATTTTCAACAGGTGTGCCACGAGAATTTTTAAGACATGCAATACCTCATTTCCCTTTGATTGCCAAATTAAAAAATGACAACAGCCAACACAACAATAGCCATCCAGTGGGAATGAATCAAATTGTGCCTATTTTGCCCAGCCAGTATAGCTCAGTGGTTGAACATCAACCCATGAACCAAGAGACCACTGGTTCGATTCCCGGTCAGGGCACATGCCTGGTTTGCAGGCTCAATTCCCAGTAGGAAACTTGCAGGAGGCAGTGGATTGATGATGTTTCTCTCTATCCTTCTCCCTTCCTATCTCTCTAAAAATTAATACAAACATATTTTTTAAAAGTATGCCTTTTTTTGGTCAGATTGGCAAAAATATAACAGATTTTGGTATGCTGTAGAATTTTAGTAATTAGTTTATATGCCCCATGAGATTTCAAATACGGTTGAAAATCACTGTTCTGTAGTGATTCAATAGACTATAGATTGCTCAAAAGGTCCTTTATATATTACAGTTTACTTGAATTAAATTAATGCTAACTCTAGGAAAAAAAGGTGTTGAGTTTAGTTTAAATATTTCCCTAATGACAAAGACATAGGCTTGAGAATTACACAACTCTTCTAGTTCTAATATTCTCATTGCTTGCTTTATTTGGGGGGCATGCTATCATTCATTGTACACTAATACAGTGACGTTATGTGGGGAAGCCTTGTGTCTTGTTGGCTGTTATAGTTTGTATTAATTTCCCTGCAATAAATTACTACCAAATTAGTGGTTTAAGTCAACACAAATTTATTAACATGCGTTTGTAAATCAAAATTTAAAATTGGTTTCACTGGCCTAAAATCAAAGGTGTTGGCAAGGCTGCATTTCTTCTGGAGATGCAAAAGGATAATCAATTCCTTGCCATTTTCATTTCTAGAGGTTTCTCGAATTCCTTATTCTGAATCACTCACATTTCCTACCTCTACTTCCATCATTGCATGGCCTTGCCTCTGACTTTGACCCTCTTAGCTCTTTTTGAAAAATATTTTTTATTGATTTTTAGAGGGAGAGGAAGGGAGAGGGAGACAGAGAGAGAAACATGAATTGGTTGCCTCTTGTATGCCCCTCTATGAGGGATCAAGCCAGGAAGCCCGTCATGCGCTTTGACCAGGAATCAAACTGGCCACCCTTGGATGCACAGATGATGCCCAACCGAGTCACACCAAACCAGGTCTTGACTCTTTCACTTAAGGACTCTGTGATTACATTGGTCCACCCTGATGTTCCAGGATAATCTCCCATTTTAAAACTCTTAATTTAATCATATTTTCAAAATTCCTTTTGCCATATAAGGTGACATAATTGCTGGTTTCAGGATTAGGATTTGGACATTTTGGGGGATCCATTATTCAGCCTATCGCAGCCTCCAAATTTATTTTGTTTTTGTTAGTTTGTGGGGTTTTTCCTACTAAGATTTACACATAGAAACCATAAAATCACCAATTTACTGAAATCTGTATCACCAAGTAAGAACAATGCCAACTTTATCAATGAAATAAAATTAAAGTAACATTAATTTATTAATATATGTTATAGAAATAGAGGTAAAAATTAGTTGAGTGATATGTGAAATTTAAGTATTTTTAAGAGTTTATTTGAACCAAACTGATGACATATACGGGGTAGTAAGATCTCAGGTGTTCCCAATTTACTCATTCTTTATTCCTTAGATCACCTAACAAAGGGTACATGGTTTTCCTTTGCACCCACACATATGTTAAGTGACTACCTTTTTGCCTTGTATGTTATTATTTCATAATTTTAAACATAACTGTCTATGTTCTTCAAGGACTGAGTTTTAAGAGGTTTTATACTGTAAGACTAGAAAGGGAATAAGGGTTACAATTTTCTCTCTATGACCTTTTGTAATTTATAAGTCCAAATGAACTGAACAACACTGAATAATTAATTCATGCTGTGTTCAAGCCTCTATGCATTCATGTTTTACACCCTAATTATTATGAATTCCATCCTTGTGCAAACCTTTGATTCCCCAACCTAAATCAGGTTAATACAGACTCATATGATCCAATTATGGCAATACCTTTCTCTTAACCTTGGCAGAGGGAGCATTATACTAGGTCAAAAAGTATCTTTGAGTTTCATTGAGAAATTAACTCATAAGGGAATTGCACTCATGGTTGTAATGTTAATTAGTTTCACCATAAACATATTTTGTGGCTTATTTAACATTCAGATGCTCTCTGCAATTGAATAAAAATATATGCCATTATATGCTAAAACCAGTCAAATGTAATGTTTATTTAATGATATTTTTTTTCTTCTGAAACAAGTATTCAGTACATTTTAAATCATTTTGACTAATTAAGAAAATTTAGCTGTCACCACATCCCAGTGACTCATACTGGTGGGGTTTCCCAATTATAAGTAGAGAAACTGCAGTGTAACAGTTTTTTCACTAGTTACTATAGAAAGAGAGGAGAAACAATAAGCTCCTAGATGTGAAAACTGAGATAAATAACCCTTGAAAATATTCTATCCCAAATCCATTGGTTAAAATGAAAAGGAAAGGGGCAGATGGTTTGAATTAGGATAAGCTAAAGCAAATAGTTTGGTAAATACATATTCTTTACATATTTCATATTTATGTATAAATAAAATTAAGGACACTGATGGGTATCTCCTCTAATAAAAGTAAATGTTGTGGAGCTGATCATTGTACCCAGTAGTTTAATGGCATATTAGAATACAATTAGAAATGCTGTCTTCTCTGCATGTCAGGGATAGTGTGTATATGCTCACAGAAAAGAAACTTTAAAATTTCAGAATGAAGAAATGGCTTTTTAGACAAGTATAGAATCCTTAACTGAATGTTTTAAAATTTTTTAGTGCTTTAGTACAAACTTCTCATAACTTAAAAAAAAAATCTTGCAAGTTTGGAACTATTTCTACTCTTGAATATAGTACAAACAGTAAGATTTGAATGAGAAATATACAACTGACCTTCCAGAAAAAGTCTCATAAAATTTGAGCAGAAAGAATAGTAACACTCTCCTTATACTCTGACACTGATAAAGTTATTAATTTGCAATATACGTAGATAATTTGTTTTAAATCATATTATTGCTAGCTCTGGATATGGGATAAAATCACTCCATTTTATTTTATTTTTAAAGTTATTTATTTTTAGATGTAATCAACTTATAAAATTGTGCTAGTTTTAGGTGTTCAACATAATCATATATATGTATATATGGCATATAATTGTCTAAATTAAAACTAGCTATGACCTTCTAGATAAAGTACTGAACTGAGGTTTTATTTGTGTAGTACTACCAACTCAAAAGTTTTGACTAAAATGTGTTACTTTAAAAACTGCTTTTAGGAGCACCAAAGCCCCATTGAAGCAAGTCTTGCCCCAGAGGGGTGTCTCCAGCACAGAAGTTCTCTCACTGCAGACACAGCTGATTCTCACAGCCAGTTGGCCTGGAGGCCAATTCCTCCCAGTGATACCTACAACAATCAAGGCTTAACTACAACAAGACTGTGCACAAAGACCACAAGGGGGTGCACCAAGAGTGTCAACCTCAGGTAATTGGGGAGGCTGAGCCACTGGGCCCTATAGGACACCTAGCACAGAAATCCACTCTATCAACACAGGGAAGCATAAAAAATGCAGAGACAAAGAAAAAGAACACAAATGACAGAAATGGAGCAAAGCAAACTACTGGATATAGAGTTCAAAACCACACTTTTAAGGTTCTTCAAGAATTTTCTAGAAACTGCCGATAAACTTAATGAGATCTACAAGAAATCTAATGAGACCCTCCATGTTGTGACAAAGGACCAACTAGAAATTAAGCATACACTGACTGAAATAAAGAATATTATACAGACTCCCAACAGGAGACCCGAGGAGCGCAAGAATCAACTCTAAGATTCGAAATACAAAGAAGCAAAAAACACCCAACCAGAAAAGCAAAATGAAAAAAGAATCCAAAAATATGAAGATAGTGTAAGGAGCCTCTGGGACAGCTTCAAGCGTACCAACATCCAAATTATAGGGGTGCCAGAAGAAGAGAGAGAGCAAGATATTGAAAACCTATTTGAAGAAATAATGACAGAAAACTTCCCCCACCTGGTGAAAGAAATATACTTACAAGTCCAGAAAGCGCAGAGAACCCCAAACAAAAGGAATCCAAAGAAGACCACACCAAGACACATCATAATTAAAATGCCAAGAGCAAAAGACAAAGAGAGAATCTTAAAAGCAGCAAGAGAAAGAAAGTCAGTTAGCTACAAGGGAGTACCCATACGACTGTCAGCTGATTTCTCAACAGAAACTTTGCAGGCCAGAAGGGAGTGGCAAGAAATATTCAAAGTGATGAATGCCAAGAACCTACAACCAAGATTACTTTATCCAGCAAAGCTATCATTCAGAATTGAAGGCCAGATAAAGTGCTTCACAGATAAGAAAAAGCTAAAGGAGTTCATCACCACCAAACCAGTATTATATGAAATGCTGAAAGGTATCCTTTAAGAAGAGGAAGAAGAAGAAAAATGTAAAGATACAAATTGTGAACAACAAATACACATCTAGCAACAAGTGAATCTGAAAATCAAGTGAATAATCCGATGAACAGAATGAACTGGTGATTATGATAGAATCAGGGGCATAGAAAGGGAGTGGACTGACTATTCTTGGGGTGGAAGGGGTGAGGGGGATGCGGGAAGAGACTGGACAAAAATCGTGCACCTATGGATGAGGACAGTGGATGGGGAGTGAGGGAGGAGGGTGGGGTGGGAACTAGGTGGAGGGGAGTTATGGGGGGAAAAAAGATAAACAGATGTAATAATCTTAACAATAAAGATTTAATAAAAAAACTGCTTTTAATTTTTAAAAATGGCATTCATTAAACACCTAATGTATGGGCAGAAAATATTTAGTTGTTGTTTTTTTTTTAAGTGATGCACCTTCTAAGTGTAGAATCATCTAAAATCAATGTAAACCAAACCAAAATTTAAAAAAAAGGTTATAAAGGAAATAATCACCTTGAATCTTAACACTCAGATTAATGATTAAATATAGTTTCGTGCATAAAATGTTTTTATTATGCAAAAATTGCATACATATAAATGTACATACATAAGCTGTGAAACATAATAATTTAACACCTGTGAACCCATCACCTAACAATAATGTGAATATTGCCAATATTGTTGCAGCTGCCATTCAGTCCTCCACACAGGTTTTCATAAAGAATACCATTAGCTTTTGCATGGCTTTTAACCTTAGAAAAATGGTATTACATCATTCAATCTTCTGAATTTTTTTTCCTCTTTTTTTTTTTAATTTTTCTCAATTCCTCTACCCTCCTACCCAGCCCCCAACACCCTCAACCCCCCAATTGTCAGCCTACTCTCTATGGGTCTGTCTCTATTTTGCTTGTTAGTTCATTTTTTTTTCATTAGATTCCAAATATGAGTGAAATCAAATCTGACTGGCTTATTTTATTTAGCATATATTCTCCAGGTTCATCCATTCTGTCACAAAGGGTAAGAGTTCCTTCTTTTTTTTTTTTACAGCTGCTAGTATTCCATTGTGTAAATGAACCACATCCACTCATCTACTAATGGTCAATTGGGCTGCTTCCAAATTTGAGTTAGTATAAATATTGCTGCTATGAATATATGGGTGAATATATTCTTTCTGTTTTGTGTTTCTTTGGATAAATTCCAAGAAGTGAAATCCATGGGTCATAAGGCAGTTCCATTTCTAATTTTTGAGGTAACTCCACACTTTTTTCCACAATGGCTGATCCAATCCGCATCCCCTCTAACAGTGTACGAGAGTTCCCTTTTCTCCATATCCTGGCCAGCACTTATTGTTTGTTGACATAAGCAGTATGATCTTGAACATTTCTCATAGCAATATTTTTTTCTGAGATATCTTCTCAGGCAAGGGAAACCAAAGAAAAAATAAACAATTTGAATTACATCAAACTAAAGAGTTTTTGTACAGTTAAAGGAAATCATCAACAAAATGAAAAGATAACCCATTGAATGGGAGAACATATTTCCCAATGGTACATCTGATAATATCCAAAATTTATAAAGGACTTATAAAACTCAACACCAAAAACCAAACAATCCAATTAAAATATGGGCAAGGAACCTGAATAGATAATTCTCCAAAGAGGACATACAGATGACCAATAGACATATGAAAGATGCTCAATGTCATTTTTTATCAGAGATGTGCAAATTAAAACCACAATGAGTCAGAATGGCTATCAAGACTTAATTTTTTTAAAAATATGTTTTATTGATTTTTTACATAGAGGAAGGGAGAGAGATAGAGAGTCAGAAACATCAATAAAAGAGAAACATTAATCAGCTGCTTCCTGCACATCCCCTGCCGGGGATATGCCCGCAATCCAGGTACATGCCCTTGACCGGATTCAAACCTGGGACCTTTCAGTCCGCAGGCCGACACTCTATCCACCAAGCCAAACCGGTTTCGGCAAGACTTAATTTTTTGACAGATACTTTAACACATTTTATACTAGATATCTAGATATTTATAAACACATTTACATAAACAACTTTATATATTTATACACACACACACACACACACACACACACACTGTTTTCAATTTCTAGATTATAACCGATGCTGGGTCAAATGTCCTTGTGAAATAGGAGTTGGTGCTTGTGTGATTATCTCTTTTGGGTACAGTCTCATAAACAAAATTTCTTAGTCAGAAATCTTAGAGAGATTGTACAAAATAATGTCATTATCAGTAGTGCATAAGAATGCCTATTCCTCTCCCTAAGTATTAAGAAACATTTTACTGTTTGCCTATATGAAAAAAAAAAAAAGATATTTCAATGTTGTTTCATTTTCATGTATTTGGATGTAAGCTTGAAAATCCTTTTATATGCTTTTACTAATGTTTTTCCTTATATAAATTGTTTATATTTAAAACTTGACCATTTTTCTATTGCTATGAACTTCTGCCTCTATTATTTGAAAATAATTTGACTACTTTCCTGATTGTTAACTTCATTTAAATATCAATCTTTCTTTTTTTAATTCAGAATTTTAAAAATATATATTTTATTGATTTTTTTACAGAGAGAAAGGGAGAGGGATAGAGAGTTAGAAACATTGATGAGAGAGTAACATCAATTGAGCTGCCTCCTGCGCACTCCCTACTGGAGATGTGCCGGCAACCAAGGTATATGCCCTTGACCGGAATCGAACCTGGGACCCTTCAGTCCGCAGACCGATGCTCTATCCACTGAGCCAAACCAGCTAGGGCTAATTCAGAAATTTTTAATTCTAGTGCTCAAACTTAACAGCGCTTTATATTTTATGATGTGGGGTACATGATTAGAAACAAAATTTACACTTGAAGGATATAAAAATACTCAACCATGCTTTCTTCTTCTACTTATGTTATTATCTCTCTTACTAATGAGATTTGATACATCCAAGATATATTTTTGTGTAAAAAGTGAGTAAAGTTTTCAAATGCTCATACAGTTGTTCCAATAACGTAATAAATATTCCATATTTTCTCCATTGATTTTAAATATCACCTATATCATATCCAAAATTGCAATATGAACCCTTAATCTATTTATTATCTCTATTGTGTTCATTGATTTGCCTGTTTGTTCCAACATACTGGTAAAGTAAATAAAACTTTATTTTGTATTGACTAGCATTTCTAGAGCAATATTCAATAACATTGGTAATAGTCTGTACTTTTGTCTAGTTTCTCAAATTATTATTGTGCCTCTAATGGTTAACATTAATCATGATGACATTAGAATATATATATATATATATATATATATATATATATATATACACATATGTGTGTGTGTGTGTATATATGTATATATAAACAAAAACATTTCTAAATCAGTAAAAATCTCATAGAAAAGTATAAAATATTTGTGAAGTGTTATTTCAACATCTACCAAGTTGATAATTTTTTCTATTGATGTATTAATATCTTTTTTTAATTAAATCTTTATTGTTCAGATTATTACATTTGTTCCTCTTTTTTCCCTCCATAACTCCCCTCCTCCCAGTTCCTGCCCCACCCTCCGCCCTCACTCCCCACCCACTGTCCTATCCATAGGTGCACTATTTTTGTCCAGTCTCTTCCCGCATCTCCCACACCCCTTTCCCCCGCAAGAATAGTCAGTCCATTCCCTTTCTATGCCCCTGATTCTATTATGATCACCAGATTATTTATTCACTTGATTCTTAGATTCACTTGTTGATAGATGCATGTTTGTTGTTCATAATTTGTATCTTTACCTTTTTCTTCTTCTTCCTCTTCTTAAAGGATACCTTTCAGCATTTCATATAATACTGGTTTGGTGGTGATGAACTCTTTTAGCTTTTCCTTATCTGTGAAGCTCTTTATCTGACGTTCAGTTATGAATGATAGCTTTGCTGGATAAAGTAATCTTGGTTGTAGGTTCTTGGTATTCATCACTTTGAATATTTCTTGCCATTCCCTTCTGGCCCGCAAAGTTTCTGTTGAGAAATCAGCTGACAGTTGTATGAGTATTCCCTTGTAGGTAACTGAGTTTCTTTCTCTTGCTGCTTTTAAGATTCTCTCTTTGTCTTTTGCTCTTGGCATTTTAATTATGATGTGTCTTGGTGTGGTCCTCTTTGGATTCCTTTTGTTTGGGGTTCTCTGCGCTTCCTGGACCTGTAAGTCTATTTCTTTCACCAGGTGGGGGAAGTTTTCTGTCATTATTTCTTCAAATAGGTTTTCAATATCTTGCTCTCTCTCTTCTTCTGGCACCCCTATAATTTGGATGTTGGTACGCTTGAAGCTGTCCCAGAGGCTCCTTACACTATCTTCATATTTTTGGATTCTTTTTTCATTTTGCTTTTCTGGTTGGGTGTTTTTTGCTTCTTTGCATTTCAAATCTTTGCCTTGATTCTTGCGATCCTCTGGTCTGCTGTAGGAAGTCTGTATAGTATTCGTTATTTCAGTCCGTGTATGCTTAATTTCTAGTTGGTTCTTTATCATAACATCGAGGGTCTCATTAGATTTCTTGAGGATCTCACTACATTTATCGGCGGCTTCTAGACAGTTCTTAAGATACCTTAAAAGTGTGGTTCTGAACTCAATATCCTCCATTGACAGTTTTGTCCTGTTTCTTTGTCTCCGCATTTTTTTAATGCTTTCTTGGTGCACCCCCTAGTGGTCTTTGTGCGCAGTCTTGTTGTAGTAAAGCCTTGATTGTTGTCGGCAATACCGGGGGTGATTTGACCTCCAGGCTAACTGGCTATGAGAGTCTGCTGTGTCTGCAGTGGGAGAACTTCTGTGCTGGATTTCTAGGGCGGTGCTAATCTAGCATTTGCCTGAGGCTATCCGGCAAATGGCTGTGGGCAGGGCTTGGGCGGGGCGGGTGGGTCGCTCGTCCTCGGGATCAACAGGAAGGGCAGGAGAGAGCAGTTATGGCAGCTCTCAGTTCCGTCCCTAGGGGCTCTGCCTCACAGAGTCCCAGCAACCGCTGCAAACCTTGGAGAGAAAGCTGCCTTCGAGTTCCAACTGAAGCCAGACAGTCCCGTTTGAGTCTGGGTCCCTAGAGACTCGCCCAGATCTGGAGCTCAGAGTCTGAAACTCCCTCCCGATTGAAAACAACCGCGCCCTCTGCCTCCAGCCCGCTACGCGTGCAATCTGCACCTTAGTATTTCACTTCAGCACTGCACTTCCTCTGAGTCTGGGTATGATATTCTCTTTCCTCCTAGTTGTAGAATTTCCACTCAGCCAGCCTTCCTGTGGTTCTGGATGATGTCCGTTCCGTCTTTTAGTTGTTTTTTGAAGTGGTTGTTCGATGCAGCAATCTCCGGCGTTAACCTATGCCGTCATCTTGATGTAAATGAAGACATTTCTTTTCATAATACTTAACATAAATTATATTTATTAATATTTCTCAAGTATTCTTATCTTTTACTTCTATACTCTATTTTTCAAGATGTATTATTTTGCATCAATATTCAGAAATAATAATAGTATTTCCTCTCCTCTGTATATGTTATCTTAATGTCATTTAGAGTTATTCTGGTTTCTTACAAATAATTTGAAATGCCCCTCCTTGGGTTATGATTGAATCAGTTTCAATAACAACCCAAGTATGTTTTCCTTGAAGATGTAAAAAGAACCTAATCTGTGAAATTGGGTACATTTGATCTATTTTGCAGGACAAACAATGATAGTCTTTGATGTACTTCTTCAGTTATTGATTTGGTTAAGAATTTATATTTTCTGAACATAATTTTATATAAAGAGAAATTTCTAAAATTTAAAATTCATCCATTTAATCCAGGTTGGCAAATGCCTTTAGTTTATAAATATGCTAAATTACACTTTTAATGATATTTTGTATCTAGGGTTATATGTAATTTATTTCCTATGTTTTCAGTTTAGGTATTTTTTCTAAGTTTTAATATCTTGCTTAGTTTCTGTGTTTTCTAATTGTTTTTTCTATTTCTGCTTTTTTCTTTAAAATACACATATTTCTTCTATTTAACATTCAGAGTATCCTTAAGAAGTAGATATTATTTCCTTTACTATGCGTTAAAGATGGAAAAACAGGAACAGAGACATTTAGAAAAATTACATGCACTTTCACTAAAGGACAGAGACAGGTTTCAAACCCATAACCTTTGTAGCTGAGGGTCAACTTATTAACCATTGCATTCTACTGCCTCATGCTTTACTAGTGGCCCAGTGCAGGAAATTCATGCGTGAGAGGGGGTGTCCCTCAGCCCACCCCGCACACTCTCCAATCTGGGACCCCTCAGAGGATGTCCAACTGCCAGTTAGTCGGACATATGGCAGTCGGACATCCCTCTCACAATCCAGGACCGCTGGGTCCTAACCGCTCGCCTACCTGCCTGCCTGATTGCCCCTAACCGCTTCTGCCTGCTGACCTGATCGTCCCTAACTGCTCCCCTGCTGGCTTGATTGCCCCCACCCACCTCTGACAGGCCTTGCACCCGGGACCCAGGATTCCCTCCCTCTGGCTGGCCACAGGCACCGGGACCCAGGCCCGCTTTGCCTGGGCCAGGATGATGGGCAGGTGGCTTCACCCAGGCCGGGGCAGGCGGCTCCTCTGGCTGGCTGTGGCCTGGGACGGTGGGGTGGGCGGCTTCCCTGTCCCCCAGGCCCCATCCAGCTGCAGGTGCTGCACCCGGGACCACAGGGCAGGTGGCTTCTCCGTCTCCCGGGCCACAGCCAGCCACAGGCGCTGGTGCCTGGGACTGCCAGCAGGAGGCTTCGCCCAGGCCCGGCTTTGTCAGGAAGGACATGCAGATGGTCATCTGGAAGATGTCCAGTCTAATTAGCATATTACCCTTTTATTAGTATAGATCATGGTGTGTTTTCTCTCGTCAGCATTAACCATAGTAACTGTTGCTTATGTATTAAATTAAAGTTCTATTCCTGCTAAGTCTAGAAGCAGCCTCAGAATCCTTCTCACTGTTCATTTTAAGTCTGATGCTTAGTTGATCAGATTAATACCTGAGGTGACGCCTCTTACTGCAGATGTATCCCAGAATTTATGGCATCCTCTCTGCTTTATGATCCAGCTAATAATACATTGCCTCAATCATGTTAATTAAGGTCATTTTTCCCCTTGCAGTTTCTAGTAGTAGATTACCATCTATTGTCTAGGAAGCAAAATTGACTGTCTCCATGCAGATCGCAAAATAAGATATTTTTTTCACCAATAAAATTTCATTCTTTCAGCATGAGTAGAGTAATTTTGTCAACAACGTATTGAGGTAGTAACAGTTTATAACAAATTGAGTGAATTATTGTTTCAGGTACTGTGCTGTGTCATACACAGATTTCATTTTATCTTTGCAACAACTCTATACAGTAGGTACTATAATTACACAGATGAGAACACTGAGGTATAGAGAGATCAGGTAACTTGACCAGTAAAACCTAAAAGTGGCTGAGTCTTATTTCAAATCCATGAGCCATGCCCTTTAACCATTATACTCCACTCAGTATTGTGCTGGAGCCTGCTCTTACCGGCTCACAAATTTTCAGGAATTTTGAAAGCTGGTTGTTAAACATGGTCATTATTAAAAATAAATTATATAATCTTAAAAGTGAATAAATTACATTAAAACCAAAGGTAATGCATACTCTAAATTCATCACTCCTCAATTATTTACTACACTTTACTGTTCTGAGTCGTGACACTATTTATATCTTTTGGGTCTTTCTGGTGGAATATAATAGTGTATTACTGCACGTTTCCCCTCAGCTCTGCATTTAGTGGCATCACATTAGCAGCCAACATCAGCCATGGATGGAGAATTTACGCCACAGAAATTGGCCGATAGTATAAATCAGGGTTTTGTTTTCTTTTATTGAGAGCCAGTTGTTAAACATTTACCAGCACAACACTGACCACATTGATGGCAGTGGTCTTGTCAGCATGTGTTATATTAAGCAGATGAAAATCTATTTAAACAGACCTGATGTAGATATTTTCAAAGATGGAAGAATTGTCCCTGTCAACTATTTTAGTTGATTCATATATTCACTTATTGTCATCATTACAAAGTTTTCAGTCCCCACATGGATTGCTGAATTTAAGCCTTTGTTATCTTAAGGACTCTAGTTTTCCATTTTTATGTTTAAGTACCAACCTTACCTGTTTAAAAATGTAAGCTTTTAACATTGCTCTCTCTGTTCCCTATCCTTCAGATGAAAAGTGGAGTTGGGTCGGGGCAGGAGCGAGAAATTCAGAAGGGGAATATTGGAGTAATGACTGCAGTGGGAGAAGAGAGAACCTATCTCCTGGGCCGCAGGTGCTGACCCCCTGGACAACAGGGCTGTCAGTTTCTCTGGCTGGCTTCTGCCTGGGACCTTGGGGCGGGCAGCTTTTCCATCTACCAGGCTGGGCCGCAGCCAGCCTCAGGTGCTGGCGCTGGACTGGCTGGCACCTGTACCACAGGTGGGAGGCTTCTCCGTCTCCCCTGGGACACGGGGCGGGCAGCTTCTCTATCTCCCCTGGGATTACAGGGCGGGCATCTTCTCCATCTCCGGGGCTGCAGCCAGCCGCAGGTGCTGGCGCCTGGGACTGCTAGCGGGTGGCTTTGCCCAGCTGGCTTTGTCAGGAAGGACATCCGAGTGGTCGTCTGGAAGATATCTGGTCTAATTAGCATACTACTCTTTTATTAGTATAGATTAGCAAAGTAACTATTTATGCAATCCATTGAGAAAGTTCCCCAGAAGTAGATACTTTAAATTTTTAAATAAAAATGATCATATCTTTGCATTAAAGATGAGCTATGTCTGCTTTAAAAAAAAACCTCAAGTATGATTTGGAAACTCTACCCATATAAGTTTATTCAGGAACAAAATTTCAAATGGGGTGGGACATTAGGCAAAAACATCATTCATGATAATCCTATTTGATGTTGGAGAATCTTACATTTTATTTTATTTTTTAATATATTTTTATTGATTTCAGAGAGGAAGGGAGAGTGAGAGAGAGAGAGAGAAACATCAATGATAGGAATCATTGATCAGCTGCCTCCTGTATGCACCCCACTGGTGATTGAGCCCACAACCCAGGCATGTGCCCTTGACTGGAATCAAATCCGGGACCCATCACTCCGCAGGCCGATGCTCTATCCACTGAGCCAAACCAGCTAGGTCAAATTTTACATTTTAAAGTGAACATGTTCAAGGGGCAATAATTTAATTTACATTTTAAAACACTAAGAAGGATTGTTCTGTGAAAATGGTTACATAATTCTCAAACTATTTGCCTTCAGGTACCACAGATATGATAGCTATTCTTACAAGTAAGAAAATGTTAATTGCCAGTTGCTTATATTTACAGATAGGTGGTATAAGGTAAAATTGCTTCTCTTTCAAACTAAGATTTTTAAAAAAGCCAGAGCCAATATAACATTTAATAATGCCAGATACTCTCTGTATTGGTGGCTTTTCATAAAAACACTTGAATCATGTTTAGTTTCCTAAAGTTTCCATTAATCTCTGCAGACTGAGGGATCCTGGTTTGATTCCAGTCAAGGGCTCATACCCAGGCTGTGGGCTCAATCCCAGTGTGAGGCATGCAGGAGGCAGCCAATCAATGATTCTCTCTCATTATTGATGTTTCTATCTCTCTCTCCCTCTCCCTTCCTCTCTGAAATCAATAAAAAAGATTTTTAAATCTTTTTTAAAAAAAGAGAAATTATTAATGAAAATTTTATTCCTTTCGGTTTTCTTTCTTTTATACGAGAAACTAAAAGCCCGGTGCGTGAAATTTGTGCAAAGGTAGGGAACCTTGGCCTGGCCGACAATCAGGGCCTATCGGGGCCTTCTGGCTGCCAGCTGGGACCTTCCTTCTGGCTGCCCGCCAGGGCCTCACTTCCCCGGCTGGGGCCTTCCTTTTTGCCGTGCTGCCCCCTGGTAGTCAGTGGACATCATAGTGAGTGATCAAACTCCAGTTTCCTGATGGGACTCCTGAGGGAACACTTTGCATATTAGCCTTTTATATAGAGAGATTGTTATAGATAGCAACTGACAAAGTGTGTTTTATTAGCTGATGGAGATAAAAAGGTGGTTAAACATGTGCCCTCAAGATATGTCCCTTCTATGCTTAAGTTAATCAAGATATAAAATACAAAGACTTCAATGATAAACTTTTTAAAATATATTTCTTTATTGATTTCAGAGAGGAAGGGAGAAGGAGAGAGATAGAAACATCAATGATGAGAGAGAATCATTGATTGTCTGCCTCCTGCACAGCCCACACTGGGGATGGAGCCCGC